>NC_090344.1:702500-1327500 GCF_035084215.1 Heptranchias perlo | reverse complement strand
TATAAACAATGCAATAGTTTAATTTATTCTATAAATAATTCAATAGTTTAATTTATAATGAATTGTTTAATTTATTATATAATAATTCAAAGATTATTTTATTACATAAATAATTCAATAGTTTAATTTATAATGAATTGTTTAATTTATTTAAAAAATAATTCAAGTAATTATTTTTTAAATGATTTGTTTATTTTATTATAAAAATAATTCATGGTTTAATTTATTATATAAATAATTCAATAGTTTAATTTATAATTAATTGCTAATTTATTATAAAAATAATGCAAGTGATTATTTTAAAATAAATTGATTAATTTATTATAAAAATAATTCAAAGTTTAATTTATTATATAAATCATTCAATAGTTTAATTTGTTACATAAATAATTCAACAGTTTAATTTATAATGAATTGTTTAATTTATTACATAAATAATTCAAGTGATTATTTTTTAAATGAATTGTTTAATTTATTATAAAAATAATTCAAAGTTTATTTTATTATGTAAATAATTCTATAGTTTAATTTATTACATAAATAATTCAATAGTTTAATTTATAATGAATTGTTTAATTTATTACATAAATAATACAAGTGATTATATTAAAATGAATTGTTTAATTTATTATAAATATAATTCAAAGTTTATTTTATCATATAAATAACTCAATAGATCAATTTATTACATAATAATTCAAGTGATTATTTTTTAAATGAATTGTTTAATTTATTATATAAATAATTCAAGTGATCATTTTAAAATGAATTCTTTAATTTATTATAAATATAATTTAAAGTTTATTTTATTATATAAATAATTCAATAGTTTAATTTGTGATTAAAATAATTCAATAGCTTAATTTATAATGAATTGTTTAATTGATTTTATAAATAATTCAAGTGAATTTGTTAAAATGAATTGCTTAATTTATTATTAAAATATTTCTGGTGATTATTTTAAAATGAATTGTTTAATTTATTATAAAAATAATTCAAAGATTATTTTATTCCATAAATAATTCAATAGTTTAATTTGTAATGAATTGTTTAATTTATTAAAAAAATAAATCAAGTAATTATTAATTATGTAAATAATTCAACAGTTAAATTTATAATGAATTGCTTAATTTATTATATAAATAATTCAAAGTTAAATTTATGATATAAATAATTCAATAGTTCAATTTATTATATAAATAATTCAATAATTTAATTTTGAATGAATTGTTTAATTTATAATGAATTGTTGAATTTGTTATATAAATAATTCAAAGTTTAATTCAATATTTTAATTTATAATGAATGGTTTTATTTTTTTTATAATTAATCCATGTGTTCATTTTAAAATGAATTGTTTAATTTATTATAAAAATGTTTCAAAGTTTAACTTATTATATAAATAATTCAATAGTTTAATTTATAATTAATTGTTTAATTTATTATATGAATAATTCAAGTGATTATTTTGAAATTAATGGTTTAATTATTATAAAAAATAATTCAAAGTTTAATTTATTATTTAATTAATTCATTAGTTTAATTTATAATGAATTGTTTAATTTATAATATAAATGATTCAAAAGTTTAATGTATTATATAAATAATTCAATAATTTAATTTTTAATGAATTGTTTAATTTATTATATATGTAATTCGATGGTTTTATTAATAATGAATTGTTTAATATATTTTATAAATAATTCAAGTGATTATTTTAAAATGAATTGTTTAATTTATTATAAACATAATTCAAAGTTTAATTTATTATATAAACTATGCAATAGTTTCATTTATTATATAAATAATTCAACAGTTTAATTTATAATGAATTGTTTAATTTATTAATTAAATAATTCAAGTGATTATTTTTAAATGATTTGTTTAATTTTATATAAAAGCAATTCAAAGTTTAATTTATTGTTCAAATAATTGAATAGTTTAATTTATAATGAATTGTTTCATTTATTATAGAATAATTCAAGTGACTATTTTAAAATGAATTGTTTAATTTATTATAAAAATAATTCAAAGTTTAATTTATTATAGAAACAACGCAATAGTTTATTTTATTATATAAATAATTCAATAGTTTAATTTATAATGAATTGTTTAATTTATTATATGAATTATTCAAGTGAATTATTTTTAAATGAATTGTTCAATTAATTATAAAAATAATTCAAAGTTTATTTTATCATATAAATAATTCAATAGTTTAATTTATTATATAAATAATTCAATAGTTTAATTTATAATGAATTGTTTAATTTATTATATAAATTATTCAAGTGAATATTTTAAAATGAATTGTTCAATTAATTATAAAAATAATTCAAAGTTTATTTTATCATATAAATAATTCAATAGTTTAATTTATTATATAAATAATTCAATAGTTTAATTTATAATGAATTGTTTAATTTATTATGTAAATAATTCAAGTGATTATTTTAAAATGAATTCTTTAATTTATTATAAATATAATTCAAAGTTTATTTTCTCATATAAATAATTCAACAGTTTAATTTATAATGAATTGTTTAATTTATTAATTAAATAATTCAAGTGATTATTTTAAAATGATTTGTTTAATTTTATATAAAAGCAATTCAAAGTTTAATTTATTGTACAAATAATTGAATAGTTTAATTTATAATGAATTGTTTCATTTATTATAGAATAATTCAAGTGACTATTTTAAAATGAATTGTTTAATTTATTATAAAAATAATTCAAAGTTTAATTTATTATAGAAACAACGCAATAGTTTATTTTATTATATAAATAATTCAATAGTTTAATTTATAATGAATTGTTTAATTTATTATATAAATAATTCAAGTGACTATTTTAAAAAGAATTGTTTAATTTATTATAAAAATAATTCAAAGTTTAATTTATTATATAAACAATGCAATAGTTTAATTTATTCTATAAATAATTCAATAGTTTAATTTATAATGAATTGTTTAATTTATTTAAAAAATAATTCAATTAATTATTTTTTAAATGATTTGTTTATTTTATTATAAAAATAATTCATGGTTTAATTTATTATATAAATAATTCAATAGTTTAATTTATAATTATTTGCTAATTTATTATAAAAATAATGCAAGTGATTATTTTAAAATAAATTGATTAATTTATTATAAAAATAATTCAAAGTTTAATTTATTATATAAATCATTCAATAGTTTAATTTGTTACATAAATAATTCTATAGTTTAATTTATTACATAAATAATTCAACAGTTTAATTTATAATGAATTGTTTAATTTATTACATAAATAATTCAAGTGATTATTTTTTAAATGAATTGTTTAATTTATTATAAAAATAATTCAAAGTTTATTTTATTATGTAAATAATTCTATAGTTTAATTTATTATATAAATAATTCAATAGTTTAATTTATAATGAATTGTTTAATTTATTACATAAATAATACAAGTGATTATATTAAAATGAATTGTTTAATTTATTATAAATATAATTCAAAGTTTATTTTATCATATAAATAACTCAATAGATCAATTTATTACATAATAATTCAAGTGATTATTTTTTAAATGAATTGTTTAATTTATTATATAAATAATTCAAGTGATCATTTTAAAATGAATTCTTTAATTTATTATAAATATAATTTAAAGTTTATTTTATTATATAAATAATTCAATAGTTTAATTTGTGATTAAAATAATTCAATAGCTTAATTTATAATGAATTGTTTAATTGATTTTATAAATAATTCAAGTGAATTTGTTAAAATGAATTGCTTAATTTATTATTAAAATATTTCTGGTGATTATTTTAAAATGAATTGTTTAATTTATTATAAAAATAATTCAAAGATTATTTTATTCCATAAATAATTCAATAGTTTAATTTGTAATGAATTGTTTAATTTATTAAAAAAATAAATCACGTAATTATTAATTATGTAAATAATTCAACAGTTAAATTTATAATGAATTGCTTAATTTATTATATAAATAATTCAAAGTTAAATTTATGATATAAATAATTCAATAGTTCAATTTATTATATAAAGAATTCAATAATTTAATTTTGAATGAATTGTTTAATTTATAATGAATTGTTGAATTTGTTATATAAATAATTCAAAGTTTAATTCAATATTTTAATTTATAATGAATGGTTTTATTTTTTTTATAATTAATCCATGTGTTCATTTTAAAATGAATTGTTTAATTTATTATAAAAATGCTTCAAAGTTTAACTTATTATATAAATAATTCAATAGTTTAATTTATAATGAATTGTTCAATTTATTATATTAATAATTCAAGTGATTATTTTTAAATGAATTGTTTAATTTATTATAAAAAGAATTCAAAGATTAATTTATCATGTAAATAATACAATAGTTTAAATTATAATTAATTGTTTAATTTATTATATGAATAATTCAAGTGATTATTTTGAAATTAATGGTTTAATTATTATAAAAAATAATTCAAAGTTTAATTTATTATTTAATTAATTCATTAGTTTAATTTATAATGAATTGTTTAATTTATAATATAAATGATTCAAAAGTTTAATGTATTATATAAATAATTCAATAATTTAATTTTTAATGAATTGTTTAATTTATTATATATGTAATTCGATGGTTTTATTAATAATGAATTGTTTAATATATTTTATAAATAATTCAAGTGATTATTTTAAAATGAATTGTTTAATTTATTATAAACATAATTCAAAGTTTAATTTATTATATAAACTATGCAATAGTTTCATTTATTATATAAATAATTCAACAGTTTAATTTATAATGAATTGTTTAATTTATTAATTAAATAATTCAAGTGATTATTTTTAAATGATTTGTTTAATTTTATATAAAAGCAATTCAAAGTTTAATTTATTGTTCAAATAATTGAATAGTTTAATTTATAATGAATTGTTTCATTTATTATAGAATAATTCAAGTGACTATTTTAAAATGAATTCTATAATTTATTATAAATAATTCAAAGTTTAATTTATCATATAAATAATTCAATAGTTTAATTTATATTATATTGTTTAACTTAATATATAAATAAATCAAGTGATTATATTAAAATGAATTGTTTAATTTATTATAAATATAATTCAAAGTTTATTTTATCATATAAATAATTTAATAGATTAATTTATTATATAAATAATTCAAGTGATTATTTTTTAAATGCATTGTTTAATTTATTATAAAAATATTTCAAGGTTTAATTTATTATATAAATAATTCAATAGTTTAATTTATAATGAATTGTTTAATTTATTAAATAAATAATTCAAGTGATTATTTTAAAATGAATTGTTTAATTTATTATAAAAATAATTCAAAGTTTAATTTATTATAGAAACAACGCAATAATTTAATTTATTACATAAACAATTCAACATTTTAATATATAATGAATTGTTTCATTTATTATATAAATAATTGAAGTGATTATTTTAAAATCAATTCTTTAATTTATTATAAATAGAATTCAAAGTTTATTTTATTATATAAATAATTCAATAGTTTAATTGATAATGAATTGTTTAATTTATTACATAAATAATTCAATTGATTATTTTTTAAATGAATTGTTTAATTTATTATAAAAATAATTCAAAGTTTATTTTATTATGTAAATAATTCTACACTTTAATTTATTATATAAATAATTCAATAGTTTAATTTATAATGAATTGTTTAATATATTACATAAATAATACAAGTGATTATATTAAAATGAATTGTTTAATTTATTATAAATATAATTCAAAGTTTATTTTATTATATAAATAATTCAATAGTTTAATTTATAATGAATTGTGTAATTTATTTTATAAATAATTCAAGTGATTATTTTCAAGTGAATTATTTAATTTATTATAAAAATAATTCATAGTTTAATTAATTATACAAATAATTCAATAGTTTAATTTATTCTCCAAATAATTCAATAGTTTAATTTATATTGAATTGTTAAATTTATTTTAAAAATAATTCAAGTGATTACTTCAAAATGAATTGTTTAATTTATTATAAATATAATTCAAAGTTTATTTTATTGTGTAAATAATTCTACAGTTTAATTTATTATATAAATAATTCAATAGTTTAATTTATAATGAATTGTTTAATTTATTACATAAATAATACAAGTGATTATATTAAAATGAATTGTTTAATTTATTATAAATATAATTCAAAGTTTATTTTATCATATAAATAACTCAATAGATCAATTTATTATATAAATAATTCAAGTGATTATTTTTTAAATGAATTGTTTAATTTATTACAAAAATATTTCAAGGTTTATTTTATTATATAAATAATTGAATAGTTTAATTTATAATGAATTGTTTAATTTTTTAAATAATAATTCAAGTGACTATTTTAAAATGAATTTTAATTTATTATAAATATAATTCAAAGTTTATTTTATTATATAAATAATTCAATAGTTTAATTTATAATGAATTGTGTAATTTATTTTATAAATAATTCAAGTGATTATTTTCAAGTGAATTATTTAATTTATTATAAAAATAATTCATAGTTTAATTAATTATACAAATAATTCAATAGTTTAATTTATTCTCCAAATAATTCAATAGTTTAATTTATATTGAATTGTTAAATTTATTTTTAAAATAATTCAAGTGATTACTTCAAAATGAATTGTTTAATTTATTATAAATATAATTCAAAGTTTATTTTATTGTGTAAATAATTCTACAGTTTAATTTATTATATAAATAATTCAATAGTTTAATTTATAATGAATTGTTTAATTTATTACATAAATAATACAAGTGATTATATTAAAATGAATTGTTTAATTTATTATAAATATAATTCAAAGTTTATTTTATCATATAAAGAACTCAATAGATCAATTAATTATATAAATAATTCAAGTGATTATTTTATAAATGAATTGTTTAATTTATTATAAAAATATTTCAAGGTTTAATTTATTATATAAATAATTCAATAGTTTAATTTATAATGAATTGTTTAATTTATTAAATAAATAGTTCAAGTGATTATTTGAAAATGAATTGTTTAATTAATTATAAAAATAATTCAAAGTTTAATTTATTATATAAACAATGCAACAGTTTAATTTATTATATAAATAATTCAATAGTTTAATTTATAATGAATTGTTTATTTTATTATATAAATAATTCAATAGTTTAATTTATAATGAATTGTGTAATTTATTTTATAAATAATTCAAGTGATTATTTTCAAGTGAATTATTTAATTTATTATAAAAATAATTCATAGTTTAATTAATTATACAAATAATTCAATAGTTTAATTTATTCTCCAAATAATTCAATAGTTTAATTTATATTGAATTGTTAAATTTATTTTAAAAATAATTCAAGTGATTACTTCAAAATGAATTGTTTAATTTATTATAAATATAATTCAAAGTTTATTTTATTGTGTAAATAATTCTACAGTTTAATTTATTATATAAATAATTCAATAGTTTAATTTATAATGAATTGTTTAATTTATTACATAAATAATACAAGTGATTATATTAAAATGAATTGTTTAATTTATTATAAATATAATTCAAAGTTTATTTTATCATATAAATAACTCAATAGATCAATTAATTATATAAATAATTCAAGTGATTATTTTATAAATGAATTGTTTAATTTATTATAAAAATATTTCAAGGTTTAATTTATTATATAAATAATTCAATAGTTTAATTTATAATGAATTGTTTAATTTATTAATTAAATAATTCAAGTGATTATTTTAAAATGATTTGTGTAATTTTATATATAAACAACTCAAAGTTTAATTTATTATATAAATAATTCAATAGTTTAATTTATAATATATTGTTTAACTTAATATATAAATAATTCAAGTGATTATATTAAAATGAATTGTTTAATTTATTATAAATATAATTCAAAGTTTATTTTATCTTTTCAATAATTCAATAGTTTAATTTATAATGAATTGTTTAATTGATTTTATAAATAATTCAAGTGAATTTTTCAAAATGAATTGTTTAATTTATTATAAAAATAATTCAAAGTTTAATTTATTTTATAAACAATGCAATAGTTTAATTTATTATATAAATAATTCAATAGTTTAATTGGTTATATAAATAATTCAATAGTTTAATTTATAATGAATTGTTTAATTTATTATATAAATAATTCAAGTGATTATTTTAAAATGATTTGTTTAATTTTATATAAAAACAATTCAAAGTTTAATTTATTATACAAATAATTCAATAGTTTAATTTATTATATAAATAATTCAATAGTTTAATTTATAATGAATTGTTTAATTTATTTTATAAATAATTCAAGTGATTATTTTGAAATGAATTCTATAATTTATTATAAATAATTCAAAGTTTAATTTATCATATAAATAATTCAATAGTTTAATTTATATTATATTGTTTAACTTAATATATAAATAAATCAAGTGATTATATTAAAATGAATTGTTTAATTTATTATAAATAAAATTCAAGTGATTATTTTTTAAATGCATTGTTTAATTTATTATAAAAATATTTCAAGGTTTAATTTATTATATAAATAATTCAATAGTTTAATTTATAATGAATTGTTTAATTTATTAAATAAATAATTCAAGTGATTATTTTAAAATGAATTGTTTAATTTATTATAAAAATAATTCAAAGTTTAATTTATTATAGAAACAACGCAATAATTTAATTTATTACATAAACAATTCAACATTTTAATATATAATGAATTGTTTCATTTATTATATAAATAATTGAAGTGATTATTTTAAAATCAATTCTTTAATTTATTATAAATAGAATTCAAAGTTTATTTTATTATATAAATAATTCAATAGTTTAATTGATAATGAATTGTTTAATTTATTACATAAATAATTCAATTGATTATTTTTTAAATGAATTGTTTAATTTATTATAAATATAATTCAAAGTTTATTTTATCATATAAATAACTCAATAGATCACTTTATCATATAAATAATTCAATAGTTTAATTTATAATGAATTGTTTAAGTTATTACATAAATAATACAAGTGATTATATTAAAATGAATTGTTTAATTTATTATAAATATAATTCAAAGTTTAATTTATGATATAAATAATTCAATAGATTAATTTGATATATAAATAATTCTATAGTTTAATTTATTACATAAATAATTCAACAGTTTAATTTTCATGAACTGTTTAATTTATTACATAAATAATTCAATTGATTATTTTTTAAATGAATTGTTTAAATTATTATAAAAATAATTCAAAGTTTATTTTATTATATAAATAATTCAATAGTTTAATTTAGAATGAATTGTGTAATTTATTTTATAAATAATTCAAGTGATTATTTTCAAGTGAATTATTAAATTTATTATAAAAATAATTCATAGTTTAATTAATTATACAAATAATTCAATAGTTTAATTTATTCTCCAAATAATTCAATAGTTTAATTTATAATGAATTGTGTAATTTATTTTATAAATAATTCAAGTGATTATTTTCAAGTGAATTATTTAATTTATTATAAAAATAATTCATAGTTTAATTAATTATACAAATAATTCAATAGTTTAATTTATTCTCCAAATAATTCAATAGTTTAATTTATATTGAATTGTTAAATTTATTTTAAAAATAATTCAAGTGATTACTTCAAAATGAATTGTTTAATTTATTATAAATATAATTCAAAGTTTATTTTATTGTGTAAATAATTCTACAGTTTAATTTATTATATAAATAATTCAATAGTTTAATTTATAATGAATTGTTTAATTTATTACATAAATAATACAAGTGATTATATTAAAATGAATTGTTTAATTTATTATA
This sequence comes from Heptranchias perlo, assembly GCF_035084215.1. Lineage (NCBI taxonomy): Eukaryota > Metazoa > Chordata > Chondrichthyes > Hexanchiformes > Hexanchidae > Heptranchias > Heptranchias perlo. The sequence continues at coordinate 1,317,585 of NC_090344.1, read as the reverse complement.
AATATAATTCAAAGTTTATTTTATCATATAAATAACGCAATAGATCAATTAATTATATAAATAATTCAAGTGATTATTTTATAAATGAATTGTTTAATTTGTTATAAAAATATTTCAAGGTTTAATTTATTATATAAATAATTCAATAGTTTAATTTATAATGAATTGTTTAATTTATTAAATAAATAATTCAAGTGATTATTTGAAAATGAATTGTTTAATTAATTATAAAAATAATTCAAAGTTTAATTTATTATATAAACAATGCAACAGTTTAATTTATTATATAAATAATTCAATAGTTTAATTTATAATGAATTGTTTATTTTATTATATAAATAATTCAATAGTTTAATTTATAATGAATTGTGTAATTTATTTTATAAATAATTCAAGTGATTATTTTCAAGTGAATTATTTAATTTATTATAAAAATAATTCATAGTTTAATTAATTATACAAATAATTCAATAGTTTAATTTATTCTCCAAATAATTCAATAGTTTAATTTATATTGAATTGTTAAATTTATTTTAAAAATAATTCAAGTGATTACTTCAAAATGAATTGTTTAATTTATTATAAATATAATTCAAAGTTTATTTTATTGTGTAAATAATTCTACAGTTTAATTTATTATATGAATAATTCAATAGTTTAATTTATAATGAATTGTTTAATTTATTACATAAATAATACAAGTGATTATATTAAAATGAATTGTTTAATTTATTATAAATATAATTCAAAGTTTATTTTATCATATAAATAACTCAATAGATCAATTAATTATATAAATAATTCAAGTGATTATTTTATAAATGAATTGTTTAATTTATTATAAAAATATTTCAAGGTTTAATTTATTATATAAATAATTCAATAGTTTAATTTATAATGAATTGTTTAATTTATTAAATAAATAATTCAAGTGATTATTTGAAAATGAATTGTTTAATTTATTATAAAAATAATTCAAAGTTTAATTTATTTTATAAACAATGCAATAGTTTAATTTATTATATAAATAATTCAATAGTTTAATTGGTTATATAAATAATTCAATAGTTTAATTTATAATGAATTGTTTAATTTATTACATAAATAATTCAAGTGATTATTTTAAAATGATTTGTTTAATTTTATATAAAAACAATTCAAAGTTTAATTTATTATACAAATAATTCAATAGTTTAATTTATTATATAAATAATTCAATAGTTTAATTTATAATGAATTGTTTAATTTATTTTATAAATAATTCAAGTGATTATTTTGAAATGAATTCTATAATTTATTATAAATAATTCAAAGTTTAATTTATCATATAAATAATTCAATAGTTTAATTTATATTATATTGTTTAACTTAATATATAAATAAATCAAGTGATTATATTAAAATGAATTGTTTAATTTATTATAAATATAATTCAAAGCTTATTTTATCGTATAAATAATTCAATAGATTAATTTGTTATATAAATAATTCAAGTGATTATTTTTTAAATGCATTGTTTAATTTATTATAAAAATATTTCAAGGTTTAATTTATTATATAAATAATTCAATAGTTTAATTTATAATGAATTGTTGAATTTATTAAATAAATAATTCAAGTGATTATTTGAAAATGAATTGTTTAATTAATTATAAAAATAATTCAAAGTTTAATTTATTATACAAATAATTCAATAGCTTAATTTATTATATAAATAATTCAATAATTTAATTTATAATGAATTGTTCAATTTATTATATAAATAATTCAATAATTTAATTTATAATGAATTGTTTAATTTATTTTATAAATAATTCAAGTGATTATTTTGAAATGAATTCTATAATTTATTATAAATATAATTCAAAGTTTATTTTATTATTTAAATTATTCAATAGTTTAATTTATAATGAATTGTTTAATTTATTAATTAAATAATTCAAGTGATTATTTTAAAATGATTTGTGTAATTTTATATATAAACAACTCAAAGTTTAATTTATTATATAAATAATTCAATAGTTTAATTTATAATATATTGTTTAACTTAATATATAAATAATTCAAGTGATTATATTAAAATGAATTGTTTAATTTATTATAAATATAATTCAAAGTTTATTTTATCTTTTCAATAATTCAATAGTTTAATTTATAATGAATTGTTTAATTGATTTTATAAATAATTCAAGTGAATTTTTCAAAATGAAGTGTTTAATTTATTATATAAATAATTCAATAGTTTAATTGGTTATATAAATAATTCAATAGTTTAATTTATAATGAATTGTTTAATTTATTATATAAATAATTTAAGTGATTATTTTAAAATGATTTGTTTAATTTTATATAAAAACAATTCAAAGTTTAATTTATTATACAAATAATTCAATAGTTTAATTTATTATATAAATAATTCAATAGTTTAATTTATAATGAATTGTTTAATTTATTTTATAAATAATTCAAGTGATTATTTTGAAATGAATTCTATAATTTATTATAAATAATTCAAAGTTTAATTTATCATATAAATAATTCAATAGTTTAATTTATATTATATTGTTTAACTTAATATATAAATAAATCAAGTGATTATATTAAAATGAATTGTTTAATTTATTATAAATATAATTCAAAGTTTAATTTATCGTATAAATAATTCAATAGATTAATTTATTATATAAATAATTGAAGTGATTATTTTAAAATCAATTCTTTAATTTATTATAAAAATAATTCAAAGTTTAATTTATTATAGAAACAACGCAATAATTTAATTTATTACATAAACAATTCAACATTTTAATATATAATGAATTGTTTCATTTATTATATAGATAATTGAAGTGATTATTTTAAAATCAATTCTTTAATTTATTATAAATAGAATTCAAAGTTTATTTTATTATATAAATAATTCAATAGTTTAATTGATAATGAATTGTTTAATTTATTACATAAATAATTCAATTGATTATTTTTTAAATGAATTGTTTAATTTATTATAAAAATAATTCAAAGTTTATTTTATTATGTAAATAATTCTACACTTTAATTTATTATATAAATAATTCTATAGTTTAATTTATTACATAAATAATTCAACAGTTTAATTTATAACATAAATAATTCAAGTGATTATTTTAAAATGAATTGTTTAATTTATTATAAATATATTTCAAAGTTTATTTTATTGTATAAATAATGCAATCGTTTAATTGGTTATATAAATACTTCAATAATTTAATTTAAAATATATTGTTCAACTTAATATATAAATAATTCAAGTGATTATATTAAAATGAATTGTTTAATTTATTCTACATAGAATTCAAAGTTTATTTTATCATATAAATGACTCAATAGATTAATTTATTATATAAATAATTCAAGTGATTATTTTTTAAATGAATTGTTTAATTTATTATAAAAATATTTCAAGGTTTAATTTATTATATAAATAATTCAATAGTTTAATTTATAATGAATTGTTTAATTTATTAAATAAATAATTCAAGTGATTATTTTAAAATGAATTGTTTAATTAATTATAAAAATAATTCAAACTTTAATTTATTATATAAACAATGCAATAGTTTCATTTATTATATAAATAATTCAACAGTTTAATTTATAATGAATTGTTTAATTTATTCATTACATAATTCAAGTGATTATTTTATTTCAAGTGATTTGTTTAATTTTATATAAAAGCAATTCAAAGTTTAATTTATTGTACAAATAATTCAATAGTTTAATTTATTATATAAATAATTGAATAGTTTAATTTATAATGAATTGTTTAATTTATTATAGAATAATTCAAGTGACTATTTTAAAATGAATTGTTTAGTTTATTATAAAAATAATTCAAACTTTAATTTATTATAGAAACAACGCAATAGTTTAATTTATTATATAAATAATTCAACAGTTCAATTGATAATGAATTGTTTAATTTATTATATAAATAATTCAAGTGATTATTTTAAAATGAATTCTTCAATTTATTATAAATATAATTCAAAGTTTATTTTATTATATAAATAATTCAATAGTTTAATTTATAATGAATTGTTTAATTTATTTTATTAATAATTCAAGTGATTATTTTAAAGTGAATTGTTTAATTTATTATAAAAATAATTCAAAGTTTAATTAATTACACAAATAATTCAAAAGTTTAATTTATTCTCTGAATAATTCAATAGTTTAATTTATATTGAATTGTTAAATTTATTATATATAATAATTCAAGTGATTACTTTAAAATGAATTGTTTAATTTATTATAAATGTAATTCAAAATTTATTTTATTGTCTAAATGATTCAATAGTTTAATTTGTTATATAAATAATTCAATAGTTTAATTTATAATGAATTGTTTAATTTATTTTATTAATAATTCAAGTGATTATTTTAAAGTGAATTGTTTAATTTATTATAAAAATAATTCAAAGTTTAATTAATTACACAAATAATTCAAAAGTTTAATTTATTCTCTGAATAATTCAATAGTTTAATTTATATTGAATTGTTAAATTTATTATATAAATAATTCAAGTGATTACTTTAAAATGAATTGTTTAATTTATTATAAATGTAATTCAAAATTTATTTTATTGTCTAAATGATTCAATAGTTTAATTTGTTATATAAATAATTCAATAGTTTAATTTTTAATGAATTGTTTAATTTATTATATAAATAATTCTGGTGATTATTTTAAAATGATTGAATTATTTTTTATCTAAAATTAAACAAAAGTTTATTTTATTATATAAATAATTCTATAGTTAAATTTATTATATAAATTATTCAAGTAATTATTTTAAAATGAATTGTTAATTTATTATCAATATAATTCAAAGTTTAATTTATTATATAAATAATTCAATCGTTTAATTTGTTATATAAATAATTCTATAGTTTAATTTATTACATAAATAATTCAACAGTTTAATTTATATTGAATTGTTTAATTTATTACATAAATAATTCAAGTGATTATTTTAAAATGAATTGTTTTAGTTATTATAAATATATTTCAAAGTTTATTTTATTATATAAATAATGCAATCGTTTAATTGGTTATATAAATACTTCAATAATTTAATTTAAAATATATTGTTCAAATTAATATATAAATAATTCAAGTGATTATATTAAAATGAATTGTTTAATTTATTCTACATAGAATTCAAAGTTTATTTTATCATATAAATAACTCAATAGATTAATTTATTATATAAATAATTCAAGTGATTATTTTTTTAATGAATTGTTTAATTTATTATAAAAATATTTCAAGGTTTAATTTATTATATAAATAATTGAATAGTTTAATTTATAATGAATTGTTTAATTTATTAAATAAATAATTCAAGTGATTATTTTAAAATGAATTGTTTAATTAATTATAAAAATAATTCAAACTTTAATTTATTATATAAACAATGCAATAGTTTCATTTATTATATAAATAATTCAACAGTTTAATTTATAATGAATTGTTTAATTTATTATGTAAATAATTCAAGTGATTATTTTAAAATGAATTCTTTAATTTATTATAAATATAATTCAAAGTTTATTTTCTTATATAAATAATTCAACAGTTTAATTTATAATGAATTGTTTAATTTATTCATTACATAATTCAAGTGATTATTTTAAAATGATTTGTTTAATTTTATATAAAAGCAATTCAAAGTTTAATTTATTGTACAAATAATTCAATAGTTTAATTTATTATAAAAATATTTCAAGGTTTAATTTATTATATAAATAATTCAATAGTTTAATTTATAATGAATTGTTTAATTTATTCATCACATAATTCAAGTGATTATTTTAAAATGATTTGTTTAATTTTATATAAAAGCAATTCAAAGTTTAATTTATTGTACAAATAATTGAATAGTTTAATTTACAATGAATTGTTTAATTTATTATAGAATAATTCAAGTGACTATTTTAAAATGAATTGTTTAGTTTATTATAAAAATAATTCAAACTTTAATTTATTATAGAAACAACGCAATAGTTTAATTTATTATATAAATAATTCAAGTGATTATTTTAAAATGAATTCTTCAATTTATTATAAATATAATTCAAAGTTTATTTTATTATATAAACAATTCAATAGTTTAATTTATAATCAATTGTTTAATTTATTGTATAAATAATTCAAGTAATTATTTCAAAATGAATTGATTAATTTATTATGAATATAATTCAAAGTTTATTTTATTGTATACATAATTCTATAGTTTAATTTATTATACAAATAATTCAATAGTTTAATTTATAATGAATTGTTTAATTTATTATGTAAATAATTCAAGTGATTATTTTAAAATGAATTCTTTAATTAATTATAAATATAATTCAAAGTTTATTTTATTATATGAACAATTCAATAGTTTAATTTGTTATATAAATAATTCTATAGTTTAATTTATTACATAAATAATTCAACAGTTTAATTTATAATGAATTGTTTAATTTATTACATAAATAATTCAAGTGATTATTTTAAAATGAATTGTTTAATTTATTATAAATATATTTCAAAGTTTATTTTATTATATAAATAATGCAATCGTTTAATTGGTTATATAAATACTTCAATAATTTAATTTAAAATATAATGTTCAACTTAATATATAAATAATTCAAGTGATTATATTAAAATGAATTGTTTAATTTATTCTACATAGAATTCAAAGTTTATTTTATCATATAAATAACTCAATAGATTAATTTATTATATAAATAATTCAAGTGATTATTTTTTAAATGAATTGTTTAATTTATTATAAAAATATTTCAAGGTTTAATTTATTATATAAATAATTCAATAGTTTAATTTATAATGAATTGTTTAATTTATTAAATAAATAATTCAAGTGACTATTTTAAAATGAATTGTTTAATTTATTCTAAAAATAATTCATGGTTTAATTTATTATGTAAATAAATCAATCGTTTAATTTATAATTAATTGTTTAATTTATTATATAAATAATCCAAGTAATTATTTTTAAATGAATTTATTAATTTATTATGAATATAATTCAAAGTTTATTTTATTGTATAAATAATTCTATAGTTTAATTTATTATATAAATAATTCAATAGTTTAATTTATAATGAATTGTTTAATTTATTATATAAATAATTCAAGTGATTATTTTTTAATGAATTGTTTAATTTATTATATAAATAATTCAATAGTTTTATTTATAATGAATTGTTTAATTTATTATATGAATAATTCAAGTTATTATTTTGAAATGAATTGTTTAATTTATTATAAAAATGATTCAAAGTTTATTTTATTATGTAAACAATTCTATAGTTTAATTTATTATATAAATAATTCAATTGTTTAATTTATAATGAATTGTTTAATTTATTCGATAAATCATTCAAGTGAGTATTTTAAAATGAATTGTTTAATTTGTTATAAAAATAATTCAAAGTTTATTTTATTATCTAAATAGTTCAATAATTTAATTTGCAATGAATTATTCAATTTATTATATAAATAATTCAAGTTATTATTTTGAAATAAATTGTTCAATTGATTATAAAAATAATTCAAAGTTTAATTTATTATATAAATAATGCAATTGTTTCATTTATTATCTAAATGATTCAAGCGATTATTTTAAAATGAATTGATTAATTTATTCTAAAAATAATTCAAAGTTCAATTTATAATAAAAATAATTCAAATATAATTAATTATATAAATGATTCAATAGTTTAATTGATTATATAAATAATTCAATAGTTTAATTTATAATGAATTGCTTAATTTATTATATAAATAATTCAATAATTTAATACATAATGAATTGTTTCATTTATTATATAAATAATTCAAGTGAATATTTTTAAATGAATTGTTTAAATTATTATAAAAATAATTCAAAGTTTAATTAATTACACAAATAATTCAAAAGTTTAACTTATTCTCTGAATAATTCAATAGTTTAATTTATATTGAATTGTTAAATTTATTATATAAATAATTCAAGTGATTACTTTAAAATGAATTGTTTAATTTATTATAAATGTAATTCAAAGTTTATTTTATTGTCTAAATGATTCAATAGTTTAATTTGTTATATAAATAAATCAATAGTTTAATTTATAATATATTGTTTAACTTAATATATAAATAATTCAAGTGATTATTTTAAAGTGAATTGTTTCATTTATTATAAAAATAATTCAAAGTTTAATTAATTACACAAATAATTCAAAAGTTTAATTTATTCTCTGAATAATTCAATAGTTTAATTTATATTGAATTGTTAAATTTATTATATAAATAATTCAAGTGATTACTTTAAAATGAATTGTTTAATTTAATATAAATGTAATTCAAAGTTTATTTTATTGTCTAAATGATTCAATAGTTTAATTTGTTATATAAATAAATCAATAGTTTAATTTATAATGAATTGTTTAATTTATTATATAAATAATTCTGGTGATTATTTTAAAATGATTTGTTTAATTTTAGATAAAAAATAATTCAAAATTTATTTTATTATATAAATAATTCTATAGTTAAATTTATTATATAAATTATTCAAGTAATTATTTTAAAATGAATTGTTAATTTATTATCAATATAATTCAAAGTTTAATTTATTATATAAATAATTCAATAGTTTAATTTGTTATATAAATAATTCTATAGTTTAATTTATTACATAAATAGTTCAACAGTTTAATTTATAATGAATTGTTTAATTTATTACATAAATAATTCAAGTGATTATTTTAAAATGAATTGTTTAATTTATTATAAATATATTTCAAAGTTTATTTAATTATATAAATAATGCAATCGTTTAATTGGTTATATAAATACTTCAATAATTTAATTTAAAATATATTGTTCAACTTAATATATAAATAATTCAAGTGATTATATTAAAATGAATTGTTTAATTTATTCTACATAGAATTCAAAGTTTATTTTATCATATAAATAACTCAATAGATTAATTTATTATATAAATAATTCAAGTGATTATTTTTTAAATGAATTGATTAATTTATTATAAAAATATTTCAAGGTTTAATTTATTATATAAATAATTCAATAGTTTAATTTATAATGAATTGTTTAATTTATTAAATAAATAATTCAAGTGACTATTTTAAAATGAATTGTTTAATTAATTATAAAAATAATTCAAACTTTAATTTATTACATAAACAATGCAATTGTTTCATTTATTATCTAAATGATTCAAGTGATTATTTTGAAATCAATTGTGTAATTTTTAATCAAAATAATTCAAAGTATAATTTATTATAAAATTAATTCAAAGTTTAATTTATTATACAAATAATTCAATAGTTTAATTTATTATATAAATAATTCAATAGTTTAATTTATAATGAATTGTTTAATTTATTTTATTAATAATTCAAGTGATTATTTTAAAGTGAATTGTTTAATTTATTATACAAATAATTCAATAGTTTAATTTATTCTCTGAATAATTCAATAGTTTAATTTATATTGAATTGTTAAATTTATTATATAAATAATTCAAGTGATTACTTTAAAATGAATTGTTTAATTTATTATAAATGTAATTCAAAATTTATTTTATTGTCTACATGATTCAATAGTTTAATTTGTTATATAAATAATTCAATAGTTTAATTTATAATGAATTGTTTAATTTATTATATAAATAATTCTGGTGATTATTTTAAAATGATTTGTTTAATTTTAGATAAAAAATAATTCAAAGTTTATTTTATTATATAAATAATTCTATAGTTAAATTTATTATATAAATTATTCAAGTAATTATTTTAAAATGAATTGTTAATTTATTGTCAATATAATTCAAAGTTTAATTTATTATATAAATAATTCAATAGTTTAATTTGTTATATAAATAATTCTATAGTTTAATTTATTACATAAATAATTCAACAGTTTAATTTATAACATAAATAATTCAAGTGATTATTTTAAAATGAATTGTTTAATTTATTATAAATATATTTCAAAGTTTATTTTATTGTATAAATAATGCAATCGTTTAATTGGTTATATAAATACTTCAATAATTTAATTTAAAATATATTGTTCAACTTAATATATAAATAATTCAAGTGATTATATTAAAATGAATTGTTTAATTTATTCTACATAGAATTCAAAGTTTATTTTATCATATAAATAACTCAATAGATTAATTTATTATATAAATAATTCAAGTGATTATTTTTTAAATGAATTGTTTAATTTATTATAAAAATATTTCAAGGTTTAATTTATTATATAAATAATTCAATAGTTTAATTTATAATGAATTGTTTATTTATTAAATAAATAATTCAAGTGATTATTTTAAAATGAATTGTTTAATTAATTATAAAAATAATTCAAACTTTAATTTATTATATAAACAATGCAATAGTTTCATTTATTATATAAATAATTCAACAGTTTAATTTATAATGAATTGTTTAATTTATTCATTACATAATTCAAGTGATTATTTTATTTCAAGTGATTTGTTTAATTTTATATAAAAGCAATTCAAAGTTTAATTTATTGTACAAATAATTCAATAGTTTAATTTATTATATAAATAATTGAATAGTTTAATTTATAATGAATTGTTTAATTTATTATAGAATAATTCAAGTGACTATTTTAAAATGAATTGTTTAGTTTATTATAAATATAATTCAAAGTTTATTTTATTATATAAATAATTCAATAGTTTAATTTATAATGAATTGTTTAATTTATTTTATTAATAATTCAAGTGATTATTTTAAAGTGAATTGTTTAATTTATTATAAAAATAATTCAAAGTTTAATTAATTACACAAATAATTCAAAAGTTTAATTTATTCTCTGAATAATTCAATAGTTTAATTTAAATTGAATTGTTAAATTTATTATATATAATAATTCAAGTGATTACTTTAAAATGAATTGTTTAATTTATTATAAATGTAATTCAAAATTTATTTTATTGTCTAAATGATTCAATAGTTTAATTTGTTATATAAATAATTCAATAGTTTAATTTTTAATGAATTGTTTAATTTATTATATAAATAATTCTGGTGATTATTTTAAAATGATTGAATTATTTTTTATCTAAAATTAAACAAAAGTTTATTTTATTATATAAATAATTCTATAGTTAAATTTATTATATAAATTATTCAAGTAATTATTTTAAAATTAATTGTTAATTTATTATCAATATAATTCAAAGTTTAATTTATTATATAAATAATTCAATCGTTTAATTTGTTATATAAATAATTCTATAGTTTAATTTATTACATAAATAATTCAACAGTTTAATTTATATTGAATTGTTTAATTTATTACATAAATAATTCAAGTGATTATTTTAAAATGAATTGTTTTAGTTATTATAAATATATTTCAAAGTTTATTTTATTATATAAATAATGCAATCGTTTAATTGGTTATATAAATACTTCAATAATTTAATTTAAAATATATTGTTCAAATTAATATATAAATAATTCAAGTGATTATATTAAAATGAATTGTTTAATTTATTCTACATAGAATTCAAAGTTTATTTTATCATATAAATAACTCAATAGATTAATTTATTATATAAATAATTCAAGTGATTATTTTTTTAATGAATTGTTTAATTTATTATAAAAATATTTCAAGGTTTAATTTATTATATAAATAATTCAATAGTTTAATTTATAATGAATTGTTTAATTTATTAAATAAATAATTCAAGTGATTATTTTAAAATGAATTGTTTAATTAATTATAAAAATAATTCAAACTTTAATTTATTATATAAACAATGCAATAGTTTCATTTATTATATAAATAATTCAACAGTTTAATTGATAATGAATTGTTTAATTTATTATGTAAATAATTCAAGTGATTATTTTAAAATGAATTCTTTAATTTATTATAAATATAATTCAAAGTTTATTTTCTTATATAAATAATTCAACAGTTTAATTTATAATGAATTGTTTAATTTATTCATTACATAATTCAAGTGATTATTTTAAAATGATTTGTTTAATTTTATATAAAAGCAATTCAAAGTTTAATTTATTGTACAAATAATTCAATAGTTTAATTTATTATAAAAATATTTCAAGGTTTAATTTATTATATAAATAATTCAATAGTTTAATTTATAATGAATTGTTTAATTTATTCATCACATAATTCAAGTGATTATTTTAAAATGATTTGTTTAATTTTATATAAAAGCAATTCAAAGTTTAATTTATTGTACAAATAATTGAATAGTTTAATTTACAATGAATTGTTTAATTTATTATAGAATAATTCAAGTGACTATTTTAAAATGAATTGTTTAGTTTATTATAAAAATAATTCAAACTTTAATTTATTATAGAAACAACGCAATAGTTTAATTTATTATATAAATAATTCAAGTGATTATTTTAAAATGAATTCTTCAATTTATTATAAATATAATTCAAAGTTTATTTTATTATATAAACAATTCAATAGTTTAATTTATAATCAATTGTTTAATTTATTGTATAAATAATTCAAGTAATTATTTCAAAATGAATTGATTAATTTATTATGAATATAATTCAAAGTTTATTTTATTGTATACATAATTCTATAGTTTAATTTATTATACAAATAATTCAATAGTTTAATTTATAATGAATTGTTTAATTTATTATGTAAATAATTCAAGTGATTATTTTAAAATGAATTCTTTAATTAATTATAAATATAATTCAAAGTTTATTTTATTATATGAACAATTCAATAGTTTAATTTGTTATATAAATAATTCTATAGTTTAATTTATTACATAAATAATTCAACAGTTTAATTTATAATGAATTGTTTAATTTATTACATAAATAATTCAAGTGATTATTTTAAAATGAATTGTTTAATTTATTATAAATATATTTCAAAGTTTATTTTATTATATAAATAATGCAATCGTTTAATTGGTTATATAAATACTTCAATAATTTAATTTAAAATATAATGTTCAACTTAATATATAAATAATTCAAGTGATTATATTAAAATGAATTGTTTAATTTATTCTACATAGAATTCAAAGTTTATTTTATCATATAAATAACTCAATAGATTAATTTATTATATAAATAATTCAAGTGATTATTTTTTAAGTGAATTGTTTAATTTATTATAAAAATATTTCAAGGTTTAATTTATTATATAAATAATTCAATAGTTTAATTTATAATGAATTGTTTAATTTATTAAATAAATAATTCAAGTGACTATTTTAAAATGAATTGTTTAATTTATTCTAAAAATAATTCATGGTTTAATTTATTATGTAAATAAATCAATCGTTTAATTTATAATTAATTGTTTAATTTATTATATAAATAATCCAAGTAATTATTTTTAAATGAATTTATTAATTTATTATGAATATAATTCAAAGTTTATTTTATTGTATAAATAATTCTATAGTTTAATTTATTATATAAATAATTCAATAGTTTAATTTATAATGAATTGTTTAATTTATTATATAAATAATTCAAGTGATTATTTTTTAATGAATTGTTTAATTTATTATATAAATAATTCAATAGTTTTATTTATAATGAATTGTTTAATTTATTATATGAATAATTCAAGTTATTATTTTGAAATGAATTGTTTAATTTATTATAAAAATGATTCAAAGTTTATTTTATTATGTAAACAATTCTATAGTTTAATTTATTATATAAATAATTCAATTGTTTAATTTATAATGAATTGTTTAATTTATTCGATAAATCATTCAAGTGAGTATTTTAAAATGAATTGTTTAATTTGTTATAAAAATAATTCAAAGTTTATTTTATTATCTAAATAGTTCAATAATTTAATTTGCAATGAATTATTCAATTTATTATATAAATAATTCAAGTTATTATTTTGAAATAAATTGTTCAATTGATTATAAAAATAATTCAAAGTTTAATTTATTATATAAATAATGCAATTGTTTCATTTATTATCTAAATGATTCAAGCGATTATTTTAAAATGAATTGATTAATTTATTCTAAAAATAATTCAAAGTTCAATTTATAATAAAAATAATTCAAATATAATTAATTATATAAATGATTCAATAGTTTAATTGATTATATAAATAATTCAATAGTTTAATTTATAATGAATTGCTTAATTTATTATATAAATAATTCAATAATTTAATACATAATGAATTGTTTCATTTATTATATAAATAATTCAAGTGAATATTTTTAAATGAATTGTTTAAATTATTATAAAAATAATTCAAAGTTTAATTAATTACACAAATAATTCAAAAGTTTAACTTATTCTCTGAATAATTCAATAGTTTAATTTATATTGAATTGTTAAATTTATTATATAAATAATTCAAGTGATTACTTTAAAATGAATTGTTTAATTTATTATAAATGTAATTCAAAGTTTATTTTATTGTCTAAATGATTCAATAGTTTAATTTGTTATATAAATAAATCAATAGTTTAATTTATAATATATTGTTTAACTTAATATATAAATAATTCAAGTGATTATTTTAAAGTGAATTGTTTCATTTATTATAAAAATAATTCAAAGTTTAATTAATTACACAAATAATTCAAAAGTTTAATTTATTCTCTGAATAATTCAATAGTTTAATTTATATTGAATTGTTAAATTTATTATATAAATAATTCAAGTGATTACTTTAAAATGAATTGTTTAATTTAATATAAATGTAATTCAAAGTTTATTTTATTGTCTAAATGATTCAATAGTTTAATTTGTTATATAAATAAATCAATAGTTTAATTTATAATGAATTGTTTAATTTATTATATAAATAATTCTGGTGATTATTTTAAAATGATTTGTTTAATTTTAGATAAAAAATAATTCAAAATTTATTTTATTATATAAATAATTCTATAGTTAAATTTATTATATAAATTATTCAAGTAATTATTTTAAAATGAATTGTTAATTTATTATCAATATAATTCAAAGTTTAATTTATTATATAAATAATTCAATAGTTTAATTTGTTATATAAATAATTCTATAGTTTAATTTATTACATAAATAGTTCAACAGTTTAATTTATAATGAATTGTTTAATTTATTACATAAATAATTCAAGTGATTATTTTAAAATGAATTGTTTAATTTATTATAAATATATTTCAAAGTTTATTTAATTATATAAATAATGCAATCGTTTAATTGGTTATATAAATACTTCAATAATTTAATTTAAAATATATTGTTCAACTTAATATATAAATAATTCAAGTGATTATATTAAAATGAATTGTTTAATTTATTCTACATAGAATTCAAAGTTTATTTTATCATATAAATAACTCAATAGATTAATTTATTATATAAATAATTCAAGTGATTATTTTTTAAATGAATTGATTAATTTATTATAAAAATATTTCAAGGTTTAATTTATTATATAAATAATTCAATAGTTTAATTTATAATGAATTGTTTAATTTATTAAATAAATAATTCAAGTGACTATTTTAAAATGAATTGTTTAATTAATTATAAAAATAATTCAAACTTTAATTTATTACATAAACAATGCAATTGTTTCATTTATTATCTAAATGATTCAAGTGATTATTTTGAAATCAATTGTGTAATTTTTAATCAAAATAATTCAAAGTATAATTTATTATAAAATTAATTCAAAGTTTAATTTATTATACAAATAATTCAATAGTTTAATTTATTATATAAATAATTCAATAGTTTAATTTATAATGAATTGTTTAATTTATTTTATTAATAATTCAAGTGATTATTTTAAAGTGAATTGTTTAATTTATTATAAAAATAATTCAAAGTTTAATTAATTACACAAATACTTCAAAAGTTTAATTTATTCTCTGAATAATTCAATAGTTTAATTTATATTGAATTGTTAAATTTATTATATAAATAATTCAAGTGATTACTTTAAAATGAATTGTTTAATTTATTATAAATGTAATTCAAAATTTATTTTATTGTCTACATGATTCAATAGTTTAATTTGTTATATAAATAATTCAATAGTTTAATTTATAATGAATTGTTTAATTTATTATATAAATAATTCTGGTGATTATTTTAAAATGATTTGTTTAATTTTAGATAAAAAATAATTCAAAGTTTATTTTATTATATAAATAATTCTATAGTTAAATTTATTATATAAATTATTCAAGTAATTATTTTAAAATGAATTGTTAATTTATTGTCAATATAATTCAAAGTTTAATTTATTATATAAATAATTCAATAGTTTAATTTGTTATATAAATAATTCTATAGTTTAATTTATTACATAAATAATTCAACAGTTTAATTTATAACATAAATAATTCAAGTGATTATTTTAAAATGAATTGTTTAATTTATTATAAATATATTTCAAAGTTTATTTTATTGTATAAATAATGCAATCGTTTAATTGGTTATATAAATACTTCAATAATTTAATTTAAAATATATTGTTCAACTTAATATATAAATAATTCAAGTGATTATATTAAAATGAATTGTTTAATTTATTCTACATAGAATTCAAAGTTTATTTTATCATATAAATAACTCAATAGATTAATTTATTATATAAATAATTCAAGTGATTATTTTTTAAATGAATTGTTTAATTTATTATAAAAATATTTCAAGGTTTAATTTATTATATAAATAATTCAATAGTTTAATTTATAATGAATTGTTTATTTATTAAATAAATAATTCAAGTGATTATTTTAAAATGAATTGTTTAATTAATTATAAAAATAATTCAAACTTTAATTTATTATATAAACAATGCAATAGTTTCATTTATTATATAAATAATTCAACAGTTTAATTTATAATGAATTGTTTAATTTATTCATTACATAATTCAAGTGATTATTTTATTTCAAGTGATTTGTTTAATTTTATATAAAAGCAATTCAAAGTTTAATTTATTGTACAAATAATTCAATAGTTTAATTTATTATATAAATAATTGAATAGTTTAATTTATAATGAATTGTTTAATTTATTATAGAATAATTCAAGTGACTATTTTAAAATGAATTGTTTAGTTTATTATAAATATAATTCAAAGTTTATTTTATTATATAAATAATTCAATAGTTTAATTTATAATGAATTGTTTAATTTATTTTATTAATAATTCAAGTGATTATTTTAAAGTGAATTGTTTAATTTATTATAAAAATAATTCAAAGTTTAATTAATTACACAAATAATTCAAAAGTTTAATTTATTCTCTGAATAATTCAATAGTTTAATTTAAATTGAATTGTTAAATTTATTATATATAATAATTCAAGTGATTACTTTAAAATGAATTGTTTAATTTATTATAAATGTAATTCAAAATTTATTTTATTGTCTAAATGATTCAATAGTTTAATTTGTTATATAAATAATTCAATAGTTTAATTTTTAATGAATTGTTTAATTTATTATATAAATAATTCTGGTGATTATTTTAAAATGATTGAATTATTTTTTATCTAAAATTAAACAAAAGTTTATTTTATTATATAAATAATTCTATAGTTAAATTTATTATATAAATTATTCAAGTAATTATTTTAAAATTAATTGTTAATTTATTATCAATATAATTCAAAGTTTAATTTATTATATAAATAATTCAATCGTTTAATTTGTTATATAAATAATTCTATAGTTTAATTTATTACATAAATAATTCAACAGTTTAATTTATATTGAATTGTTTAATTTATTACATAAATAATTCAAGTGATTATTTTAAAATGAATTGTTTTAGTTATTATAAATATATTTCAAAGTTTATTTTATTATATAAATAATGCAATCGTTTAATTGGTTATATAAATACTTCAATAATTTAATTTAAAATATATTGTTCAAATTAATATATAAATAATTCAAGTGATTATATTAAAATGAATTGTTTAATTTATTCTACATAGAATTCAAAGTTTATTTTATCATATAAATAACTCAATAGATTAATTTATTATATAAATAATTCAAGTGATTATTTTTTTAATGAATTGTTTAATTTATTATAAAAATATTTCAAGGTTTAATTTATTATATAAATAATTGAATAGTTTAATTTATAATGAATTGTTTAATTTATTAAATAAATAATTCAAGTGATTATTTTAAAATGAATTGTTTAATTAATTATAAAAATAATTCAAACTTTAATTTATTATATAAACAATGCAATAGTTTCATTTATTATATAAATAATTCAACAGTTTAATTTATAATGAATTGTTTAATTTATTATGTAAATAATTCAAGTGATTATTTTAAAATGAATTCTTTAATTTATTATAAATATAATTCAAAGTTTATTTTCTTATATAAATAATTCAACAGTTTAATTTATAATGAATTGTTTAATTTATTCATTACATAATTCAAGTGATTATTTTAAAATGATTTGTTTAATTTTATATAAAAGCAATTCAAAGTTTAATTTATTGTACAAATAATTCAATAGTTTAATTTATTATAAAAATATTTCAAGGTTTAATTTATTATATAAATAATTCAATAGTTTAATTTATAATGAATTGTTTAATTTATTCATCACATAATTCAAGTGATTATTTTAAAATGATTTGTTTAATTTTATATAAAAGCAATTCAAAGTTTAATTTATTGTACAAATAATTGAATAGTTTAATTTACAATGAATTGTTTAATTTATTATAGAATAATTCAAGTGACTATTTTAAAATGAATTGTTTAGTTTATTATAAAAATAATTCAAACTTTAATTTATTATAGAAACAACGCAATAGTTTAATTTATTATATAAATAATTCAAGTGATTATTTTAAAATGAATTCTTCAATTTATTATAAATATAATTCAAAGTTTATTTTATTATATAAACAATTCAATAGTTTAATTTATAATCAATTGTTTAATTTATTGTATAAATAATTCAAGTAATTATTTCAAAATGAATTGATTAATTTATTATGAATATAATTCAAAGTTTATTTTATTGTATACATAATTCTATAGTTTAATTTATTATACAAATAATTCAATAGTTTAATTTATAATGAATTGTTTAATTTATTATGTAAATAATTCAAGTGATTATTTTAAAATGAATTCTTTAATTAATTATAAATATAATTCAAAGTTTATTTTATTATATGAACAATTCAATAGTTTAATTTGTTATATAAATAATTCTATAGTTTAATTTATTACATAAATAATTCAACAGTTTAATTTATAATGAATTGTTTAATTTATTACATAAATAATTCAAGTGATTATTTTAAAATGAATTGTTTAATTTATTATAAATATATTTCAAAGTTTATTTTATTATATAAATAATGCAATCGTTTAATTGGTTATATAAATACTTCAATAATTTAATTTAAAATATAATGTTCAACTTAATATATAAATAATTCAAGTGATTATATTAAAATGAATTGTTTAATTTATTCTACATAGAATTCAAAGTTTATTTTATCATATAAATAACTCAATAGATTAATTTATTATATAAATAATTCAAGTGATTATTTTTTAAGTGAATTGTTTAATTTATTATAAAAATATTTCAAGGTTTAATTTATTATATAAATAATTCAATAGTTTAATTTATAATGAATTGTTTAATTTATTAAATAAATAATTCAAGTGACTATTTTAAAATGAATTGTTTAATTTATTCTAAAAATAATTCATGGTTTAATTTATTATGTAAATAAATCAATCGTTTAATTTATAATTAATTGTTTAATTTATTATATAAATAATCCAAGTAATTATTTTTAAATGAATTTATTAATTTATTATGAATATAATTCAAAGTTTATTTTATTGTATAAATAATTCTATAGTTTAATTTATTATATAAATAATTCAATAGTTTAATTTATAATGAATTGTTTAATTTATTATATAAATAATTCAAGTGATTATTTTTTAATGAATTGTTTAATTTATTATATAAATAATTCAATAGTTTTATTTATAATGAATTGTTTAATTTATTATATGAATAATTCAAGTTATTATTTTGAAATGAATTGTTTAATTTATTATAAAAATGATTCAAAGTTTATTTTATTATGTAAACAATTCTATAGTTTAATTTATTATATAAATAATTCAATTGTTTAATTTATAATGAATTGTTTAATTTATTCGATAAATCATTCAAGTGAGTATTTTAAAATGAATTGTTTAATTTGTTATAAAAATAATTCAAAGTTTATTTTATTATCTAAATAGTTCAATAATTTAATTTGCAATGAATTATTCAATTTATTATATAAATAATTCAAGTTATTATTTTGAAATAAATTGTTCAATTGATTATAAAAATAATTCAAAGTTTAATTTATTATATAAATAATGCAATTGTTTCATTTATTATCTAAATGATTCAAGCGATTATTTTAAAATGAATTGATTAATTTATTCTAAAAATAATTCAAAGTTCAATTTATAATAAAAATAATTCAAATATAATTAATTATATAAATGATTCAATAGTTTAATTGATTATATAAATAATTCAATAGTTTAATTTATAATGAATTGCTTAATTTATTATATAAATAATTCAATAATTTAATACATAATGAATTGTTTCATTTATTATATAAATAATTCAAGTGAATATTTTTAAATGAATTGTTTAAATTATTATAAAAATAATTCAAAGTTTAATTAATTACACAAATAATTCAAAAGTTTAACTTATTCTCTGAATAATTCAATAGTTTAATTTATATTGAATTGTTAAATTTATTATATAAATAATTCAAGTGATTACTTTAAAATGAATTGTTTAATTTATTATAAATGTAATTCAAAGTTTATTTTATTGTCTAAATGATTCAATAGTTTAATTTGTTATATAAATAAATCAATAGTTTAATTTATAATATATTGTTTAACTTAATATATAAATAATTCAAGTGATTATTTTAAAGTGAATTGTTTCATTTATTATAAAAATAATTCAAAGTTTAATTAATTACACAAATAATTCAAAAGTTTAATTTATTCTCTGAATAATTCAATAGTTTAATTTATATTGAATTGTTAAATTTATTATATAAATAATTCAAGTGATTACTTTAAAATGAATTGTTTAATTTAATATAAATGTAATTCAAAGTTTATTTTATTGTCTAAATGATTCAATAGTTTAATTTGTTATATAAATAAATCAATAGTTTAATTTATAATGAATTGTTTAATTTATTATATAAATAATTCTGGTGATTATTTTAAAATGATTTGTTTAATTTTAGATAAAAAATAATTCAAAATTTATTTTATTATATAAATAATTCTATAGTTAAATTTATTATATAAATTATTCAAGTAATTATTTTAAAATGAATTGTTAATTTATTATCAATATAATTCAAAGTTTAATTTATTATATAAATAATTCAATAGTTTAATTTGTTATATAAATAATTCTATAGTTTAATTTATTACATAAATAGTTCAACAGTTTAATTTATAATGAATTGTTTAATTTATTACATAAATAATTCAAGTGATTATTTTAAAATGAATTGTTTAATTTATTATAAATATATTTCAAAGTTTATTTAATTATATAAATAATGCAATCGTTTAATTGGTTATATAAATACTTCAATAATTTAATTTAAAATATATTGTTCAACTTAATATATAAATAATTCAAGTGATTATATTAAAATGAATTGTTTAATTTATTCTACATAGAATTCAAAGTTTATTTTATCATATAAATAACTCAATAGATTAATTTATTATATAAATAATTCAAGTGATTATTTTTTAAATGAATTGATTAATTTATTATAAAAATATTTCAAGGTTTAATTTATTATATAAATAATTCAATAGTTTAATTTATAATGAATTGTTTAATTTATTAAATAAATAATTCAAGTGACTATTTTAAAATGAATTGTTTAATTAATTATAAAAATAATTCAAACTTTAATTTATTACATAAACAATGCAATTGTTTCATTTATTATCTAAATGATTCAAGTGATTATTTTGAAATCAATTGTGTAATTTTTAATCAAAATAATTCAAAGTATAATTTATTATAAAATTAATTCAAAGTTTAATTTATTATACAAATAATTCAATAGTTTAATTTATTATATAAATAATTCAATAGTTTAATTTATAATGAATTGTTTAATTTATTTTATTAATAATTCAAGTGATTATTTTAAAGTGAATTGTTTAATTTATTATAAAAATAATTCAAAGTTTAATTAATTACACAAATACTTCAAAAGTTTAATTTATTCTCTGAATAATTCAATAGTTTAATTTATATTGAATTGTTAAATTTATTATATAAATAATTCAAGTGATTACTTTAAAATGAATTGTTTAATTTATTATAAATGTAATTCAAAATTTATTTTATTGTCTACATGATTCAATAGTTTAATTTGTTATATAAATAATTCAATAGTTTAATTTATAATGAATTGTTTAATTTATTATATAAATAATTCTGGTGATTATTTTAAAATGATTTGTTTAATTTTAGATAAAAAATAATTCAAAGTTTATTTTATTATATAAATAATTCTATAGTTAAATTTATTATATAAATTATTCAAGTAATTATTTTAAAATGAATTGTTAATTTATTGTCAATATAATTCAAAGTTTAATTTATTATATAAATAATTCAATAGTTTAATTTGTTATATAAATAATTCTATAGTTTAATTTATTACATAAATAATTCAACAGTTTAATTTATAACATAAATAATTCAAGTGATTATTTTAAAATGAATTGTTTAATTTATTATAAATATATTTCAAAGTTTATTTTATTGTATAAATAATGCAATCGTTTAATTGGTTATATAAATACTTCAATAATTTAATTTAAAATATATTGTTCAACTTAATATATAAATAATTCAAGTGATTATATTAAAATGAATTGTTTAATTTATTCTACATAGAATTCAAAGTTTATTTTATCATATAAATAACTCAATAGATTAATTTATTATATAAATAATTCAAGTGATTATTTTTTAAATGAATTGTTTAATTTATTATAAAAATATTTCAAGGTTTAATTTATTATATAAATAATTCAATAGTTTAATTTATAATGAATTGTTTATTTATTAAATAAATAATTCAAGTGATTATTTTAAAATGAATTGTTTAATTAATTATAAAAATAATTCAAACTTTAATTTATTATATAAACAATGCAATAGTTTCATTTATTATATAAATAATTCAACAGTTTAATTTATAATGAATTGTTTAATTTATTCATTACATAATTCAAGTGATTATTTTATTTCAAGTGATTTGTTTAATTTTATATAAAAGCAATTCAAAGTTTAATTTATTGTACAAATAATTCAATAGTTTAATTTATTATATAAATAATTGAATAGTTTAATTTATAATGAATTGTTTAATTTATTATAGAATAATTCAAGTGACTATTTTAAAATGAATTGTTTAGTTTATTATAAATATAATTCAAAGTTTATTTTATTATATAAATAATTCAATAGTTTAATTTATAATGAATTGTTTAATTTATTTTATTAATAATTCAAGTGATTATTTTAAAGTGAATTGTTTAATTTATTATAAAAATAATTCAAAGTTTAATTAATTACACAAATAATTCAAAAGTTTAATTTATTCTCTGAATAATTCAATAGTTTAATTTAAATTGAATTGTTAAATTTATTATATATAATAATTCAAGTGATTACTTTAAAATGAATTGTTTAATTTATTATAAATGTAATTCAAAATTTATTTTATTGTCTAAATGATTCAATAGTTTAATTTGTTATATAAATAATTCAATAGTTTAATTTTTAATGAATTGTTTAATTTATTATATAAATAATTCTGGTGATTATTTTAAAATGATTGAATTATTTTTTATCTAAAATTAAACAAAAGTTTATTTTATTATATAAATAATTCTATAGTTAAATTTATTATATAAATTATTCAAGTAATTATTTTAAAATTAATTGTTAATTTATTATCAATATAATTCAAAGTTTAATTTATTATATAAATAATTCAATCGTTTAATTTGTTATATAAATAATTCTATAGTTTAATTTATTACATAAATAATTCAACAGTTTAATTTATATTGAATTGTTTAATTTATTACATAAATAATTCAAGTGATTATTTTAAAATGAATTGTTTTAGTTATTATAAATATATTTCAAAGTTTATTTTATTATATAAATAATGCAATCGTTTAATTGGTTATATAAATACTTCAATAATTTAATTTAAAATATATTGTTCAAATTAATATATAAATAATTCAAGTGATTATATTAAAATGAATTGTTTAATTTATTCTACATAGAATTCAAAGTTTATTTTATCATATAAATAACTCAATAGATTAATTTATTATATAAATAATTCAAGTGATTATTTTTTTAATGAATTGTTTAATTTATTATAAAAATATTTCAAGGTTTAATTTATTATATAAATAATTCAATAGTTTAATTTATAATGAATTGTTTAATTTATTAAATAAATAATTCAAGTGATTATTTTAAAATGAATTGTTTAATTAATTATAAAAATAATTCAAACTTTAATTTATTATATAAACAATGCAATAGTTTCATTTATTATATAAATAATTCAACAGTTTAATTTATAATGAATTGTTTAATTTATTCATTACATAATTCAAGTGATTATTTTATTTCAAGTGATTTGTTTAATTTTATATAAAAGCAATTCAAAGTTTAATTTATTGTACAAATAATTCAATAGTTTAATTTATTATATAAATAATTGAATAGTTTAATTTATAATGAATTGTTTAATTTATTATAGAATAATTCAAGTGACTATTTTAAAATGAATTGTTTAGTTTATTATAAATATAATTCAAAGTTTATTTTATTATATAAATAATTCAATAGTTTAATTTATAATGAATTGTTTAATTTATTTTATTAATAATTCAAGTGATTATTTTAAAGTGAATTGTTTAATTTATTATAAAAATAATTCAAAGTTTAATTAATTACACAAATAATTCAAAAGTTTAATTTATTCTCTGAATAATTCAATAGTTTAATTTAAATTGAATTGTTAAATTTATTATATATAATAATTTAAGTGATTACTTTAAAATGAATTGTTTAATTTATTATAAATGTAATTCAAAATTTATTTTATTGTCTAAATGATTCAATAGTTTAATTTGTTATATAAATAATTCAATAGTTTAATTTTTAATGAATTGTTTAATTTATTATATAAATAATTCTGGTGATTATTTTAAAATGATTGAATTATTTTTTATCTAAAATTAAACAAAAGTTTATTTTATTATATAAATAATTCTATAGTTAAATTTATTATATAAATTATTCAAGTAATTATTTTAAAATTAATTGTTAATTTATTATCAATATAATTCAAAGTTTAATTTATTATATAAATAATTCAATCGTTTAATTTGTTATATAAATAATTCTATAGTTTAATTTATTACATAAATAATTCAACAGTTTAATTTATATTGAATTGTTTAATTTATTACATAAATAATTCAAGTGATTATTTTAAAATGAATTGTTTTAGTTATTATAAATATATTTCAAAGTTTATTTTATTATATAAATAATGCAATCGTTTAATTGGTTATATAAATACTTCAATAATTTAATTTAAAATATATTGTTCAAATTAATATATAAATAATTCAAGTGATTATATTAAAATGAATTGTTTAATTTATTCTACATAGAATTCAAAGTTTATTTTATCATATAAATAACTCAATAGATTAATTTATTATATAAATAATTCAAGTGATTATTTTTTTAATGAATTGTTTAATTTATTATAAAAATATTTCAAGGTTTAATTTATTATATAAATAATTCAATAGTTTAATTTATAATGAATTGTTTAATTTATTAAATAAATAATTCAAGTGATTATTTTAAAATGAATTGTTTAATTAATTATAAAAATAATTCAAACTTTAATTTATTATATAAACAATGCAATAGTTTCATTTATTATATAAATAATTCAACAGTTTAATTTATAATGAATTGTTTAATTTATTATGTAAATAATTCAAGTGATTATTTTAAAATGAATTCTTTAATTTATTATAAATATAATTCAAAGTTTATTTTCTTATATAAATAATTCAACAGTTTAATTTATAATGAATTGTTTAATTTATTCATTACATAATTCAAGTGATTATTTTAAAATGATTTGTTTAATTTTATATAAAAGCAATTCAAAGTTTAATTTATTGTACAAATAATTCAATAGTTTAATTTATTATATAAATAATTGAATAGTTTAATTTATAATGAATTGTTTAATTTATTATAGAATAATTCAAGTGACTATTTTAAAATGAATTGTTTAGTTTATTATAAAAATAATTCAAACTTTAATTTATTATAGAAACAACGCAATAGTTTAATTTATTATATAAATAATTCAAGTGATTATTTTAAAATGAATTGTTTTAGTTATTATAAATATATTTCAAAGTTTATTTTATTATACAAATAATGCAATCGTTTAATTGGTTATATAAATACTTCAATAATTTAATTTAAAATATATTGTTCAAATTAATATATAAATAATTCAAGTCATTATATTAAAATGAATTGTTTAATTTATTCTACATAGAATTCAAAGTTTATTTTATCATATAAATAACTGAATAGATTAATTTATTATATAAATAATTCAAGTGATTATTTTAAAATGAATTGTTTAATTTATTATAAAAATAATTCAAAGTTTATTTTATTATGTAAATAATTCTGTAGTTTAATTTATAATGAACTGTTTAATTTATTAAATAAATAAGTCAAGTGTTTATTTTAAAATGAATTGTTTAATTTATTATAAAATTAATTTAAAGTTTATTTTATTTTATAAATAATTCAATAGTTTAATTTATAATGAATTGTTTAATTTATTATATAAATTATTCAAGTGATTATTTTAAAATGAATTGTTCAGTTAATTACTAAAATAATTCAAAGTTTATTTTATCATATTAATAATTCAATAGTTTAATTTATTATATAAATAATTCAATAGTTTAATTTATAATGAATTGTTTAATTTATTATATAAATAATTGAAATGATTATTTTTAAATGAATTATTTAATTTATTATAAATATAATTCAAAGTTTATTTTATAGTACAAATAATTCAATAGTTTAATTTATAATGAATTGTTTAATTTGTTCTAAAAATAATTCATGGTTTAATTTATTATATAAATAATTCAATAGTTTAATTTATCATGAATTGTTTAATTTATTATATAAATAATTCAAGTGATTAATTTTTAATGAATTGTTTAATTTATTATATGAATAATTCAATAGTTTTATTTATAATGAATTGTTTAATTTATTATATGAATAATTCAAGTTATTATTTTAAAATGAATTGTTTAATTTATTATAAAAATGATTCAAAGTTTTATTTATTATACAAATAATGCAATAGTTTAATTTATTATATAAATAATTCAATAGTTTAATTTATAATATATTGTTTAATTTAATATATGAATAATTCAAGTGATTATGTTAAAATGAATTGTTTAATTTATTATAAATATTATTCAAAGTTTATTTTATCATATAAATAATTCAACAGTTTAATTTATAATGAATTGTTTAATTTATTACATAAATAATTCAAGTGATTATTTTAAAATGAATTGTTTAATTTATTATAAATATAAATCAAAGTTTATTTTATCATAAAAATAATTCAAAATTTAAATTATTCTATAAATAATTCAATAGTTTAATTTATATTGAATTGTTAAATTTATTACATAAATAATTCAAGTGATTATTTTTAAATGATTTGTTTAATTTTATATAAAACAATTCAAAGTTTAATTGATTATACAAATAATTCAATAGTTTAATTTATTATATAAATAATTCAATAGTTTAATTTATAATATATTGTTTAAATTAATATACAAATAATTCAAGTGATTATTTTGAAATGAATTCTTTATTTTATTATAAAAATAATTCAAAGTTTATTTTATTATGTAAATAATTCTATAGTTTAAATTATTATTTTAATAATTCAATAGTTTAATTTATTATATAAATAATTCAAGTGATTACTTTAAAATGAATTGTTTAATTTATTATAAATGTAATTCAAAGTTTAATTTATTATAGAAATAATTCAATAGTTTAATTTATAATGAATTGTTTAATTTATTTTATTAATAATTCAAGTGATTATTTTAAAGTGAATTGTTTAATTTATTATAAAAATAATTCAAAGTTTAATTAATTACACAAATAATTCAAAAGTTTAATTTATTCTCTGAATAATTCAATAGTTTAATTTATATTGAATTGTTAAATTTATTATATAAATAATTCAAGTGATTACTTTAAAATGAATTGTTTAATTTATTATAAATGTAATTCAAAATTTATTTTATTGTCTAAATGATTCAATAGTTTAATTTGTTATATAAATAATTCAATAGTTTAATTTATAATGAATTGTTTAATTTATTATATAAATAATTCTGGTGATTATTTTAAAATGATTTGTTTAATTTTAGATAAAAAATAATTCAAAGTTTATTTTATTATATAAATAATTCTATAGTTAAATTTATTATATAAATTATTCAAGTAATTATTTTTAAATGAATTGTTAATTTATTATCAATATAATTCAAAGTTTAATTTATTATATAAATAATTCAATAGTTTAATTTGTTATATAAATAATTCTATAGTTTGATTTATTACATAAATAATTCAACAGTTTAATTTATAATGAATTGTTTAATTTATTACATAAATAATTCAAGTGATTATTTTAAAATGAATTGTTTAATTTATTATAAATATATTTCAAAGTTTATTCTATTATATACATAATGCAATCGTTTAATTGGTTATATAAATACTTCAATAATTTAATTTAAAATATATTGTTCAACTTAATATATAAATAATTCAAGTGATTATATTAAAATGAATTGTTTAATTTATTCTACATAGAATTCAAAGTTTATTTTATCATATAAATAACTCAATAGATTAATTTATTATATAAATAATTCAAGTGATTATTTTTTAAATCAATTGTTTAATTTATTATAAAAATATTTCAAGGTTTAATTTATTATATAAATAATTCAATAGTTTAATTTATAATGAATTGTTTAATTTATTAAATAAATAATTCAAGTGATTATTTTAAAATGAATTGTTTAATTAATTATAAAAATAATTCAAACTTTAATTTATTATATAAACAATGCAATAGTTTCATTTATTATATAAATAATTCAACAGTTTAATTTATAATGAATTGTTTAATTTATTCATTACATAATTCAAGTGATTATTTTATTTCAAGTGATTTGTTTAATTTTATATAAAAGCAATTCAAAGTTTAATTTATTGTACAAATAATTCAATAGTTTAATTTATTATATAAATAATTGAATAGTTTAATTTATAATGAATTGTTTAATTTATTATAGAATAATTCAAGTGACTATTTTAAAATGAATTGTTTAGTTTATTATAAATATAATTCAAAGTTTATTTTATTATATAAATAATTCAATAGTTTAATTTATAATGAATTGTTTAATTTATTTTATTAATAATTCAAGTGATTATTTTAAAGTGAATTGTTTAATTTATTATAAAAATAATTCAAAGTTTAATTAATTACACAAATAATTCAAAAGTTTAATTTATTCTCTGAATAATTCAATAGTTTAATTTAAATTGAATTGTTAAATTTATTATATATAATAATTCAAGTGATTACTTTAAAATGAATTGTTTAATTTATTATAAATGTAATTCAAAATTTATTTTATTGTCTAAATGATTCAATAGTTTAATTTGTTATATAAATAATTCAATAGTTTAATTTTTAATGAATTGTTTAATTTATTATATAAATAATTCTGGTGATTATTTTAAAATGATTGAATTATTTTTTATCTAAAATTAAACAAAAGTTTATTTTATTATATAAATAATTCTATAGTTAAATTTATTATATAAATTATTCAAGTAATTATTTTAAAATTAATTGTTAATTTATTATCAATATAATTCAAAGTTTAATTTATTATATAAATAATTCAATCGTTTAATTTGTTATATAAATAATTCTATAGTTTAATTTATTACATAAATAATTCAACAGTTTAATTTATATTGAATTGTTTAATTTATTACATAAATAATTCAAGTGATTATTTTAAAATGAATTGTTTTAGTTATTATAAATATATTTCAAAGTTTATTTTATTATATAAATAATGCAATCGTTTAATTGGTTATATAAATACTTCAATAATTTAATTTAAAATATATTGTTCAAATTAATATATAAATAATTCAAGTGATTATATTAAAATGAATTGTTTAATTTATTCTACATAGAATTCAAAGTTTATTTTATCATATAAATAACTCAATAGATTAATTTATTATATAAATAATTCAAGTGATTATTTTTTTAATGAATTGTTTAATTTATTATAAAAATATTTCAAGGTTTAATTTATTATACAAATAATTCAATAGTTTAATTTATAATGAATTGTTTAATTTATTAAATAAATAATTCAAGTGATTATTTTAAAATGAATTGTTTAATTAATTATAAAAATAATTCAAACTTTAATTTATTATATAAACAATGCAATAGTTTCATTTATTATATAAATAATTCAACAGTTTAATTGATAATGAATTGTTTAATTTATTATGTAAATAATTCAAGTGATTATTTTAAAATGAATTCTTTAATTTATTATAAATATAATTCAAAGTTTATTTTCTTATATAAATAATTCAACAGTTTAATTTATAATCAATTGTTTAATTTATTCATTACATAATTCAAGTGATTATTTTAAAATGATTTGTTTAATTTTATATAAAAGCAATTCAAAGTTTAATTTATTGTACAAATAATTCAATAGTTTAATTTATTATATAAATAATTGAATAGTTTAATTTATAATGAATTGTTTAATTTATTATAGAATAATTCAAGTGACTATTTTAAAATGAATTGTTTAGTTTATTATAAAAATAATTCAAACTTTAATTTATTATAGAAACAACGCAATAGTTTAATTTATTATATAAATAATTCAAGTGATTATTTTAAAATGAATTGTTTTAGTTATTATAAATATATTTCAAAGTTTATTTTATTATACAAATAATGCAATCGTTTAATTGGTTATATAAATACTTCAATAATTTAATTTAAAATATATTGTTCAAATTAATATATAAATAATTCAAGTGATTATATTAAAATGAATTGTTTAATTTATTCTACATAGAATTCAAAGTTTATTTTATCATATAAATAACTGAATAGATTAATTTATTATATAAATAATTCAAGTGATTATTTTTTTAATGAATTGTTTAATTTATTATAAAAATATTTCAAGGTTTAATTTATTATATAAATAATTCAATAGTTTAATTTATAATGAATTGTTTAATTTATTAAATAAATAATTCAAGTGATTATTTTAAAATGAATTGTTTAATTAATTATAAAAATAATTCAAACTTTAATTTATTATATAAACAATGCAATAGTTTCATTTATTATATAAATAATTCAACAGTTTAATTTATAATGAATTGTTTAATTTATTATGTAAATAATTCAAGTGATTGTTTTAAAATGAATTCTTTAATTTATTATAAATATAATTCAAAGTTTATTTTCTTATATAAATAATTCAACAGTTTAATTTATAATGAATTGTTTAATTTATTCATTACATAATTCAAGTGATTATTTTAAAATGATTTGTTTAATTTTATATAAAAGCAATTCAAAGTTTAATTTATTGTACAAATAATTCAATAGTTTAATTTATTATATAAATAATTGAATAGTTTAATTTATAATGAATTGTTTAATTTATTATAGAATAATTCAAGTGACTATTTTAAAATGAATTGTTTAGTTTATTATAAAAATAATTCAAACTTTAATTTATTATAGAAACAACGCAATAGTTTAATTTATTATATAAATAATTCAAGTGATTATTTTAAAATGAATTCTTCAATTTATTATAAATATAATTCAAAGTTTATTTTATTATATAAACAATTCAATAGTTTAATTTATAATCAATTGTTTAATTTATTGTATAAATAATTCAAGTGATTATTTTAAAATGAATTGTTTAATTTATTATAAAAATAATTCAAAGTTTATTTTATTATGTAAATAATTCTGTAGTTTAATTTATAATGAACTGTTTAATTTATTAAATAAATAAGTCAAGTGTTTATTTTAAAATGAATTGTTTAATTTATTATAAAATTAATTTAAAGTTTATTTTATTTTATAAATAATTCAATAGTTTAATTTATAATGAATTGTTTAATTTATTATATAAATTATTCAAGTGATTATTTTAAAATGAATTGTTCAGTTAATTACTAAAATAATTCAAAGTTTATTTTATCATATTAATAATTCAATAGTTTAATTTATTATATAAATAATTCAATAGTTTAATTTATAATGAATTGTTTAATTTATTATATAAATAATTGAAATGATTATTTTTAAATGAATTATTTAATTTATTATAAATATAATTCAAAGTTTATTTTATAGTATAAATAATTCAATAGTTTAATTTATAATGAATTGTTTAATTTATTCTAAAAATAATTCATGGTTTAATTTATTATGTAAATAATTCAATAGTTTAATTTATAATTTATTGTTTAATTTATTATGTAAATAATTCAAGTAATTATTTCAAAATGAATTGATTAATTTATTATGAATATAATTCATAGTTTATTTTATTGTATACATAATTCTATAGTTTAATTTATTATATAAATAATTCAATAGTTTAATTTATCATGAATTGTTTAATTTATTATATAAATAATTCAAGTGATTAATTTTTAATGAATTGTTTAATTTATTGTATGAATAATTCAATAGTTTTATTTATAATGAATTGTTTAATTTATTATATGAATAATTCAAGTTATTATTTTAAAATGAATTGTTTAATTTATTATTAAAATGATTCAAAGTTTATTTTATTATGTAAACAATTCTATAGTTTATTTTATTATCTAAATAGTTCAATAATTTAATTTGCAATGAATTGTTTAATTTATTATAAAAATGATTCAAAGTTTTATTTATTATACAAATAATGCAATAGTTTAATTTATTATATAAATAATTCAATAGTTTAATTTATAATATATTGTTTAATTTAATATATGAATAATTCAAGTGATTATGTTAAAATGAATTGTTTAATTTATTATAAATATTATTCAAAGTTTATTTTATCATATAAATAATTCAACAGTTTAATTTATAATGAATTGTTTAATTTATTACATAAATAATTCAAGTGATTATTTTAAAATGAATTGTTTAATTTATTATAAATATAAATCAAAGTTTATTTTATCATAAAAATAATTCAAAATTTAAATTATTCTATAAATAATTCAATAGTTTAATTTATATTGAATTGTTAAATTTATTACATAAATAATTCAAGTGATTATTTTTAAATGATTTGTTTAATTTTATATAAAAACAATTCAAAGTTTAATTGATTATACAAATAATTCAATAGTTTAATTTATTATATAAATAATTCAATAGTTTAATTTATAATATATTGTTTAAATTAATATATAAATAATTCAAGTGATTATTTTGAAATGAATTCTTTATTTTATTATAAAAATAATTCAAAGTTTATTTTATTATGTAAATAATTCTATAGTTTAAATTATTATTTTAATAATTCAATAGTTTAATTTATTATATAAATAATTCAAGTGATTACTTTAAAATGAATTGTTTAATTTATTATAAATGTAATTCAAAGTTTAATTTATTATAGAAATAATTCAATAGTTTAATTTATAATGAATTGTTTAATTTATTTTATTAATAATTCAAGTGATTATTTTAAAGTGAATTGTTTAATTTATTATAAAAATAATTCAAAGTTTAATTAATTACACAAATAATTCAAAAGTTTAATTTATTCTCTGAATAATTCAATAGTTTAATTTATATTGAATTGTTAAATTTATTATATAAATAATTCAAGTGATTACTTTAAAATGAATTGTTTAATTTATTATAAATGTAATTCAAAATTTATTTTATTGTCTAAATGATTCAATAGTTTAATTTGTTATATAAATAATTCAATAGTTTAATTTATAATGAATTGTTTAATTTATTATATAAATAATTCTGGTGATTATTTTAAAATGATTTGTTTAATTTTAGATAAAAAATAATTCAAAGTTTATTTTATTATATAAATAATTCTATAGTTAAATTTATTATATAAATTATTCAAGTAATTATTTTTAAATGAATTGTTAATTTATTATCAATATAATTCAAAGTTTAATTTATTATATAAATAATTCAATAGTTTAATTTGTTATATAAATAATTCTATAGTTTGATTTATTACATAAATAATTCAACAGTTTAATTTATAATGAATTGTTTAATTTATTACATAAATAATTCAAGTGATTATTTTAAAATGAATTGTTTAATTTATTATAAATATATTTCAAAGTTTATTCTATTATATAAATAATGCAATCGTTTAATTGGTTATATAAATACTTCAATAATTTAATTTAAAATATATTGTTCAACTTAATATATAAATAATTCAAGTGATTATATTAAAATGAATTGTTTAATTTATTCTACATAGAATTCAAAGTTTATTTTATCATATAAATAACTCAATAGATTAATTTATTATATAAATAATTCAAGTGATTATTTTTTAAATCAATTGTTTAATTTATTATAAAAATATTTCAAGGTTTAATTTATTATATAAATAATTCAATAGTTTAATTTATAATGAATTGTTTAATTTATTAAATAAATAATTCAAGTGATTATTTTAAAATGAATTGTTTAATTAATTATAAAAATAATTCAAACTTTAATTTATTATATAAACAATGCAATAGTTTCATTTATTATATAAATAATTCAACAGTTTAATTTATAATGAATTGTTTAATTTATTATGTAAATAATTCAAGTGATTATTTTTAAATGAATTCTTTAATTTATTATAAATATAATTCAAAGTTTATTTTCTTATATAAATAATTCAACAGTTTAATTTATAATGAATTGTTTAATTTATTCATTACATAATTCAAGTGATTATTTTAAAATGATTTGTTTAATTTTATATAAAAGCAATTCAAAGTTTAATTTATTGTACAAATAATTCAATAGTTTAATTTATTATATAAATAATTGAATAGTTTAATTTATAATGAATTGTTTAATTTATTATAGAATAATTCAAGTGACTATTTTAAAATGAATTGTTTAGTTTATTATAAAAATAATTCAAACTTTAATTTATTATAGAAACAACGCAATAGTTTAATTTATTATATAAATAATTCAAGTGATTATTTTAAAATGAATTCTTCAATTTATTATAAATATAATTCAAAGTTTATTTTATTATATAAACAATTCAATAGTTTAATTTATAATCAATTGTTTAATTTATTGTATAAATAATTCAAGTGATTATTTTAAAATGAATTGTTTAATTTATTATAAAAATAATTCAAAGTTTATTTTAGTATGTAAATAATTCTGTAGTTTAATTTATAATGAACTGTTTAATTTATTAAATAAATAAGTCAAGTGTTTATTTTAAAATGAATTGTTTAATTTAATATAAAATTAATTTAACGTTTATTTTATTTTATAAATAATTCAATAGTTTAATTTATAATGAATTGTTTAATTTATTATATAAATTATTCAAGTGATTATTTTAAAATGAATTGTTCAGTTAATTATTAAAATAATTCAAAGTTTATTTTATCATATAAATAATTCAATAGTTTAATTTATTATATAAATAATTCAATAGTTTAATTTATAATGAATTGTTTAATTTATTCTAAAAATAATTCATGGTTTAATTTATTATGTAAATAATTCAATAGTTTAATTTATAATTTATTGTTTAATTTATTATGTAAATAATTCAAGTAATTATTTCAAAATGAATTGATTAATTTATTATGAATATAATTCATAGTTTATTTTATTGTATACATAATTCTATAGTTTAATTTATTATATAAATAATTCAATAGTTTAATTTATCATGAATTGTTTAATTTATTATATAAATAATTCAAGTGATTAATTTTTAATGAATTGTTTAATTTATTATATGAATAATTCAATAGTTTTATTTATAATGAATTGTTTAATTTATTATATGAATAATTCAAGTTATTATTTTAAAATGAATTGTTTAATTTATTATAAAAATGATTCAAAGTTTATTTTATTATGTAAACAATTCTATAGTTTATTTTATTATCTAAATAGTTCAATAATTTAATTTGCAATGAATTGTTTAATTTATTATAAAAATGATTCAAAGTTTTATTTATTATACAAATAATGCAATAGTTTAATTTATTATATAAATAATTCAATAGTTTAATTTATAATATATTGTTTAATTTAATATATGAATAATTCAAGTGATTATGTTAAAATGAATTGTTTAATTTATTATAAATATTATTCAAAGTTTATTTTATCATATAAATAATTCAACAGTTTAATTTATAATGAATTGTTTAATTTATTACATAAATGATTCAAGTGATTATTTTAAAATGAATTGTTTAATTTATTATAAATATAAATCAAAGTTTATTTTATCATAAAAATAATTCAAAATTTAAATTATTCTATAAATAATTCAATAGTTTAATTTATATTGAATTGTTAAATTTATTACATAAATAATTCAAGTGATTATTTTTAAATGATTTGTTTAATTTTATATAAAAACAATTCAAAGTTTAATTTATTATACAAATAATTCAATAGTTTAATTTATTATATAAATAATTCAATAGTTTAATTTATAATATATTGTTTAAATTAATATATAAATAATTCAAGTGATTATTTTGAAATGAATTCTTTATTTTATTATAAAAATAATTCAAAGTTTATTTTATTATGTAAATAATTCTATAGTTTAAATTATTATTTTAATAATTCAATAGTTTAATTTATTATATAAATAATTCAAGTGATTACTTTAAAATGAATTGTTTAATTTATTATAAATGTAATTCAAAGTTTAATTTATTATAGAAACAACGCAATAGTTTAATTTATTATATAAATAATTCAACAGTTCAATTGATAATGAATTGTTTAATTTATTATATAAATAATTCAAGTGATTATTTTAAAATGAATTCTTCAATTTATTATAAATATAATTCAAAGTTTATTTTATTATATAAATAATTCAATAGTTTAATTTATAATGAATTGTTTAATTTATTTTATTAATAATTCAAGTGATTATTTTAAAGTGAATTGTTTAATTTATTATAAAAATAATTCAAAATTTAATTAATTACACAAATAATTCAAAAGTTTAATTTATTCTCTGAATAATTCAATAGTTTAATTTATATTGAATTGTTAAATTTATTATATAAATAATTCAAGTGATTACTTTAAAATGAATTGTTTAATTTATTATAAATGTAATTCAAAATTTATTTTATTGTCTAAATGATTCAATAGTTTAATTTGTTATATAAATAATTCAATAGTTTAATTTATAATGAATTGTTTAATTTATTATATAAATAATTCTGGTGATTATTTTAAAATGATTTGTTTAATTTTAGATAAAAAATAATTCAAAGTTTATTTTATTATATAAATAATTCTATAGTTAAATTTATCATATAAATTATTCAAGTAATTATTTTTAAATGAATTGTTAATTTATTATCAATATAATTCAAAGTTTAATTTATTATATAAATAATTCAATAGTTTAATTTGTTATATAAATAATTCTATAGTTTGATTTATTACATAAATAATTCAACAGTTTAATTTATAATGAATTGTTTAATTTATTACATAAATAATTCAAGTGATTATTTTAAAATGAATTGTTTAATTTATTATAAATATATTTCAAAGTTTATTTTATTATATAAATAATGCAATCGTTTAATTGGTTATATAAATACTTCAATAATTTAATTTAAAATATATTGTTCAACTTAATATATAAATAATTCAAGTGATTATATTAAAATGAATTGTTTAATTTATTCTACATAGAATTCAAAGTTTATTTTATCATATAAATAACTCAATAGATTAATTTATTATATAAATAATTCAAGTGATTATTTTTTAAATCAATTGTTTAATTTATTATAAAAATATTTCAAGGTTTAATTTATTATATAAATAATTCAATAGTTTAATTTATAATGAATTGTTTAATTTATTAAATAAATAATTCAAGTGATTATTTTAAAATGAATTGTTTAATTAATTATAAAAATAATTCAAACTTTAATTTATTATATAAACAATGCAATAGTTTCATTTATTATATAAATAATTCAACAGTTTAATTTATAATGAATTGTTTAATTTATTATGTAAATAATTCAAGTGATTATTTTAAAATGAATTCTTTAATTTATTATAAATATAATTCAAAGTTTATTTTCTTATATAAATAATTCAACAGTTTAATTTATAATGAATTGTTTAATTTATTCATTACATAATTCAAGTGATTATTTTAAAATGATTTGTTTAATTTTATATAAAAGCAATTCAAAGTTTAATTTATTGTACAAATAATTCAATAGTTTAATTTATTATATAAATAATTGAATAGTTTAATTTATAATGAATTGTTTAATTTATTATAGAATAATTCAAGTGACTATTTTAAAATGAATTGTTTAGTTTATTATAAAAATAATTCAAACTTTAATTTATTATAGAAACAACGCAATAGTTTAATTTATTATATAAATAATTCAAGTGATTATTTTAAAATGAATTGTTTTAGTTATTATAAATATATTTCAAAGTTTATTTTATTATATAAATAATGCAATCGTTTAATTGGTTATATAAATACTTCAATAATTTAATTTAAAATATATTATTCAAATTAATATATAAATAATTCAAGTGATATTAAAATGAATTGTTTAATTTATTCTACATAGAATTCAAAGTTTATTTTATCATATAATTAACTCAATAGATTAATTTATTATATAAATAATTCAAGTGATTATTTTTTTAATGAATTGTTTAATTTATTATAAAAATATTTCAAGGTTTAATTTATTATATAAATAATTGAATAGTTTAATTTATAATGAATTGTTTAATTTATTAAATAAATAATTCAAGTGATTATTTTAAAATGAATTGTTTAATTAATTATAAAAATAATTCAAACTTTAATTTATTATATAAACAATGCAATAGTTTCATTTATTATATAAATAATTCAACAGTTTAATTTATAATGAATTGTTTAATTTATTATGTAAATAATTCAAGTGATTATTTTAAAATGAATTCTTTAATTTATTATAAATATAATTCAAAGTTTATTTTCTTATATAAATACTTCAATAATTTAATTTATAATGAATTGTTTAATATATTATATAAATAATTCAAAATTTTATTTTATAATGAATTTTTAAATTTATTTTATAAATAATTCATGTGATTATTTTAAAATGAATTGTTTAATTTATTATAAAAATAATTCAAAGTTTAATTTATTATATAAATAATTCAATAATTTAATTCATAATGAATTGTTGAATTTATTATAAAAATAATTCAAACTTTAATTTATTATATAAATAATGCAATTGTTTCATTTATTATCTAAATGATTCAAGTGATTATTTTGAAATGAATTGTGTAATTTTTAATCAAAATAATTCAAAGTATAATTTATTATAAAAATAATTCAAATTTTAATTTATTATACAAATAATTCAATAGTTAAATTTATTTTATAAATAATTCAATAGTTTAATTTATAATGAATAGTTTAATTTATTTTATTAATAATTCAAGTGATTATTTTAAAGTGAATTGTTTAATTTATTATAAAAATAATTCAAAGTTTAATTAATTACACAAATAATTCAAAAGTTTAATTTATTCTCTGAATAATTCAATAGTTTAATTTTTATTGAATTGTTAAATTTATTATATAAATAATTCAAGTGATTACTTTAAAATGAATTGTTTAATTTATTATAAATGTAATTCAAAGTTTATTTTATTGTCTAAATGATTCAATAGTTTAATTTGTTATGTAAATAATTCAATAGTTTAATTTATAATGAAGTGTTTAATTTATTATATAAATAATTCTGGTGATTATTTTAAAATGATTTGTTTAATTTTAGATAAAAAATAATTCAAAGATTATTTTATTATATAAATAATTCTATAGTTAAATTTATTATATAAATTATTCAAGTAATTATTTTAAAATGAATTGTTAATTTATTATCAATATAATTCAAAGTTTAATTTATTATATAAATAATTCAATAGTTTAATTTATTACATAAATAATTCAACAGTTTAATTTATAATGAATTGTTTAATTTATTACATAAATAATTCAAGTGATTATTTTAAAATGAATTGTTTAATTTATTATAAATATATTTCAAAGTTTATTTTATTGTATAAATAATGCAATCGTTTAATTGGTTATATAAATACTTCAATAATTTAATTTAAAATATATTGTTCAACTTAATATATAAATAATTCAAGTGATTATATTAAAATGAATTGTTTAATTTATTCTACATAGAATTCAAAGTTTATTTTATCATATAAATAACTCAATAGATTAATTTATTATATAAATAATTCAAGTGATTATTTTTAAAATCAATTGTTTAATTTATTATAAAAATATTTCAAGGTTTAATTTATTATATAAATAATTCAATAGTTTAATTTATAATGAATTGTTTAATTTATTAAATAAATAATTCAAGTGATTATTTTAAAATGAATTGTTTAATTAATTATAAAAATAATTCAAACTTTAATTTATTATATAAACAATGCAATAGTTTCATTTATTATATAAATAATTCAACAGTTTAATTTATAATGAATTGTTTAATTTATTATGTAAATAATTCAAGTGATTATTTTAAAATGAATTCTTTAATTTATTATAAATATAATTCAAAGTTTATTTTCTTATATAAATAATTCAACAGTTTAATTTATAATGAATTGTTTAATTTATTCATTACATAATTCAAGTGATTATTTTAAAATGATTTGTTTAATTTTATATAAAAGCAATTCAAAGTTTAATTTATTGTATAAATAATTCAATAGTTTAATTTATAATGAATTGTTTAATTTATTTTATTAATAATTCAAGTGATTATTTTAAAGTGAATTGTTTAATTTATTATAAAAATAATTCAAAGTTTAATTAATTACACAAATAATTCAAAAGTTTAATTTATTCTCTGAATAATTCAATAGTTTAATTTTTATTGAATTGTTAAATTTATTATATAAATAATTCAAGTGATTACTTTAAAATGAATTGTTTAATTTATTATAAATGTAATTCAAAGTTTATTTTATTGTCTAAATGATTCAATAGTTTAATTTGTTATGTAAATAATTCAATAGTTTAATTTATAATGAATTGTTTAATTTATTATAGAATAATTCAAGTGACTATTTTAAAATGAATTGTTTAATTTATTATAAAAATAATTCAAAGTTTAATTTATAATGAATTGTTCAATTTACTATTTAAATAATTCAATAGTTTAATTTATAATGAATTGTTTAATTTATTATAAAAATAATTCAAAGTTTAATTTATTATCGAAACAACGCAATAGTTTAATTTATTATATAAATAATTCAACAGTTCAATTGATAATGAATTGTTTAATTTATTATATAAATAATTCAATAATTTAATTCATAATGAATTGTTTCATTTATTATATAAATAATTCCAGTGAATATTTTTAAATGAATTGTTTAAATAATTGTAAAAATAATTCAGTTAATTTATTATAAAAATAATTCAAAGATTAATTAATTATATAAATAATTCAATAGTTTAATTTATAATGAATTGTTTAATTTATTTTATAAATAAATCAAGTGATTATTTTAAAATGAATTGATTAATTTATTCTAAAAATAATTCAAAGATCAATTTATGATATGAATAATTCAATATTTTAATTTATAATGATTTTTTAAATTCATGTGATAATTTCAAAATGATTTGGTTAATTTATTATAAAAAATAATTCAAACTTTAATTTATTATATAAATAGTTCAATAATTTAATTTGCAATGAATTGTTCAATTTATTATATAAATAATTCAAGTCATTATTTTGAAATAAATTGTTCAATTGATTATAAAAATAATTCAAAGTTTAATTAATTATATAAATAATTCAACAGTTTAATTTATTATATAAATAATTCAATAATTTAATTTGTAATGAATTGTTTAATTTATTATTTAAATAATTCAAGTCAATATTTTAAAATGAATTGTTAAATTTATTTTAAATATAATTCAAAGTTTAATTTATTATATAAATAATGCAATTGTTTCATTTATTATCTAAATGATTCAGCGATTATTTTAAAATGAATTGTGTAACTTTTAATAAAAATAATTCAAAGTATAATTTATTATAAAAATAATTCAAAGATTAATTAATTATATAAATAATTCAATAGATTAATTTATAAAGAATTGTTTAATTTATTTTATAAATAATTCAAGTGATTATTTTAAAATGAATTGATTAATTTATTCTAAAAATAATTCAAAGTTCAATTTATAATAAAAATAATTCAAA
The DNA here is from genome assembly GCF_035084215.1 of Heptranchias perlo. Taxonomy (NCBI): domain Eukaryota; kingdom Metazoa; phylum Chordata; class Chondrichthyes; order Hexanchiformes; family Hexanchidae; genus Heptranchias; species Heptranchias perlo. Next base: position 1,274,543 of record NC_090344.1, on the reverse strand, counting down.
TATAATTAATTATATAAATGATTCAATAGTTTAATTGATTATATAAATAATTCAATAGTTCAATTTATAATGAATTGCTTAATTTATTATATAAATAATTCAATAATTTAATTCATAATGAATTGTTTCATTTATTATATAAATAATTCAATAGTTCAATTTATAATGAATTGCTTAATTTATTTTATAAATAATTCAATAATTTAATACATAAGGAATTGTTTAAATTATTATAAAAATAATTCAAAGTTTAATTTATGACATAATTAATTCAATAATTAATTGTTAATGAATTGTTTAATTTTTAAATAAGTAATTCAATAGTTTAATTTATAATGAATTGTTTCATTTATTATCTCAATGATTCAAGCGATTATTTTAAAATGAATTGTGTAACTTTTAATAAAAATAATTCGAAGTATAATTTATTGTAAAAATAATTCAAAGATTAATTAATTATATAAATGGTTCAATAATTTAATTTGCAATGAATTGTTCAATTTATTATATAAATACTTCAATAATTTAATTTATAATGAATTGTTTAATATATTATATAAATAATTCAAAATTTTATTTTATAATGAATTTTTAAATTTATTTTATAAATAATTCATGTGATTATTTTTAAATGAATTGTTTAATTTATTACAAAAATAATTCAAAGTTTAATTTATTATATAAATAGTTCAATAATTTAATTTGTAATGAATTGTTTAATTTATTTCATAAATAATTCAATTGATTATTTTAAAATGAATTGCTAAATTTATTATAAAAATAATTCAAAGTTTAATTTATGATATAAATAATTCAATAGTTTAATTTATTATATAAATAATTCAATAATTTAATTCATAATGAATTTTTAAATTTATTATAAAAATAATTCAAACTTTAATTTATTATATAAATAATGCAATTGATTCATTTATTATCTAAATGATTCAAGTGATTATTTTAAAATGAATTGTGTAATTTTTAATAAAAATAATTCAAAGTATAATTTATTATAAAAATAATTCAAAGTTTAATTTATTACATAAATAATTCAATAGTTTAATTTATAATGAATTGTTTAATTTATTAATTAAATAATTCAAGTGATTATTTTAAAATGATTTGTTTACTTTTATATAAAAACAACTCAAAGTTTAATTTATTATATAAATAATTCAATAGTTTAATTTATAATATATTGTTTAACTTAATATATAAATAATTCAAGTGATTATATTAAAATGAATTGTTTAATTTATTGTAAATATAATTCAACGTTTATTTTATCATATAAATAATTCAATCGTTTAATTTATAATGAATTGTTTAGTTTATTTTATAAATAATTCAAGCGATTATTTTAAAGTGAATTGTTTAATTTATTATAAATATAATTCAAAGTTTATTTTATTGTCTAAATTATTCAATAGTTTAATTTGTTATATAAATAATTCAATAGTTTAATTTATAATGAATTGTTTAATTTATTATATAAATAATTCTGGTGATTATTTTAAAATGATTTGTTTAATTTTAGATAAAAAATAATTCAAATTTTATTTTATTATATGAATAATTCTATAGTTAAATTTATTATATAAATAATTCAAGTAATTATTTTAAAATGAATTGTTAATTTATTATCAATATAATTCAAAGTTTAATTTATTATATAAATAATACAATAGTTTAATTTGTTATATAAATAATTCTATAGTTTAATTTATTACATACATAATTCAACAGTTTAATTTATAATGAATTGTTTAATTTATTACATAAATAATTCAAGTGATTATTTTAAAATGAATTGTTTAATTTATTATAAATATGATTCAAGGTTTAATTTATTGTATAAATAATTCAATTGTTTAATTTATTATATAAATAATTCCATAGTTTAATTTATAATGAATTGTTTAATTTATTATATAAATAATTCAAGTGATTATTTTTTAATGAATTGTTTAATTTATTATATAAGTAATTCAATTGTTTTATTTATAATGATTTGTTTAATTTATTATATGAATAATTCAAGTTATTATTTTAAAATGAATTGTTTAATTTATTATAAAAATGATTCAAAGTTTATTTTATTCTGTAAACAATTCTATAGTTTAATTTCTCATATAAATAATTCAATTGTTTAATTTATAATGAATTGTTTAATTTATTCGATAAATCATTCAAGTGAGTATTTTAAAATGAATTGTTTAATTTGTTATAAAAATAATTCAAAGTTTATTGTATTATCTAAATAGTTCAATAATTTAATTTGCAATGAATTGTTCAATTTATTATATAAATAATTCAAGTCATTATTTTGAAATAAATTGTTCAATTGATTATAAAAATAATTCAAAGTTTAATTTATTATATAAATAATGCAATTGTTTCATTTATTATCTAAATGATTCAAGCGATTATTTTAAAATGAATTGTGTAACTTTTAATAAAAATAATTCAAAGTATAATTTATTATAAAAATAATTCAAAGATTAATTAATTATGTAAATAATTCAATAGATTAATTTATAATGAATTGTTTAATTTATTTTATAAATAATTCAAGTGATTATTTTAAAATGAATTGATTAATTTATTCTAAAAATAATTCAAAGTTCAATTTATAATAAAAATAATTCAAATATAATTAATTATATAAATGATTCAATAGTTTAATTGATTATATAAATAATTCAATAGTTCAATTTATAATGAATTGCTTAATTTATTATATAAATAATTCAATAGTTTAATTTATAATGAATTGTTTCATTTATTATCTCAATGATTCAAGCGATTATTTTAAAATGAATTGTGTAACTTTTAATAAAAATAATTCAAAGTATAATTTATTATAAAAATAATTCAGATCAATTAATTATATAAATAGTTCAATAATTTAATTTGCAATGAATTGTTCAATTTATTATATAAATACTTCAATAATTTAATTTATAATGAATTGTTTAATATATTATATAAATAATTCAAAATTTTATTTTATAATGAATTTTTAAATTTATTTTATAAATAATTCATGTGATTATTTTAAAATGAATTGTTTAATTTATTATAAAAATAATTCAAAGTTTAATTTATTATATAAATAATTCAATAATTTAATTCATAATGAATTGTTGAATTTATTATAAAAATAATTCAAACTTTAATTTATTATATAAATAATGCAATTGTTTCATTTATTATCTAAATGATTCAAGTGATTATTTTGAAAAGAATTGTGTAATTTTTAATCAAAATAATTCAAAGTATAATTTATTATAAAAATAATTCAAATTTTAATTTAATATACAAATAATTCAATAGTTAAATTTATTTTATAAATAATTCAATAGTTTAATTTATAATGAATTGTTTAATTTATTTTATTAATAATTCAAGTGATTATTTTAAAGTGAATTGGTTAATTTATTATAAAAATAATTCAAAGTTTAATTAATTACACAAATAATTCAAAAGTTTAATTTATTCTCTGAATAATTCAATAGTTTAATTTATAATGAATTGTTTAATTTATTACATAAATAATTCAAGTGATTATTTTAAAATGAATTGTTTAATTTATTATAAATATATTTCAAAGTTTATTCTATTATATAAATAATGCAATCGTTTAATTGGTTATATAAATACTTCAATAATTTAATTTAAAATATATTGTTCAACTTAATATATAAATAATTCAAGTGATTATATTAAAATGAATTGTTTAATTTATTCTACATAGAATTCAAAGTTTATTTTATCATATAAATAACTCAATAGATTAATTTATTATATAAATAATTCAAGTGATTATTTTTTAAATCAATTGTTTAATTTATTATAAAAATATTTCAAGGTTTAATTTATTATATAAATAATTCAACAGTTTAATTTATAATGAATTATTTAATTTATTATGTAAATAATTCAAGTGATTATTTTAAAATGAATTCTTTAATTTATTATAAATATAATTCAAAGTTTATTTTCTTATATAAATAATTCAACTGTTTAATTTATAATGAATTGTTTAATTTATTCATTACATAATTCAAGTGATTATCTTAAAATGATTTGTTTAATTTTATATAAAAGCAATTCAAAGTTTAATTTATTGTACAAATAATTCAATAGTTTAATTTATTATATAAATAATTAAATAGTTTAATTTATAATATATTGTTTAAATTAATATATAAATAATTCAAGTGATTATTTTGAAATGAATTCGTTATTTTATTATAAAAATAATTCAAAGTTTATTTTATTATGTAAATAATTCTATAGCTTAAATTATTATTTTAATAATTCAATAGTTTAATTTATTATATAAATAATTGAATAGTTTAATTTATAATGAATTGTTTAATTTATTATAGAATAATTCAAGTGACTATTTTAAAATGAATTGTTTAGTTTATTATAAAAATAATTCAAACTTTAATTTATTATAGAAACAACGCAATAGTTTAATTTATTATATAAATAATTCAAGTGATTATTTTAAAATGAATTGTTTTAGTTATTATAAATATATTTCAAAGTTTATTTTATTATATAAATAATGCAATCGTTTAATTGGTTATATAAATACTTCAATAATTTAATTTAAAATATATTGTTCAAATTAATATATAAATAATTCAAGTGATTATATTAAAATGAATTGTTTAATTTATTCTACATAGAATTCAAAGTTTATTTTATCATATAAATAACTCAATAGATTAATTTATTATATAAATAATTCAAGTGATTATTTTTTTAATGAATTGTTTAATTTATTATAAAAATATTTCAAGGTTTAATTTATTATATAAATAATTCAATAGTTTAATTTATAATGAATTGTTTAATTTATTAAATAAATAATTCAAGTGATTATTTTAAAATGAATTGTTTAATTAATTATAAAAATAATTCAAACTTTAATTTATTATATAAACAATGCAATAGTTTCATTTATTATATAAATAATTCAACAGTTTAATTTATAATGAATTGTTTAATTTATTATGTAAATAATTCAAGTGATTATTTTTAAATGAATTCTTTAATTTATTATAAATATAATTCAAAGTTTATTTTCTTATATAAATAATTCAACAGTTTAATTTATAATGAATTGTTTAATTTATTCATTACATAATTCAAGTGATTATTTTAAAATGATTTGTTTAATTTTATATAAAAGCAATTCAAAGTTTAATTTATTGTACAAATAATTCAATAGTTTAATTTATTATATAAATAATTGAATAGTTTAATTTATAATGAATTGTTTAATTTATTATAGAATAATTCAAGTGACTATTTTAAAATGAATTGTTTAGTTTATTATAAAAATAATTCAAACTTTAATTTATTATAGAAACAACGCAATAGTTTAATTTATTATATAAATAATTCAAGTGATTATTTTAAAATGAATTCTTCAATTTATTATAAATATAATTCAAAGTTTATTTTATTATATAAACAATTCAATAGTTTAATTTATAATCAATTGTTTAATTTATTGTATAAATAATTCAAGTAATTATTTCAAAATGAATTGATTAATTTATTATGAATATAATTCAAAGTTTATTTTATTGTATACATAATTCTATAGTTTAATTTATTATACAAATAATTCAATAGTTTAATTTATAATGAATTGTTTAATTTATTATATAAATAATTCAAGTGATTATTTTTTAATGAATTGTTTAATTTATTATATGAATAATTCAATAGTTTTATTTATAATGAATTGTTTAATTTATTATATGAATAATTCAAGTTTTTATTTTAAAATGAATTGTTTAATTTATTATAAAAATGATTCAAAGTTTATTTTATTATGTAAACAATTCTATAGTTTATTTTATTATCTAAATAGTTCAATAATTTAATTTGCAATGAATTGTTTAATTTATTATAAAAATGATTCAAAGTTTAATTTATTATACAAATAATGCAATAGTTTAATTTATTATATAAATAATTCAATAGTTTAATTTATAATATATTTTTTAATTTAATATATGAATAATTCAAGTGATTATGTTAAAATGAATTGTTTAATTTATTATAAATATTATTCAAAGTTTATTTTATCATATAAATAATTTAACAGTTTAATTTATTCTATAAATAATTCAAGTGATTATTTTAAAATGAATTGTTTAATTTGTTATAAAACTAATTCAAAGTTTATTTTATTATATAAATAATTCAATAGTTTAATTTATAATGAATTGTTTAATTTATTACATAAATAATTCAAGTGATGATTTTAAAATGAATTGTTTAATTTATTATAAATATAAATCAAAGTTTATTTTATCATAAAAATAATTCAAAATTTAAATTATTCTATAAATAATTCAATAGTATAATTTATATTGAATTGTTAAATTTATTACATAAATAATTCAAGTGATTATTTTTAAATGATTTGTTTAATTTTATATAAAAACAATTCAAAGTTTAATTTATTATACAAATAATTCAATAGTTTAATTTATTATATAAATAATTAAATAGTTTAATTTATAATATATTGTTTAAATTAATATATAAATAATTCAAGTGATTATTTTGAAATGAATTCTTTATTTTATTATAAAAATAATTCAAAGTTTATTTTATTATGTAAATAATTCTATAGCTTAAATTATTATTTTAATAATTCAATAGTTTAATTTATTATATAAATAATTCAAGTGATTACTTTAAAATGAATTGTTTAATTTATTATAAATGTAATTCAAAGTTTAATTTATTATAGAAACAACGCAATAGTTTAATTTATTATATAAATAATTCAACAGTTCAATTGATAATGAATTGTTTAATTTATTATATAAATAATTCAAGTGATTATTTTAAAATGAATTCTTCAATTTATTATAAATATAATTCAAAGTTTATTTTATTATATAAATAATTCAATAGTTTAATTTATAATGAATTGTTTAATTTATTTTATTAATAATTCAAGTGATTATTTTAAAGTGAATTGTTTAATTTATTATAAAAATAATTCAAAGTTTAATTAATTACACACATAATTCAAAAGTTTAATTTATTCTCTGAATAATTCAATAGTTTAATTTATATTGAATTGTTAAATTTATTATATAAATAATTCAAGTGATTACTTTAAAATGAATTGTTTAATTTATTATAAATGTAATTCAAAATTTATTTTATTGTCTAAATGATTCAATAGTTTAATTTGTTATATAAATAATTCAATAGTTTAATTTATAATGAATTGTTTAATTTATTATATAAATAATTCTGGTGATTATTTTAAAATCATTTGTTTAATTTTAGATAAAAAATAATTCAAAGTTTATTTTATTATATAAATAATTCTATAGTTTAATTTATTATATAAATAATTCTGGTGATTATTTTAAAATGATTGAATTATTTTTTATCTAAAATTAAACAAAAGTTTATTTTATTATATAAATAATTCTATAGTTAAATTTATTATATAAATTATTCAAGTAATTATTTTAAAATGAATTGTTAATTTATTATCAATATAATTCAAAGTTTAATTTATTATATAAATAATTCAATAGTTTAATTTGTTATATAAATAATTCTATAGTTTAATTTATTACATAAATAATTCAACAGTTTAATTTATATTGAATTGTTTAATTTATTACATAAATAATTCAAGTGATTATTTTAAAATGAATTGTTTTAGTTATTATAAATATATTTCAAAGTTTATTTTATTATGTAAATAATGCAATAGTTTCATTTATTATATAAATAATTCAACAGTTTAATTTATAATGAATTGTTTAATTTATTATGTAAATAATTCAAGTGATTATTTTAAAATGAATTCTTTAATTTATTATAAATATAATTCAAAGTTTATTTTCTTATATAAATAATTCAACAGTTTAATTTATAATGAATTGTTTAATTTATTCATTACATAATTCAAGTGATTATTTTAAAATGATTTGTTTAATTTTATATAAAAGCAATTCAAAGTTTAATTTATTGTACAAATAATTCAATAGTTTAATTTATTATATAAATAATTGAATAGTTTAATTTATAATGAATTGTTTAATTTATTATAGAATAATTCAAGTGACTATTTTAAAATGAATTGTTTAGTTTATTATAAAAATAATTCAAACTTTAATTTATTATAGAAACAACGCAATAGTTTAATTTATTATATAAATAATTCAAGTGATTATTTTAAAATGAATTCTTCAATTTATTATAAATATAATTCAAAGTTTATTTTATTATATAAACAATTCAATAGTTTAATTTATAATCAATTGTTTAATTTATTGTATAAATAATTCAAGTAATTATTTCAAAATGAATTGATTAATTTATTATGAATATAATTCAAAGTTTATTTTATTGTATACATAATTCTATAGTTTAATTTATTATACAAATAATTCAATAGTTTAATTTATAATGAATTGTTTAATTTATTATATAAATAATTCAAGTGATTATTTTTTAATGAATTGTTTAATTTATTATATGAATAATTCAATAGTTTTATTTATAATGAATTGTTTAATTTATTATATGAATAATTCAAGTTTTTATTTTAAAATGAATTGTTTAATTTATTATAAAAATGATTCAAAGTTTATTTTATTATGTAAACAATTCTATAGTTTATTTTATTATCTAAATAGTTCAATAATTTAATTTGCAATGAATTGTTTAATTTATTATAAAAATGATTCAAAGTTTAATTTATTATACAAATAATGCAATAGTTTAATTTATTATATAAATAATTCAATAGTTTAATTTATAATATATTTTTTAATTTAATATATGAATAATTCAAGTGATTATGTTAAAATGAATTGTTTAATTTATTATAAATATTATTCAAAGTTTATTTTATCATATAAATAATTCAACAGTTTAATTTATTCTATAAATAATTCAAGTGATTATTTTAAAATGAATTGTTTAATTTGTTATAAAACTAATTCAAAGTTTATTTTATTATATAAATAATTCAATAGTTTAATTTATAATGAATTGTTTAATTTATTACATAAATAATTCAAGTGATGATTTTAAAATGAATTGTTTAATTTATTATAAATATAAATCAAAGTTTATTTTATCATAAAAATAATTCAAAATTTAAATTATTCTATAAATAATTCAATAGTATAATTTATATTGAATTGTTAAATTTATTACATAAATAATTCAAGTGATTATTTTTAAATGATTTGTTTAATTTTATATAAAAACAATTCAAAGTTTAATTTATTATACAAATAATTCAATAGTTTAATTTATTATATAAATAATTAAATAGTTTAATTTATAATATAGTGTTTAAATTAATATATAAATAATTCAAGTGATTATTTTGAAATGAATTCTTTATTTTATTATAAAAATAATTCAAAGTTTATTTTATTATGTAAATAATTCTATAGCTTAAATTATTATTTTAATAATTCAATAGTTTAATTTATTATATAAATAATTGAATAGTTTAATTTATAATGAATTGTTTAATTTATTATAGAATAATTCAAGTGACTATTTTAAAATGAATTGTTTAGTTTATTATAAAAATAATTCAAACTTTAATTTATTATAGAAACAACGCAATAGTTTAATTTATTATATAAATAATTCAAGTGATTATTTTAAAATGAATTGTTTTAGTTATTATAAATATATTTCAAAGTTTATTTTATTATATAAATAATGCAATCGTTTAATTGGTTATATAAATACTTCAATAATTTAATTTAAAATATATTGTTCAAATTAATATATAAATAATTCAAGTGATTATATTAAAATGAATTGTTTAATTTATTCTACATAGAATTCAAAGTTTATTTTATCATATAAATAACTCAATAGATTAATTTATTATATAAATAATTCAAGTGATTATTTTTTTAATGAATTGTTTAATTTATTATAAAAATATTTCAAGGTTTAATTTATTATATAAATAATTCAATAGTTTAATTTATAATGAATTGTTTAATTTATTAAATAGATAATTCAAGTGATTATTTTAAAATGAATTGTTTAATTAATTATAAAAATAATTCAAACTTTAATTTATTATATAAACAATGCAATAGTTTCATTTATTATATAAATAATTCAACAGTTTAATTTATAATGAATTGTTTAATTTATTCATTACATAATTCAAGTGATTATTTTTAAATGATTTGTTTAATTTTATATAAAAGCAATTCAAAGTTTAATTTATTGTACAAATAATTCAATAGTTTAATTTATTATATAAATAATTGAATAGTTTAATTTATAATGAATTGTTTAATTTATTATAGAATAATTCAAGTGACTATTTTAAAATGAATTGTTTAGTTTATTATAAAAATAATTCAAACTTTAATTTATTATAGAAACAATGCAATAGTTTAATTTATTATATAAATAATTCAAGTGATTATTTTAAAATGAATTCTTCAATTTATTATAAATATAATTCAAAGTTTATTTTATTATATAAACAATTCAATAGTTTAATTTATAATCAATTGTTTAATTTATTGTATAAATAATTCAAGTGATTATTTTAAAATGAATTGTTTAATTTATTATAAAAATAATTCAAAGTTTATTTTATTATGTAAATAATTCTGTAGTTTAATTTATAATGAACTGTTTAATTTATTAAATAAATAAGTCAAGTGTTTATTTTAAAATGAATTGTTTAATTTATTATAAAATTAATTTAAAGTTTATTTTATTTTATAAATAATTCAATAGTTTAATTTATAATGAATTGTTTAATTTATTATATAAATTATTCAAGTGATTATTTTAAAATGAATTGTTCAGTTAATTATTAAAATAATTCAAAGTTTATTTTATCATATAAATAATTCAATAGTTTAATTTATTATATAAATAATTCAATAGTTTAATTTATAATGAATTGTTTAATTTATTATATAAATAATTGAAATGATTATTTTTAAATGAATTATTTAATTTATTATAAATATAATTCAAAGTTTATTTTATAGTATAAATAATTCAATAGTTTAATTTATAATGAATTGTTTAATTTATTCTAAAAATAATTCATGGTTTAATTTATTATGTAAATAATTCAATAGTTTAATTTATAATTTATTGTTTAATTTATTATGTAAATAATTCAAGTAATTATTTCAAAATGAATTGATTAATTTATTATGAATATAATTCATAGTTTATTTTATTGTATACATAATTCTATAGTTTAATTTATTAGATAAATAATTCAATAGTTTAATTTATAATGAATTGTTTAATTTATTATATAAATAATTCAAGTGATTAATTTTTAATGAATTGTTTAATTTATTATATGAATAATTCAATAGTTTTATTTATAATGAATTGTTTAATTTATTATATGAATAATTCAAGTTATTATTTTAAAATGAATTGTTTACTTTATTATAAAAATGATTCAAAGTTTATTTTATTATGTAAACAATTCTATAGTTTATTTTATTATCTAAATAGTTCAATAATTTAATTTGCAATGAATTGTTTAATTTAATATAAAAATGATTCAAAGTTTTATTTATTTTACAAATAATGCAATAGTTTAATTTGTTATATAAATAATTCAATAGTTTAATTTATAATATATTGTTTAATTTAATATATGAATAATTCAAGTGATTATGTTAAAATGAATTGTTTAATTTATTATAAATATTATTCAAAGTTTATTTTATCATATAAATAATTCAACAGTTTAATTTATAATGAATTGTTTAATTTATTACATAAATAATTCAAGTGATTATTTTAAAATGAATTGTTTAATTTATTATAAATATAAATCAAAGTTTATTTTATCATAAAAATAATTCAAAATTTAAATTATTCTATAAATAATTCAATAGTTTAATTTATATTGAATTGTTAAATTTATTACATAAATAATTCAAGTGATTATTTTTAAATGATTTGTTTAATTTTATATAAAAACAATTCAAAGTTTATTTTATTATGTAAATAATTCTATAGTTTAAATTATTACTTTAATAATTCAATAGTTTAATTTATTATATAAATAATTCAAGTGATTACTTTAAAATGAATTGTTTAATTTATTATAAATGTAATTCAAAGTTTAATTTATTATAGAAACAACGCAATAGTTTAATTTATTATATAAATAATTCAACAGTTCAATTGATAATGAATTGTTTAATTTATTATATAAATAATTCAAGTGATTATTTTAAAATGAATTCTTCAATTTATTATAAATATAATTCAAAGTTTATTTTATTATATAAATAATTCAATAGTTTAATTTATAATGAATTGTTTAATTTATTTTATTAATAATTCAAGTGATTATTTTAAAGTGAATTGTTTAATTTATTATAAAAATAATTCAAAGTTTAATTAATTACACAAATAATTCAAAAGTTTAATTTATTCTCTGAATTATTCAATAGTTTAATTTATATTGAATTGTTAAATTTATTATATAAATAATTCAAGTGATTACTTTAAAATGAATTGTTTAATTTATTATAAATGTAATTCAAAATTTATTTTATTGTCTAAATGGTTGAATAGTTTAATTTGTTATATAAATAATTCAATAGTTTAATTTATAATGAATTGTTTAATTTATTATATAAATAATTCTGGTGATTATTTTAAAATGATTTGTTTAATTTTAGATAAAAAATAATTCAAAGTTTATTTTATTATATAAATAATTCTATAGTTAAATTTATTATATAAATTATTCAAGTAATTATTTTTAAATGAATTGTTAATTTATTATCAATATAATTCAAAGTTTAATTTATTATATAAATAATTCAATAGTTCAATTTGTTATATAAATAATTCTATAGTTTAATTTATTACATAAATAATTCAACAGTTTAATTTATAATGAATTGTTTAATTTATTACATAAATAATTCAAGTGATTATTTTAAAATGAATTGTTTAATTTATTATAAATATATTTCAAAGTTTATTTTATTATATAAATAATGCAATCGTTTAATTTTTTCAATAATTCAATAGAGTAATTTATAATGAATTGTTTAATTTATTTTATAAATAATTCAAAGATCAATTATGATATAAATAATTAATTTTTTTAATTTATAATGAATTTTTAAATTTATTTTATAAGTAATTCATGTGATGATTTCAAAATGAATTGTTTAATTTATTATAAAAAATAATTAAAAGTATAATTTATTATATAAATTGTTCAATAATTTAACTTGCAATGAAATGTTCAATTTATTATATAAATACTTCAATAATTTAATTTATAATGAATTGTATAATATATTATATAAATAATTCAAAGTTTAATTTATTATATAAATAGTTCGATAATTTAATTCGTAATGAATTGTTTAATTTATTTCATAAATATTTCAAACTTTAATTTATTATATAAATAATGCAATTGTTTCATTTATTATCTAAATGATTCAAGTGATTATTTTAAAATGAATTGTGTAATTTTTAATAAAATTCATTCAAAGTATAATTTATTATAAAAATAATTCAAAGTTTAATTTATTAGATAAATAATTCAAGTGATTATTTCAAAACGAATTGTTTAATTTATTATATAAATAATTCAAAGTTCAATTCATTATATAAATAATTGAATACTTTAATTTATAATGAATTGTTTAATTTATTTTATAAATAATTCAAGTGATTATTTTAAAATAAATTGTTCAATTTATTATAAAAATAATTCAAAGATTAATTTATAATATAAATAATTTAATAGTTTAATTTGTAATGAATTGTTTAATTTATTATAAAAATAATTCAACTGATTATTTTAAAATGAATTGATTAATTTATTCTAAAAATAATTCAAAGTTCAATTTATTATATAAACAATTCAAAGTTTAATTTATTATATAAATAATTCAACAGATTATTTCATAATGAATTGTTTAATTTATTATATAAATAATTCAACAGTTTAATTTATAATGAATTGTATAATATATTCTATAAATAATTCAAAGTCTAATTTATTATATAAATAGTTCGATAATTTAATTCGTAATGAATTGTTTAATTTATTTCATAAATAATTCAAACTTTAATTTATTATATAAATAATGCAATTGTTTCATTTATTATCTAAATGATTCAAGTGATTATTTTAAAATGAATTGTGTAATTTTTAATAAAATTCATTCAAAGTATAATTTATTATCAAAATAATTCAAAGTTTAATTTATTAGATAAATAATTCAAGTGATTATTTTAAAAAGAATTGTTTAATTTATTATATAAATAATTCAAAGTTCAATTCATTATATAAATAATTGAATATTTTAATTCATAATGAATTGTTTAATTTATTTTATAAATAATTCAAGTGATTATTTTAAAACAAATTGTTCAATTTATTCTAAAAATAATTCAAAGTTCAATTTATTATTTAAATAATTCAATAGTTCAATTTACAATATAATTGTTTAATTTATTATAGAAATAATTCAAGTGATTATTTTAAAATAAATTGTTCAATTTATTATAAAAATAATTCAAAGATTAATTTATAATATAAATAATTTAATAGTTTAATTTGTAATGAATTGTTTAATTTATTATAAAAATAATTCAACTGATTATTTTAAAATGAATTGATTAATTTATTCTAAAAATAATTCAAAGTTCAATTTATTATATAAACAATTCAAAGTTTAATTTATTATATAAATAATTCAACAGATTATTTCATAATGAATTGTTTAATTTATTATATAAATAATTCAACAGTTTAATTTATAATGAATTGTATAATATATTATATAAATAATTCAAAGTCTAATTTATTATATAAATAGTTCGATAATTTAATTCGTAATGAATTGTTTAATTTATTTCATAAATAATTCAAACTTTAATTTATTATATAAATAATGCAATTGTTTCATTTATTATCTAAATGATTCAAGTGATTATTTTAAAATGAATTGTGTAATTTTTAATAAAATTCATTCAAAGTATAATTTATTATAAAAATAATTCAAAGTTTAATTTATTAGATAAATAATTCAAGTGATTATTTTAAAAAGAATTGTTTAATTTATTATATAAATAATTCAAAGTTCAATTCATTATATAAATAATTGAATATTTTAATTTATAATGAATTGTTTAATTTATTTTATAAATAATTCAAGTGATTATTTTAAAACAAATTGTTCAATTTATTCTAAAAATAATTCAAAGTTCAATTTATTATTTAAATAATTCAATAGTTCAATTTACAATATAATTGTTTAATTTATTATAGAAATAATTCAAGTGATTATTTTAAAATAAATTGTTCAATTTATTATAAAAATAATTCAAAGATTAATTTATAATATAAATAATTTAATAGTTTAATTTGTAATGAATTGTTTAATTTATTATAAAAATAATTCAAGTGATTATTTTAAAATAAATTGTTCAATTTATTATAAAAATAATTCAAAGATTAATTTATAATATAAATAATTTAATAGTTTAATTTGTAATGAATTGTTTAATTTATTATAAAAATAATTCAAGTGATTATTTTAAAATGAATTGATTAATTTATTCTAAAAATAATTCAAAGTTCAATTTATTATATAAACAATTCAAAGTTTAATTTATTATATAAATAATTCAACAGATTATTTCATAATGAATTGTTTAATTTATTATATAAATAATTCAACAGTTTAATTTATAATGAATTGTTTGAATTATTATATAAATAATTCAAAAGTTTAATTGATAATGAATTGTTTAATTTATTACATAAATAATTCAATAGTTTAAATTATAATGAATTGTTTAATTTATTGTATGAATAATTCAAGTAATTATTTAAAAATGAATTGTTTAATTTATTATAAAAATAATTCAAATTTTAATTTATTATATAAATAATTCAACAGATTATTTCATAATGAATTGTTTAACTTTAACAAATAATTCAATAGTTTAATTTATAATCAATTGTTTAATTTATTATATAAATAATTCAAGTGATTATTTTAAAATGAATTGTTTAATTTATTATAAAAATAATTCAAAGTTTAATTTATTATATAAATAATCAATAGTTTAATTTATAATGAATTGTTTAATTTATTATGTAAATAATTCAAGTGATTATTTTAAAATGAATTGTTTAGTTTATTATAAAAATAATTCAAAGTTTAATTTATTATATAGATAATCAATAGTTTAATTTATTGTTCAAATAATTCAATAATTTAATTTATAATGAATTCTTTAATTTATTATATAAATAATTCAATAGTTTAATTTATGATATGAATAATTCAATCGTTTAATTTATAATGAATTGTTCAATTTGTTATATATCAATAATTCAATAGTTCAATTTATTAAAAAAATCATTCAGTAGTTTAATTTATAATGAATTGTTTAATTTATTTTCTAAATAATTCAAGTGATTATTTTGAAATGGATTATTTAATTTATTATATAAATAATTCAAAGTTCAATTCATTATATAAATAATTGAATAGTTTAATTTAAAATGAATTGTTTAATTTATTTTATAAATAATTCAAGTGATTATTTTAAAACAAATTGTTCAATTCAAAGTTTAATTAATTATATAATAATTCAATAGTTTAATATGTTATATAAATAATTCAATGATTTAATTTAAAATGAATTGCTTAATTTATTATATAAATAATCCAATAATTTAATTCATAATGAATTGTTTAATTTATTGTAAAAATAATTCAAAATTTAATTTATTATACAATTGGTGCAATAGTTTAATTTATTATGTAAATAATTCAATAGTTTAATTTATAATGAATTGTTTAATTTATTATATAAATAATTCAAGTGATTATTTTGAAATGGATTATTTAATTTATTATAAAAATAATTCAAAGTTTAATTAATTATATAATAATTCAATAGTTTAATATGTTATATAAATAATTCAATGATTTAATTTAAAATGAATTGCTTAATTTATTATATAAATAATCAAATAATTTAATTTATAATGAATTGTTCAATTTAATATAAAAATAATTCAAGTGATTATTTCTAAATGAATTGTTTAATTTATTGTAAAAATAATTCAAAATTTAATTTATTATACAATTGGTGCAATAGTTTAATTTATTATGTGAATAATTCAATAGTTTAATTCATAATGAATTGTTTAATTAATTATATAAATAATTCAAGTGAATATTTTAAAATCAATTGTTTTATTTATTATTAAAATCATTCAAAGTTTAATTTATTATATAAATAATCAATAGTTTAATTTATAATGAATTGTTTAATTTATTATGTAAATAATTCAAGTGATTATTTTAAAATGAATTGTTTAGTTTATTATAAAAATAATTCAAAGTTTAATTTATTATATAAATTATTCAATAGTATAATTTATAATGCAATTGTTTCATTTATTATCTAAATGATTCAAGTGATTATTTTAAAATGAATTCTGTAATTTTTAATAAAATTCATTCAAAGTATAATTTATTATAAAAATAATTCAAAGTTTAATTTATTATATAAATAATTCAAGTGATTATTTTAAAAAGAATTGTTTAATTTATTATATAAATAATTCAAAGTTCAATTCATTATATAAATAATTGAATAGTTTAATTTATAATGAATTGTTTAATTTATTTTATAAATAATTCAAGTGATTATTTTAAAACAAATTGTTCAATTTATTCTAAAAATAATTCAAAGTTCAATGTATTATTTAAATAATTCAATAGTTCAATTTACAATATAATTGTTTAATTTATTATAGAAATAATTCAAGTGATTATTTTAAAATGAATTGATTAATTTATTCTAAAAATAATTCAAAGTTCAATTTATTATATAAACAATTCAAAGTTTAATTTATTATATAAATAATTCAACAGATTATTTCATAATGAATTGTTTAATTTATTATATAAATAATTCAACAGTTTAATTTATAATGAATTGTTTAACTTTAACAAATAATTCAATAGTTTAATTTATAATCAATTGTTTAATTTATTATATAAATAATTCAAGTGATTATTTTAAAATGAATTGTTTAATTTATTATAAAAATAATTCAAAGTTTAATTTATTATATAAATAATCAATAGTTTAATTTATAATGAATTGTTTAATTTATTATGTAAATAATTCAAGTGATTATTTTAAAATGAATTGTTTAGTTTATTATAAAAATAATTCAAAGTTTAATTTATTATATAGATAATCAATAGTTTAATTTATTGTTCAAATAATTCAATAATTTAATTTATAATGAATTCTTTAATTTATTATATAAATAATTCAATAGTTTAATTTATGATATGAATAATTCAATCGTTTAATTTATAATGAATTGTTCAATTTGTTATATCAATAATTCAATAGTTCAATTTATTAAAAAAATCATTCAGTAGTTTAATTTATAATGAATTGTTTAATTTATTTTCTAAATAATTCAAGTGATTATTTTGAAATGGATTATTTAATTTATTATATAAATAATTCAAAGTTCAATTCATTATATAAATAATTGAATAGTTTAATTTAAAATGAATTGTTTAATTTATTTTATAAATAATTCAAGTGATTATTTTAAAACAAATTGTTCAATTCAAAGTTTAATTAATTATATAATAATTCAATAGTTTAATATGTTATATAAATAATTCAATGATTTAATTTAAAATGAATTGCTAAATTTATTATATAAATAATTCAATAATTTAATTTATAATGAATTGTATCATTTATTATAAAAATAATTCAACAGTTTAATTTATAATGAATTGTTTGAATTATTATATAAATAATTCAAAAGTTTAATTGATAATGAATTGTTTAATTTTAACAAATAATTCAAAAGTTTAATTTATAATGAATTGTTTAATTTATTATGTAAATAGTTCAAGTGATTATTTTAAAATGAATTGTTTAGCTTATTATAAAAATAATTCAAAGTTTAATTTATTATATAGATAATCAATAGTTTAATTTATTGTTCAAATAATTCAATAATTTAATTTATAACTAATTCTTTAATTTATTATATAAATAATTCAATAGTTTAATTTATGATATGAATAATTCAATCGTTTAATTTATAATGAATTGTTCAATTTTTTATATAAATAATTCAATAGTTCAATTTATTTAAAAAATCATTCAGTAGTTTAATTATAATGAATTGTTTAATTTATTCTCTAAATAATTCAAGTGATTATTTTGAAATGGATTATTTAATTTATTATAAAAATAATTCAAAGTTTAATTAATTATATAATAATTCAATAGTTTAATATGTTATATAAATAATTCAATGATTTAATTTAAAATGAATTGCTTAATTTATTATATAAATAATCAAATAATTTAATTTATAATGAATTGTTCAATTTAATATAAAAATTATTCAAGTGATTATTTCTAAATGAATTGTTTAATTTATTGTAAAAATAATTCAAAATTTAATTTATTATACAATTGGTGCAATAGTTTAATTTATTATGTAAATAATTCAATAGTTTAATTTATAATGAATTGTTTAATTAATTATATAAATAATTCAAGTGAATATTTTAAAATCAATTGTTTTATTTATTATTAAAATAATTCAAAGTTTAATTTATTATATAAATAATCAATAGTTTAATTTATAATGAATTGTTTAATTTATTATGTAAATAATTCAAGTGATTATTTTAAAATGAATTGTTTAGTTTATTATAAAAATAATTCAAAGTTTAATTTATTATATAAATTATTCAATAGTATAATTTATAATGCAATTGTTTCATTTATTATCTAAATGATTCAAGTGATTATTTTAAAATGAATTGTGTAATTTTTAATAAAATTCATTCAAAGTATAATTTATTATAAAAATAATTCAAAGTTTAATTTATTATACAAATAATTCAAGTGATTATTTTAAAAAGAATTGTTTAATTTATTATATAAATAATTCAAAGTTCAATTCATTATATAAATAATTGAATAGTTTAATTTATAATGAATTGTTTAATTTATTTTATAAATAATTCAAGTGATTATTTTAAAACAAATTGTTCAATTTATTCTAAAAATAATTCAAAGTTCAATTTATTATTTAAATAATTCAATAGTTCAATTTACAATATAATTGTTTAATTTATTATAGAAATAATTCAAGTGATTATTTTAAAATGAATTGATTAATTTATTCTAAAAATAATTCAAAGTTCAATTTATTATATAAACAATTCAAAGTTTAATTTATTATATAAATAATTCAACAGATTATTTCATAATGAATTGTTTAATTTATTATATAAATAATTCAACAGTTTAATTTATAATGAATTGTTTGAATTATTGTATAAATAATTCAAAAGTTTAATTGATAATGAATTGTTTAATTTATTACATAAATAATTCAAATGTGTTTAAATTATAATGAATTGTTTAATTTATTGTATGAATAATTCAAGTAATTATTTAAAAATGAATTGTTTAATTTATTATAAAAATAATTCAAATTTTAATTTATTATATAAATAATTCAATAGTTTAATTTATAATGAATTGTTTAACTTTAACAAATAATTCAACAGTTTAATTTATAATCAATTGTTTAATTTATTATATAAATAATTCAAGTGATTATTTTAAAATGAATTGTTTAATTTATTATAAAAATAATTCAAAGTTTAATTTATTATATAAATAATCAATAGTTTAATTTATTGTTCAAATAATTCAATAATTTAATTTATAATGAATTCTTTAATTTATTATATAAATAATTCAATAGTTTAATTTATGATATGAATAATTCAATCGTTTAATTTATAATGAATTTTTAAATTTGTTATATCAATAATTCAATCGTTCAATTTATTAAAAAAATCATTCAGTAGTTTAATTTATAATGAATTGTTTAATTTATTTTCTAAATAATTCAAGTGATTATTTTGAAATGGATTATTTAATTTATTATATAAATAATTCAAAGTTCAATTCATTATATAAATAATTGAATAGTTTAATTTATAATGAATTGTTTAATTTATTATATAAATAATTCAAGTGAATATTTTAAAATCACTTGTTTTATTTATTATTAAAATAATTCAAAGTTTAATTTATTAATAAAATAATTCAAAGTTTAATTTATTATATAAATAATTCAATAGTTTAATTAATAATGAATTGTTTAATTTATTATATAAATAATTCAAGTGATTATTTAAAAATGAATTGTTTAATTTATTATAAAAATTATTCAATAATATAATTTATAATGAATTGTTTGAATTATTATATAAATAATTCAAAAGTTTAATTGATAATGAATTGTTTAATTTATTACATAAATAATTCAATAGTTTAATTGATAATGAATTGTTTAATTTTAACAAATAATTCAAAAGATTAATTTATAATGAATTGTTTAATTTATTATGTAAATAGTTCAAGTGATTATTTTAAAATGAATTATTTAGCTTATTATAAAAATAATTCAAAGTTTAATTTATTATATAGATAATCAATAGTTTAATTTATTGTTCAAATAATTCAATAATTTAATTTATAATTAATTCTTTAATTTATTATATAAATAATTCAATAGTTTAATTTATGATATGAATAATTCAATCGTTTAATTTATAATGAATTGTTCAATTTGTTATATAAATAATTCAATAGTTCAATTTATTAAAAAAATCATTCAGTAGTTTAATTATAATGAATTGTTTAATTTATTGTCTAAATAATTCAAGTGATTATTTTGAAATGGATTATTTAAATTATAAAAATAATTCAAAGTTTAATTAATTATATAATAATTCAAAGTTTAATTTATTATATAAATTATTCAATAGTATAATTTATAATGAATTGTTTAATTTATTATACAAATAATTCAAAGTTTAATTTATTATATAAATAAATCAATAGTTTAATTGATTGTATAATTAATTCAACAGTTGAATTCATAATGAATTGCTAAATTTATTACATAAATAATTCAATAATTTACTTTATAATGAATTGTTTAATTTATTATAAAAATAATTCAAGTGATTATTACAAAATGAATTGTCATTTATTCTAAAAATAATTCAAAATTTAATTTATTATATAATTGGTGCAATAGCTTAATTGATTATGTAAATAATTCAAGTTTAATTTATAATGAATTGTTTAATTATTATATAAATAATTCAACTGAATGCATTTAAAGGAATTGTTAATTTATTATAAAATAAATAATTTAATAGTTCAATTTATAATGAATTGTTTAATTTATTAATGAAATTAAATTGTTTAATTTATTAATGAAATAATTCAATAGTTCAATAGTTTAATTAATAATTAATTGTTTAATTTATTATATAAATAATTCAATAGTTCAATAGTTCAATAGTTCAATTTAGTATATAAGTAATTCAACAGTTTAATTTTAAATGAATTGTTTAATTTATTATAAAAATAATTAAATCTTTATTTCTAAATGAATTGTTTAATTCATTATAAAAATAATTCAAAATTTAATTTATTATATAATTGGTGCAATAGTTCAATTTATTATATTAATAATTCAGTACTTTATTTTATAATGAAATGTTTAATTTATTATAAAAATAATTCAAATATAATTAATTATATAAATAAATAGTTTAATTGATTATATAAATAATTCAATAGTTGAATTTATAATGAATTGTTTAATTTATTTTATAAATAATTCAATATTTTACTTTATAATGAATAATAAAATTTATTTTATAAATAATTCATGTGATAATATTAAAATGAATTGTTTAATTTATTATAAAAAATAATTCAAAGTTTAAAATTATTATATAAATAATTGAATAATTTAATTTGTAATGAATTGTTTAATTTCTTATATAAATAATTCAAGTCATTATTTTAAAATGAATTGTTTAATTTATTGTAAAAATAATTCAAAGTTAAATTCATTGCATAAATAATGCAATTGTTTAATTCATTATATAAATAATTTAATAGTTTAATTTATAATGAATTGTTTAATTTATTATATAAATACTTCAATAATTTAATTTAAAATATATTGTTCAAATTAATATATAAATAATTCAAGTGATTATATTAAAATGAATTGTTTAATTTATTCTACATAGAACTCAAAGTTTATTTTATCATATAAATAACTCAATAGATTAATTATATAAATAATTCAAGTGATTATTTTTTAAATGAATTGTTTAATTTATTATAAAAATATTTCAAGGTTTAATTTATTATATAAATAATTCAATATTTTAATTTATAATGAATATTCAAATTTATTTTATAAATAATTCATGCGATAATATTAAAATGAATTGTTTAATTTATTGTAAAAAATATTTCAAGGTTTAATTCATTATATAAATAATTCAACAGTTTAATTTATAATGAATTGTTTCATTTATTATATAAATAATTCAATAGTATAATTTGCAATGAATAGTTTAATTTATTACATAAATAATTCAAAGTTTAATTTATTATATAAATAATTTAATAGTTTAATTTATAATGAATTGTTTAATTTATTAATGAAATAATTCAATAGTTTAATTAATAATGAATTGTTTAATTTATTATATAAATAATTCAATAGTTCAATTTAGTATATAAGTAATTCAACAGTTTCATTTTAAATGAATTGTTTAATTTATTATAAAAATAAATCAAAATTTAATTTATTATATAATTGGTGCAATAGTTCAATTTATTATATAAATAATTCAGTCGTTCAATTTATAATGAAAATTTTAATTTATTATAAAAATAATTCAAATATATTTAATTATATAAATAATTCAATATTTTAATTGATTATATAAATAATTTAATAGTTTAATTTATAATGAATTGTTTAATTTATTATATAAATACTTCAATAATTTAATTTAAAATATATTGTTCAAATTAATATATAAATAATTCAAGTGATTATATTAAAATGAATTGTTTAATTTATTCTACATAGAACTCAAAGTTTATTTTATCATATAAATAACTCAATAGATTAATTATATAAATAATTCAAGTGATTATTTTTTAAATGAATTGTTTAATTTATTATAAAAATATTTCAAGGTTTAATTTATTATATAAATAATTCAATATTTTAATTTATAATGAATATTCAAATTTATTTTATAAATAATTCATGCGATAATATTAAAATGAATTGTTTAATTTATTGTAAAAAATATTTCAAGGTTTAATTCATTATATAAATAATTCAACAGTTTAATTTATAATGAATTGTTTCATTTATTATATAAATAATTCAATAGTATAATTTGCAATGAATAGTTTAATTTATTACATAAATAATTCAAAGTTTAATTTATTATATAAATAATTTAATAGTTTAATTTATAATGAATTGTTTAATTTATTAATGAAATAATTCAATAGTTTAATTAATAATGAATTGTTTAATTTATTATATAAATAATTCAATAGTTCAATTTAGTATATAAGTAATTCAACAGTTTCATTTTAAATGAATTGTTTAATTTATTATAAAAATAAATCAAAATTTAATTTATTATATAATTGGTGCAATAGTTCAATTTATTATATAAATAATTCAGTCGTTCAATTTATAATGAAAATTTTAATTTATTATAAAAATAATTCAAATATATTTAATTATATAAATAATTCAATATTTTAATTGATTATATAAATAATTCATTCGTTCAATTTATTATATAAATAATTCAATTATTTAATTTATAATGAATTGTTTTTTTTATTATATAAATAATTCAAGTGATTATTTTAAAATGAATTGATTAATTTATTCTAAAAATGATTCAAAGTTCAATTTATAATATAAATCATTCAGTAGTTTAATTTATAATGAATTGTTTAATTTATTATAAAAATAATTCAAGTGATTATTTCAGAATGAATTGTTTAATTTATTATAAAAATAATTCAAACTTTAACTTATTATATAAATGGTGCAATAGTTTAATTTATTATATAAATAATTCAATAATTTAATTTATGATATAAATAATTCAATAATTTAATTCATAATGAATTGTTTACTTTATGATATAAATAATTCAATAGTTCAATTTATAATGAATTGTTTAATTTATTTTATAAATAATTCAATCATTTCATTTATAATGAATTGTTTAATTTGTTATAAAAATAATTAAATAGTTTAATTTGATATAAATAATTCAATCTTTTAATTTATAATGAATTGTTCAATTTATTATTTAATTAATTCAATCATTTAATTTATAATGAATTGTTCAATTTATTACATAAATAATTCAAAGTTTAATTTAATATAAATAATTCAATAGTTCAATTTTTGATATAAATAATTCAGTTGTTTAATTTATAATGAATTGTTCAATTTATTATATAAATAATTCAATAGTTTAATTTATAATGAATTGTTTAACTTATTATATAAATAATTCCATAATTTAATTTATAATGAATTGTTTAATTTATTATAAAAATAATTCAAGTGATCATTTCAACATGAATTGTTTAATTTATTATTGAAAAAATTCAATGTTTAATTTATTATATGATTGGTGCAATAGTTTAATTTATTATATAAATAATTCAATGGTTTAATTTATAATGAATTGTTTAATTTATTATGAAAATAATTCAATAGTTTAATTTATAATGAATTGTTTAATTTATTATATAAATAATTCAATAGTTTAATTAATAATGAATTGTTTAATTTATTTCATAAATAATTCAAGTGATTATTTTAAATATATACTCATTAATTTATTATAAAAATAATTCAAAGTTTAATTTAATATATAAATAAATCAATAGTATAATTTATGATATAAATAATTCAGTAGTTTAATTTATAATGAATTGTTTTATTTATTTTTAAAATTAATTCATGTCTTTAATTGATAATGAATTGTTTAATTTATTATAAAAATAATTCAAAGTTTAATTTATTATATAAATGATGCAATTGCTTAATTTATTATATAAATAATTCAATAGTTTAATTTATAATGAATTGTATAATTTATTATATCAATAGTTCAAATGATTATTTTTAAATGATTTGTTTAATTTATTATAAATATAATCCAAAGTTTAATTTGATATGTAAATAATTCAATAGTTCAATTTATAATGAATTCTTTAATTTATGATATAAATAATTCAATAGTTTCATTTATAATGAATTGTTTAATTTATTTTATAAATAATTCAGTAGTTTAATTTATAATGAATTGTTTGATTTATTCTAGAAATAATTCAATGTTTAATTTATTATCTAATGTTTAATTTATGTAAATAATTCAAGTGATTATTTTTAAATGAATTGCTTAATTTATTAAAAAATAATTCAAAGTTTAATTTATTATATAAATAATTCAATAGTTTAATACATGATATAAATAATTCAATCGTTTAATTTATAATGAATTGTTCAATTATATATATAATTCAATATTTTAATTTAAAATGAATTTTTAATTTTATTTTTAAATAGTTCATGTGATCATTTTAAAATGAATTGTTTAATTTATTATAAAAAATAATGCAATTGTTTAATTTATTATGTAAACAATTCATTAGTTTAATTGATAATGAATTGTATAATTTATTACATAAATAATTCAAGTGATTATTTTTAAATCAATTGTTTAATTTATTATAAAAATAATTCAACGTATAATTTATTGTATAAATATTTCAATGGTTTAATTTATAATGAATTGCTTAATTTATTTTTTTAATTAATTCATGTGTTTATTTTAAAATGAATTGTTTAATTCATTATAAAAATAATTCAAAGTTTAATTAATTCAATAAATAATTCAATAGGTCAATTTATTACATAAATAATTCACTAGTTTAATTAATAATGAATTGTTTAATTTATTATTAAAATAATTCAAATTTAATTTATCATATAAATAATTCAATAGTTCAATTTACAATGAATTGTTTAATTATACATAAAAATAATACAAATTTAATTAATTATATAAATAATTCAACAGTTGAATTTATAATGAATTGTTTGATTTATTATATAAATAATTCAATAGTTTCATTTGTTATACAAATAATTCAATAGTTTAATTTATAATGAATTGTTTAATTTATTACATAAATAATTCAATAGTTTAATTTATTGTATAAATAATTCAACAGTTTAATTTATAATGAATTGTTTGATTTATTATATAAATAATGCAATAGTTTAATTTATGATATAAATAATTCAATAGTTTAATTTATAATGAATTGTTTAATTTATTTTATAAGTAATTCAAGTGATTATTTTAAAATGAATTGATGAATTTATTATAAAAATAATTCAATTATAATTAATTATATAGTAATTCAATAGTTTAATTGATGATATAAATAATTCAATAGTTCAATTTATAATGAATTGCTTCATTCATTATATAAATAATTCAATATTTTAATTTATTATATAAATAATTCAATAATTGAATTTATAATGAATTGTTTAATTTATTACATAAATAATTCAATATTTTAATTTACAATGAATTGTTTAATTATATATAAAAATAATACAAATTTAATTAATTATATAAATAATTCAACAGTTGAATTTATAATGAATTGTTTGATTTATTATATAAATAATTCAATAGTTTCATTTGTTATACAAATAATTCAAAGTTCAATTTATTATATAAATAATTCAATAGTTCGATTTATCACAAATAATTCAATAGTTTAATTTACAATGAATTGTTTAATTTATTATATAAATAATTCAAGTGATTATTTTAAAATGAATTTTTTAATCACTTGATTTTTTTATAATATATATTAAACTATTCATTATAAATTAAACTATTGAATTATTTATGTAACAAATTAAACTATCAATTATTTTTAAAATAAATTTAAAAATTCATTTAAAAATAATTTATTTTAAAAATAGAGAGTTTAATTTGTTATATAAATAATTCAATAGTTTCATTTATGATATAAATAATTCAATTATTTTGAAATGAATTGTTTAATTTATTTTAAAAATAATAATTCAAATTTTAATTTATTATATAAATAATTCAATTTTTTAAATTTATAATGCATTGTTTTATTTATTTTTTTAATTAATTCATGTGTTTATTTTAAAATGAATTGTTTAATTTATTATAAAAATAATTCAAAGTTTAATTTATTATATAAATGGTGCAATAGCTTAATTTATCATATAAATGATTCAATAGTTTAATTTACAATGAATTGTTTAATTATATGTAAAAATAATGCAAATTTAATTAATTATATAAATAATTCAATAGTTTATTTGATTATATAAATAATTCAATAATTTAATTTATAATGAATTGTTTGATTTATTATATAAATAATTCAATTGTTTCATTTATTATATAAATAATTCAATGATTATTTTAAAATGAATTGTTTAATTTATTATGAAAATAATTCAAAGTTTCATTTGTTATATAAATAATTCAATAGTTTCATTTATTGTATAAATAATTCAACAGTTTAATTTATAATGAATTGTTTAATTTATTTTATAAGTAATTGAAGTGATTATTTTAAAATGAATGGATGAATTTATTCTAAAAATAATTCAAAGTTTAATTTATAATGAATTGTTTGAATTATTATATAAATAATTCAATAGTTTAATTTACAATGAATTGTTTAATTTATTTTATAAATAATTCAATAATTTCATTGATAATGAATTGTTCAATTTATTATTTAATTAATTCAATCACTTAATTTATAATGAATTGTTTAATTTGTTATAAAAATAATTAAATAGTTTAATTTGATATAAATAATTCAATCGTTTAATTTATAATGAATTGTTCAATTTATTATTTAATTAATTCAATCATTTAATTTATAATGAATTGTTCAATTTATTACATAAATAATTCAAAGTTTAATTTATTATATAAATAATTCAATAGTTCAATTTTTGATATAAATAATTCAGTAGTTTAATTTATAATGAATTGTTTAATTTATTATATAAATAATTCAATAGTTTAATTTATAATGAATTGTTTAACTTATTATATAAATAATTCCATAATTTAATTTAGAATGAATTGTTTAATTTATTATAAAAATAATTCAATTGATCATTTCAACATGAATTGTTTAATTTATTCTAAAAATAATTCAAAGTTTAATTTATAATGAATAGTTTAATTTATTATATAAATAATTCAATTTTTAAATTTATAATGATTGTTTTATTTATTTTTAAAATTAATTCATGTGTTTCTTTTAAAATGAATTGTTTAATTTATTATAAAAATAATTCAAAGTTTAATTTATTATATAAATGGTGCAATATCTTAATTTATTATATAAATAATTCAATAGTTTAATTTATAATGAACTGTTTAATTTATTTTATAAATAATTCAAATGATTATTTTTAAATGATTTGTTTAATTTATTACAAATATAATTCAAATTTTAATTTAATATATAAATAAATCAATAGATCAATTTATTGTATAAATAATTCAGTACTTTAATTTATAATGCATTGTTTAATTTATTTTATAAATAATTCAATAGTTTTAATTGATAATGAATTGTTTAATTTATTTTATAAATAATTCATGTGTTTATTGTAAAATGAATTGTTCAATTTATTATAAAAATATTTCAAAGTTTAATTTATTATGTAAATAATTCAATAGTTGAATTTATAATGAAATGTTTAATTTATTTTATAAATAATTCAAGTGATTATTTTAAAATGAATTGATTAATTTATTCTACAAATAATTCAATGTTCAATTTATTATATCAATAATTCAGTAGTTTAATTTATAATGTATTGTTTAATTTATATTACAAATAATTGAATATTTTAATTGATAATGAATTTTTAAATTTATTTTATAAATAATTCATGTGTTTATTTTAAAATGAATTGTTTAATTTATAAATATAAATATTTCAAAGTTTAATTTATTATGTAAATAATTCAATAGTTCTATTTATTACATAAATAATTCAATAGTTCTATTTATAATGAATTGCTTAATTTGTCATAAATAATCCAAGTGTTTCTTTTAAAATGAATTGTTTAATTTGTTATAAAAATAATTCAAAGTTTAATTTATTATATAAATAATTCAATCGTTCAATTTATAATGAATTGTTTAATTTATCACAAATAATTGATTAGTTTAATTTATAATGAATTGTTTAATTTATTATATAAATAATTCAAAGTTTAATTTATTATATAAATAATTCAATAATTTAATTCGTAATGAATTGTTTAATTTATTATATAAATAATTCAAGTGATTATTTTTGAATGAATGGTTTAATTTATAACAAAAATAATTCAAAGTTTAATTAATTATATAATTTATTCAATAGTTCAATTTATTATATAAATAATTCAGAAGTTTAATTTATAATGAATTGTTTAATTTATATATAAATAATTCAAGTGATTATTTTAAAATGAATTGATTAATTTATTCTAAAAATACTTCAAAGTTCAATTTGTTTTATTAATAATTCAATAGTTTAATTTATTATATAAATAATCCAATAGTTTAATTTATAATGAATTGTTCAATTTATTATATAAATAATTCAATATTTTAATTTATAATGAATTGTTTAATCTATTTTTTAAAGAATTCAAGTCATTATTTTGAAATGAATTGTTCAATTTTTATAAAAATAATTCAAAGTTTAATTTATTATATAAATGGTGCAATAGCTTAATTTATTATATAAATAATTCAATAGTTTAATTTATAATGCATTGTTTAATTTATTTTATAAATAATTCAATAGTTTAATTGATAATGAATTGTTTAATTTATTTTATAAATAATTCATGTGTTTATTGTAAAATGAATTGTTTAATTTATTATTAAAATATTTCAAAGTTTAATTTATTATATAAATAATTCAATAGTTCAATTTATAATGAATTGCTTAATTCATTATATAAATAATTCAATCGTTTAATTATGAATTGTCTAATTTATTTTATAAATAATTCATGTGATTATTTTAAAATTGATTGTTTAAATTATTAAAATAATACATAGTTTAATTTATTATATAAATAATTCAATTGTTGAATTTATAATGAAATGTTTAATTTATTTTATAAATAATGGAAAAGTGATTATTTTAAAATGAATTGATTAATTTATTCTACAAATAATTCAATGTTCAATTTATTGTATCAATAATTCAGTAGTTTAATTTATAATGTATTGTTTAATTTATATTACAAATAATTGAATATTTTAATTTATAATGAATTTTTAAATTTATTTTATAAATAATTCATGTGATTATTTTAAAATGAATTGTTTAATTTATTACAAATATAATTTAAAGTTTAATTTAATATATAAATAATTCAGTCGTTCAATTTATTGTATGAATAATTCAGTAGTTTAATTTATAATGAATTGTTTAATTTATTTCATAAATAATTCAATAGTTTAATTAATTATAAGTAATTCAATAGTTTAATGTATTATATAAATAATTCTATAGTTTAATTTATAATGAATTGTTCAATTTATTATAAAATAATTCAATAGTTCAATTGATTGTATAAATAATTCAGCAGTTCAATTTATAATGAATTGTTTAATGTATTTTATAAATAATTCAAGTGATTATTTTTTAATGAATTGTTTAATTTATTATATAAATAATTCAAAGTATAATTTATTATATAATTAAATCAATAGTTTAATTTATTGTTTAAATAATTCAATAGTTTAATTTATCATGAATTGTTTAATTTATTTTATAAATAATTCATTTAGTTTAATTTATTGTATAAATAATTCAATAATTTAATTTATAATGAATTGTTTAATTTATTATATAAATAATTCTATAGTTTAATTTATAATGAATTGTTTAATTTATTTTATAAATAATTCAAGTGATTATTTTAAAATGAATTGATTAATTTATTCTAAAAATAATTCAAAGTTCAATTTGTTTTATAAATAATTCAATAGTTTAATTTATTATATAAATAATCCAATAGTTTAATTTATAATGAATTGTTCAATTTATTATATAAATAATTCAATATTTTAATTTATAATGAATTGTTTAATCTATTTTATAAAGAATTCAAGTCATTATTTTGAAATGAATTGTTCAATTTTTATAAAAATAATTCAAAGTTTAATTTATTATATAAATGGCGCAATAGTTTAATTTATTATATAAATAATTCAAAGTTTAATTTGTTATATAATTAATTCAATAGTATAATTTAATATATAAATAATTCAATAGTTTAATGTGTTATATAAATCATTCATGGTTTAATTTATCATGAATTGTTTAATTTATTATAAAAATAATTCAAAGTTTAATTTATTATATAAATGGTGCAATAGCTTAATTTATTATATAAATAATTCAATAGTTTAATTTATAATGCATTGTTTAATTTATTTTATAAATAATTCAATAGTTTAATTGATAATGAATTGTTTAATTTATTATATAAATAATTCAAAGTATAATTTATTATATAATTAAATCAATAGTTTAATTTATTGTTTAAATAATTCAATAGTTTAATTTGTAATGAATTGTTTAGTTAATTATATAAATAATTCAGTAGTTAAATTTATAATGCATTGTTTAATTTATTTTATAAATAATTCAATCGTTTAATTGATAATGAATTGTTTAATTTATTATATAAATAATTCAAGTGATTATTCTAAAATGAATTGTTTAATTTATTGTAAAATTAATTCAAAGTTTATTTTATTATGTAACTAATTCAATAGTTCAATTTATAAATAATTGTTTAATTTATTGTAAAAATAATTCATAGTTTAATGTATTATATAAATAATTCAATCGTTTAATTTATAATGAATTGTTTAATTTATTTTATAAATAATTCAAGTGATTATTTTAAAATAAATTGATTAATTTATTACAAAAATAATTCACAGTTTAATTTATTATATAAATAATTCAATAGTTCAATTTATTTTATAAATAATTCTGTAATTTAATTTATTATATAAATGGTGCATTAGATTAATTTATTATATGAATAATTCAATCGTTTAATTTATAATGAATTGTTTAATTTATTATATAAATAATTCAAGTGATTATTTTTAAATGAATTGTTTAATTTATTATAAAAATAATTCAGAATTTAATTTATTGTATAAATAATTCAATAGATTAATTGATAATGAATTCTTTAAGTTATTATATAAATAATTCAAGTGATTAAAATAATCACTTGAATTATTTATATAATAAATTAAACAATTCATTTTAAAATAAAATGAATTGTTTAATTTATTCTAAAAATAATTCAAAGTTCAATTTGTTTTATGAATAATTCAATAGTTTAATTTATTATATAAATAATCCAATAGTTTAATTTATAATGAATTGTTCAATTTATTATATAAATAATTCAATATTTTAATTTAT
Organism: Heptranchias perlo; assembly: GCF_035084215.1. Classification (NCBI taxonomy): domain Eukaryota; kingdom Metazoa; phylum Chordata; class Chondrichthyes; order Hexanchiformes; family Hexanchidae; genus Heptranchias; species Heptranchias perlo. The sequence continues at coordinate 1,240,925 of NC_090344.1, read as the reverse complement.
AATAAATTGTTTAATCTATTTTATAAAGAATTCAAGTCATTATTTTGAAATGAATTGTTCAATTTTTATAAAAATAATTCAAAGTTTAATTTATTATATAAATGGCGCAATAGTTTAATTTATTATATAAATAATTCAAAGTTTAATTTGTTATATAATTAATTCAATAGTATAATTTAATATATAAATAATTCAATAGTTTAATGTGTTATATAAATCATTCATGGTTTAATTTATCATGAATTGTTTAATTTATTATAAAAATAATTCAAAGTTTAATTTATTATATAAATGGTGCAATAGCTTAATTTATTATATAAATAATTCAATAGTTTAATTTATAATGCATTGTTTAATTTATTTTATAAATAATTCAATAGTTTAATTGATAATGAATTGTTTAATTTATTATATAAATAATTCAAAGTATAATTTATTATATAATTAAATCAATAGTTTAATTTATTGTTTAAATAATTCAATAGTTTAATTTATAATGAATTGTTTAGTTAATTATATAAATAATTCAGTAGTTAAATTTATAATGCATTGTTTAATTTCTTTTATAAATAATTCAATCGTTTAATTGATAATGAATTGTTTAATTTATTTTATAAATAATTCAAGTGATTATTTTAAAATGAATTGATTCATTTATTCTAAAAATAATTCAAAGTTCAATTTGTTTTATAAATAATTCAATAGTTTAATTTATTATATAAATAATTCAGAAGTTTAATTTATAATGAATTGTTTAATTTATTTTATAAATAATTCAATATTTTAATTTATAATGAATTGTTTAATCTATTTTATAAAGAATTCAAGTCATTATTTTGAAATGAATTGTTCAATTTTTATAAAAATAATTCAAAGTTTAATTTATTATATAAATGGCGCAATAGTTTAATTTATTATATAAATAATTCAAAGTTTAATTTGTTATATAATTAATTCAATAGTATAATTTAATATATAAATAATTCAATAGTTTAATGTGTTATATAAATCATTCATGGTTTAATTTATCATGAATTGTTTAATTTATTATAAAAATAATTCAAAGTTTAATTTATTATATAAATGGTGCAATAGCTTAATTTATTATATAAATAATTCAATAGTTTAATTTATAATGCATTGTTTAATTTATTTTATAAATAATTCAATAGTTTAATTGATAATGAATTGTTTAATTTATTATATAAATAATTCAAAGTATAATTTATTATATAATTAAATCAATAGTTTAATTTATTGTTTAAATAATTCAATAGTTTAATTTGTAATGAATTGTTTAGTTAATTATATAAATAATTCAGTAGTTAAATTTATAATGCATTGTTTAATTTCTTTTATAAATAATTCAATCGTTTAATTGATAATGAATTGTTTAATTTATTATATAAATAATTCAAGTGATTATTCTAAAATGAATTGTTTAATTTATTGTAAAATTAATTCAAAGTTTATTTTATTATGTAAATAATTCAATAGTTCAATTTATAAATAATTGTTTAATTTATTGTAAAAATAATTCATAGTTTCATGTATTATATAAATAATTCAATCGTTTAATTTATAATGAATTGTTTAATTTATTTTATAAATAATTCAAGTGATTATTTTTAAATGAATTGTTTAATTTATTATAAAAATAATTCAGAATTTAATTTATTGTATAAATAATTCAATAGATTAATTGATAATGAATTCTTTAAGTTATTATATAAATAATTCAAGTGATTAAAATAATCACTTGAATTATTTATATAATAAATTAAACAATTCATTTAAAAATAAAATGAATTGTTTAATTTATTCTAAAAATAATTCAAAGTTCAATTTGTTTTATAAATAATTCAATAGTTTAATTTATTATATAAATAATCCAATAGTTTAATTTATAATGAATTGTTCAATTTATTATATAAATAATTCAATATTTTAATTTATAATGAATTGTTTAATCTATTCTAAAAATAATTCAAAGTTTAATTAATTATATAAATAATTCAATAGGTTAATTGATTATATAAATAATTCAATAGTTTAATTTATAATGAATTGTTCAATTTATTATATAAATAATTCAAGTGATTATTTTTAAATGAATTATTTAATTTATTACAAAAATAATTCAAATTTACTTAATTATATGAATAATTCAAATAATTAATTTATTAAATAAAGGTGTTTAATTTATTATATCATTCAATTGATTCATTTATTGTGTAAATAATCAAGTGTTTAATTTATCATATAAATAATTCAAAGGTTACATTTATTATATAAATAATTCAACTGTAATTTATTATACAAATAATTCAATTGTTTCAAACATTACATTAAAAATTCAATAGTTTAACAGATTACATAAATAATTCACGTGTTTAATTTATTATATAAATAAATCAACTGCTAATTTATTGTACAAATAATTCAATAGTTTAATTTATCATCATTTGGCACTTTATCAAACTAATTTTGAAACTCCATATACACAACATCAGCTGCATTGCCGTCATCAACCCTGTTACCTCATTAAAAAATTATCAGGTTTGTTTAATACGATTCGACTTCAACAAATCCGTGCTGGCTTTCTTCAATGAATCCACACTTGTCGAAGTGACGATTAATTCTGTCCTGGATTATTGTATCTAAAAGTTCTCACCCCACACTGAGGTGAAACTGATCGGCCTGTAGTTGTTGGGTTTATCCTTACACGCTTTTTTGAAGGGCGTAACATTTGCATTCTCCAGTCCTCTGGCACAACATCTAAGGATGTTTGAAAGATAATGGCCGGGACCTCCGCAATTTTCACCCTTGCTTCCCTCAGCAACCGAGGGTGCATCCCATCTGGACTGGGTGACTTATCTACTTTCAGTACAGCCAGCTTTTCTGGTACCTCTTCTTGATGAATTTTCACCCATTCTGCATCTCAACTACTTCCTTTTTTGAGGAAGTAACAAGGAGGATCGATGAGGGTAATGCATTTGATGTAGTCTACGTGGATTTTAGCAAGGCTTTTGACAAGGACCCACATGGCACATTGGCCAAAAAAGTGAAAGCCCATGGGATCCAAGGGAAGGTGGCTAGTTGGATCCAAAATTGGCAGGAAGCAAAGGGTTATGGTTGATGGGTGTTTTTGTGACCAGAAGGCTGTTTCAATGGGGTTCCACAGGGCTCAGTACTAGGTCCCTTGCTTTTTGTGGTATACGTCAATGATTTGGACTTCAATGTGGGGGCTTGATCAAGAAAGTTGTAGATGATACAAAAATTGGCCGTGTGGTTGATAGTGAGGAGGAAAGCTGTAGACTGCAGGAAGATATCAATGGACTGGTCAGTTGGGCAGAAAAGTGGCAAATGGAATTCAATCCGGAGAAGTGTGAGGTAATGCATTTGGGGAGGGCAAACAAAGCAAGAGAATACACAATAAATGGGAGGATACTGAGAGGTGTAGAGGAACAACGGGAGCTTGGAGTTCATGTCCACAGATCCCTGAAGGTAGCAGGACAGGTTGATAAGGTGGTTAAAAAAGGCATACGGGATACTTTCCTTTATTAGCCAAGGCATAGTATATAAGAGCAGGGAGGTTATGCTAGAACTGCATAAAACACTGGTTAGGCCACAGCTTCTGTACTGTGTACAGTTCTGGTCACCGCATTACAGGAGCATCCACGAGAGAGGGTACAGAGGAGATTTATGAGGATGTTGCCAGGGCTGGAGAATTTTAGCGATGAGGAAGATTCGATAGGCTGGGGTTGTTTTCATTGGAAAAGAGGCTAAGGGGATATTTAATTGAGGTGTATAAAATGACAAGAGGCCGAGATAGAGTGGATCGGAAGCACATATTTCCCTCAGCATGGGGGGGGTGGGGCGGTGGCGGTGACCAGGGGCCACTGATTTAAAGTAATTGGTGGAAGGATTTGAGGGGAGCTTGGGAGAAATTTTTCACCCAGAGGGTGGTGGGGGTCTGGAATTCACTGCCTGAGAGGCAGAAGCCCTCAACTCATTTAAAAAATACTTGGATGTGCACCTGAAGTGCTGTAACCTACAGGACGATGGACCAAGTGTGGGAAAGTGGGATGAGGCTGGGTAGCTCTTTATCGACCGGCACGGACACAATGGGCCAAATGGCCTCCACCTGTGCCATAAATTTCGATGATTCTATACCTCCACTTCTACTGTGACTTTGGCAGCATCTTCTTCCTTGGTAAAGACAGATGCAAAGTATTCATTTGGTACCTCAGCTATGCCCACTGCCTCCATGAGTAGATCTCATTTTTAGTACCTAATCAGCCCCACCCCTCCTCTGTTTACATGCCGAGAGAAGACTTTTGGATTCCCTTTTATGTTGGCCGCCAGTCCATTCTCATACTCTCTCTTTGCCCCTCTTATTTTCTTTTTCACATCCCCAGTGAACTTTCTATATTCAGCCCAGTTCTCACTTGTATTAAGAACCTGACATCTGTCCTACGCCCCCTTTTTTCTGCTTCATCTTACTCTCTCTCTATTTCGTTATCCAGGGAGCTCTGGCTTTATTTGCCCTACCTTTCGCCCTCGTGGGAATGTACCTAGACTATACCCGAACCATCTCCTCTTTAAAGGCCGCCCATTGTTCGATTACAGTTCCACCTGCCAATCTATGATTCCAATTTACCCGGGCCAGATCTGTTCTCAACCCACTGAAATTAGCCGTCCTCCAATTAACTATTTTTACTCTAGATTGCTCCTCGTCCTTTTCCATAATTAATCTAAACCTTATGATACTATGATCACTGTTCCCTAAATGTTCCCCCACTGACACTTACTCCACCTCATTCCCAAGAACCAGATCCAGCAATGCCTCCCTCCTCCTTGTGCTGGAAACAGACTGATCAAGAAAGTTCTCTTGAACACACTTCAGAAATTCCTCCCCCTCTCTGCCCTTTACACAACTACTATCCCATTCTATATTAGGATAGTTGAAGTCCCCCATTATCACTACTCTATAGTTCTTGCACCCCTCCAATCTCCCTGCAAATTTGCTCCTTTATATCTTCCCCACTAGTTGATGGCCTATAGAATATACCCAGTAGTGCAAGGAAGTCATGATGAACCTTTATAAAAGATTGATTCGACCACAACTGGAGTATTGTGTCCAGTTCTGGGCACCGCACTTTAGGAAAGATGTGAATGCCTTGGAGAGGGTGCAGAGGAGATTTACTAGAATGATTCCAGGGGTGAGGGACTTTAGTTACATGGATGGACTGGAGAAGCTGGGGTTTTTCTCGTTGGAACGGAGAAGGTTGAGAGGAGATTTGATAGGTGTAAAAAAATCATGAAGGGTCTAGACAGAGTAGATGGAGACAAACTGTTTCCATTAGTGGAAGGATCAAGAACCAGAGGACATATATTTGTTTTTGGCAAAAGAACCAAAGGTGACATGAGGAAAAACGTTTTTAAAAAACACAGCAAGTGGTTAGGATTTGGAATGCAATGCCCAAGGGGGTGGTGGAGGCAGATTCAATCATGGCCTTCAAAAGGGAACTGGATAGGTACTTGAAAGAAAAAAATTGCAGTGCTACGGGAATAGAGTGTGGGAGTGGGACTAGCTGGATTGCTCTTGCATAGAGCTGGCACAGGCTCGATGGGCCGAATGGCCTCCTTCAATGCTGTAACCTTTCTATGATTCTATGAATCTGGTGTAATGGCACGTTGAGTGTTTTTTTTTAAACTCTAACCAAATAGATCTCTCTGGAGTTAAGAAGAATGAGAGGTGATCACATTGAAACATAAGATTCTGAGAGGGCTTGACGGGGTAGGTGCTCAGATTCTGTTTCCCCTCGTTGGAGAGTCTAAAACTAGGGGGCATAGTCTCAGGATAAGGGGTTAGCCATCTACGACTGAGTTAAGAAAGAATTTCTTCACTGAGTTGCGAATCTACGGAATTCTCCACCGCAGGGGGCGGTGGATGGTCAGTCGTTCAGTATACTCAAGGCTGAGATCGATAGAAATGTTCATTTTAGCAGAATCAAAGGATATGGGGATTGGGCTAGAAAGAGGAATTGAGGTTGAAGATCGGCCATGATCTGATTGAATGGTGGAGCAGGCTCGAGGGGCCGTATGGGCTACTCCTGCTCCTATTTCTTATGTTCTTGTGTAGAAGTAGTTGAACTCGTGTGGGTCCCAGTCTGGACCGGGGGGAGGGGAGCGGAGTCCAGGAGTTAAACAGGAGCAGTGTAACCCGTGTGGGTCCCAGTCTGTGTTCTGTAATAAAGTCGTTTCTGTTGCCACACCATTGAATCTAGATTCTATGAAACCACACGAAACACAGTGAAAATTGGGAAGGTTTGAGTCATTGAACCGAGACCAATGAATGAACGGCCATTGGAAAACGCACATCAGGGAAAGAGCAGTCAGACATAGAATCTAATTAATAACTGGAAACAGAGACTTAAATACCAACAACAGTAAGGTAACTAACCATAGATTTCAGCATTAACAGGTGGTTCTTGTCACTTACTAGGAACACCAACAGGAGCCAAGAGAGAGGAGGGAATCTTTTGGATAAAGTGCCTCCAATCTCCGATAGGTGAGTGGGACATTCCCGTGTATCAGTTCACTTTCTGTGAGAGTCGATAGTCCCTGGAAGTGCTGGAGACAATGTTCTGAGAGTGGGAGGTAACAGCTTGTTAGGAGCGCTTATTTATCAGAGGGAAATTCTCCAGTCAGATGATTAGCAAACATAACAAGCCTCATTAATCACAGTCACTGAACAAGCAGATTGAATTAACCCCTTTCACTCAAGCAGTTTTAATGTTCCAAAATATAGTCCAAAAGTTTGTGTCAAAATATAAAATGAGAGAGCAGCTATTAGTTCTCTGACAGGGGAAAGCGTTCAAAGCGTTTCTGTGGAGGTATTATTCAGGCTGGTTCTAGATTAAGATTTAAATGGTCAGCGATAGATTTAAATATTCGATCTGATGACACAAGTCTCCAGCTGTGTGTTCTGCTGCAGCTGGTCTGCAATTTAATCGGTTTCAAATGAATGGATTCGCGAGACCTTTTGATTATCTTTTCCGTGCCTTCTCGTGGATCTTCACCTGTTGCCTTAACTTGCGGTCAATTAATGTTCAGTGGAAGTTCCTGTTGAGACTTCTCTTCAAACATAAAACAAGTGGAATAATAATTGGGATACAATGTATTAAAGGGGAGTGGGAGACACCTGGTGAACGGGATTGACCCGCGGTCTGGACTCTCAACATCAGTGACGGTGCGAACTGCGGGCTGTTAACTGGCAGTAATTGTCTGTCCCAATCAGCCTGAAGCAGAGTCCGTGGCCCACGGACTCTGACAACATCCACACGTCTCCCACGGAGAGAGGCCTGTGAGTAGAGTGCTGGGGCCGGTCGGTATTGGCGAGCCACTTGCCAGCCAATCGAGTGTGGCCCTGCGGAAGTGCTGCAAGCAGGTGCAGAGCACAGAGGAGAGGAGAGCCACCGAGAGGGAAGGAGGGAGAAAGAAAGAAGGAGGCGGAAAAAAAATATCAAGCAGCTGCGAGGGGTGTGCTGCTGCTGTCAGCCTTAAACAGCAGGAAGAGGAGGTCGGCGGCGATCGGGGTGGCCGACTGAAGGTAGGGGGAGGTAAGAAGATCTTTTTCGACCAGGGGATTCCGCCCCCAAGTGTCTGGCCCGGGACAGCTGGAGCTGCCTGGGTGAAGTTCCTTACTTTTGCCATCTGTGGAGGACTGAGCCTAGTCAGCTCCGGCTGTCTAGGAGAAGACATCTCCTCCCCTCCACGCCCATCGGAAGAAAGAAGCCAGAAGAAGGTGCAACCCGGCCCTCTTTGGCCGACTTCCCCAGCGGCCCACCCCTGCGGACTCCCTCCGTTTTCCCTGTGCCACCCCTCCCTCTCTTGCTTTCGTGCTCTTTTGAGCAGTAGCTTCAGACAAAGACAGAACCAAATATCGGACAAAGGAGCCCCTCTCCCACACTTGTACTGGGATACAGGGGAGAGGCGGTTTCTATTTACATTTAACACAAGGCCATTTTTTGCCATCCACCGGCCTGAGACCATGGCGACGCCATCTTCGCCGGTGCCCGGTCCCAGCAGGACGTATGCGGGGGTCGCCGCGGCGGCCGCGCCTTCGATTTCGGACGCTCCTGCTGGGCCGGCGCCATTTCGCCTCTTGACGAGGCTCCATGGGGTGAAATGTTATGCTCACCCCAATATGACCATCGAGGCCTGCGTGAAGGCCATGGCCGAGGTTGTCGGCCCCTCGGCCATCGTCGCGGCCTCGAAAATGTATGGGAGGGCAGTGTTCTTCCTGAGGACCGAGCGAACGGTGTCCCTGGCCCTTAGCAAGGGGCTCACGGTGGGCGGGACTTTCCTGCCGGTGGACCCGCTGGAGGCCACCGCGCAGCGGGTGGTGCTGTCAAACGTCCCGCCCTTCCTGCCGGATGAGCTCCTCCTCCCTCACCTGCGTCAACTGGGGGAGGTGAGGTCGGGGGTAACGCCGCTGTCGCTCGGCCTCAGGGAGACCAGCCTCCGTCATGTCTACTCCTTCCGTCGCCAGGCGTTTATCAAGCTGGCGCGGGAGGAGGTTACGGAGGGGGGCTTTAACGCCCTCCATGAGGGGACCGCCTACCGTGTCTTCTGGACGGCAGAGGGTGGGCGGTGCCATGCCTGCAAGGAGGTGGGGCACCTGAGGAAGAACTGCCCCGCCTCCCAGGCCGCCAAAGCAGCTCCGGCGGCCGAGGCTGGCGCCGCCACCGCTCCTCCCCCCAAACCCGCCCCCGCGTCGGGAGAGTCCACTGCGTGGGCGGAGGGTGCCGACGAGGCCTCCGCCGGGGGAGAGGGAGGGAACCCTCGCCCGAAGAAGGCGCGGAAGAAGAGTAGACATCGGGAGGCTGGTCCCCAGGTTGGAAATCCTTCCAGCCAGCCCGAGGCCGTGGTCGTGACCGCGGCCAAACGACAACTCGCGGTCGCGGCAGAGCCAGGGCTGGCGGGTATTCAGGAGGGAGCGGAGGGGGGGGCCCCAGCAGACATGGGGCTCGCCCTCCCTCCGCCACCCTCCGGAAAACAGAAAAGGCGCCGCTCCCTGGAAGCGGAGGGGAACCCTGCCAAGGGACGGCCCCCCGCGAAAAGGGAATCGGAGTCGGCGCCGGCGGCGGATCCTGCGACTCCACCCTCCATTTCCCACCGCCAGCGGGGGTCATCCACCTCTCGGGGGGAGGAGATCGTGCCCGTGCCTCCCGGGGGGGATGGAGAGACCCTGCCGAAAGGGGGGGCCGCGGATTCGTGCGCCGACGCGAGCTTCCCGTTCACCGGGTCGGGGGTCCTGGGTGCCGGAGCGGGCGAGGCCGAAGAGGCCGGATTCGTCTGCCCTCGGCTCGACCTCTCCCAGGACCTGCTCGACCTGGTGGCGGGTTTTAACACGAAAATGTCACGGGCCGGGTCGGTCGGTGGCGGTGTGGGTGGGGAGACCCCCTTCTCCCAGTCTCTGGGCGCGGAGCCGGGGGAGGTTGGAGAGCTGGAATATATGTTCTCCCCGGTTTCCCCGGTTTCCCATTATATCCGGGTGCCCGTTTACCACCGCTCGGAGGCTGGGGAGGGTCCTCGCCCGGAGCCGCCCTCCGACCCGGACCCCCCGGTAGAGCCCGGGGAGGAATCCTCTGCCGACGATCCTGGGGGTGGGATCGTGACAGAGGTGGGGCCGGCCGGCGCGGCCGTCCCGTTCTCCGCACCCTGTGCGGGGAGTGGGTCGGCCGCGGGCGACGATGGCCCGGAGGAGGTCGGGGACTCGGTGGTGGGCACTGGGGAGGATTTAGAGTTCGCCGCCAGTGAGGCGGCGGACACCCTCGTGCCCGACACCGAGTCTCCCCTCATCCCCGTTGAGGAACTCCGGGATTTTGTGTCCGGTTGGACCCATCATGGCAATGGCGCCCGGCGGGCCCTCGACCGTTGGTCGGAGCCGGCGCATCTGATCCGCTCGGTCCGGGCCGCCGTCGTGTCCGTGGCCGCGGAGGAGGACGGCGGCGGGGTCGGTCTGCGCCGGCTCAGATCCCTCCTCACCGGGCTCTTGGGGGGAGAGGAGGTCGACTAGCGGCCCCGCTCCCTCCGCGCATTAGTTTTTTTAGGTAGGTTGCGCTGTGCTCTTGCCATGGAGATAACCATAGCCAGCCTCAACATCAACGGCGGCAGAGACGCCCGCCGTAGATTTGACAAGTTCTCGGTCCTTCGGGACGGGAAGTATGCGGTGTGTTTTCTGCAGGAAACCCACACCGTTCCGGGAGACGAGGCCACGTGGATCCTGGAATGGGGAGGGGGGGTCTACTTGAGTCACCTCAGCGGCGTTTCGAGCGGGGTGGCCATCTTGTTGGCCCCGACTTTTCAGCCGGAGATCTTGGGGGTCAAGGAGCCGGTGCCGGGCCGCTTGCTCCACGTAACGCTTCGCCACGGGGACGTGCCGCTTCACCTGGTGAACGTGTACGCCCCCTGGTCTGGAGCCGAGCAAGTGATCTTCTTTGAGGAAGTGTCCACTTACCTAAACTCCGTCGACGCCGGCGAGTGCATTATCCTCGGGGGGGATTTTAACCGCACCCTCGAGGCGAGGGACCGTTCCGGTCCCGTGCGTTGCCGAACGGCGACGGAGAAGTTGAGGGACCTGGTCGGGTCCTTCGACTTGGTGGACGTCTGGCGGAATCTCCATCCCGACTCCAGCCAGTTCACCTTTGTGAGGGCTGTAGGAGGGTGCACCAGAATCGACCGCCTGTACGTTTCGCGGGCGTACGCCTCCTGCGTCCCGTCGGCCTCCATCCGGCCGGTGTCGTGCACGGACCACCACCTGGTATGGATGGAGCTCGCTCTGCTCCGTGCCCGGTCTGGGTCCGCGTACTGGCACTTTAACAACCGGCTGCAAGAGGACGCGCGGTTCCGGGACTCGTTCCGTCTGTTCTGGAGCGACTGGAGAGGGAAGCGGGGAGGCTTCTCCTCCTTGAGGCTATGGTGGGACGTGGGCAAGGCTCACGTCCGCCTCTTCTGTCAAGAGTATGCGAGGGGGTCGACGAAGAGGCGGGAGTCCGAGGTCAGGCGGTTGGAGCAGGAGGTGCTTGGCCTGGAGTCCCGTCTCGGTCAGGCCGCCGAGGATCCGGCCCTGCGGCAGGTGTACGAAGAGAAGAATGACGCTCTGAGGGACCTGCACCTTGTCGGGTCCCGAGGAGCGTACGTGAGGTCGCGGCTCCAGCTCCTGCGGGACCTGGACCGCGGCTCTCCCTTCTTCTACTCGCTGGAAAAGTGGCGGGGGGCTCGTAAGCAGCTCCTTACGCTGTTGGCCGACGACGGGTCCCTCGTCTCGGACCCGGAGGGAGTAAGGGCCCGTGCTCGATCTTACTACGAGGCTCTGTTCTCTCCGGATCCGTCCAGCGAGGAGGCGCGCAGAGTTTTGTGGGAGGACCTGCCGAAGGTCGGCCCGGAGGACGCTGAGCGTCTGGACGCTCCGCTCAGTTTGGCGGAGCTGACCGGCGCCCTCCACCAGCTCTCTAGGGGCAAATCGCCGGGGCTGGACGGGCTGACCGTGGAGTTCCTCAGGGCCTTCTGGGACGTCCTGGGGGGCGACTACGCGCGGGTCCTGGGGGAATGTCTGGCGACCGGGGAGATGCCCCTTTCGTGGCGCAGGGCGGTCGTGGTCCTGCTGCCTAAGAAGGGGGATCTCCGCAACCTTAAAAACTGGCGCCCGGTCTCCCTCCTCAGCACGGATTATAAGGTCTTCGCCAGGGCGATGTCTGCTCGCCTCGGCACCGTGCTGGACCACATGATCCACCCCGACCAGTACTACACGGTCCCGGGCCGGACGATCCACGATAACATCCACCTGGTCCGGGACCTGATCCGCCACTCCCAGAGGGCTGGTCTGTCGGTCGCCTTCCTTTCCTTGGATCAGAAGGCGTTCGACAGGGTGGATCACGAGTACCTATTCGGGACTCTGCGCGCTTTCGGGTTCGGGTCGCATTTCGTCGCCCGGATCCCACTTCTGTACGCCGCCGCGGAGTGTCTGATCAAGGTTAACGGATCATAGAATCATAGAATCATAGAAGTTACAACATGGAAACAGGCCCTTCGGCCCAACATGTCCATGTCGCCCAGTTTATACCACTAAGCTAGTCCCAATTGCCTGCACTTGGCCCATATCCCTCGATACCCATCTTCCCCATGTAACTGTCCAAATGCTTTTTAAAAGACAAAATTGTACCCGCCTCTACTACTGCCTCTGGCAGCTCGTTCCAGACACTCACCACCCTTTGAGTGAAAAAATTGCCCCTCTGGATCCTTTTGTATCTCTCCCCTCTCACCTTAAATCTGTGCCCCCTCGTTATAGACTCCCCTACCTTTGGGAAAAGATTTTGACTATCGACCTTATCGATGCCCCTCATTATTTTATAGACTTCTATAAGATCACCCCTTAACCTCCTACTCTCCAGGGAATAAAGTCCCAGTCTGTCTAACCTCTCCCTGTAAGTCAAACCATCAAGTCCCGGTAGCATCCTAGTAAATCTTTTCTGCACTCTTTCTAGTTTAATAATATCCTTTCTATAATAGGGTGACCAGAACTGTACACAGTACTCCAAGTGTGGCCTCACCAATGCCCTGTACAACTTCAACAAGACATCCCAACTCCTGCATTCAATGTTCTGACCAATGAAACCAAGCATGCTGAATGCCTTCTTCACCACCCTATCCACCTGTGACTCCACTTTCAAGGAGCTATGAATCTGTACTCCTAGATCTCTTTGTTCTATAACTCTCCCCAACGCCCTACCATTAACGGAGTAGGTCCTGGCCCGATTCGATCTACCAAAATGCATCACCTCACATTTATCTAAATTAAACTCCATCTGCCATTCATCGGCCCACTGGCCCAATTTATCAAGATCCCGTTGCAATCCTAGATAACCTTCTTCACTGTCCACAATGCCACCAATCTTGGTGTCATCTGCAAACTTACTAACCATGCCTCCTAAATTCTCATCCAAATCATTAATATAAATAACAAATAACAGCGGACCCAGCACCGATCCCTGAGGCACACCGCTGGACACAGGCATCCAGTTTGAAAAACAACCCTCGACAACCACCCTCTGTCTTCTGTCGTCAAGCCAATTTTGTATCCAATTGGCTACCTCACCTTGGATCCCATGAGATTTAACCTTATGTAACAACCTACCATGCGGTACCTTGTCAAATGCTTTGCTGAAGTCCATGTAGACCACGTCTACTGCACAGCCCTCATCTATCTTCTTGGTTACCCCTTCAAAAAACTCAATCAAATTCGTGAGACATGATTTTCCTCTCACAAAATCATGCTGACTGTTCCTAATTAGTCCCTGCCTCTCCAAATGCCTGTAGATTCTGTCCCTCAGAATACCCTCTAACAACTTACCCACTACAGATGTCAGGCTCACTGGTCTGTAGTTCCCAGGCTTTTCCCTGCCGCCCTTCTTAAACAAAGGCACAACATTTGCTACCCTCCAATCTTCAGGCACCTCACCTGTAGCGGTGGATGATTCAAATATCTCTGCTAGGGGACCCGCAATTTCCTCCCTAACCTCCCATAACGTCCTGGGATACATTTCATCAGGTCCCGGAGATTTATCTACCTTGATGCGCGTTAAGACTTCCAGCACCTCCCTCTCTGTAATATGTACACTCCTCAAGACATCACTATTTATTTCCCCAAGTTCCCTAACATCCATGCCTTTCTCAACCGTAAATACCGATGTGAAATATTCATTCAGGATCTCACCCATCTCTTGTGGTTCCGCACATAGATGACCTTGTTGATCCTTAAGAGGCCCTACTCTCTCCCTAGTTACCCTTTTGCCCTTTATGTATTTGTAGAAGCTCTTTGGATTCACCTTTGCCTGATCTGCCAAAGCAATCTCATATCCCCTTTTTGCCCTCCTGATTTCTCTCTTAACTCTACTCCGGCAATCTCTATACTCTTCAAGGGATCCACTTGATCCCAGCTGCCTATGCATGTCATATGCCTCCTTCTTATTTTTGACTAGTGCCTCAATCTCCCGAGTCATCCAAGGTTCCCTACTTCTACCAGCCTTGCCCTTCACTTTATAAGGAATGTGCTTACACTGAACCCTGGTTAACACACTTTTGAAAGCCTCCCACTTACCAGACGTCCCTTTGCCTGCCAACAGACTCTCCCAATCAACTTCTGAAAGTTCCTGTCTAATACCATCAAAATTGGCCTTTCCCCAATTTAGAATTTTAACTTTTGGGCCAGACCTATCCTTCTCCATAGCTATCTTAAAACTAATGGAATTATGATCACTGGTCCCAAAGTGATCCCTCACTAACACTTCTGTCACCTGCCCTTCCTTATTTCCCAAGAGGAGGTCAAGTTTTGCCCCCTCTCTAGTCGGGCCATCCACATACTGAATGAGAAATTCCTCCTGAATACACTCAACAAATTTCTCTCCATCCAAGCCCCTAATGCTATGGCTGTCCCAGTCAATGTTGGGAAAGTTAAAGTCCCCTACTATTACCACCCTATTTTTCTTGCAGCTGTCTGTAATCTCCTTACATATTTGCTCCTCAATTTCCCGTTGACTATTTGGGGGTCTGTAGTACAATCCTATCAAAGTGATCTCTCCCTTCTTATTTTTCAGTTCTACCCATATGGACTCAGTGGGCGAACCCTCGGATATATCCCCTCTCACTACTGCCGTGATGTTCTCCCTAATCAAGAACGCAACTCCCCCTCCTCTCTTACCTCCTGCTCTATCTTTCCTATAGCATCTGTACCCTGGAACATTGAGCTGCCAGTCCTGCCCCTCCCTTAGCCATGTTTCAGTAATAGCTATAACATCCCAGTCCCATGTACCCATCCATGCCCTGAGTTCATCTGCCTTGCCCATCAGACTTCTTGCATTGAAATAAATGCAGTTTAATCTAGTCTTCCCTTGGTCTTTGCCCTGCTTTCTCAGACCATCTGTCCGGTCATGTTCTGTACACTCTCCCTTACTGCCTTTTGTTTCTGTCACCACTTTATTTCCCACTGACTTCCTGCATCGGTTCCCATCCCCCTGCCACATTAGTTTAAACCCTCCCCAACAGCACTGGCAAACACTCCCCCTAGGACATTGGTTCCAGTCCTGCCCAGATGCAGACCGTCCAATTTGTACTGGTCCCACCTCCCCCAGAACCGGTTCCAATGGCCCAGGAATTTGAATCCCTCCCTCTTGCACCATCTCTCAAGCCACGTATTCATCTGAGCTATCCTGTCATTCCTACTCTGACTAGCCCGTGGCACTGGTAGCAATCCTGAGATTACTACCTTTGAGGTCCTACTCTTTAGTTTAACTCCTAACTCCCTAAATTCAGCTTGTAGGACCTCATCCTGTTTTTTACCTATATCGTTGGTGCCTATATGCACCACGGCAACTGGCTGTTCACCCTCCCCCTCCAGAATGTCCTGCAGCCGCTCCGAGACATCCTTGACCCTTGCACCAGGGAGGCAACATACTATCCTGGAGTCTCGGTTGCGTCCGCAGAAACGCCTGTCTATTCCCCTTACAATCCTTGACGGCGCCCCTTCGCTTCGGGAGAGGAGTGCGTCAGGGGTGCCCCATGTCCGGCCAATTATATACCGTCTGCGTGGAGCCTTTCCTGCGCCTCTTGCGCAAGAGGCTGTTGGGACTGTCTCTGCGCGAGCCGGGCGTGGAGGTCGTCCTTTCGGCTTACGCCGACGACATGCTCCTAATGCTCACCGATCCCCTTGACTTGCGGAGGATGCGCGAGTGCCAAGAGGTCTACTCTGCCGCGTCCTCCGCAAGAATCAACTGGGAGAAATGTTCCGGACTCCTGGTGGGTCAGTGGCAGGTGGACTCCCTGCCGGAGGAGCTCAGGCCTTTCGCCTGGATTACCACGCACCTCCGGTACCTGGGAGTCTACCTCGGCCCTGCCGAGGAAGCCTGGCCGGCGAACTGGGTAGAGCTGGAGGCCAAAGTCACCGCTCGCCTGGCGCGCTGGACAGGACTGCTCCGAGTGTTATCCTACAGGGGTCGAGTGTTGGTCATAAACCAGCTGGTGGCCGCCATGTTGTGGTACCGGTTGGTCCCTTTGACCCCCCCCCCCCCCTGATTTTGTCGCCAAGATTCAGAGGAAGTTCGTCGACTTCTTCTGGGCCAAAGGGATGCACTGGGTCGCTGCCGCGGTCCTGAGTCTCCCGCTTAGGGAGGGCGGTCAGGGGCTGGTGTGCGTCCGCACCCAGGTGGCAACTTTCCGCATTCGGACGCTGCAGCGATACCTGTACGCGGAGCGTCCTCTTAGATGGCGTGCGCTGGCGACGTATTTTTTCCGCCAGCTGCACGGCCTGAACTACGACACGCAGCTCCTGTTCGTCTCGCTGCTGGGCGGCCGCACGTCTTTGCAGGAGCTGCCTGTCTTGTACGAGGATCTGCTCAGGGTCTGGACCATGGTCGCCTCCAGCCGGAGCTCTCGCCCGTCGGGGGTAGCGGCCGTCCTGCAGGAGCCGCTGCTCGGGAATCCGTTCCTCCGCGATGTCGGCTTCGGCCGCTCGTGGCTGACGGAGCGGAGGGCTGTGGCCGGTCGGGTGACCAGAGTCAGGGACGTCCTGGATGGCGGAGGGTCGGGTTGGCTCGAGCCGTGGGCGCTCGCCGCTCGCATGTCCTCGTGGCGTGCCGGGGACGCGGCCGCCGCCATCCAGGCGTTGAAATCGGCGCTCGGCCCTGACTCCACTCGGGGTGTGGAGGCGGCTCAAGCGTGCGGAGCCATCCCGTCCGACCTGACCCCCGTTCGGACGGAATTCCTCCTCGGCGCCAAACCCCGGAACCTCCCTCGGAGGGCCGCGCCTCACAACTTGAGCCGTCTCTCGGAAATTCCCTCTGTGCCGTTTCACACTGCGCGGAGGGATTTCCTGTACGGGCTGCTCCTGCACACCATCCACATCCTCGCCCTCGTCTCTCGCCCGGACACGCCCTGGCGTGCCATCCTGCCGTCCGGCGGAGGCAGGGGTCCCCAGTGGGAGGCTCTCTATACGGGGGTCCTCCCGTGTTACTTTGGGGATCTGGGGTGGAGGGTGTTGCACGGAGCAGTCCCGTGCAATAGGCGGCTACGCCATTTTACGGACACCCAGGCCGCTTGCATTTTCTGCGGCCTGGAGGAGTCCGTGTTTCACATGTACACTGGGTGTGGGAGACTGCAGCCCCTGTTCCATTATTTGGAGGGGCTGCTCCTCAAGTTGTGGCTGCAATTCAGTCCCACGCTCCTGATCTTTGGCCGCCCGGTGAGGAGGGGCACGGGCAGGTCGGTGGACGTCCTCGTGGGCCTGCTCCTGGGCCTGTCCAAGGTGGCCATCCACAGGTCCGGGATGCTCGCGGTCCGTGGGGGCGGGCGCTCGGCCTGTCTGCCTCTCTTTCGCGGAATGCTCCGCGCCCGGGTGGCCCTGGAGATGGAGCACGCGGTGTCTGCCGGTGCGCTCGAGGCTTTCCGTGACCAGTGGGCACCACAGGGGCTGGAGTGCATCCTGCACGAGGATAATAAAATTTTAATTTGAACACTTGGTTTTGGTTTGTTTGGTTTTTAGTTGTTAAGCACACCCCACACCCCCCTTCTTATAAAAGGGGGGCCTAATTTAGGAAAAAAGAAAGAAAAAAAAAAGAAAAAAGAAAAAAAAACCTTTTGACTTATCTTTTCAAAAAATAAAAAAAATAAATAAAAAAAAAATAGCGAGACCTTTTGACTTATCTTTTCCGTGCCTTAACTTGCGGTCAATTAATGTTCAGTGGAAGTTCCTGTTGAGACTTCTCTTCAAAGATGAAACAAGTGGAATAATAATTGGGATACAATGTATTAAAGGGGAGTGGGAGACACCTGGTGAACGGGATTGACCCGCGGTCTGGACTCTCAACATCAGTGACCGTGCGAACTGCGCAGACGGCGCTGCGCGGTAGACCCGCCCTCTCCCCTCTCCCCTCTCCCTGCTCCCGGGGCGGAGGCGGAGGCAGAGGCGGATACTCGGAGGGTCCCGGCCCGGAGAGCCGTGACCCCGAAGGAGGTCCCGCCCTCGGCCTTTCAAACACACAGACAGCAGCGGCCACAGGAACCGATCAGGATCAGATTATCCCGTGATTGAGTTTTTTGAAGGGGAAACCAAGAAGATAGATGAGGGCTGTGCAGTAGACGTGGTCTACATGGACTTTAGCAAAGCCTTTGACAAGGTACCGCATGGTAGGTTGTTACATAAGGTTAAATCTCACGGGATCCAAGGTGAGGTAGCCAATTGGATACAACATTGGATTGACGACAGAAGACAGAGGGTGGTTGTAGAGGGTTGTTTTTCAAACTGGAGGCCTGTGACCAGCGGTGTGCCTCAGGGATCGGTGCTGGGTCCGCTGTTATTTGTTATTTATATTAATGATTTGGATGAGAATTTAGGAGGCATGGTTAGTAAGTTTGCAGATGACACCAAGATTGGTGGCATTGTGGACAGTGAAGAAGGTTATCTAGGATTGCAACGGGATCTTGATAAATTGGGCCAGTGGGCCGATGAATGGCAGATGGAGTTTAATTTAGATAAATGTGAGGTGATGCATTTTGGTAGATCGAATCGGGCCAGGACAGACTCCGTTAATGGTAGGGCGTTGGGGAGAGTTATAGAACAAAGAGATCTAGGAGTACAGGTTCACAGCTCCTTGAAAGTGGAGTCACAGGTGGATAGGGTGGTGAAGAAGGCATTCGGCATGCTTGGTTTCATTGGTCAGAACACTGAATACAGGAGTTGGGATGTCTTGTTGAAGTTGAACAAGACATTAGTTAGGCCACACTTGGAAAACTGTGTACAGTTCTGGTCACCCTATTACAGAAAGGATATTATTAAACTAGAAAGAGTGCAGAAAAGATTTACTAGGATGTTACCGGGACTTGATGGTTTGACTTATAGGGAGAGGTTAGATAGACTGGGACTTTTTTCCCTGGAGAGTCGGAGGTTTAGGGGTGATCTTATAGAAGTCTATAAAATAATGAGGGGCATAGATAAGGTAGATAGTCAAAATCTTTTCCCAAAGGTAGGGGAGTCTATAACGAGGGGGCATAGATTTAAGGTGAGATGGGAGAGATACAAAAGGGTCCAGAGGGGCAATTTTTTCACTCAAAGGGTGGTGAGTGTCTGGAACGAGCTGCCAGAGGCAGTAGTAGAGGCGGGTACAATTTTGTCTTTTAAAAAGCATTTGGACAGTTACATGGGTAAGATGGGTATAGAGGGATATGGGCCAAGTGCAGGCAATTGGGACTAGCTTAGTGGTATAAACTGGGCTACATGGACATGTTGGGCCGAAGGGCCTGTTTCCATGTTGAAAACTTCTATGATTCAATGAATCTAAAGGAAACAGTGATTCCTTTCAGTGATTCTCCTTTTGAGAAGGGGGAGCACTGCTTCTCTCCCTCGCCCCCCGGGTTTCCCCCTCGCGCGCTCCCCCCCCCCCGGGTTTCCCCCTCGCGCGCTCCCCCCCCCGGGGTTTCCCCCTCGCGCGCTCCCCCCCCCCCCCGGGTTTCCCCCTCGCGCGCTCCCCCCCCGGGGTTTCGCCCTCGCGCGCTCCCCCCCCCCCCGGTGTTTCCCCCTCGCGCGCTCGCCTCCCCCCCCCGGGGATTCCCCCTCGCGCGCTCCCCCCCCGGGGATTCCCCCTCGCGCGCTCCCCCCCCCACCTGGGGTTTGCCACTCGCGCGCTCCCCCCCCCCCGGGGTTTGCCCCTCGCGCGCTCCCCCCCGGGGTTTGCCCCTCGCGCGCTCCCCCCCCCCCCCGGGGTTTGCCCCTCGCGCGCTCCCTCCCCGGCGTTTGCCTCTCGCGCGCTCCCCCCCCCGGGGTTTCCCCCTCGCGCGCTACCCCCCCCCGTTGTTTCCCCCACGCGCGCTCCGCCGCCCCCCCCCGGTGTTTCCCCCTCGCGCACTCCGCCCCCCCCCGCCGGTGTTTCCCCCTCGCGCGCTGCCTCCCCCCACCACGGGGATTCCCCCTCGCGCGCTCCCCCCCCCCGGGGTTTCCCCCTCGCGCGCTCCCCCCCCCCGGGGTTTCCCCGAGAGAGGGGGAGCGTGAGGGGGAGTAGTGAAGGAGTAGAGAGGGGGAGCGAGAATGTGAGGGTGCGGGTGATTTTGGGGCCCCACCTCCTCCTCCTCCTCCTCCACCTCCACCTGCCCCACCTGTCCCAGCAACGAACCCAACGTGCGAGAACCAGTCAGCCAGACGTGCAAGTCCAAAGGATTGGTGAGCCTCGACCGGACGTGTGTGTGTGTGATCGGTGTCTCCAGGGTCCCCACCAACCTCTTAGTTTAGCAGGATAAAGTCCTGTTGTGGGTGTGTGTGACTCAATGTACTGTGTAGGACCGTTTGCATCATTGTTTTCTTCGTGTCGATGGTATAATAAAACTAACATTCCAATTCAATTCAAACACCGAGTTTGAGTATTCTCTGTGCTATTCGACTACGTGATCCATCACCGGGTGGATGTCTCTCACACAGGGGAACGATTCGAGTGGGACAGGTGTATAGTTGGTGAACCCATCTCAGTCCGGACTCTGTCTATCACACAGGGGAACGATTCGAGTGGGACAGGTGTTGGTTCAGTTCTTTCAGAAAGTTTGTGGGAGGCTCTTTAAAGGGTCTGGGTCTCTCTCTCTCTCTTTCTCTCTGTCTCCCCAGTGCCTGGTCATGTGCTCTCCCCAGTGCCTCGTCATGTGGTCTCCCCAGTGCCTGGTCATGTGGTCTCCCCAGTGCCTGGTCATGTGATCTCCCCAGAAGTTCCCTCAGTGGATGTTCCAGTTGTGATGGTGGAGGTGAAAATCTCGAGTTTTCCGGGAACAGAGAGCGGGGAATCTGAGAGAAGTGAGTAATAATGAAATCAATAAAAACTAATGTCAATGAGAGAAACAAACAAAGATAAAATGACTGAGCACTTGAACAAATCTGAGCTGATCAAAGAGTCACAGAAGTTTACAACACGGAAACAGGCCCTTTGGCCCAACATGATAGATGAGGGCTGTGCAGCAGACGTGGTCAACATGGACTTCAGCAAAGTCTTTGTCATGGACATGTTGGGCCGATGGGCCTGTTTCCATGTTGTAACTTCGATGATTCTATGTCCATGTCGCCCAGTTTATACCACTAAGCTCGTCCCAGTTGCCTGCACTTGGCCCATATCCCTCCATACCCATCTTACCCATGTAACTGTCCAAATGCTTTTTAAAAGACAAAATTGTACCCGCCTCCACTACTGCCTCTGGCAGCTCGTTCCAGACACTCACCACCCTTTGAGTGAAAAAATTGCCCCTCTGGACCCTTTTGTATCTCTCCCCTCTCACGTTAAATCTATGCCCCTCATTATTTTATGGACTTCTAAAAGATCACCCCGAAACCTCCTACTCTCCAGGGAAAAAAGTCTCAGTCTGTCCACCCTCTCACTATAAGTCAAACCATCAAGTCCCAGTAGCATCCAAGTAAATCTTTTCTGCACTCTTTCTAGTTTAATAATATCCTTTCTATAATAGGGTGACCAGAACTGTACACAGTATTCCAAGTATGGCCTTACTAATGTCTTGTACAACTTCAACAAGACATCCCAACTCCTGTATTCAATGTTCTGACCAATGAAACCAAGCATGCTGAATGCCTTCTTCACCACCCTATCCACCTGTGACTCCACTTTCAAGGAGCTATGAACCTGTACTCCTAGATCTCTTTGTTCTATAACTCTCCCCAACGTCCTACCATTAACGGAGAAGGTCCTGGCCCGATTCGATCTCCCAAAATGCATCACCTCACATTCATCTAAATTAAACTCCATCTGCCATTCATCGGCCCACTGGCCCAATTTATCAAGATCCCGTTGCAATCCTAGATAACCTTCTTCACTGTCCACAATGCCACCAATCTTGGTGTCATCTGCAAACTTACTAACCATGCCTCCTAAATTCTCATCCAAATCATTAATATAAATAACAAATAACAGCGGACCCAGCACCGATCCCTGAGGCACACCGCTGGTCACAGGCCTCCAGTTTGAAAAACAACCCTCTACACCCACCCTCTGTCTTCTGTCGTCAATCCAATGTTGTATCCAATTGGCTACCTCACCTTGGATCCCGTGAGATTGAACCTTATTTAATCTGACGAAGGGGATAATCTCCAAAAGCTTGTGATTTTAAAATAAAATTGTTGGACTATAACCTGGTGTTGTAAGATTCCTTACATTTGTCCACCCCAGTCCATCACCGGCATCTCCACATCATGACTCCTTTAAATGGACCATCATAGCTTGGTCCTCGTGTAGCTCTGAGCCGACCACTGATCCGTTAGGATCTTTCGTAGATGGGTTTTTAGACCATTTATTTGTGTTTGCAGTTCTGTATCGTCCAGGCTATTTATTACCGAGGATCCTGTATTGTAGGTTGTGAAAATATCGTTCCAGGTTCCCCTTCTTTGTCTCCCTGCGCCCAGAGTGTGCTCAGTGTGTAATGTGTCCAGCTCTGCTTTGTCAATGTTGGCAAAGTTGAATTTGTGGAATTTCCTAAACATTTCTTTTAGTCGGGCCTGGTATAGCTGTGCTGTCTCCTTAGGGCACCATTCAGGTAAGTGGACTTCGGTAAGGTTTAGGAGAACTGAAGCTACTGCGTAGTGTAGCCCCTGGTGTAGTACCTTTTCGGTCGGCACTAGCACTAACCCATTTGCTGGTCCCTTGGTGGTGTTAGGACACCTCTCTATTACTGTCCGTGATTTCGGGGTCGTGGGCAGAGGCATTCGGGTGCGTGCGACTAGTTTGGTGGCGTTGACTGGGATCGGGGAGTGTGGGAGCGCGCACGCATGCAGGCTGGAATCCCACCCCATCCCCTTCCCGGTATCTTGCCATTGTCTGGAGAAGATGATGGATATGCCTGTGGGGCAGGCTCTCTCTGATCCCCACATGCAGATATAGATTCCCTGTTCAGACTCCCACCGCTTATCCCAACACACACTCACTTTTCTTCGGTTCCCTGTGATCGTCCGGTCGGTGTCGTTCCACAGTCGTTCCCAGTCGGCTGTACGGTCCCCTATGTCCCTGCTCAGCTTCCTGAGCCACCACCACCTATTCAGGGTAATCTGTCCCTCGCATGTAAGACACACACGTTTCCCCTCAGTGACACTGACCCTTGGAGCAACGACCTGTACCCTCGGGCACGGGATGGAGGCCTCCCCGTAGGTGAACCCAGTCTGGCTGGAGTATTGTGTAGAGTTAGACCCCAGCCACCCTGGCCACCTTCCCTCATGGAAGTAAATAGCGAGCTCCTCCACACCCGGTTCACCATCCCCAGCGGGAACGATTGGCGCTCTCTCTCCCGAGCACCCATAAATGTGGGAGTCCTCTACGTCCCCTCGCTCACCGATGCTCACCCCTACCAGGGCGAGCAGGAGCAGAACCCTCCTCATGCTGATTTCCTCTCTGGAGGGACACACAGAACAGATAGCCATGTCCCGAGAAGGTTCTCTGGCTTGACAGGTGATCGAGTCTCGAAATTTAAACTTACTTATTGTAAAATAATTAAATAATAATCAACCTGAAACTACCAAAACTGTAAAAAAACTTAACATTCATCAGAAAACTATGTGCATCCCCCGCCCGTCTCCGGACGGCCAGGCTAATTCCTGTTTGGCCTCCGTCTTGGGCGGCTTCTGGGCAGCCTGTACACCTGGGCGTAAGGTGGCCTGTCCCGCCGGGCCCGGACAATCCTTCTTAAAACAACTGGGGGTTTCCCTGAATTCCAGATGATCTGGGGAGTGTCCCTTCCTGTGCTACAGCACACTACCACCCCCTTTGGTCTGGCTGCTGAGTCCCTGTCCTGTCCTATGGGTTCCTCGCAGTCTGAGGCCTCAGGCTGGGGACCCCTTTTCCTGCAATGATCCCTGACCTTGGGCATTCTTTTACGGGTTGCGGCCCTTCCGGGGCTGAACCATTGAAACTGAGGTGAGCACGGTAGTTTTGGCTGTGGTGTGCGAGGAGACCTTCTTCGGCCTCCGGCTGCCGGGGGTGCGTCCGAGTCCCAAACAATTGGTGGGATGGGCCCTCCAGTGACACAAGCCACTGCCCCCACCGGTGCAGTCTGTGAGTCTGCCACAGCTGCTGGCTGAGGATCTCTATCTTTAGGACGGTTCACCCTTGCTGGCCGTTGCCCTTTCTCGGGTGTGTACAGTTTACACTGGTTAATGTGGAACCATTTCGTGCAGCGAGGCATCTTTATGGCAGAGACCATGGGACTTGCCTTGTCGACAATGTTGTAGGGCCCCATGTACAGTGGTTCAAAACTCCCCACCCGGGCAAAATTCCGAACCATGACCTGAGCCCCTCTCTCCCACTGGTGGTGCTTGAGAGGTTCGAGCAGCAGTCGGTTACTCCGATGCTGTTTTCCCATGTTGCTAGCAGCCTGCCAGTGAACCTGTTTAAGGTGTTCAAACAGATTCCTGACGAAGCTGTCCTGGTTCACCTCCCTGAGCTGACCCTCCGTGAGCACCGGGGCTAGCACATGGCTGGGGTCCGCATCATGCGCTCGTGTGGGGAATACCCCGTGCCTTTTGACTGGCTGGCTCGGATCCCCATTAGGACCAACGGTAAGACTTCATCCCACTTCTTGGGTGAGTCTCCCGTCTCCTTCCGCAGCCTTTCTTTCATGAGACGGTTTAAACGCTCCACAGGACCCGATGACTGCTGGTTGTGGGCGACGTGCCATTTCCCTTCAATGCCGAGTACCGTGAGGGTCTCTTGCATGACCTGCCCGGTAAAGTGACTCCCTTGGTCAGACTCCACCTGGTAGTCCCCATCGTGAGAACACTTCCCTGACCAGGATCCGAACCGGACCCAATGCTGTGGCTGTTCGGCATGGGAAGGCTTCTACCCACTTTGAGAACACATCCACCAGGACTAGGCAGTACTTGTAGCCTCTTTGGGCGGTGGATAGGGGCCCGATATAATCGACCTGGATAGACTGCCATGGTCCCTCTACCCTCATGATGTGTCCCACAGATACCTTCCTTTTCTGGGGGTCTGGGTTGTTAGCAGCACACACCAGACAGCCGGCACAAAACTTGCGGCCATCTTCCCTGAGTCCTGGCCACCATCCTGTCTGTTCCACCTGTTGCCAGGTGGTCTCAGGTCCGGGATGCCCCGCTCCTGGACCCTCATGTGCCAGTTGGAGGAATTCCCTCCTGTGCTGCTGAGGCTCCACCCACTGCTCCCCCCTGAACAGCATGCCTTCCGTAACGGTGATGGCTGCTGTGCGGTACGGGCCCTCTACCTTTTCCCCTTTTGAAAGCGCATTCAGGATGTTCTTGAGGACGGTATCCTGGGCTTGTGCCTTCTTTAAGTCCGAGGCCAAATCGACCCCCTGTGTGCCTCCCTTGTCCCGGACTGCAGCTCCCGAACCTGCTCGGTACGGATCCCAGAATCCCCCTTCCCTGGCCCCCTGTTTGGCCAGCTCGTCTGCCTTTCGGTTGCTCTCCCACTTGGGCTCTGTCTTTGAATGGGCTTTGACCTTATGGATGTCGACCTTCCCTTCCTCCCCTACGGCCGCCATGATTTTCTCCAGCAGAGGCTGAATTGCCGGGGGTCTCCCGTCAGCGGAGGTATATCCGCGACGGGGCCAGATGGCCAGGTATTCCGTACACGAATTGCATGTGTACATACTGTCCGAGCAAATCGTGTACGGGGTAGGGAATTTCTCGGGGTGTGTGACCACGTACACTATCGCGGACAGTTCAGCCTGCTGGCCGCTCATTGTGCTGGGGAGTTTAATTGCCAGGGCAATGTCCGCCACTGGGTCATAAACTCCACACCCGGGAAGTCGCTCCCCAGCAGATACTGTGCTCGAACCGTCCACATAGATTTCGCGGTCTGAGGGGTGTATCCCGGCCTGAAGACCTATGTTGACTTCCCATACCCCTTCAATGGAACACCGGTGGGCAGTCCCTGGGTAAATCATGTTGGCTGTGAGCTTCGGCTCGCAGAGACCTTTCACCTTTAGGTCCATCTGGGAGAGAAGCAGGGTCCAGCGAGCAATGCGGGCACTGCTCACTGTCCCGTCTTTGACTTACTAAAGAAGCCATGGCCGTTTCCATGTCACCAAACGAACCCTTGACAGTTGAGCTGGTTTGCGATTTCAGGGTTCGCTGTATGTGTTGGTTGGTGTCTGCCGTACCCTGGACACAGTAGAGGACTGTAGTTGGTCAGTCTTGGCGAGTCCGCTGATGCGGTCGGGTGCGTCTTGGATCTATCGGGTGAGGACCCACTTTTCTTTGGAAAGGGATAGGATTTAGAGTCTTTTGAGTAGGAAACTTCCCCAGGGGTAAGTCAGGAATAGATCGTCGAGTGGAAACTTTGCGGATCTTCGGTTTTCTCCCGAGTTGGTTTTCTTTGGTCGCAGTGGCCCAATATTACCCGGTTGGTCGGTGGTAATATTCGGTTGGTAAGGCCCTTGTTGCCGCGAGGTGTCCGATGGTCACTGGGGCTGTTGCTCTGGTTTCTTCTTGTGTGTCGACCTGCTTCTCGAGCTGCTGACCTTCTCTGTTGAACTTCTTCCTGTTGCCCCCTCGCCTTGTTGAACTGTTGTCTCCCGAGCTGTCGAACTCCTGGCTGAAACTGAACTTCTTCAGAAAATCAGCCTTCAATTCTACGAATTGAAGCCTCCTTATCTGCGCGCCAAATCTGACCTGGTTTATTGTAAGATTTTGGCGGGCTGGTTAAGAGTATCTTGTTTATGAATGTGTGAAGTGGTTTCGGGATGGTTTCATCAGTTGTTGAGCTCTTGTTTGATTGTAGTCATTGTGCTCAGGTTTTTAGTTTCCTGACTGGGCCTGAGATTTCCATGGAGTGGGCTGATTGGATTTGTTTGATGCATGTTTTGGCTGGGTCCTGTCATTTGGGTGGGGACTGCTCTTCCGTGGGTCTGTTGTCTGAATGTAAATGTCTGATAGGGGCTGAGTGAGGTCACACAGTTCCCCAGACAGTTTGATGAACTCCAATACTCCAACCGTCTATTACAGAGCTTGATCCCAATTCCTGTTGCAGCCTTTTCCTTCACAAGCCCAAACATGCCTTTTTAAAATATCAAATCTTGTTTTTTGACCTTGGATCACCTCTGTTAGGCCCAATATTTCATCACACTGAAATGGTTAGAAAAGAGTCCAAAGTCCTTTTCTTTGGGGTTTTTCTCTGAGTTTTGGGGGATCTGTGAATTTTGAGAATCTGACAAGTCTGTGATGTACTGGGATCTGCTGTATGATCCCTGTTCTGATGGTCAGTCTCGGATGTACTGGGACCTGCTGTATGATCCCTGTTCTGATGGTCAGTCTCGGATGTACTGGGACCTGCTGTATGATCCCTGTTCTGATGATCAGTCTGTGATGTGTTGGGACCTGCTGTATGATCCCTGTTCTGATGTTCACTCTGTGATGCACTGGGACCTGCTGTCTGACCTCTGTTCTGATGTTCAGTCTGTGATGTACTGGGACCTGCTGTGTGATCCCTGTTCTTATGGTCAGTCTGTGATGTACTGGGACCTGCTGTGTGATCCCTGTTCTGATGGTCAGTCTGTGATGTGCTGGGACCTGCTGTATGATCTCTGTTCTGATGGTCAGTCTGTGATGTGCTATTACCTGCTGTATAATCTCTGTTCTGATGGTCAGTCTGTGATGCACTGGGACCTGCTGTATGATCTCTGTTCTGAAGTGCAGTCTGTGATGCACTGGGACCTGCTGTATGATCCCTGTTCTAATGGTCAGTCTGTCATGTACTGGAACCTGCTGTATGATCTCTGTTCTGAAGTGCAGTCTGTGATGTGCTGGGACCTGCTGTATGATCCCTGTTGTGATGTTCAGTGTGTGATGTCCTGGGACCTGCTGTATGATCCCTTTTCTGATGTTCATTATGTGATGTACTGGGACCTGCAAAATATTCCCTGTTCTGATGGTCAGTCTGTGATGTACTGGGACCTGCTGAATTGTCCCTGTTCTGATGGTCAGTCTGTGATGTACTGGGACCTGCTGAATTGTCCCTGTTCTGATGGTCAGTCTGTGATGATCTGGGACCTGCTGTATGATCTCTGTTCTGATGGTCACTCTGTGATGTACTGGGACCTGCTGTATGATCCCTGTTCTGATGTTCAGTGTGTGATGTACTGGGACCTGCTGTATGATCCCTGTTCTGATGTTCAGTCTGTGATGTACTGGGACCTGCTGTATGATCCCTGTTCTGATGTTCAGTGTGTGATGTACTGGGACCTGTTGTATGATCCCTCTTCTGATGTTCAGTGTGTGATGTACTGGGACCTGCTGTATGATCCCTGTTCTGATGGTCAGTGTGTGATGTACTGGGACCTGCTGTATGATCCCTGTTCTGATGTTCAGTGTGTGATGTACTGGGACCTGCTGTATGATCTCTGTTCTGATGGTCAGTCTGTGATCTTCTGGGACCAGCTGTATGATTTGAACGAATGTGGCAGGGGGATGGGAACCGATGCAGGAAGTCAGTGGGAAGTTAAGTGGTGACAGAAACAAAAGGCAGTAAGGGAGAGTGTACAGAAGTGTGTTAACCAGGGTTCAGGGTAAGCACATTCCTTATAAAGTGAAGGGCAAGGCTGGTAGAAGTAGGGAACCTTGGATGACTCGGGAGATTGAGGCCCTGGTCAAAAAGAAGAAGGAGGCATATGACATGCAATGGCAGCTGGGATCAAGTGGATCCCTTGAAGAGTATAGAGATTGCCGGAGTGGAGTTAAGAGAGAAATCAGGAAGGCAAAAAGGGGACATGAAATTGCTTTGGCAGATAAGGCAAAGGAGAATCCAAAGAACTTCTGCAAATACATAAAGGGCAAAAGAGTAACTAGGGAGAGAGTAGGGCCACTTCAGGATCAACAAGGTCATCTATGTGCGGAACCACTAGAGATGGGTGAGATCCTAAATGAATATTTCGCATCGGTATTTACGGTTGAGAAAGGCATGGATGTTAGGGAACTTGGGGAAATAAATAGTGATGTCTTGAGGAGTGTACATATAACAGAGAGGGAGATGCTGGAGGTCTCAACACGCATCAAGGTAGATAAATCTCCGGGACCTGATGAAATGTATCCCAGGACGTGATGGGAGGTGAGGGAGGAAATTGCGGGTCCCCTAGCAGAGATATTTGAATCATCAACAGCGACAGGTGAGGTGCCTGAAGATTGGAGGGTAGCAAATGTTGTGCCTTTGTTTAAGAAGGGCGGCGGGGAAAAGCCTGGGAACTACAGACCGGTGAGCCTGACATCTGTAGTGGGTAAGTTGTTGGAGGGTATTCTGAGAGACAGGATCAACAGGCATTTGGAGAGGCAGGGAATGATTAGGAACAGTCAGCATGGTTTTGTGAGAGGAAAATCATGTCTCACGAATTTGATTGAGTTTTTTGAAGGGGAAACCAAGAAGATAGATGAGGGCTGTGCAGTAGACGTGGTCTACATGGACTTTAGCAAAGCCTTTGACAAGGTGCCGCATGGTAGGTTGTTACATAAGGTTAAATCTCACGGGATCCAAGGTGAGGTAGCCAATTTGGATTCAAAATTGGCTTGACGACACAAGGTAGAGGGTTGTTTTTCAAACTGGATGCCTGTGACCAGCGGTGTGCCTCAGGGATCGGTGCTGGGTCCGCTGTTATTTGTTATTTATATTAATGATTTGGATGACAATTTAGGAGGCATGGTTGGTAAGTTTGCAGATGACACCATGATTGGTGGCATTGTGGACAGTGAAGAAGGTTATCTAGGATTGCAACGGGATCTTGATAAATTGGGCCAGTAGGCCGATGAATGGCAGATCGAGTTTAATTTAGATAAATGTTAGGTGATGCATTTTGGTCGATCGAATCGGGCCAGGACCTACTCCGTTAATGGTAGGGCGTTGGGGAGAGTTATAGAACAAAGAGATCGAGGAGTACAGGTTCATAGCTCCTTGAAAGTGGAGTCACAGGTGGATAGGGTAGTGAAGAAGGCATTCGGCATGCTTGGTTTCATTGGTCAGAACATGGAATACAGGAGTTGGGATATCTTGTTGAAGTTGAACAAGACATTAGTAAGGCCACACTTGGAATATTGTGTACAGTTCTGGTCACCCTATTATAGAAAGGATATTATTAAACTAGAAAGAGTGCAGAAAAGATTTACTAGGATGCTACCGGGACTTGATGGTCTGAGTTCTAGGGAGAGGTTAGACAGACTGAGACTTTTTTCCCTGGAAAGCAGGAGGTTTAGGGGTGATCTTATAGAAGTCTATAAAATAATGAGGGGCATAGATAAGGTAGATAGTCAAAATCTTTTCCCAAAGGTAGGGGTGTCTATAACGAGGGGGCATAAATTTAAGGTGAGAGGGGAGAGATACAAAAGGGTCCAGAGGGGCAATTTTTTCACTCAAAGGGTGGTGAGTGTCTGGAACGAGCTGCCAGAGGCAGTAGTAGAGGCGGGTACAATTTTGTATTTCAAAAAGCATTTGGACAGTAACATGGGTAAGATGGGTATAGAGGGATCTGGGCCAAGTGCAGGAAATTGGGACCAGCTTCGTGGTATAAACTTGGCGACATGGACATGTTGGGCCGAAGGGCCTGTTTCCATATTGTAAACTTCTATGATTCTATGATCTCTATTCTGATGTTCACTCTGTGATGTACTGGGACCTGCTGTATGATCTCTGTTCTGATGGTCAGTCTGTGATGTGCTGGGAGCTGGTGTGTGATCTCTGTTTTGATGTTCACTCTGCGATGCACTGGGGCCTGCTGTATGATCCCTGTTCTGATGTTCATTCTGTGATGTACTGGGACCTGCTGTATGATCCCTCTTCTGATGTGCATTCTGTGATGTACTGGGACCTGCTGTATGATCCCTGTTCTGATGTTCAGTCATGATGTGGAGATGCCGGTGATGGACTGGGGTTGACAATTGTAAACAATTTTACAACACCAAGTTATCATCCAACAAATTTATTTTAAATTCACAAGCTTTCGGAGGCTTCCTCCTTCCTCAGGTGAATGGTGTGGAAATGAAATTTTCGAATCCTTCGCATTTGAAGATCACAGAACAATGCCTGGTGATTACTGCCCGTTGCCAAGGCAATCACAGTGAGCAGACAGAGAGGTGTCATCTAAAAGGCCACCGAATATTCAAACCCCCAACAAAAAAAAGAGAGAAGGAAGATGGTCAATGACACGTTATATGAAACACAGATAACATTTGTTCGCTGGTGAGGTTACGTGTAGTGTGACATGAACCCAAGATCCCGGTTGAGGCCGTCCTCATGGGTGCGGAACTTGGCGATCAATTTCTGCTCGACGATTTTGCGTTGTCGTGTGTCTCGAAGGCCACCTTGGAGAACGCTTACCCGAAGGTCGGTGGCTGAATGTCCATGACTGCTGAAGTGTTCCCCGACAGGGAGAGAACCCTCCTGTTTGGCGATTGTTGCGCGGTGTCCGTTCATCCGTTGTCGCAGCGTCTGCATGGTCTCGCCAATGTACGATGCTCTGGGGCATCCTTTCCTGCAACGTATGAGGTAGACAACGTTGGCCGAGTCACAGGAGTATGAACCATGCACCTGGTGGGTGGTGTCCTCTCGTGTGATGGTGGTATCTGTATCGATGATCTGGCATGTCTTGCAGAGGTTACCGTGGCAGGGTTGTGTGGTGTCGTGGACGCTGTTCTCCTGAAAGCTGGGTAATTTGCTGCGAACGATGGTCTGTTTGAGGTTGGGTGGCTGTTTAAAGGCGAGTAGTGGAGGTGTGGGGATGATCATTGATGACATGTTGAAGGCTGCGCAGAACATGCCGTAGTTTCTCCGCTCCGGGGAAGCACTGGACGACGAAGGGTACTCTGTTGGTTGCGTCCCGTGTTAGCCTAATGAGGAGGTCTACGCGATTTTTCGCTGTGGCCCGTCGAAACTGTCGATCGATGAGTCGAGCATCATATCCCGTTCTTACTAGGGCGTCTTTCAGCGTCTGCAGGTGTCCATCACGTTCCTCCTCTTCTGAGCAGACCCTGTGTATTCGCAGGGCCTGTCCATAGGGGATGGCCTCTTTGATGTGGTTAGGGTGGAAGCTGGAAAAGTGGAGCATCGTGAGGTTGTCCGTGGGCTTGCGGTAGAGTGAGGTGCTGAGGTGCCCGTCTTTGATGGAGATTCGTGTGTCCAAGAAAGAAACTGATTCTGAGGAGTAGTCCATGGTGAGCTTGATGGTGGGATGGAACTTGTTGATGTCCCCCAGCAGAAATATTTGAATCATCCACCGCTGCAGGTGAGGTGCCTGAAGATTGGGGAACAGCAAATGTGTGCCTTTGTTTAAGAAGGGCGGCAGGGAAAAGCCTGGGAACGACAGACCGGTGAGCCTGACATCTGTAGTGGGTAAGTTGTTAGGGGGTATTCTGAGGGACAGGATCAACAGGCATTTGGAGAGGCAGGGACTAATTAGGAACAGTCAGCATGGTTTTGTGAGAGGAAAATCATGTCTCACGAATTTGATTGAGTTTTTTGAAGGGGGAACCAAGAAGATAGATGAGGGCTGTGCAGCAGACGTGGTCTACATGGACTTCAGCAAAGCTTTTGACAAGGTACCGCAAGGTAGGTTGTCACATAAGGTTAAATCTCATGGGATCCAAGGTGAGGTAGCCAATTGGATACAAAATTGGCTTGACGACAGAAGACAGAGGGTGGTTGTGGAGGGTTGTTTTTCAAACTGGAGGCCTGTGTCCAGCGGTGTGCCTCAGGGATCGGTGCTGGGTCCGCTGTTATTTGTTATTTATATTAATGATTTGGATGAGAATTTAGATGACACCAAGATTGGTGGCATTGTGGACAGGAAAGAAGGTTATCTAGGATTGCAACGGGATCTTGATCAATTGGGCCAGTGGGCCGATGAATGCAGATGGAGTTTAATTTAGATAAATGTGAGGTGATGCATTTTGGTAGATCGAATCGGGCCAGGACCTACTCCGTTAATGGTAGGGCGTTGGGGAGAGTTATAGAACAAAGAGATCGAGGAGTACAGGTTCATAGCTCCTTGAAAGTGGAGTCACAGGTGGATAGGGTGGTGAAGAAGGCATTCAGCATGCTTGGTTTCATTGGTCAGAACATTGAATGCAGGAGTTGGGATGTCTTGTTGAAGTTGGACAGGGCATTGGTGAGGCCACACTTGGAATACTGTGTACAGTTCTGGTCACCCTATTACAGAAAGGATATTATTAAACTAGAAAGAGTGCAGAAAAGATTTACTCGGATGCTACCGCGACTTGATGGTTTGACTAAAAGGGAGAGGGTGGACAGACTGAGACTTTTTTCCCTGGAGAGTCGGAGGTTAAGGGGTGATCTCATAGAAGTCCATAAAATAATGAGGGGCACAGAGAAGGTAGATAGTCAAAATCTTTTCCCAAAGGTCGGGGAGTTGAAAACGAGGGGGCATAGATTTAAGGTGAGAGGGGAGAGACACAAAAGGGTCCAGAGGGGCAATTTTTTCACTCAAAGAGTGGTGAGTGTCTGGAACGAGCTGCCAGAGGCAGCAGCAGAGGCGGGTACAATTTTGTCTTTTAAAAAGCATTTGGACAGTTACATGGGTAAGATGGGTAGAGAGGGATATGGGCCAAGCGCACGCAATTGGGACCAGCTTAGTGGTATAAACTGGGCGACATGGACATGTTGGGCCGAAGGGCCTGTTTCCATGTTGCAATCTTCCATGATTCAATGATTCGAAAGGGGACACTGCTTCTCTCTCTGCCCCCCGCCCCCGCCAGTGTTTATCTCTCTCTCCCCAGTGTCTCTCTCTCTCTCTCCCCAGTATATCTCTCTCTCTCTCTCTCCCCAGTGTATCTATCTCTCTCTCTCTCTCTCCCCAGTGTATCTCTCTCTCTCTCTCCCCAGTGTATCTCTCTCTCTCTCTCTCTCTCCCCAATGTTTCTCCCTCTCTCTCTCTCCCCAGTGTTTCTCTCTCTCTCTCCCCAGTGTTTCTCTCTCTCTCTCCCCAGTGTTTCTCTCTCTCTCTCCCCAGTGTTTCTCTCTCTCTCTCTCCCCAGTGTTTCTCTCTCTCTCTCCCCAGTGTTTCTCTCCCTCTCACCCCCCAGTGTTTCTCTCCCTCTCACTCTCCCCAGTGTTTCTCTCTCTCTCTCCCCCAGTGTTTCTCTCTCTCTCTCCCCCCAGTTTTTCTCTCTCTCTCTCCCCCCAGTGTTTCTCTCTCTCTCTCTCTCCCCCCAGTGTTTCTCTCTCTCTCCCCCCGGTGTTTCTCTCTCTCTCCCCCCGGTGTTTCTCTCGCTCTCTCCCCCCGGTGTTTCTCTCGCTCTCTCCCCCCGGTGTTTCTCTCGCTCGCTCCCCCCGGTGTTTCTCTCGCTGGCTCCCCCCGGGGTTTTTCTCTCTCACCCCCAAGTATTTCTCTCTCTCCCCCCCACTGTTTCTCTCTCTCCCTCCCCCCAGTTCTTCTCTCTCTCTCCCCCCGGTGTTTCTCTCTCTCTCCCCCCAGTGTTTCTCTCTCTCACCCCCCAGTATTTCTCTCTCTCCCACCCCCAGTTCTTCTCTCTCTCTCCCCCCGGTGTTTCTCTCTCTCTCCCCCCAGTGTTTCTCTCTCTCTCCCCCACTGTTTCTCTCCCTCTCCCCCAGTGTTTCTCTCTCTCCCTCCCCCAGTTTTTCTCTGTCTCCCTCTCCCCCAGTGTTTCTCTCTCTCCCACCCCCCACCACTGTTTCTCTCTCTCCCCCCCCCCCACTGTTTCTCTCTCTCCCCCCAGTTTTTCTGTCTCTCTCCCCTAGTGTTTCTCTCTCTCTCCGCCAGTGTTTCTCTCTCTCTCTCTCCCCCAGTGTTTCTCTCTCTCTCCCCCAGTTTTTCTCTCTCTCTCTCCCCAGTGTTTCTCTCCATCTCTCTCCCCCCAGTTTTATTCTCGCTCTGTCCCCCAAGTGTTTCTCTCTCTCCCCCCCCCCCCAGTGTTTCTCTCTCTCCCCCCCCCAGTGTTTCTCTCTTACTCTCCCCCCTGTGTTTCTCCCTCACCCTCTCTCCCCCAGTGTTTCTCTCTCTCTCCCCCACCCCAGTGTTTCTCGCCCTCTCCCCCCAGTGTTTCTCTCTCGTCCCCCAGTCTTTATCTCTCTCTCCCCCCAGTGTTTATCTCTCTCCCCCCAGTGTATCTCTCTCTCTCCCCCCACTGTCTCTCTCTCTCTCTCTCGCCAGTGTTTCTCTCTCTCTCCCCCCAGTGTTTCTCTCTCTCTCTCCCCCCAGTGTTTCTCTCTCTCTCTCTCTCTCCCCCCAGTGTTTCTCTCTCTTTCTCTCTACCCCACCCCCCCCCCCCACAGTGTTTCTCTCTCAATCTCTCTCTCCCTCAGTGTTTCTCTCTCTCTCCCCCCAGCGTTTCTCTCTCTCTCCCCCCAGTGTTTCTCTCTCTCTCTCCCCCCAGTGTTTCTCTCTCTCTCCCCCGAGTGTTTCTCTCTCTCTCTCTCTCCCCATTGTTTCTCTCTCTCTCCCCCAAGTGTTTCTCTCTCTCTCTCTCCCCAGTGTTCCTATCTCTCTCTCTTCCCAGTGTTTCTATCTCTCTCTCTCTCCCCAGTGTTTCTCTCTCTCTCTCCCCCCAGTGTTTCTCTCTCTCTCTCTCTCTCTCTCTACCCCCAGGGTTTCTATCTCTCTCTCTCTATCTCTCTCTCCCCGCAGTGTTTCTCTCTCTCTCTCACACCCCCCATTGTTTCTCTCTCTCACACCCCCCATTGTTTCTTTCTCTCACACCCCCCAGTGTTTCTCTCTCTCACTCCCCCCAGTGTTTCTCTCTCTCTCTCCCCCAGTATTTCTCTCTCTCTCCCCCCAGTGTTTCCCTCTGTCTCGCTCCCCCCAGTGTTTCCCTCTGTCTCTCTCCCCCCAGTGTTTCCCTCTGTCCCTCTCCCCCCAGTGTTTCTCTCTCTCTCTCCCCCCGTAGTGTTTCTCTCTCTCTCTGTCTTCCCCAGTGTTCCTCTCTCTGTCTCCCCCCAGTGTTTCTCTCTCTATCTCCCCCCAGTATTTCTCTTTCCCCCCAGGCCTTCTCTCCCTCTCTCTCTCTACCCAGTCTTTCTCTCTCTCCCCCCAGTGTTTATCTCTCTCCCCCCATTGTTTCTCTCTTTCTCTCCCCGCAGTGTTTCTCTCCCTCTCTCTCTCTGCCCAGTCTTTCTCTCTCTCCGCCCAATGTTTCTCTCTCACCGCCCAATGTTTCTCTCCCTCTCCCCCCATTGTTTCTCTCTCTCTCCCCCCATTGTTTGTCTCTTTCTCTCCCCACAGTGTTTCTCTCCCACTCTCTCTCCCCCCAGTGTTTCTCTCTCTCTCCCCCCAGTGTTTATCTCACTCTCTCTCTCTCCCCAGTTTTTCTCTCTCACTACCCCCAGTGTTTCTCTCTCTCCCCCAGTGTTTCTCTCTCTCTCTCCCCCCAGTGTTTCTCTCTCTCCCCCCACCCCAGTGTTTCTCGCCCTCTCCCCCCAGTGTTTCTCTCTCGTCCCCCAGTCTTTATCTCTCTCTCCCCCCAGTGTTTATCTCTCTCCCCCCAGTGTATCTCTCTCTCTCCCCCCACTGTCTCTCTCTCTCTCTCTCGCCAGTGTTTCTCTCTCTCTCCCCCCACTGTCTCTCTCTCTCTCTCTCGCCAGTGTTTCTCTCTCTCTCCCCCCAGTGTTTCTCTCTCTCTCTCCCCCCAGTGTTTCTCTCTCTCTCTCCCCCCAGTGTTTCTCTCTCTCTCTCTCTCCCCCCAGTGTTTCTCTCTCTTTCTCTCTACCCCCCCCCCCCCCCACAGTGTTTCTCTCTCAATCTCTCTCTCCCTCAGTGTTTCTCTCTCTCTCCCCCCAGCGCTTCTCTCTCTCTCCCCCCAGCGCTTCTCTCTCTCTCTCCCCAGTGTTTCTCTCTCTCTCTCCCCCCCCCCAGTGTTTCTCTCTCTCTCCCCCAAGTGTTTCTCTCTCTCTCTCTCTCCCCATTGTTTCTCTCTCTCTCCCCCAAGTGTTTCTCTCTCTCTCCCCAGTCTTCCTATCTCTCTCTCTCCCCACAGTGTTTCTCTCCCAATCTCTCTCCCCCCAGTGTTTCTCTCTCTCTCCCCCCAGTGTTTATCTCACTCTCTCTCTCCCCAGTTTTTCTCTCTCACTACCCCCAGTGTTTCTCTCTCTCCCCCAGTGTTTCTCTCTCTCTCCCCCCAGTGTTTCTCTCTCTCCCCCCACCCCAGTGTTTCTCTCTCTCCCCCCCCCCCCCCCAGTATTTCTCTCTCTCTCTCTCCCCCAGTGTTTCTCTCTCTCCCACCCCCCACCACTGTTTCTCTCTCTCCCCTCCCCCACTTTTTCTCTCTCTCCCCCCAGTTTTTCTGTCTCTCTCCCCCAGTGTTTCTCTCTCTCTCCGCCTGTGTTTCTCTCTCTCTCTCCCCCAGTGTTTCTCTCTCTCTCCCCCAGTTTTTCTCTCTCTCTCTCCCCAGTGTTTCTCTCCATCTCTCTCCCCCCAGTTTTATTCTAGCTCTGTCCGCCAAGTGTTTCTCTCTCTCCCCCCCGCCCAGTGTTTCTCTCTTACTCTCCCCCCTGTGTTTCTCCCTCACCCTCTCTCCCCCAGTGTTTCTCTCTCTCTCCCCCAGTGTTTCTCTCTCTCTCCCCCCAGTGTTTCTCTCTCTCTCCCCCAGTGTTTCTCCCTCCCTCACCCCAGTGTTTCTCGCTCTCTCCCCCCAGTGTTTCTCTCTCGTCCCCCAGTCTTTATCTCTCTCTCCCCCCAGTGTTTATCTCTCTATCCCCACTGTATCTCTCTCTCTCCCCCCACTGTCTCTCTCTCTCTCTCTCGCCAGTGTTTCTCTCTCTCTCCCCCCAGTGTTTCTCTCTCTCTCTCTCTCCCCAGTTTTTCTCTCTCACTACCCCCAGTGTTTCTCTCTCTCCCCCCAGTGTTTCTCGCTCTCTCTCCCCCAATTGTTTCTCTCTCTACGCCCCCAGTGTTTCTCTCTCTCTCTCCCCCCAGTGTTTCTCTCTCTCTCTCTGCCCCCAGTGTTTCTCTCTCTTTCTCTCTACCCCCCACCCCCACAGTGTTTCTCTCTCAATCTCTCTCTCCCTCAGTGTTTCTCTCTCTCTCCCCCCCAGTGTTTCTCTCTCTCTCCCCCCAGTGTTTCTCTCTCTCTCCCCCCAGTGTTTCTCTCTCTCTCCCAAGTGTTTCTCTCTCTCTCTCTCTCCCCAGTGTTTCTCTCTCTCTCCCCCAAGCGTTTCTCTCTCTCTCTCTCCCCAGTGTTTCGATCTCTCTCTCTCTTCCCAGTGTTTCTATCTCTCTCTCTCTCTCCCCAGTGTTTCTCTCTCTCTCTTCCCCCTGTGTTTCTCTCTCTCTCTCTCTCTCTACCCCCAGGGTTTCTCTCTCTCTCTCTCCCCGCAGTGTTTCTCTCTCTCTCACACCCCCCCCCCCATTGTTTCTCTCTCACGCACCCCCCATTGTTTCTCTCTCTCACTCCCCCCAGTGTTTCTCTCTCTCTCTCTCTCCCCCAGTATTTCTCTCTCTCTCTCCCCCAGTAGTTCTCTCTCCCCCCAGTGTTTCCCTCTGTCTCGCTCCCCCCAGTGTTTCTCTCTGTCTCTCTCCCCCCAGTGTTTCCCTCTGTCTCTCTCCCCCCAGTGTTGCTCTCTCTCTCTCCCCCCGCAGTGTTTCTCTCTCTCTCTCTGTCTCCCCCCAGTGTTCCTCTCTCTCTCTCCCCCCCCCCCCCACAGTGTTTCTCTCCCTCTCTCTCTCTGCCCAGTCTTTCTCTCTCTGCCCCTTTGTATTTCTCTCTCTCCCCCCCCATTGTTTCTCTCTTTCTCTCCCCGCAGTTTTGATTTTCAGCAAATGAACATATTTCAGCGAGCGAGAAGTTTTTTCTTTCATAGCGTAAAATTTTATCTTAAAATACATGAACTTTTCGTTGTTCTTGCCAATTTTTGTTGGTTTTGAACTAATGAACTTATTTCAGTCAGCTCCATCTTTCTTCTTCAAAGCAAAAAGATTTTATCTTCAAATACAACAACTTTTGGTGGTCTTGTTGGTTTTCAGCAAATGAACATATTTCAGCGAGCAAGAAGTTTTCTCTTTAATAGCGTCAGATTTTATCTTAAAATACAAGAACTTTTCGTGCTTCTTGTCAATTTTTGTTGGTTTTCATGCAATGAACTTATTTCAG
Organism: Heptranchias perlo; assembly: GCF_035084215.1. Lineage (NCBI taxonomy): Eukaryota > Metazoa > Chordata > Chondrichthyes > Hexanchiformes > Hexanchidae > Heptranchias > Heptranchias perlo. The sequence continues at coordinate 1,201,762 of NC_090344.1, read as the reverse complement.
TCAGCGAGATCTTTCTTCTTCAAAGCAAAAAGATTTTGTCTTCAAATACAAGAACTTTTCGTGGTTTTGTTGGTTTTCAGCAAATGAACATATTTCAGCGAGCTGGAAGTTTTTTCTTTAATAGCGTCAGATTTTATCTCAAAATATAAGAATTTTTCGTGGTTCTTGTCAATTTTTCCTACTTTTCATCCAATGAACTTATTTCAGTCAGCTGGATCTTTCTTCTTCAAAGCAAAAAGATTTTATCTTCAAATACAAGAACTTTTCGTGGTTTTGTTGATTTTCAGCAAATGAACATATTTCAGCGAGCTGGAAGTTTTTTCTTTGATAGCGTCAGATTTTATCTTAAAATACAAGAACTTTTCGTGGTTCTTGTCAATTTTGTTGGTTTTCATCTAATGAACTTATTTCAGTCAGCGAGATCTTTCTTCTTCAAAGCAAAAAGATTTTAACTTCAAATACAAGAACATTTCGTGGTTTTGTTGATTTTCAACAAATTTCAGCGAGTGAGAAGTTTTTTCTTTGATAGCGTCAGATTTTATCTTGGTTTTCAGCAAATGAACATATTTCAGCGTGCTCGAAGTTTTTTCTTTAATAGCGCAAGATTTTATCTGAAAATCCAAGAACTTTTCGTGGTTCTTGTCAATTTTTGTTGGTTTTCATCCAATGAACTTATTTCAGTCAGCTGGATCTTTCTTCTTCAAAGCAAAAAGATTTTATCTTCAAATACAAGAACTTTTCGTGGTTTTGTTGATTTTCAGCAAATGAACATATTTCAGCGAGCTGGAAGTTTTTTCTTTAATAGCGTCAGATTTTATCTCAAAATATAAGAATTTTTCGTGGTTCTTGTCAATTTTTCCTACTTTTCATCCAATGAACTTATTTCAGTCAGCTGGATCTTTCTTCTTCAAAGCAAAAAGATTTTATCTTAAAATACACGAACTTTTCGTGGTTCTTGTCAATTTTGTTGGTTTTCATCTAATGAACTTATTTCAGTCAGCGAGATCTTTCTTCTTCAAAGCAAAAAGATTTTAACTTCAAATACAAGAACATTTCGTGGTTTTGTTGATTTTCAGCAAATTTCAGCGAGTGAGAAGTTTTTTCTTTGATAGCGTCAGATTTTATCTTGGTTTTCAGCAAATGAACATATTTCAGCGTGCTCGAAGTTTTTTCTTTAATAGCGCAAGATTTTATCTGAAAATACAAGAACTTTTCGTGGTTCTTGTCAATTTTTGTTGGTTTTCATCCAATGAACTTATTTCAGCGAGCGAGAAGTTTTTTCTTAGCGTAAGATTTTATCTTGAAATACAAGAACTTTTCGTCGTTCTTGTCAATTTTTGTTGGTTTTCATCTGATTAACTTATTTCAGTCAGCTCGATCTTTCTTCTTCAAAGCAAAAAGATTTTATCTTCAAATACAAGAACTTTTCGAGGTTTTGTTGGTTTTCAGCAAATGAACATATTTCAGCGTGCGAGAAGTTTTTCTTTAATAGCGTCAGATTTTATCTTAAAATACAAGAACTTTTCGTGGTTCTTGTCAATTTTTGTTGGTTTTCATCCAATGAACTTATTTCAGTCCGCGAGATCTTTCTTCTTCAAAGCAAAATGATTTTATCTTCAATTACAAGAACTTTTCGTGGTTTTGTTGGTTTTCAGGAAATGAACATATTTCAGCGAGTGCGAAGTTTTTTCTTTAATCGCGTAAAATTTTATCTTAAAATACAAGAACTTTTCGTGGTTCTTGTCAATTTTTGTTGGTTTTCATCCAATGAACTTATTTCAGTCAGCGAGATCTTTCTTCTTCAAAGCAAAAAGATTTTATCTTCAAATACAAGAACTTTTCGTGGTTTTGTTGGTTTTCAGGAAATGAACATATTTCAGTGAGTGAGAAGTTTATTCTTTAATCGCGTAAAATTTTATCTTAAAATACAAGAACTTTTCGTGGTTCTTGTCAATTTTTGTTGGTTTTCATCGAATGAACTTATTTCAGTCAGCTTGATCTTTCTTCTTCAAAGCAAAAAGATTTTATCTTCAAACACAAGAACTTTTCGTGGTCTTCTTGGTTTTCAGCAAATGAACATATTTCAGCGACCTGTAAGTTTTCTCTTTAATAGCGTCAGATTTTATCTTAAAATACAACAACATTTCGTGGTTCTTGTCAATTTGTGTTGGTTTTCATCTCATCAACTTATTTCAGTCAGCTCGATCTTTCTTATTCAAAGCAAAAAGATTTTGTCTTCAAATACAAGAACTTTTCGTGGTTTTGTTGGTTTTCAGCAAATGAACATATTTCAGCGAGCTGGAAGTTTTTTCTTTAATAGCGTCAGATTTAATCTCAAAATATAAGAACCTTTCGTAGTTCTTGTCAATTTTTGTTGGTTTTCATCCAATGAACTTATTTCAGTCAGCTCGATCTTTCTTCTTCAAAGCAAAAAGATTTTATCTTCAAATACAAGAACTTTTCGTGGTTTTGTTGGTTTTCAGCAAATGAACATATTTCAGCGTGCTCGAAATTTTTTCTTTAACAGCGCAAAATTTTATCTTAAAATACAAGAACTTTTCGTGGTTCTTGTCAATTTATGTTGGTTTTCATCCAATGAACATATTTCAGTCAGCGAGATCTTTCTTCTTCAAAGCAAAAAGATTTTATCTTCAAATGCAAGAACTTTTCGTGGTTTTGTTGGTTTTCAGGAAATGAACATATTTCAGTGAGTGAGAGGTTTTTTCTTTAATCGCGTAAAATTTTATCTTAAAATACAAGAACTTTTCGTGATTCTTGTCAATTTTTCTTGGTTTTCATCGAATGAACTTGTTACAGTCAGCTTGATCTTTCTTCTTCAAAGCAAAATGATTTTATCTTCAAATACAAGAACTTTTCGTGGTCTTGTTGGTTTTCAGCAAATGAACATATTTCAGCGAGCTGGAAGTTTTTTCTTTAATAGCGTCAGATTTTATCTTAAAATACAACAACATTTCGTGGTTCTTGTCAATTTGTGTTGGTTTTCATCTCATCAACTTATTTCAGTCAGCTCGATCTTTCTTATTCAAAGCAAAAAGATTTTGTCTTCAAATACAAGAACTTTTCGTGGTTTTGTTGGTTTTCAGCAAATGAACATATTTCAGCGAGCTGGAAGTTTTTTCTTTAATAGCGTCAGATTTTATCTCAAAATATAAGAACCTTTCGTAGTTCTTGTCAATTTTTGTTGGTTTGCATCCAATGAACTTATTTCAGTCAGCTCGATCTTTCTTCTTCAAAGCAAAAAGATTTTATCTTCAAATACAAGAACTTTTCGTGGTTTTGTTGGTTTTCAGCAAATGAACATATTTCAGCGTGCTCGAAATTTTTTCTTTAACAGCGCAAAATTTTATCTTAAAATACAAGAACTTTTCGTGGTTCTTGTCAATTTATGTTGGTTTTCATCCAATGAACATATTTCAGTCAGCGAGATCTTTCTTCTTCAAAGCAAAAAGATTTTATCTTCAATTACAAGAACTTTTCGTGGTTTTGTTGGTTTTCAGGAAATGAACATATTTCAGCGAGCTCTAAGTTTTTTCTTTAACAGCGCAAAATTTTATCTTAAAATACAAGAACTTTTCGTGGTTCTTGTCAATTTATGTTGGTTTTCATCCAATGAACATATTTCAGTCAGCGAGATCTTTCTTCTTCAAAGCAAAATGAATTTATCTTCAAATACAAGAACTTTTCGTGGTCTTGTTGGTTTTCAGCAAATGAACATATTTCAGCGAGCTGGAAGTTTTTTCTTTAATAGCGTCAGATTTTATCTTAAAATACAACAACATTTCGTGGTTCTTGTCAATTTGTGTTGGTTTTCATCTCATCAACTTATTTCAGTCAGCTCGATCTTTCTTATTCAAAGCAAAAAGATTTTGTCTTCAAATACAAGAACTTTTCGTGGTTTTGTTGGTTTTCAGCAAATGAACATATTTCAGCGAGCTGGAAGTTTTTTCTTTAATAGCGTCAGATTTTATCTCAAAATATAAGAACCTTTCGTAGTTCTTGTCAATTTTTGTTGGTTTGCATCCAATGAACTTATTTCAGTCAGCTCGATCTTTCTTCTTCAAAGCAAAAAGATTTTATCTTCAAATACAAGAACTTTTCGTGATTTTGTTGGTTTTCAGCAAATGAACATATTTCAGCGTGCTCGAAATTTTTTCTTTAACAGCGCAAAATTTTATCTTAAAATACAAGAACTTTTCGTGGTTCTTGTCAATTTATGTTGGTTTTCATCCAATGAACATATTTCAGTCAGCGAGATCTTTCTTCTTCAAAGCAAAAAGAATTTATCTTCAAATGCAAGAACTTTTCGTGGTTTTGTTGGTTTTCAGGAAATGAACATATTTCAGTGAGTGAGAAGTTTTTTCTTTAATCGCGTAAAATTTTATCTTAAAATACAAGAACTTTTCGTGATTCTTGTCAATTTTTCTTGGTTTTCATCGAATGAACTTATTACAGTCAGCTTGATCTTTCTTCTTCAAAGCAAAATGATTTTATCTTCAAATACAAGAACTTTTCGTGGTCTTGTTGGTTTTCAGCAAATGAACATATTTCGGCGAGCTGGAAGTTTTTTCTTTAATAGCGTCAGATTTTATCTTAAAATACAAGAACATTTCGTGCTTCTTGTCAATTTTTGTTGGTTTTCATGCAATGAACTTATTTCAGTCAGCGAGATCTTTCTTCTTCAAAGCAAAAAGATTTTATCTTCAAATACAAGAACTTTTCATGGTTTTGTTGGTTTTCAGGAAATGAACATATTTCAGTGAGTGAGAAGTTTATTCTTTAATCGCGTAAAATTTTATCTTAAAATACAAGAACTTTTCGTGGTTCTTGTCAATTTTTGTTGGTTTTCATCGAATGAACTTATTTCAGTCAGCATGATCTTTCTTCTTCAAAGCAAAAAGATTTTATCTTCAAACACAAGAACTTTTCGTGGTCTTCTTGGTTTTCAGCAAATGAACATATTTCAGCGAGCTGTAAGTTTTCTCTTTAATAGCGTCAGATTTGATCTTAAAATACAAGAACTTTTCGTGGTTCTTGTCAATTTTTGTTGGTTTTCATCCAATGAACTTATTTCAGTCAGCTAGATCTTTCTTCTTCAAAGCAAAAAGATTTTATCTTCAAATACAAGAACTTTTGGTGGTTTTGTTGGTTTTCAGCAAATGAACATATTTCAGTGAGCTGGAAGCTTTTTCTTTAATCGCGTCAGATTTTATCTTAAAATACAAAAACTTTTCGTGGTTCTTGTCAATTTTTGTTGGTTTTCATCCAATGAACTTATTTCAGTCAGCCAGATCTTTCTTCTTCAAAGCAAAAAGATTTTATCTTCAAATACAAGAACTTTTCGTGGTCTTGTTGGTATTCAGCAAATGAACATATTTCAGCGGGCGAGAAGTTTTTTCTTTAATAGCGCAAGATTTTATCTTGAAATACAAGAACTTTTCGTGGTTCTTGTCAATTTTTGTTGGTTTTCATCCAATGAACTTATTTCAGTCAGCTCGATCTTTTTTCTTTGATGCAAAATGATTTTATCTTCAAATACAAGAACTTTTCGTGGTTTGGTTGGTTTTCAGCAAATGAACATATTTCAGCGAGCTTGAAGTTTTTTCTTTGATAGCGTCAGATTTTATCTGAAAATACTTTTCGTTGTTCTTGTCAATTTTTGTTGGTTTTCATCGAATGAACTTATTTCAGTCAGCTCGATCTTTCTTCTTCAAAGCAAAAAGATTTTATCTTCAAATACAAGAACTTTTCGTGGCTTTGTTGGTTTTCAGCAAATGAACATATTTCAGTGAGCTCGAAGTTTTTTCTTTAATAGCGTCAGATTTTATCTTAAAATACAAGAACTTTTCGTGCTTCTTGTCAATTTTAGTTGGTTTTAATCCAATGAACTTATTTCAGTCAGCGAGATCTTTCTTCTTCAAAGCAAAAAGATTTTATCTTCAAATACAAGAACTTTTGGTGGTTTTGTTGGTTTTCAGCAAATGAACATATTTCAGCGAGCTCGAAGTTTTTCTTTAATAGCGTCAGATTTTATCTCAAAATATAAGAATTTTTCGTGGTTCTTGTCAATTTTTCCTACTTTTCATCCAATGAACTTATTTCAGTCAGCTGGATCTTTCTTCTTCAAAGCAAAAAGATTTTATCTTCAAATACAAGAACTTTTCGTGGTTTTGTTGATTTTCAGCAAATGAACATATTTCAGCGAGCTGGAAGTTTTTTCTTTGATAGCGTCAGATTTTATCTTAAAATACAAGAACTTTTCGTGGTTCTTGTCAATTTTGTTGGTTTTCATCTAATGAACTTATTTCAGTCAGCGAGATCTTTCTTCTTCAAAGCAAAAAGATTTTAACTTCAAATACAAGAACATTTCGTGGTTTTGTTGATTTTCAACAAATTTCAGCGAGTGAGAAGTTTTTTCTTTGATAGCGTCAGATTTTATCTTGGTTTTCAGCAAATGAACATATTTCAGCGTGCTCGAAGTTTTTTCTTTAATAGCGCAAGATTTTATCTGAAAATCCAAGAACTTTTCGTGGTTCTTGTCAATTTTTGTTGGTTTTCATCCAATGAACTTATTTCAGTCAGCTGGATCTTTCTTCTTCAAAGCAAAAAGATTTTATCTTCAAATACAAGAACTTTTCGTGGTTTTGTTGATTTTCAGCAAATGAACATATTTCAGCGAGCTGGAAGTTTTTTCTTTAATAGCGTCAGATTTTATCTCAAAATATAAGAATTTTTCGTGGTTCTTGTCAATTTTTCCTACTTTTCATCCAATGAACTTATTTCAGTCAGCTGGATCTTTCTTCTTCAAAGCAAAAAGATTTTATCTTAAAATACACGAACTTTTCGTGGTTCTTGTCAATTTTGTTGGTTTTCATCTAATGAACTTATTTCAGTCAGCGAGATCTTTCTTCTTCAAAGCAAAAAGATTTTAACTTCAAATACAAGAACATTTCGTGGTTTTGTTGATTTTCAGCAAATTTCAGCGAGTGAGAAGTTTTTTCTTTGATAGCGTCAGATTTTATCTTGGTTTTCAGCAAATGAACATATTTCAGCGTGCTCGAAGTTTTTTCTTTAATAGCGCAAGATTTTATCTGAAAATACAAGAACTTTTCGTGGTTCTTGTCAATTTTTGTTGGTTTTCATCCAATGAACTTATTTCAGCGAGCGAGAAGTTTTTTCTTAGCGTAAGATTTTATCTTGAAATACAAGAACTTTTCGTCGTTCTTGTCAATTTTTGTTGGTTTTCATCTGATTAACTTATTTCAGTCAGCTCGATCTTTCTTCTTCAAAGCAAAAAGATTTTATCTTCAAATACAAGAACTTTTCGAGGTTTTGTTGGTTTTCAGCAAATGAACATATTTCAGCGTGCGAGAAGTTTTTCTTTAATAGCGTCAGATTTTATCTTAAAATACAAGAACTTTTCGTGGTTCTTGTCAATTTTTGTTGGTTTTCATCCAATGAACTTATTTCAGTCCGCGAGATCTTTCTTCTTCAAAGCAAAATGATTTTATCTTCAATTACAAGAACTTTTCGTGGTTTTGTTGGTTTTCAGGAAATGAACATATTTCAGTGAGTGAGAAGTTTATTCTTTAATCGCGTAAAATTTTATCTTAAAATACAAGAACTTTTCGTGGTTCTTGTCAATTTTTGTTGGTTTTCATCGAATGAACTTATTTCAGTCAGCTTGATCTTTCTTCTTCAAAGCAAAAAGATTTTATCTTCAAACACAAGAACTTTTCGTGGTCTTCTTGGTTTTCAGCAAATGAACATATTTCAGCGACCTGTAAGTTTTCTCTTTAATAGCGTCAGATTTTATCTTAAAATACAACAACATTTCGTGGTTCTTGTCAATTTGTGTTGGTTTTCATCTCATCAACTTATTTCAGTCAGCTCGATCTTTCTTATTCAAAGCAAAAAGATTTTGTCTTCAAATACAAGAACTTTTCGTGGTTTTGTTGGTTTTCAGCAAATGAACATATTTCAGCGAGCTGGAAGTTTTTTCTTTAATAGCGTCAGATTTAATCTCAAAATATAAGAACCTTTCGTAGTTCTTGTCAATTTTTGTTGGTTTTCATCCAATGAACTTATTTCAGTCAGCTCGATCTTTCTTCTTCAAAGCAAAAAGATTTTATCTTCAAATACAAGAACTTTTCGTGGTTTTGTTGGTTTTCAGCAAATGAACATATTTCAGCGTGCTCGAAATTTTTTCTTTAACAGCGCAAAATTTTATCTTAAAATACAAGAACTTTTCGTGGTTCTTGTCAATTTATGTTGGTTTTCATCCAATGAACATATTTCAGTCAGCGAGATCTTTCTTCTTCAAAGCAAAAAGATTTTATCTTCAAATGCAAGAACTTTTCGTGGTTTTGTTGGTTTTCAGGAAATGAACATATTTCAGTGAGTGAGAGGTTTTTTCTTTAATCGCGTAAAATTTTATCTTAAAATACAAGAACTTTTCGTGATTCTTGTCAATTTTTCTTGGTTTTCATCGAATGAACTTGTTACAGTCAGCTTGATCTTTCTTCTTCAAAGCAAAAAGATTTTATCTTCAAATACAAGAACTTTTCGTGGTTTTGTTGGTTTTCAGCAAATGAACATATTTCAGCGTGCTCGAAATTTTTTCTTTAACAGCGCAAAATTTTATCTTAAAATACAAGAACTTTTCGTGGTTCTTGTCAATTTATGTTGGTTTTCATCCAATGAACATATTTCAGTCAGCGAGATCTTTCTTCTTCAAAGCAAAAAGATTTTATCTTCAATTACAAGAACTTTTCGTGGTTTTGTTGGTTTTCAGGAAATGAACATATTTCAGCGAGCTCTAAGTTTTTTCTTTAACAGCGCAAAATTTTATCTTAAAATACAAGAACTTTTCGTGGTTCTTGTCAATTTATGTTGGTTTTCATCCAATGAACATATTTCAGTCAGCGAGATCTTTCTTCTTCAAAGCAAAATGAATTTATCTTCAAATACAAGAACTTTTCGTGGTCTTGTTGGTTTTCAGCAAATGAACATATTTCAGCGAGCTGGAAGTTTTTTCTTTAATAGCGTCAGATTTTATCTTAAAATACAACAACATTTCGTGGTTCTTGTCAATTTGTGTTGGTTTTCATCTCATCAACTTATTTCAGTCAGCTCGATCTTTCTTATTCAAAGCAAAAAGATTTTGTCTTCAAATACAAGAACTTTTCGTGGTTTTGTTGGTTTTCAGCAAATGAACATATTTCAGCGAGCTGGAAGTTTTTTCTTTAATAGCGTCAGATTTTATCTCAAAATATAAGAACCTTTCGTAGTTCTTGTCAATTTTTGTTGGTTTGCATCCAATGAACTTATTTCAGTCAGCTCGATCTTTCTTCTTCAAAGCAAAAAGATTTTATCTTCAAATACAAGAACTTTTCGTGATTTTGTTGGTTTTCAGCAAATGAACATATTTCAGCGTGCTCGAAATTTTTTCTTTAACAGCGCAAAATTTTATCTTAAAATACAAGAACTTTTCGTGGTTCTTGTCAATTTATGTTGGTTTTCATCCAATGAACATATTTCAGTCAGCGAGATCTTTCTTCTTCAAAGCAAAAAGAATTTATCTTCAAATGCAAGAACTTTTCGTGGTTTTGTTGGTTTTCAGGAAATGAACATATTTCAGTGAGTGAGAAGTTTTTTCTTTAATCGCGTAAAATTTTATCTTAAAATACAAGAACTTTTCGTGATTCTTGTCAATTTTTCTTGGTTTTCATCGAATGAACTTATTACAGTCAGCTTGATCTTTCTTCTTCAAAGCAAAATGATTTTATCTTCAAATACAAGAACTTTTCGTGGTCTTGTTGGTTTTCAGCAAATGAACATATTTCGGCGAGCTGGAAGTTTTTTCTTTAATAGCGTCAGATTTTATCTTAAAATACAAGAACATTTCGTGCTTCTTGTCAATTTTTGTTGGTTTTCATGCAATGAACTTATTTCAGTCAGCGAGATCTTTCTTCTTCAAAGCAAAAAGATTTTATCTTCAAATACAAGAACTTTTCATGGTTTTGTTGGTTTTCAGGAAATGAACATATTTCAGTGAGTGAGAAGTTTATTCTTTAATCGCGTAAAATTTTATCTTAAAATACAAGAACTTTTCGTGGTTCTTGTCAATTTTGTTGGTTTTCATCTAATGAACTTATTTCAGTCAGCGAGATCTTTCTTCTTCAAAGCAAAAAGATTTTAACTTCAAATACAAGAACATTTCGTGGTTTTGTTGATTTTCAACAAATTTCAGCGAGTGAGAAGTTTTTTCTTTGATAGCGTCAGATTTTATCTTGGTTTTCAGCAAATGAACATATTTCAGCGTGCTCGAAGTTTTTTCTTTAATAGCGCAAGATTTTATCTGAAAATCCAAGAACTTTTCGTGGTTCTTGTCAATTTTTGTTGGTTTTCATCCAATGAACTTATTTCAGTCAGCTGGATCTTTCTTCTTCAAAGCAAAAAGATTTTATCTTCAAATACAAGAACTTTTCGTGGTTTTGTTGATTTTCAGCAAATGAACATATTTCAGCGAGCTGGAAGTTTTTTCTTTAATAGCGTCAGATTTTATCTCAAAATATAAGAATTTTTCGTGGTTCTTGTCAATTTTTCCTACTTTTCATCCAATGAACTTATTTCAGTCAGCTGGATCTTTCTTCTTCAAAGCAAAAAGATTTTATCTTAAAATACACGAACTTTTCGTGGTTCTTGTCAATTTTGTTGGTTTTCATCTAATGAACTTATTTCAGTCAGCGAGATCTTTCTTCTTCAAAGCAAAAAGATTTTAACTTCAAATACAAGAACATTTCGTGGTTTTGTTGATTTTCAGCAAATTTCAGCGAGTGAGAAGTTTTTTCTTTGATAGCGTCAGATTTTATCTTGGTTTTCAGCAAATGAACATATTTCAGCGTGCTCGAAGTTTTTTCTTTAATAGCGCAAGATTTTATCTGAAAATACAAGAACTTTTCGTGGTTCTTGTCAATTTTTGTTGGTTTTCATCCAATGAACTTATTTCAGCGAGCGAGAAGTTTTTTCTTAGCGTAAGATTTTATCTTGAAATACAAGAACTTTTCGTCGTTCTTGTCAATTTTTGTTGGTTTTCATCTGATTAACTTATTTCAGTCAGCTCGATCTTTCTTCTTCAAAGCAAAAAGATTTTATCTTCAAATACAAGAACTTTTCGAGGTTTTGTTGGTTTTCAGCAAATGAACATATTTCAGCGTGCGAGAAGTTTTTCTTTAATAGCGTCAGATTTTATCTTAAAATACAAGAACTTTTCGTGGTTCTTGTCAATTTTTGTTGGTTTTCATCCAATGAACTTATTTCAGTCCGCGAGATCTTTCTTCTTCAAAGCAAAATGATTTTATCTTCAATTACAAGAACTTTTCGTGGTTTTGTTGGTTTTCAGGAAATGAACATATTTCAGCGAGTGCGAAGTTTTTTCTTTAATCGCGTAAAATTTTATCTTAAAATACAAGAACTTTTCGTGGTTCTTGTCAATTTTTGTTGGTTTTCATCCAATGAACTTATTTCAGTCAGCGAGATCTTTCTTCTTCAAAGCAAAAAGATTTTATCTTCAAATACAAGAACTTTTCGTGGTTTTGTTGGTTTTCAGGAAATGAACATATTTCAGTGAGTGAGAAGTTTATTCTTTAATCGCGTAAAATTTTATCTTAAAATACAAGAACTTTTCGTGGTTCTTGTCAATTTTTGTTGGTTTTCATCGAATGAACTTATTTCAGTCAGCTTGATCTTTCTTCTTCAAAGCAAAAAGATTTTATCTTCAAACACAAGAACTTTTCGTGGTCTTCTTGGTTTTCAGCAAATGAACATATTTCAGCGACCTGTAAGTTTTCTCTTTAATAGCGTCAGATTTTATCTTAAAATACAACAACATTTCGTGGTTCTTGTCAATTTGTGTTGGTTTTCATCTCATCAACTTATTTCAGTCAGCTCGATCTTTCTTATTCAAAGCAAAAAGATTTTGTCTTCAAATACAAGAACTTTTCGTGGTTTTGTTGGTTTTCAGCAAATGAACATATTTCAGCGAGCTGGAAGTTTTTTCTTTAATAGCGTCAGATTTAATCTCAAAATATAAGAACCTTTCGTAGTTCTTGTCAATTTTTGTTGGTTTTCATCCAATGAACTTATTTCAGTCAGCTCGATCTTTCTTCTTCAAAGCAAAAAGATTTTATCTTCAAATACAAGAACTTTTCGTGGTTTTGTTGGTTTTCAGCAAATGAACATATTTCAGCGTGCTCGAAATTTTTTCTTTAACAGCGCAAAATTTTATCTTAAAATACAAGAACTTTTCGTGGTTCTTGTCAATTTATGTTGGTTTTCATCCAATGAACATATTTCAGTCAGCGAGATCTTTCTTCTTCAAAGCAAAAAGATTTTATCTTCAAATGCAAGAACTTTTCGTGGTTTTGTTGGTTTTCAGGAAATGAACATATTTCAGTGAGTGAGAGGTTTTTTCTTTAATCGCGTAAAATTTTATCTTAAAATACAAGAACTTTTCGTGATTCTTGTCAATTTTTCTTGGTTTTCATCGAATGAACTTGTTACAGTCAGCTTGATCTTTCTTCTTCAAAGCAAAATGATTTTATCTTCAAATACAAGAACTTTTCGTGGTCTTGTTGGTTTTCAGCAAATGAACATATTTCAGCGAGCTGGAAGTTTTTTCTTTAATAGCGTCAGATTTTATCTTAAAATACAACAACATTTCGTGGTTCTTGTCAATTTGTGTTGGTTTTCATCTCATCAACTTATTTCAGTCAGCTCGATCTTTCTTATTCAAAGCAAAAAGATTTTGTCTTCAAATACAAGAACTTTTCGTGGTTTTGTTGGTTTTCAGCAAATGAACATATTTCAGCGAGCTGGAAGTTTTTTCTTTAATAGCGTCAGATTTTATCTCAAAATATAAGAACCTTTCGTAGTTCTTGTCAATTTTTGTTGGTTTGCATCCAATGAACTTATTTCAGTCAGCTCGATCTTTCTTCTTCAAAGCAAAAAGATTTTATCTTCAAATACAAGAACTTTTCGTGGTTTTGTTGGTTTTCAGCAAATGAACATATTTCAGCGTGCTCGAAATTTTTTCTTTAACAGCGCAAAATTTTATCTTAAAATACAAGAACTTTTCGTGGTTCTTGTCAATTTATGTTGGTTTTCATCCAATGAACATATTTCAGTCAGCGAGATCTTTCTTCTTCAAAGCAAAAAGATTTTATCTTCAATTACAAGAACTTTTCGTGGTTTTGTTGGTTTTCAGGAAATGAACATATTTCAGCGAGCTCTAAGTTTTTTCTTTAACAGCGCAAAATTTTATCTTAAAATACAAGAACTTTTCGTGGTTCTTGTCAATTTATGTTGGTTTTCATCCAATGAACATATTTCAGTCAGCGAGATCTTTCTTCTTCAAAGCAAAATGAATTTATCTTCAAATACAAGAACTTTTCGTGGTCTTGTTGGTTTTCAGCAAATGAACATATTTCAGCGAGCTGGAAGTTTTTTCTTTAATAGCGTCAGATTTTATCTTAAAATACAACAACATTTCGTGGTTCTTGTCAATTTGTGTTGGTTTTCATCTCATCAACTTATTTCAGTCAGCTCGATCTTTCTTATTCAAAGCAAAAAGATTTTGTCTTCAAATACAAGAACTTTTCGTGGTTTTGTTGGTTTTCAGCAAATGAACATATTTCAGCGAGCTGGAAGTTTTTTCTTTAATAGCGTCAGATTTTATCTCAAAATATAAGAACCTTTCGTAGTTCTTGTCAATTTTTGTTGGTTTGCATCCAATGAACTTATTTCAGTCAGCTCGATCTTTCTTCTTCAAAGCAAAAAGATTTTATCTTCAAATACAAGAACTTTTCGTGATTTTGTTGGTTTTCAGCAAATGAACATATTTCAGCGTGCTCGAAATTTTTTCTTTAACAGCGCAAAATTTTATCTTAAAATACAAGAACTTTTCGTGGTTCTTGTCAATTTATGTTGGTTTTCATCCAATGAACATATTTCAGTCAGCGAGATCTTTCTTCTTCAAAGCAAAAAGAATTTATCTTCAAATGCAAGAACTTTTCGTGGTTTTGTTGGTTTTCAGGAAATGAACATATTTCAGTGAGTGAGAAGTTTTTTCTTTAATCGCGTAAAATTTTATCTTAAAATACAAGAACTTTTCGTGATTCTTGTCAATTTTTCTTGGTTTTCATCGAATGAACTTATTACAGTCAGCTTGATCTTTCTTCTTCAAAGCAAAATGATTTTATCTTCAAATACAAGAACTTTTCGTGGTCTTGTTGGTTTTCAGCAAATGAACATATTTCGGCGAGCTGGAAGTTTTTTCTTTAATAGCGTCAGATTTTATCTTAAAATACAAGAACATTTCGTGCTTCTTGTCAATTTTTGTTGGTTTTCATGCAATGAACTTATTTCAGTCAGCGAGATCTTTCTTCTTCAAAGCAAAAAGATTTTATCTTCAAATACAAGAACTTTTCATGGTTTTGTTGGTTTTCAGGAAATGAACATATTTCAGTGAGTGAGAAGTTTATTCTTTAATCGCGTAAAATTTTATCTTAAAATACAAGAACTTTTCGTGGTTCTTGTCAATTTTTGTTGGTTTTCATCGAATGAACTTATTTCAGTCAGCATGATCTTTCTTCTTCAAAGCAAAAAGATTTTATCTTCAAACACAAGAACTTTTCGTGGTCTTCTTGGTTTTCAGCAAATGAACATATTTCAGCGAGCTGTAAGTTTTCTCTTTAATAGCGTCAGATTTGATCTTAAAATACAAGAACTTTTCGTGGTTCTTGTCAATTTTTGTTGGTTTTCATCCAATGAACTTATTTCAGTCAGCTAGATCTTTCTTCTTCAAAGCAAAAAGATTTTATCTTCAAATACAAGAACTTTTGGTGGTTTTGTTGGTTTTCAGCAAATGAACATATTTCAGTGAGCTGGAAGCTTTTTCTTTAATCGCGTCAGATTTTATCTTAAAATACAAAAACTTTTCGTGGTTCTTGTCAATTTTTGTTGGTTTTCATCCAATGAACTTATTTCAGTCAGCCAGATCTTTCTTCTTCAAAGCAAAAAGATTTTATCTTCAAATACAAGAACTTTTCGTGGTCTTGTTGGTATTCAGCAAATGAACATATTTCAGCGGGCGAGAAGTTTTTTCTTTAATAGCGCAAGATTTTATCTTGAAATACAAGAACTTTTCGTGGTTCTTGTCAATTTTTGTTGGTTTTCATCCAATGAACTTATTTCAGTCAGCTCGATCTTTTTTCTTTGATGCAAAATGATTTTATCTTCAAATACAAGAACTTTTCGTGGTTTGGTTGGTTTTCAGCAAATGAACATATTTCAGCGAGCTTGAAGTTTTTTCTTTGATAGCGTCAGATTTTATCTGAAAATACTTTTCGTTGTTCTTGTCAATTTTTGTTGGTTTTCATCGAATGAACTTATTTCAGTCAGCTCGATCTTTCTTCTTCAAAGCAAAAAGATTTTATCTTCAAATACAAGAACTTTTCGTGGCTTTGTTGGTTTTCAGCAAATGAACATATTTCAGTGAGCTCGAAGTTTTTTCTTTAATAGCGTCAGATTTTATCTTAAAATACAAGAACTTTTCGTGGTTCTTGTCAATTTTAGTTGGTTTTAATCCAATGAACTTATTTCAGTCAGCGAGATCTTTCTTCTTCAAAGCAAAAAGATTTTATCTTCAAATACAAGAACTTTTGGTGGTTTTGTTGGTTTTCAGCAAATGAACATATTTCAGCGAGCTCGAAGTTTTTTCTTTAATAGCGTCAGATTTTATCTTAAAATACAAAAACTTTTCGTGGTTCTTGTCAATTTTTGTTGGTTTTCATCCAATGAACTTATTTCAGCGAGCGAGAAGTTTTTTCTTAGCGTCAGATTTTATCTTGAAATACAAGAACTTTTCGTCGTTCTTGTCAATTTTTGTTCGTTTTCATCTGATTAACTTATTTCAGTCAGCTCGATCTTACTTCTTCAAAGCAAAATGATTTTATCTTCAAATACAAGAACTTTTCGTGGTTTTGTTGGTTTTCAGCAAATGAACACATTTCAGTGTGCGAGAAGTTTTTCTTTAATAGCGTCAGATTTTATCTTAAAATACAAGAACTTTTCGTGGTTCTTGTCAATTTTTGTTGGTTTTCATCCAATGAACTTATTTCAGTCAGCGAGATCTTTCTTCTTCAAAGCAAAAAGATTTTATCTTCAATTACAAGAACTTTTCGTGGTTTTGTTGGTTTTCAGGAAATGAACATATTTCAGCGAGTGAGAAGTTTTTTCTTTAATCGCGTAAAATTTTATCTTAAAATACAAGAACTTTTCGTGGTTCTTGTCAAATTTTGTTGGTTTTCATCTGATGCACTTATTTCGGTCAGCTTGATCTTTCTTCTTCAAAGCAAAAAGATTTTATCTTCAAATACAAGAACTTTTCGTGGTCTTGTTGGTTTTCAGCAAATGAACATATTTCAGCGAGCTGGAAGTTTTTTCTTTAATAGAGTCAGATTTTATCTTAAAATACAAGAACTTTTCGTGCTTCTTGTCAATTTTTGTTGGTTTTCATGCAATGAACTTATTTCAGTCAGCGAGATCTTTCTTCTTCAAAGCAAAAAGATTTTATCTTCAAATACAAGAACTTTTCGTGGTTTTGTTGGTTTTCAGCAAATGAACATATTTCAGCGAGGGAGAAGTTTTTTTCTTTAATAGCGTCAGATTTTATCTTAAAATACAAGAACTTTTCGTGGTTCTTGTCAATTTTTGTTGGTTTTCAGCTGATGAACTTATTTCAGTCAGCGAGATCTTTCTTCTTCAAAGCAAAAAGATTTTATCTTCAAATACAAGAACATTTCGTGGTTTTGTTGATTTTCAGCAAATGAACATATTTCAGCCAGTGAGAAGTTTTTTCTTTGATTGCGTCAGATTTTATCTTGGTTTTCAGCAAATGAACATATTTCAGCGAGCTCGAAGTTTTTTCTTTAATAGCGTCAGATTTTATCTTAAAATACAAAAACTTTTCGTGGTTCTTGTCAATTTTTGTTGGTTTTCATCCAATGAACTTATTTCAGCGAGCGAGAAGTTTTTTCTTAGCGTCAGATTTTATCTTGAAATACAAGAACTTTTCGTCGTTCTTGTCAATTTTTGTTCGTTTTCATCTGATTAACTTATTTCAGTCAGCTCGATCTTACTTCTTCAAAGCAAAATGATTTTATCTTCAAATACAAGAACTTTTCGTGGTTTTGTTGGTTTTCAGCAAATGAACACATTTCAGTGTGCGAGAAGTTTTTCTTTAATAGCGTCAGATTTTATCTTAAAATACAAGAACTTTTCGTGGTTCTTGTCAATTTTTGTTGGTTTTCATCCAATGAACTTATTTCAGTCAGCGAGATCTTTCTTCTTCAAAGCAAAAAGATTTTATCTTCAATTACAAGAACTTTTCGTGGTTTTGTTGATTTTCAGCAAATGAACATATTTCAGCGAGTGAGAAGTTTTTTCTTTAATCGCGTAAAATTTTATCTTAAAATACAAGAACTTTTCGTGGTTCTTGTCAAATTTTGTTGGTTTTCATCTGATGCACTTATTTCGGTCAGCTTGATCTTTCTTCTTCAAAGCAAAAAGATTTTATCTTCAAATACAAGAACTTTTCGTGGTCTTGTTGGTTTTCAGCAAATGAACATATTTCAGCGAGCTGGAAGTTTTTTCTTTAATAGAGTCAGATTTTATCTTAAAATACAAGAACTTTTCGTGCTTCTTGTCAATTTTTGTTGGTTTTCATGCAATGAACTTATTTCAGTCAGCGAGATCTTTCTTCTTCAAAGCAAAAAGATTTTATCTTCAAATACAAGAACTTTTCGTGGTTTTGTTGGTTTTCAGCAAATGAACATATTTCAGCGAGGGAGAAGTTTTTTTCTTTAATAGCGTCAGATTTTATCTTAAAATACAAGAACTTTTCGTGGTTCTTGTCAATTTTTGTTGGTTTTCAGCTGATGAACTTATTTCAGTCAGCGAGATCTTTCTTCTTCAAAGCAAAAAGATTTTATCTTCAAATACAAGAACATTTCGTGGTTTTGTTGATTTTCAGCAAATGAACATATTTCAGCCAGTGAGAAGTTTTTTCTTTGATTGCGTCAGATTTTATCTTGGTTTTCAGCAAATAAACATATTTCAGCGTGCTCGAAGTTTTTTCTTCAATAGCGCAAGATTTTATCTTAAAATACAAGAACTTTTCGTGGCTCTTGTCAATTTTTGTTGGTTTTCATCCAATGAACTTATTTCAGCGAGCGAGAAGTTTTTTCTTAGCGTAAGATGTTATCTTGAAATACAAGAACTTTTCGTCGTTCGTGTCAATTTTTGTTGGTTTTCATCTGATTAACTTATTTCAGTCAGCTTGATCTTTCTTCTTCAAAGCAAAAAGATTTTATCTTCAAATACAAGAACTTTTCGTGGTTTTGTTGGTTTTCAGGAAATGAACATATTTCAGCGAGCTCTAAGTTTTTTCTTTAATAGCGTCAGATTTTATCTTAAAATATGAGAACTTTTCGTGGTTCATGTCAATTTTTGTTGGTTTTCATCTGATTAACTTATTTCAGTCAGCTCGATCGTTCTTCTTCAAAGCAAAAAGATTTTATCTTCAAATACAAGAACTTTTCGTGGTTTTGTTGGTTTTCAGCAAATGAACATATTTCAGCGAGGGAGAAGTTTTTTCTTTAATAGCGTCAGATTTTATCTTAAAATATAAGTACTTTTCGTGGTTCTTGTCAATTTTTGTTCGTTTTCATCGAATGAACTTATTTCAGTCAGATAGATCTTTCTTCTTCAAAGCAAAAAGATTTTATCTTCAAATACAAGAACGTTTCGTGGTTTAGTTGGTTTTCAGCAAATGAACATATTTCAGCGTGCTCAAAGTTTTTTCTTTAACAGCGCAAAATTTTATCTTAAAATACAAGAACTTTTCGTGGTTCTTGTCAATTTTTGTTGGTTTTCATCCAATGAACTTATTTCAGTCAGCTTGATCTTTCTTCTTCAAAGCAAAAAGATTTTATCTTCAAATACAAGTACTTTTCGTGGACTTGTTGGTTTTCAGCAAATGAACATATTTCAGCGAGCTGGAAGTTTTTTCTTTAATAGCGTCAGATTTTATCTTAAAATACAAGAACTTTTCGTGCTTCTTGTCAATTTTTGTTGGTTTTCATGCAATGAACTTATTTCAGTCAGCTAGATCTTTCTTCTTCAAAGCAAAAAGATTTTATCTTCAAATACAAGAACTTTTCGTGGTTTTGTTGGTTTTCAGCAAATGAACATATTTCAGCGTGCTCGAAGTTTTTTCTTTAACAGCGCAAATTTTTTATCTTAAAATAAAAGAACTTTTCGTGCTTCTTGTCTATTTTTGTTGGTTTTCATGCAATGAACTTGTTTCAGTCAGCGAGATCTTTCTTCTTCAAAGCAAAAAGATTTTATCTTCAAATACAAGAACATTTCGTGGTTTTGTTGATTTTCAGCAAATGAACATATTTCAGCCAGTGAGAAGTTTTTTCTTTGATTGCGTCAGATTTTATCTTGGTTTTCAGCAAATAAACATATTTCAGCGTGCTCGAAGTTTTTTCTTCAATCGCGCAATATTTTATCTTAAAATACAAGAACTTTTCGTGGCTCTTGTCAATTTTTGTTGGTTTTCATCCAATGAACTTATTTCAGCGAGCGAGAAGTTTTTTCTTAGCGTAAGATTTTATCTTAAAATACAAGAACGTTTCGTGGTTCTTGTCAAGTTTTGTTGGTTTTCATCCAATGAACTTATTTCAGTCAGCGAGATCTTTCTTCTTCAAAGCAAAAAGATTTTATCTTCAATTACAAGAACTTTTCGTGGTTTTGTTGGTTTTCAGGAAATGAACATATTTCAGCGAGCTCTAAGTTTTTTCTTTAATAGCGTCAGATTTTATCTTAAAATATGAGAACTTTTCGTGGTTCATGTCAATTTTTGTTGGTTTTCATCTGATTAACTTATTTCAGTCAGCTCGATCGTTCTTCTTCAAAGCAAAAAGATTTTATCTTCAAATACAAGAACTTTTCGTGGTCTTGTTGGTTTTCAGCAAATGAACATATTTCAGCGAGCTGGAAGTTTTTTCTTTAATAGCGTCAGATTCTATCTTAAAACACAAGAACTTTTCGTGGTTCTTGTCAATTTTTGTTGGTTTTCATCCAATGAACTTATTTCAGTCAGCTCGATCTTTCTTCTTGAAAGCAAAAAGATTTTATCTTCAAATACAAGAACTTTTCGTGGTTTTGTTGATTTTCAGCAAATGAACATATTTCAGCGAGGGAGAAGTTTTTTCTTTAATAGCGTAAGGTTTTATCTTAAAATACAAGAAGTTTTCGTGGTTCTTGTCAATTTTTGTTGGTTTTCATCCAATAAACTTATTTCAGTCAGCGAGATCCCACTTCTTGAAAGCAAAAAGATTTTATCTTCAAATACAAGAACTTTTCGTGGTTTTGTTGATTTTCAGCAAATGAACATATTTCAGCGAGCGAGAAGTTTTTTCTTCAATAGCGTAAGATTTTATCTTAAAATACAAGAACTTTTCATGGTTCTTGTCAATTTTTGTTAGTTTTCATCTTATGAACTTATTTCAGTCAGCTAGATCTTTCTTCTTCAAAGCAAAAAGATTTTATCTTCAAATACAAGAACTTTTTGTGGTTTTGTTGATTTTCAGCAAATGAACATATTTCAGTGAGCGAGAAGTTTTTTCTTTAATCGCGTCAGATTTTATCTTAAAATGCAAGAACTTTTCGTGGTTCTTGTCAATTTTTGTTGGTTTTCATCCAATAAACTTATTTCAGTCAGCTAGATCTTTCTTCTTCAAAGCAAAAAGATTTTATCTTCAAATACAAGAACTTTTCGTGGTTTTGTTGATTTTCAGCAAATGAACATATTTCAGCGAGCTCGAAGTTTTTTCTTCAATCGCGTAAGATTTTATCTTAAAATACAAGAACTTTTCGTGGTTCTTGTCAATTTTTGTCAGTTTTCATCTTATGAACTTATTTCAGTCAGCTAGATCTTTCTTCTTCAAAGCAAAAAGATTTTATCTTCAAATACAAGAACTTTTCGTGGTTTTGTTGATTTTCAGCAAATGAACATATTTCAGCGAGGGAGAAGTTTTTTCTTTAATAGCGTCAGATTTTATCTTAAAATACAAGAACTTTTCGTGGTTCTTGTCAATTTTTGTTGGTTTTCATCCAATAAAATTATTTCAGTCAGCTAGATCTTTCTTCTTCAAAGCAAAAAGATTTTATCTTCAAATACAAGAACTTTTCGTTGTTTTGTTGATTTTCAGCAAATGAACATGTTTCAGCGAGCGAGAAGTTTTTTCTTTCATCGCGTAAGATTTTATCTTAAAATACAAGAACTTTTCGTGGTTCTTGTCAATTTTTGTTAGTTTTCATCTTGTGAACTTATTTCAGTCAGCTAGATCTTTCTTCTTCAAAGCAAAAAGATTTTATCTTCAAATACAAGAACTTTTCGTGGTTTTGTTGATTTTCAGCAAATGAACATATTTCAGCGAGCTGGAAGTTTTTTCTTTCATAGCGTCAGATTTTATCTGAAAATACTTTTCGTTGTTCTTGTCAATTTTTGTTGGTTTTCATCGAATGAACTTATTTCAGTCAGCTCGATCTTTCTTCTTCAAAGCAAAAAGATTTTATCTTCAAATACAAGAACTTTTCGTGGCTTTGTTGGTTTTCAGCAAATGAACATATTTCAGTGAGCTCGAGGTTTTTTCTTTAAATTCGTCAGATTTTATCTTAAAATACAAGAACTTTTCGTGGTTCTTGTCAATTTTAGTTGGTTTTCATCCAATGAACTTATTTCAGTCAGCGAGATCTTTCTTCTTCAAAGCAAAAAGATTTTATCTTCAAATACAAGAACTTTTGGTGGTTTTGTTGGTTTTCAGCAAATGAACATATTTCAGCGAGCTCGAAGTTTTTTCTTTAATAGCATCAGATTTTATCTTAAAATACAAAAACTTTTCGTGGTTCTTGTCAATTTTTGTTGGTTTTCATCCAATGAACTTATTTCAGCGAGCGAGAAGTTTTTTCTTAGCGTCAGATTTTATCTTGAAATACAAGAACTTTTCGTCGTTCTTGTCAATTTTTGTTCGTTTTCATCTGATTAACATATTTCGGTCACCTTGATCTTTCTTCTTCAAAGCAAAAAGATTTTATCTTCAAATACAAGAACTTTTCGTGGTCTTGTTGGTTTTCAGGAAATGAACATATTTCAGCGAGTGAGAAGTTTTTTCTTTAATCGCGTAAAATTTTATCTTAAAATACAAGAACTTTTCGTGGTTCTTGTCAAATTTTGTTGGTTTTCATCTGATGAACTTATTTCGGTCAGCTTGATCTTTCTTCTTCAAAGCAAAAAGATTTTATCTTCAAATACAAGAACTTTTCGTGGTCTTGTTGGTTTTCAGCAAATGAACATATTTCAGCGAGCTGGAAGTTTTTTCTTTAATAGCGTCAGATTTTATCTTAAAATACAAGAACTTTTCGTGCTTCTTGTCAATTTTTGTTGGTTTTCATCTGATGAACTTATTTCAGTCAGATAGATCTTTCTTCTTCAAAGCAAAAAGATTTTATCTTCAAATACAAGAACGTTTCGTGGTTCTTGTCAAGTTTTGTTGGTTTTCATGCAATGAATTTATTTCAGTCAGCGAGACCTTTCTTCTTCAAAGCAAAAAGATTTTAACTTCACGTACAAGAACTTTTCGTGGTTTTGTTGGTTTTCAGGAAATGAACATATTTCAGCGAGTGAGAAGTTTTTTCTTTAATCGTGTAAAATTTTATCTTAAAATACAAGAAATTTTCGTGGTTCTTGTCAAATTTTGTTGGTGTTCATCTTATGAACTTATTTCGGTCAGCTTGATCTTTCTTCTTCAAAGCAAAAAGATTTTATCTTCAAATACAAGAACTTTTCGTGGTCTTGTTGGTTTTCAGCAAATGAACATATTTCAGCGAGCTGGAAGTTTTTTCTTTAATAGCGTCAGATTCTATCTTAAAACACAAGAACTTTTCGTGCTTCTTGTCAATTTTTGTTGCTTTTCGTGCAATGAACTTATTTCAGTCAGCGAGATCTTTCTTCTTCAAAGAAAAAGATTTTATCTTCAAATACAAGAACTTTTCGTGGTTTTGTTGGTTTTCAGCAAATGAACATACTTCAGCGAGCTAGAAGTTTTTTCTTCAGTAGTGTAAGATTTTATCTTAAAATACAAGAACTTTTCGTGGTTCTTGTCAATTTTTGTTGGTTTTCATCTTATGAACTTATTTCAGTCAGCTAGATCTTTCTTCTTCAAAGCAAAAAGATTTTATCTTCAAATACAAGAACTTTTCGTGGTTCATGTCAATTTTTGTTAGTTTTCATCTTATGAACTTATTTCAGTCAGCTAGATCTTTCTTCTTCAAAGCAAAAAGATTTTATCTTCAAATACAAGAACTTTTCGTGGTTTTGTTGATTTTCAGCAAATGAACATATTTCAGCGAGCTCGAAGTTTTTTCTTTAATCGCGTCAGATTTTATCTTAAAATGCAAGAACTTTTCGTGGTTCTTGTCAATTTTTGTTGGTTTTCATCCAATAAACTTATTTCAGTCAGCTAGATCTTTCTTCTTCAAAGCAAAAAGATTTTATCTTCAAATACATTAACTTTTCGTGGTTTTGTTGATTTTCAGCAAATGAACATATTTCAGCGAGCTAGAAGTTTTTTCTTCAATAGCGTAAGATTTTATCTTAAAATACAAGAACTTTTCGGGGTTCTTGTCAATTTTCGTTAGTTTTCATCTTATGAACTTATTTCAGTCAGGTAGATCTTTCTTCTTCAAAGCAAAAAGATTTTATCTTCAAATACAAGAACTTTTCGTGGTTTTGTTGATTTTCAGCAAATGAACATATTTCAGCGAGCTCGAAGTTTTTTCTTTAATAGCGTCAGATTTTATCTTAAAATACAAGAACTTTTCGTGGTTCTTGTCAATTTTTGTTGGTTTTCATCCAATAAAATTATTTCAGTCAGCTAGATCTTTCTTCTTCAAAGCAAAAAGATTTTATCTTCAAATACAAGAACTTTTCGTGGTTTTGTTGATTTTCAGCAAATGAACATATTTCAGCGAGCGAGAAGTTTTTTCTTTAATCGCGTAAGATTTTATCTTAAAATACAAGAACTTTTCGTGGTTCTTGTCAATTTTTGTTGGTTTTCATCTTATGAACTTATTTCAGTCAGCGAGATCTTTCTTCTTCAAAGCAAAAAGATTTTATCTTCAAATACAAGAACTTTTCGTGGTTTTGTTGATTTTCAGCAAATGAACATATTTCAGCGAGGGAGAAGTTTTTTCTTTAATAGCGTCAGATTTTATCTTAAAATACAAGAACTTTTCGTGGTTCTTGTCAATTTTTGTTGGTTTTCATCCAATAAAATTATTTCAGTCAGCTAGATCTTTCTTCTTCAAAGCAAAAAGATTTTATCTTCAAATACAAGAACTTTTCGTGGTTTTGTTGATTTTCAGCAAATGAACATATTTCAGCGAGCTCGAAGTTTTTTCTTTAATCGCGTCAGATTTTATCTTAAAATGCAAGAACTTTTCGTGGTTCTTGTCAATTTTTGTTGGTTTTCATCCAATAAACTTATTTCAGTCAGCTAGATCTTTCTTCTTCAAAGCAAAAAGATTTTATCTTCAAATACAAGAACTTTTCGTGGTTTTGTTGATTTTCAGCAAATGAACATATTTCAGCGAGCTAGAAGTTTTTTCTTCAATAGCGTAAGATTTTATCTTAAAATACAAGAACTTTTCGTGGTTCTTGTCAATTTTTGTTAGTTTTCATCTTATGAACTTATTTCAGTCAGCTAGATCTTTCTTCTTCAAAGCAAAAAGATTTTATCTTCAAATACAAGAACTTTTCGTGGTTTTGTTGATTTTCAGCAAATGAACATATTTCAGCGAGCGAGAAGTTTTTTCTTCAATAGCGTAAGATTTTATCTTAAAATACAAGAACTTTTCGTGGTTCTTGTCAATTTTTGTTCGTTTTCATCTTATGAACTTATTTCAGTCAGCGAGATCTTTCTTCTTCAAAGCAAAAAGATTTTGTCTTCAAATACAAGAACTTTTCGTGGTTCATGTCAATTTTTGTTGGTTTTCATCCAATGAACTTATTTCAGTCAGCTCGATCTTTCTTCTTCAAAGCAAAAAGATTTTATCTTCAAATACAAGAACTTTTCGTGGTTTTGTTGATTTTCAGCAAATGAACATATTTCAGCGAGCTAGAAGTTTTTTCTTCAATAGTGTAAGATTTTATCTTAAAATACAAGAACTTTTCGTGGTTCTTGTCAATTTTTGTTAGTTTTCATCTTATGAACTTATTTCAGTCAGCTAGATCTTTCTTCTTCAAAGCAAAAAGATTTTATCTTCAAATACAAGAACTTTTCGTGGTTTTGTTGATTTTCAGCAAATGAACATATTTCAGCGAGCTCGAAGTTTTTTCTTTAATCGCGTCAGATTTTATTTTAAAATGCAAGAACTTTTCGTGGTTCTTGTCAATTTTTGTTGGTTTTCATCCAATAAACTTATTTCAGTCAGCAAGATCTTTCTTCTTCAAAGCAAAAAGATTTTATCTTCAAATACAAGAACATTTCGTGGTTTTGTTGATTTTCAGCAAATGAACATATTTCAGCGAGCTGGAAGGTTTTTCTTTGATAGCGTCAGATTTTATCTGAAAATATGAGAACTTTTCGTGGTTCTTGTCAATTTTTGTTGGTTTTCAGCTGATGAACTTATTTCAGTCAGCGAGATCTTTCTTCTTCAAAGCAAAAAGATTTTATCTTCAAATACAAGAACATTTCGTGGTTTTGTTGATTTTCAGCAAATGAACATATTTCAGCCAGTGAGAAGTTTTTTCTTTGATTGCGTCAGATTTTATCTTGGTTTTCAGCAAATAAACATATTTCAGCGTGCTCGAAGTTTTTTCTTTAATAGCGCAGTATTTTATCTTAAAATACAAGAATTTTTCGTGGCTCTTGTCAATTTTTGTTGGTTTTCATCCAATGAACTTATTTCAGCGAGCGAGAAGTTTTTTCTTCGCGTAAGATTTTATCTTAAAATACAAGAACTTTTCGTGGTTCTTGTCAAGTTTTGTTGGTTTTCATCCAATGAACTTATTTCAGTCAGCGAGATCTTTCTTCTTCAAAGCAAAAAGATTTTATCTTCAATTACAAGAACTTTTCGTGGTTTTATTGGTTTTCAGGAAATGAACATATTTCAGCGAGCTCTAAGTTTTTTCTTTAATAGCGTCAGATTTTATCTTAAAATATGAGAACTTTTCGTGGTTCATGTCAATTTTTGTTGGTTTTCATCTGATTAACTTATTTCAGTCAGCTCGATCGTTCTTCTTCAAAGCAAAAAGATTTTATCTTCAAATACAAGAACTTTTCGTGGTTTTGTTGGTTTTCAGGAAATGAACATATTTCAGCGAGTGAGAAGTTTTTTCTTTAATCGTGTAAAATTTTATCTTAAAATACAAGAAATTTTCGTGGTTCTTGTCAAATTTTGTTGGTGTTCATCTTATGAACTTATTTCGGTCAGCTTGATCTTTCTTCTTCAAAGCAAAAAGATTTTATCTTCAAATACAAGAACTTTTCGTGGTCTTGTTGGTTTTCAGCAAATGAACATATTTCAGCGAGCTGGAAGTTTTTTCTTTAATAGCGTCAGATTCTATCTTAAAACACAAGAACTTTTCGTGCTTCTTGTCAATTTTTGTTGCTTTTCGTGCAATGAACTTATTTCAGTCAGCGAGATCTTTCTTCTTCAAAGCAAAAAGATTTTATCTTCAAATACAAGAACTTTTCGTGGTTTTGTTGGTTTTCAGCAAATGAACATACTTCAGCGAGCGAGAAGTTTTTTATTTAATAGCGTCAGATTTTATCTTAAAATACAAGAACTTTTCGTGGTTCTTGTCAATTTTTGTTGGTTTTCATCCAATAAAATTATTTCAGTCAGCTAGATCTTTCTTCTTCAAAGCAAAAAGATTTTATCTTCAAATACAAGAACTTTTCGTGGTTTTGTTGATTTTCAGCAAATGAACATATTTCAGCGAGCTCGAAGTTTTTTCTTTAATCGCGTCAGATTTTATCTTAAAATGCAAGAACTTTTCGTGGTTCTTGTCAATTTTTGTTGGTTTTCATCCAATAAACTTATTTCAGTCAGCTAGATCTTTCTTCTTCAAAGCAAAAAGATTTTATCTTCAAATACAAGAACTTTTCGTGGTTTTGTTGATTTTCAGCAAATGAACATATTTCAGCGAGCTAGAAGTTTTTTCTTCAATAGCGTAAGATTTTATCTTAAAATACAAGAACTTTTCGTGGTTCTTGTCAATTTTTGTTAGTTTTCATCTTATGAACTTATTTCAGTCAGCTAGATCTTTCTTCTTCAAAGCAAAAAGATTTTATCTTCAAATACAAGAACTTTTCGTGGTTTTGTTGATTTTCAGCAAATGAACATATTTCAGCGAGCTAGAAGTTTTTTCTTCAATAGCGTAAGATTTTATCTTAAAATACAAGAACTTTTCGTGGTTCTTGTCAATTTTTGTTCGTTTTCATCTTTTGAACTTATTTCAGTCAGCGAGATCTTTCTTCTTCAAAGCAAAAAGATTTTGTCTTCAAATACAAGAACTTTTCGTGGTTCATGTCAATTTTTGTTGGTTTTCATCCAATGAACTTATTTCAGTCAGCTCGATCTTTCTTCTTCAAAGCAAAAAGATTTTATCTTCAAATACAAGAACTTTTCGTGGTTTTGTTGATTTTCAGCAAATGAACATATTTCAGCGAGCTAGAAGTTTTTTCTTCAATAGTGTAAGATTTTATCTTAAAATACAAGAACTTTTCGTGGTTCTTGTCAATTTTTGTTAGTTTTCATCTTATGAACTTATTTCAGTCAGCTAGATCTTTCTTCTTCAAAGCAAAAAGATTTTATCTTCAAATACAAGAACTTTTCGTGGTTTTGTTGATTTTCAGCAAATGAACATATTTCAGCGAGCTCGAAGTTTTTTCTTTAATCGCGTCAGATTTTATTTTAAAATGCAAGAACTTTTCGTGGTTCTTGTCAATTTTTGTTGGTTTTCATCCAATAAACTTATTTCAGTCAGCTAGATCTTTCTTCTTCAAAGCAAAAAGATTTGATCTTCAAATACAAGAACATTTCGTGGTTTTGTTGATTTTCAGCAAATGAACATATTTCAGCGAGCTGGAAGTTTTTTCTTTGATAGCGTCAGATTTTATCTGAAAATATGAGAACTTTTCGTGGTTCTTGTCAATTTTTGTTGGTTTTCAGCTGATGAACTTATTTCAGTCAGCGAGATCTTTCTTCTTCAAAGCAAAAAGATTTTATCTTCAAATACAAGAACATTTCGTGGTTTTGTTGATTTTCAGCAAATGAACATATTTCAGCCAGTGAGAAGTTTTTTCTTTGATTGCGTCAGATTTTATCTTGGTTTTCAGCAAATAAACATATTTCAGCGTGCTCGAAGTTTTTTCTTCAATAGCGCAGTATTTTATCTTAAAATACAAGAATTTTTCGTGGCTCTTGTCAATTTTTGTTGGTTTTCATCCAATGAACTTATTTCAGCGAGCGAGAAGTTTTTTCTTAGCGTAAGATTTTATCTTAAAATACAAGAACTTTTCGTGGTTCTTGTCAAGTTTTGTTGGTTTTCATCCAATGAACTTATTTCAGTCAGCGAGATCTTTCTTCTTCAAAGCAAAAAGATTTTATCTTCAATTACAAGAACTTTTCGTGGTTTTATTGGTTTTCAGGAAATGAACATATTTCAGCGAGCTCTAAGTTTTTTCTTTAATAGCGTCAGATTTTATCTTAAAATATGAGAACTTTTCGTGGTTCATGTCAATTTTTGTTGGTTTTCATCTGATTAACTTATTTCAGTCAGCTCGATCGTTCTTCTTCAAAGCAAAAAGATTTTATCTTCAAATACAAGAACTTTTCGTGGTTTTGTTGGTTTTCAGCAAATGAACATACTTCAGCGAGCGAGAAGTTTTTTATTTAATAGCGTCAGATTTTATCTTAAAATACAAGAACTTTTCGTGGTTCTTGTCAATTTTTGTTGGTTTTCATCCAATAAAATTATTTCAGTCAGCTAGATCTTTCTTCTTCAAAGCAAAAAGATTTTATCTTCAAATACAAGAACTTTTCGTGGTTTTGTTGATTTTCAGCAAATGAACATATTTCAGCGAGCTCGAAGTTTTTTCTTTAATCGCGTCAGATTTTATCTTAAAATGCAAGAACTTTTCGTGGTTCTTGTCAATTTTTGTTGGTTTTCATCCAATAAACTTATTTCAGTCAGCTAGATCTTTCTTCTTCAAAGCAAAAAGATTTTATCTTCAAATACAAGAACTTTTCGTGGTTTTGTTGATTTTCAGCAAATGAACATATTTCAGCGAGCTAGAAGTTTTTTCTTCAATAGCGTAAGATTTTATCTTAAAATACAAGAACTTTTCGTGGTTCTTGTCAATTTTTGTTAGTTTTCATCTTATGAACTTATTTCAGTCAGCTAGATCTTTCTTCTTCAAAGCAAAAAGATTTTATCTTCAAATACAAGAACTTTTCGTGGTTTTGTTGATTTTCAGCAAATGAACATATTTCAGCGAGCTGGAAGTTTTTTCTTCAATAGCGTAAGATTTTATCTTAAAATACAAGAACTTTTCGTGGTTCTTGTCAATTTTTGTTCGTTTTCATCTTATGAACTTATTTCAGTCAGCGAGATCTTTCTTCTTCAAAGCAAAAAGATTTTGTCTTCAAATACAAGAACTTTTCGTGGTTCATGTCAATTTTTGTTGGTTTTCATCCAATGAACTTATTTCAGTCAGCTCGATCTTTCTTCTTCAAAGCAAAAAGATTTTATCTTCAAATACAAGAACTTTTCGTGGTTTTGTTGATTTTCAGCAAATGAACATATTTCAGCGAGCTAGAAGTTTTTTCTTCAATAGCGTAAGATTTTATCTTAAAATACAAGAACTTTTCGTGGTTCTTGTCAATTTTTGTTAGTTTTCATCTTATGAACTTATTTCAGTCAGCTAGATCTTTCTTCTTCAAAGCAAAAAGATTTTATCTTCAAATACAAGAACTTTTCGTGGTTTTGTTGATTTTCAGCAAATGAACATATTTCAGCGAGCTCGAAGTTTTTTCTTTAATCGCGTCAGATTTTATTTTAAAATGCAAGAACTTTTCGTGGTTCTTGTCAATTTTTGTTGGTTTTCATCCAATAAACTTATTTCAGTCAGCTAGATCTTTCTTCTTCAAAGCAAAAAGATTTTATCTTCAAATACAAGAACATTTCGTGGTTTTGTTGATTTTCAGCAAATGAACATATTTCAGCGAGCTGGAAGTTTTTTCTTTGATAGCGTCAGATTTTATCTGAAAATATGAGAACTTTTCGTGGTTCTTGTCAATTTTTGTTGGTTTTCAGCTAATGAACTTATTTCAGTCAGCGAGATCTTTCTTCTTCAAAGCAAAAAGATTTTATCTTCAAATACAAGAACATTTCGTGGTTTTGTTGATTTTCAGCAAATGAACATATTTCAGCCAGTGAGAAGTTTTTTCTTTGATTGCGTCAGATTTTATCTTGGTTTTCAGCAAATAAACATATTTCAGCGTGCTCGAAGTTTTTTCTTCAATAGCGCAGTATTTTATCTTAAAATACAAGAATTTTTCGTGGCTCTTGTCAATTTTTGTTGGTTTTCATCCAATGAACTTATTTCAGCGAGCGAGAAGTTATTTCTTAGCGTAAGATTTTATCTTAAAATACAAGAACTTTTCGTGGTCTTGTTGGTTTTCAGGAAATGAACATATTTCAGCGAGTGAGAAGTTTTTTCTTTAATCGTGTAAAATTTTATCTTAAAATACAAGAAATTTTCGTGGTTCTTGTCAAATTTTGTTGGTGTTCATTTTATGAACTTATTTCGGTCAGCTTGATCTTTCTTCTTCAAAGCAAAAAGATTTTATCTTCAAATACAAGAACTTTTCGTGGTCTTGTTGGTTTTCAGCAAATGAACATATTTCAGCGAGCTGGAAGTTTTTTCTTTAATAGCGTCAGATTCTATCTTAAAACACAAGAACTTTTCGTGCTTCTTGTCAATTTTTGTTGCTTTTCGTGCAATGAACTTATTTCAGTCAGCGAGATCTTTCTTCTTCAAAGCAAAAAGATTTTATCTTCAAATACAAGAACTTTTCGTGGTTTTGTTGGTTTTCAGCAAATGAACATACTTCAGCGAGCGAGAAGTTTTTTATTTAATAGCGTCAGATTTTATCTTAAAATACAAGAACTTTTCGTGGTTCTTGTCAATTTTTGTTGGTTTTCATCTTATGAACTTATTTCAGTCAGCGAGATCTTTCTTCTTCAAAGCAAAAAGATTTTATCTTCAAATACAAGAACTTTTCGTGGTTCATGTCAATTTTTGTTGGTTTTCATCCAATGAACTTATTTCAGTCAGCTAGATCTTTCTTCTTCAAAGCAAAAAGATTTTATCTTCAAATACAAGAACTTTTCGTGGTTTTGTTGATTTTCAGCAAATGAACATATTTCAGCGAGCTAGAAGTTTTTTCTTCAGTAGTGTAAGATTTTATCTTAAAATACAAGAACTTTTCGTGGTTCTTGTCAATTTTTGTTAGTTTTCATCTTATGAACTGATTTCAGTGAGCTAGATCTTTCTTCTTCAAAGCAAAAAGATTTTATCTTCAAATACAAGAACTTTTCGTGGTTTTGTTGATTTTCAGCAAATGAACATATTTCAGCGAGCTCGAAGTTTTTTCTTTAATCGCGTCAGATTTTATCTTAAAATGCAAGAACTTTTCGTGGTTCTTGTCAATTTTTGTTGGTTTTCATCCAATAAACTTATTTCAGTCAGCTGGATCTTTCTTCTTCAAAGCAAAAAGATTTTATCTTCAAACACAAGAACTTTTCGTGGTTTTGTTGATTTTCAGCAAATGAACATATTTCAGCGAGCTAGAATTTTTTTCTTCAATAGCGTATGATTTTATCTTAAAATACAAGAACTTTTCGTGGTTCTTGTCAATTTTCGTTCGTTTTCATCTTATGAACTTATTTCAGTCAGCTAGATCTTTCTTCTTCAAAGCAAAAAGATTTTATCTTCAAATACAAGAACTTTTCGTGGTTTTGTTGATTTTCAGCAAATGAACACATTTCAGCGAGGGAGAAGTTTATGCTTTAATAGCGTCAGATTTTATCTTAAAATACAAGAACTTTTCGTGGTTCTTGTCAATTTTTGTTGGTTTTCATCCAATAAAATTATTTCAGTCAGCTAGATCTTTCTTCTTCAAAGCAAAAAGATTTTATCTTCAAATACAAGAACTTTTCGTGGTTTTGTTGATTTTCAGCAAATGAACATATTTCAGCGAGCGAGAAGTTTTTTCTTTAATCGCGTAAGATTTTATCTTAAAATACAAGAACTTTTCGTGGTTCTTGTCAATTTTTGTTGGTTTTCATCTTATGAACTTATTTCAGTCAGCTAGATCTTTCTTCTTCAAAGCAAAAAGATTTTATCTTCAAATACAAGAACTTTTCGTGGTTTTGTTGATTTTCAGCAAATGAACATATTTCAGCGAGGGAGAAGTTTTTTCTTTAATAGCGTCAGATTTTATCTTAAAATACAAGAACTTTTCGTGGTTCTTGTCAATTTTTGTTGGTTTTCATCCAATAAAATTATTTCAGTCAGCTAGATCTTTCTTCTTCAAAGCAAAAAGATTTTATCTTCAAATACAAGAACTTTTCGTGGTTTTGTTGATTTTCAGCAAATGAACATATTTCAGCGAGCGAGAAGTTTTTTCTTTAATCGCGTAAGATTTTATCTTAAAATACAAGAACTTTTCGTGGTTCTTGTCAATTTTTGTTGGTTTTCATCCAATGAACTTATTTCAGTCAGCTAGATCTTTCTTCTTCAAAGCAAAAAGATTTTATCTTCAAATACAAGAACTTTTCGTGGTTTTGTTGATTATCAGCAAATGAACATATTTCAGCGAGGGAGAAGTTTATTCTTTAATAGCGTCAGATTTTATCTTAAAATACAAGAACTTTTCGTGGTTCTTGTCAATTTTTTTTGGTTTTCATCCAATAAAATTATTTCAGTCAGCTAGATCTTTCTTCTTCAAAGCAAAAAGATTTTATCTTCAAATACAAGAACTTTTCGTGGTTTTGTTGATTTTCAGCAAATGAACATATTTCAGCGAGCGAGAAGTTTTTTCTTTAATCGCGTAAGATTTTATCTTAAAATACAAGAACTTTTCGTGGTTCTTGTCAATTTTTGTTGGTTTTCATCTTATGAACTTATTTCAGTCAGCTAGATCTTTCTTCTTCAAAGCAAAAAGATTTTATCTTCAAATACAAGAACTTTTCGTGGTTTTGTTGATTTTCAGCAAATGAACATATTTCAGCGAGGGAGAAGTTTTTTCTTTCATCGCGTCAGATTTTATCTTAAAATATAAGAACTTTTCGTGGTTCTTGTCAATTTTTGTTGGTTTTCATCCAATAAAATTATTTCAGTCAGCTAGATCTTTCTTCTTCAAAGCAAAAAGATTTTATCTTCAAATACAAGAACTTTTCGTGGTTTTGTTGATTTTCAGCAAATGAACATATTTCAGCGAGCGAGAAGTTTTTTCTTTAATCGCGTAAGATTTTATCTTAAAATACAAGAACTTTTCGTGGTTCTTGTCAATTTTTGTTGGTTTTCATCCAATGAACTTATTTCAGTCAGCTAGATCTTTCTTCTTCAAAGCAAAAAGATTTTATCTTCAAATACAAGAACTTTTCGTGGTTTTGTTGATTTTCAGCAAATGAACATATTTCAGCGAGCTCGAAGTTTTTTCTTTAATCGCGTCAGATTTTATCTTAAAATGCAAGAACTTTTCGTGGTTCTTGTCAATTTTTGATGGTTTTCATCCAATAAACTTATTTCAGTCAGCTAGATCTTTCTTCTTCAAAGCAAAAAGATTTTATCTTCAAATATAAGAACTTTTCGTGGTTTTGTTGATTTTCAGCAAATGAACATATTTCAGCGAGCTAGAAGTTTTTTCTTCAATAGCGTAAGATTTTATCTTAAAATACAAGAACTTTTCGTGGTTCTTGTCAATTTTTGTGAGTTTTCATCGAATGAACTTATTTCAGTCAGCTGGATCTTTCTTCTTCAAAGCAAAAAGATTTTATCTTCAAATACAAGAACTTTTCGTGGTTCATGTCAATTTTTGTTGGTTTTCATCCAATGAACTTATTTCAGTCAGCTAGATCTTTCTTCTTCAAAGCAAAAAGATTTTATCTTCAAATACAAGAACTTTTCGTGGTTTTGTTGATTTTCAGCAAATGAACATATTTCAGCGAGCGAGAAGTTTTTTCTTTAATCGCGAAAGATTTTATCTTAAAATACAAGAACTTTTCGTGGTTCTTGTCAATTTTTGTTGGTTTTCATCTTATGAACTTATTTCAGTCAGCTAGATCTTTCTTCTTCAAAGCAAAAAGATTTTATCTTCAAATACAAGAACTTTTCGTGGTTTTGTTGATTTTCAGCAAATGAACATATTTCAGCGAGGGAGAAGTTTTTTCTTTAATAGCGTCAGATTTTATCTTAAAATACAAGAACTTTTCGTGGTTCTTGTCAATTTTTGTTGGTTTTCATCCAATAAAATTATTTCAGTCAGCTCGATCTTTCTTCTTCAAAGCAAAAAGATTTTATCTTCAAATACAAGAACTTTTCGTGGTTTTGTTGATTTTCATCAAATGAACATATTTCAGCCAGCGAGAAGTTTTTTCTTTAATCGCGTAAGATTTTATCTTAAAATACAAGAACTTTTCGTGGTTCTTGTCAATTTTTGTTGGTTTTCATCCAATGAACTTATTTCAGTCAGCTCGATCTTTCTTCTTCAAAGCAAAAAGATTTTATCTTCAAATACAAGAACTTTTCGTGGTTTTGTTGATTTTCAGCAAATGAACATATTTCAGCGAGCTCGAAGTTTTTTCTCTAATCGCGTCAGATTTTATCTTAAAATGCAAGAACTTTTCGTGGTTCTTGTCAATTTTTGTTGGTTTTCATCCAATAAACTTATTTCAGTCAGCTAGATCTTTCTTCTTCAAAGCAACAAGATTTTATCTTCAAATACAAGAACTTTTCGTGGTTTTGTTGATTTTCAGCAAATGAACATATTTCAGCGAGCTGGAAGTTTTTTCTTCAATAGCGTAAGATTTTATCTTAAAATACAAGAACTTTTCGTGGTTCTTGTCAATTTTTGTTAGTTTTCATCTTATGAACTTATTTCAGTCAGCTAGATCTTTCTTCTTCAAAGCAAAAAGATTTTATCTTCAAATACAAGAACTTTTCGTGGTTCATGTCAATTTTTGTTGGTTTTCATCCAATGAACTTATTTCAGTCAGCTAGATCTTTCTTCTTCAAAGCAAAAAGATTTTATCTTCAAGTACAAGAACTTTTCGTGGTTTTGTTGATATTCAGCAAATGAACATATTTCAGCGAGCTAGAAGTTTTTTCTTCAATAGCGTAAGATTTTATCTTAAAATACAAGAACTTTTCGTGGTTCTTGTCAATTTTTGTTAGTTTTCATCTTATGAACTTATTTCAGTCAGCTAGATCTTTCTTCTTCAAAGCAAAAAGATTTTATCTTCAAATACAAGAACTTTTCGTGGTTTTGTTGATTTTCAGCAAATGAACATATTTCAGCGAGGGAGAAGTTTTTTCTTTAATAGCGTCAGATTTTATCTTAAAATACAAGAACTTTTCGTGTTTCTTGTCAATTTTTGTTGGTTTTCATCCAATAAAATTATTTCAGTCAGCTAGATCTTTCTTCTTCAAAGCAAAAAGATTTTATCTTCAAGTACAAGAACTTTTCGTGGTTTTGTTGATATTCAGCAAATGAACATATTTCAGCGAGCTAGAAGTTTTTTCTTCAATAGCGTAAGATTTTATCTTAAAATACAAGAACTTTTCGTGGTTCTTGTCAATTTTTGTTAGTTTTCATCTTATGAACTTATTTCAGTCAGCTAGATCTTTCTTCTTCAAAGCAAAAAGATTTTATCTTCAAATACAAGAACTTTTCGTGGTTTTGTTGATTTTCAGCAAATGAACATATTTCAGCGAGGGAGAAGTTTTTTCTTTAATAGCGTCAGATTTTATCTTAAAATACAAGAACTTTTCGTGGTTCTTGTCAATTTTTGTTGGTTTTCATCCAATAAAATTATTTCAGTCAGCTAGATCTTTCTTCTTCAAAGCAAAAAGATTTTATCTTCAAATACAAGAACTTTTCGTGGTTTTGTTGATTTTCAGCAAATGAACATATTTCAGCGAGCGAGAAGTTTTTTCTTTAATCGCGTAAGATTTTATCTTAAAATACAAGAACTTTTCGTGGTTCTTGTCAATTTTTGTTGGTTTTCATCCAATAAAATTATTTCAGTCAGCTAGATCTTTCTTCTTCAAAGCAAAAAGATTTTATCTTCAAATACAAGAACTTTTCGTGGTTTTGTTGATTTTCAGCAAATGAACATATTTCAGCGAGGGAGAAGTTTTTTCTTTAATAGCGTCAGATTTTATCTTAAAATACACGAACTTTTTGTGGTTCTTGTCAATTTTTGTTGGTTTTCATCCAATGAACTTATTTCAGTCAGCTCGATCTTTCTTCTTGAAAGCAAAAAGATTTTATCTTCAAATACAAGAACTTTTCGTGGTTTTGTTGATTTTCAGCAAATGAACATATTTCAGCGAGCGAGAAGTTTTTTCTTCAATAGCGTAAGATTTTATCTTAAAATACAAGAACTTTTCGTGGTTCTTGTCAATTTTTGTTAGTTTTCATCTTCTGAACTTATTTCAGTCAGCTAGATCTTTCTTCTTCAAAGCAAAAAGATTTTATCTTCAAATACAAGAACTTTTTGTGGTTTTGTTGATTTTCAGCAAATGAACATATTTCAGTAAGCGAGAAGTTTTTTCTTTAATCGCGTCAGATTTTATCTTAAAATGCAAGAACTTTTCGTGGTTCTTGTCAATTTTTGTTGGTTTTCATCCAATAAACTTATTTCAGTCAGCTAGATCTTTCTTCTTCAAAGCAAAAAGATTTTATCTTCAAATACAAGAACTTTTCGTGGTTTTGTTGATTTTCAGCAAATGAACATATTTCAGCGAGCGAGAAGTTTTTTCTTCAATAGCGTAAGATTTTATCTTAAAATACAAGAACTTTTCGTGGTTCTTGTCAATTTTTGTTGGTTTTCATCCAATAAAATTATTTCAGTCAGCTAGATCTTTCTTCTTCAAAGCAAAAAGATTTTATCTTCAAATACAAGAACTTTTCGTGGTTTTGTTGATTTTCAGCAAATGAACATATTTCAGCGAGCGAGAAGTTTTTTCTTTAAAAGCGTCAGATTTTATCTTAAAATACAAGAACTTTTCGTGGTTCTTGTCAATTTTTGTTGGTTTTCATCTTATGAACTTATTTCAGTCAGCTGGATCTTTCTTCTTCAAAGCAAAAAGATTTTATCTTCAAATACAAGAACTTTTCGTGGTTTTGTTGATTTTCAGCAAATGAACATATTTCAGCGAGCGAGAAATTTTTTCTTTAATCGCGTCAGATTTTATCTTAAAATACAAGAACTTTTCGTGGTTCTTGTCAATTTTTGTTGGTTTTCATCCAATGAACTTATTTCAGTCAGCTGGATCTTTCTTCTTCAAAGCAAAAAGATTTTATCTTCAAACACAAGAACTTTTCGTGGTTTTGTTGATTTTCAGCAAATGAACATATTTCAGTGAGCGAGAAGTTTTTTCTTTAATCGCGTCAGATTTTATCTTAAAATACAAGAACTTTTCGTGGTTCTTGTCAATTTTTGTTGGTTTTCATCCAATAAACTTATTTCAGTCAGCTGGATCTTTCTTCTTCAAAGCAAAAAGATTTTATCTTCAAATACAAGAACTTTTCGTGGTTTTGTTGATTTTCAGCAAATGAACATATTTCAGCGAGCGAGAAGTTTTTTCTTTAATCGCGTAAGATTTTATCTTAAAATACAAGAACTTTTCGTGGTTCTTGTCAATTTTTGTTGGTTTTC
Organism: Heptranchias perlo; assembly: GCF_035084215.1. Lineage (NCBI taxonomy): Eukaryota > Metazoa > Chordata > Chondrichthyes > Hexanchiformes > Hexanchidae > Heptranchias > Heptranchias perlo. The sequence goes on along the minus strand of NC_090344.1, from coordinate 1,163,595 downwards.
ATCCAATAAACTTATTTCAGTCAGCTAGATCTTTCTTCTTCAAAGCAAAAAGATTTTATCTTCAAATACAAGAACTTTTCGTGGTTTTGTTGATTTTCAGCAAATGAACATATTTCAGCGAGCGAGAAGTTTTTTCTTTAATCGCGTAAGATTTTATCTTAAAATACAACAACTTTTCGTGGTTCTTGTCAATTTTTGTTGGTTTTCATCTTATGAACTTATTTCAGTCAGCTAGATCTTTCTTCTTCAAAGCAAAAAGATTTTATCTTCAAATACAAGAACTTTTCGTGGTTTTGTTGATTTTCAGCAAATGAACATATTTCAGCGAGGGAGAAGTTTTTTCTTTAATAGCGTCAGATTTTATCTTAAAATACAAGAACTTTTCGTGGTTCTTGTCAATTTTTGTTGGTTTTCATCCAATAAAATTATTTCAGTCAGCTGGATCTTTCTTCTTCAAAGCAAAAAGATTTTATCTTCAAATACAAGAACTTTTCGTGGTTTTGTTGATTTTCAGCAAATGAACATATTTCAGTGAGCTAGAAGTTTTTTCTTCAATAGCGTAAGATTTTATCTTAAAATACAAGAACTTTTCGTGGTTCTTGTCAATTTTTGTTAGTTTTCATCTTATGAACTTATTTCAGTCAGCTCGATCTTTCTTCTTCAAAGCAAAAAGATTTTATCTTCAAATACAAGAACTTTTCGTGGTTTTGTTGATTTTCAGCAAATGAACATATTTCAGTGAGCGAGAAGTTTTTTCTTTAATCGCGTCAGATTTTATCTTAAAATACAAGAACTTTTCGTGGTTCTTGTCAATTTTTGTTGGTTTTCATCCAATAAAATTATTTCAGTCAGCTAGATCTTTCTTCTTCAAAGCAAAAAGATTTTATCTTCAAATACAAGAACTTTTCGTGGTTTTGTTGATTTTCAGCAAATGAACATATTTCAGTGAGCGAGAAGTTTTTTCTTCAATAGCGTAAGATTTTATCTTAAAATACAAGAACTTTTCGTGGTTCTTGTCAATTTTTGTTGGTTTTCATCTTATGAACTTATTTCAGTCAGCTGGATCTTTCTTCTTCAAAGCAAAAAGATTTTATCTTCAAATACAACAACTTTTCGTGGTTTTGTTGATTTTCAGCAAATGAACATATTTCAGTGAGCGAGAAGTTTCTTCTTTAATCGCGTCAGATTTATCTTAAAATACAAGAACTTTTCGTGGTTCTTGTCAATTTTTGTTAGTTTTCATCTTATGAACTTATTTCAGTCAGCGAGATCTTTCTTCTTCAAAGCAAAAAGATTTTATCTTCAAATACAAGAACTTTTCGTGGTTTTGTTGATTTTCAGCAAATGAACATATTTCAGCGAGGGAGAAGTTTTTTCTTTAATAGCGTCAGATTTTATCTTAAAATACAAGAACTTTTTGTGGTTCTTGTCAATTTTTGTTAGTTTTCATCTTATGAACTTATTTCAGTCAGCTAGATCTTTCTTCTTCAAAGCAAAAAGATTTTATCTTCAAATACAAGAACTTTTCGTGGTTTTGTTGATTTTCAGCAAATGAACTTATTTCAGCGAGGGAGAAGTTTTTTCTTTAATAGCGTCAGATTTTATCTTAAAATACACGAACTTTTTGTGGTGCTTGTCAATTTTTGTTGGTTTTCATCCAATGAACTTATTTCAGTCAGCTCGATCTTTCTTCTTGAAAGCAAAAAGATTTTATCTTCAAATACAAGAACTTTTCGTGGTTTTGTTGATTTTCAGCAAATGAACATATTTCAGTGAGCGAGAAGTTTCTTCTTTAATCGCGTCAGATTTATCTTAAAATACAAGAACTTTTCGTGGTTCTTGTCAATTTTTGTTAGTTTTCATCTTATGAACTTATTTCAGTCAGCGAGATCTTTCTTCTTCAAAGCAAAAAGATTTTATCTTCAAATACAAGAACTTTTCGTGGTTTTGTTGATTTTCAGCAAATGAACATATTTCAGCGAGCGAGAAGTTTTTTCTTCAATAGCGTAAGATTTTATCTTAAAATACAAGAACCTTTCGTGGTTCTTGTCAATTTTTGTTAGTTTTCATCTTATGAACTTATTTCAGTCAGCTCGATCTTTCTTCTTCAAAGCAAAAAGATTTTATCTTCAAATACAAGAACTTTTTGTGGTTTTGTTGATTTTCAGCAAATGAACATATTTCAGTGAGCGAGAAGTTTTTTCTTTAATCGCGTCAGATTTTATCTTAAAATGCAAGAACTTTTCGTGGTTCTTGTCAATTTTTGTTGGTTTTCATCCAATAAACTTATTTCAGTCAGCTAGATCTTTCTTCTTCAAAGCAAAAAGATTTTATCTTCAAATACAAGAACTTTTCGTGGTTTTGTTGATTTTCAGCAAATGAACATATTTCAGCGAGCGAGAAGTTTTTTCTTCAATAGCGTAAGATTTTATCTTAAAATACAAGAACTTTTCGTGGTTCTTGTCAATTTTTGTTGGTTTTCATCCAATAAAATTATTTCAGTCAGCTAGATCTTTCTTCTTCAAAGCAAAAAGATTTTATCTTCAAATACAAGAACTTTTCGTGGTTTTGTTGATTTTCAGCAAATGAACATATTTCAGCGAGCGAGAAGTTTTTTCTTTCATCGCATAAGATTTTATCTTAAAATACAAGAACCTTTCGTGGTTCTTGTCAATTTTTGTTGGTTTTCATCTTATGAACTTATTTCAGTCAGCTAGATCTTTCTTCTTCAAAGCAAAAAGATTTTATCTTCAAATACAAGAACTTTTCGTGGTTTTGTTGATTTTCAGCAAATGAACATATTTCAGCGAGGGAGAAGTTTTTTCTTTAATAGAGTCAGATTTTATCTTAAAATACAAGAAGTTTTCGTGGTTCTTGTCAATTTTTGTTGGTTTTCATCCAATAAACTTATTTCAGTCAGCTAGATCTTTCTTCTTCAAAGCAAAAAGATTTTATCTTCAAATACAAGAACTTTTCGTGGTTTTGTTGATTTTCAGCAAATGAACATATTTCAGCGAGGGAGAAGTTTTTTCTTTAATAGCGTCAGATTTTATCTTAAAATACACGAACTTTTTGTGGTTCTTGTCAATTTTTGTTGGTTTTCATCCAATGAACTTATTTCAGTCAGCTCGATCTTTCTTCTTGAAAGCAAAAAGATTTTATCTTCAAATACAAGAACTTTTCGTGGTTTTGTTGATTTTCAGCAAATGAACATATTTCAGCGAGCGAGAAGTTTTTTCTTCAATAGCGTAAGATTTTATCTTAAAATACAAGAACTTTTCGTGGTTCTTGTCAATTTTTGTTAGTTTTCATCTTATGAACTTATTTCAGTCAGCCAGATCTTTCTTCTTCAAAGCAAAAAGATTTTATCTTCAAATACAAGAACTTTTTGTGGTTTTGTTGATTTTCAGCAAATGAACATATTTCAGTGAGCGAGAAGTTTTTTCTTTAATCGCGTCAGATTTTATCTTAAAATGCAAGAACTTTTCGTGGTTCTTGTCAATTTTTGTTGGTTTTCATCCAATAAACTTATTTCAGTCAGCTAGATCTTTCTTCTTCAAAGCAAAAAGATTTTATCTTCAAATACAAGAACTTTTCGTGGTTTTGTTGATTTTCAGCAAATGAACATATTTCAGCGAGCGAGAAGTTTTTTCTTCAATAGCGTAAGATTTTATCTTAAAATACAAGAACTTTTCGTGGTTCTTGTCAATTTTTGTTGGTTTTCATCCAATAAAATTATTTCAGTCAGCTGGATCTTTCTTTTTCAAAGCAAAAAGATTTTATCTTCAAATACAAGAACTTTTCGTGGTTTTGTTGATTTTCAGCAAATGAACATATTTCAGCGAGCGAGAAGTTTTTTCTTTCATCGCATAAGATTTTATCTTAAAATACAAGAACCTTTCGTGGTTCTTGTCAATTTTTGTTGGTTTTCATCTTATGAACTTATTTCAGTCAGCGAGATCTTTCTTCTTCAAAGCAAAAAGATTTTATCTTCAAATACAAGAACTTTTCGTGGTTTTGTTGATTTTCAGCAAATGAACATATTTCAGCGAGGGAGAAGTTTTTTCTTTAATAGCGTCAGATTTTATCTTAAAATACAAGAAGTTTTCGTGGTTCTTGTCAATTTTTGTTGGTTTTCATCCAATAAAATTATTTCAGTCAGCTAGATCTTTCTTCTTCAAAGCAAAAAGATTTTATCTTCAAATACAAGAACTTTTCGTGGTTTTGTTGATTTTCAGCAAATGAACATATTTCAGCGAGCTAGAAGTTTTTTCTTCAATAGTGTAAGATTTTATCTTAAAATACAAGAACTTTTCGTGGTTCTTGTCAATTTTTGTTAGTTTTCATCTTATGAACTTATTTCAGTCAGCTGGATCTTTCTTCTTCAAAGCAAAAAGATTTTATCTTCAAATACAAGAACTTTTCGTGGTTTTGTTGATTTTCAGCAAATGAACATATTTCAGCGAGCTTGAAGTTTTTTCTTCAATAGCGTAAGATTTTATCTTAAAATACAAGACCTTTTCGTGGTTCTTGTCAATTTTTGTTAGTTTTCATCTTATGAACTTATTTCAGTCAGCTAGATCTTTCTTCTTCAAAGCAAAAAGATTTTATCTTCAAATACAAGAACTTTTCGTGGTTTTGTTGATTTTCAGCAAATGAACATATTTCAGCGAGGGAGAAGTTTTTTCTTTAATCGCGCCAGATTTTATCTTAAAATACAAGAACTTTTCGTGGTTCTTGTCAATTTTTGTTGGTTTTCATCTTATGAACTTATTTCAGTCAGCTAGATCTTTCTTCTTCAAAGCAAAAAGATTTTATCTTCAAATGCAAGAACTTTTCGTGGTTTTGTTGATTTTCAGCAAATGAACATATTTCAGCGAGGGAGAAGTTTTTTCTTTAATAGCGTCAGATTTTATCTTAAAATACAAGAACTTTTCGTGGTTCTTGTCAATTTTTGTTGGTTTTCATCCAATAAAATTATTTCAGTCAGCTAGATCTTTCTTCTTCAAAGCAAAAAGATTTTATCTTCAAATACAAGAACTTTTCGTGGTTTTGTTGATTTTCAGCAAATGAACATATTTCAGCGAGCGAGAAGTTTTTTCTTTCATCGCGTCAGATTTTATCTTAAAATACAAGACCTTTTCGTGGTTCTTGTCAATTTTTGTTGATTTTCATCCAATGAACTTATTTCAGTCAGCTGGATCTTTCTTCTTGAAAGCAAAAAGATTTTATCTTCAAATGCAAGAACTTTTCGTGGTTTTGTTGATTTTCAGCAAATGAACATATTTCAGCGAGCGAGAACCTTTTTCTTTAATAGCGTCAGATTTTATCTTAAAATACAAGAACTTTTCGTGGTTCTTGTCAATTTTTGTTGATTTTCATCCAATAAACTTATTTCAGTCAGCTCGATCTTTCTTCTTCAAAGCAAAAAGATTTTATCTTCAAACACAAGAAGTTTTCGTGGTTCTTGTCAATTTTTGTTGGTTTTCATCCAATAAACTTATTTCAGTCAGCTAGATCTTTCTTCTTCAAAGCAAAAAGATTTTATCTTCAAATACAACAACTTTTCGTGGTTTTGTTGATTTTCAGCAAATGAACATATTTCAGTGAGCGAGAAGTTTCTTCTTTAATCGCGTCAGATTTATCTTAAAATACAAGAACTTTTCGTGGTTCTTGTCAATTTTTGTTAGTTTTCATCTTATGAACTTATTTCAGTCAGCGAGATCTTTCTTCTTCAAAGCAAAAAGATTTTATCTTCAAATACAAGAACTTTTCGTGGTTTTGTTGATTTTCAGCAAATGAACATATTTCAGCGAGGGAGAAGTTTTTTCTTTAATAGCGTCAGATTTTATCTTAAAATACAAGAAATTTTTGTGGTTCTTGTCAATTTTTGTTAGTTTTCATCTTATGAACTTATTTCAGTCAGCTAGATCTTTCTTCTTCAAACCAAAAAGATTTTATCTTCAAATACAAGAACTTTTCGTGGTTTTGTTGATTTTCAGCAAATGAACATATTTCAGCGAGGGAGAAGTTTTTTCTTTAATAGCGTCAGATTTTATCTTAAAATACACGAACTTTTTGTGGTTCTTGTCAATTTTTGTTGGTTTTCATCCAATGAACTTATTTCAGTCAGCTCGATCTTTCTTCTTGAAAGCAAAAAGATTTTATCTTCAAATACAAGAACTTTTCGTGGTTTTGTTGATTTTCAGCAAATGAACATATTTCAGTGAGCGAGAAGTTTTTTCTTTAATCGCGTCAGATTTTATCTTAAAATGCAAGAACTTTTCGTGGTTCTTGTCAATTTTTGTTGGTTTTCATCCAATAAACTTATTTCAGTCAGCTAGATCTTTCTTCTTCAAAGCAAAAAGATTTTATCTTCAAATACAAGAACTTTTCGTGGTTTTGTTGATTTTCAGCAAATGAACATATTTCAGCGAGCGAGAAGTTTTTTCTTCAATAGCGTAAGATTTTATCTTAAAATACAAGAACTTTTCGTGGTTCTTGTCAATTTTTGTTGGATTTCATCCAATAAAATTATTTCAGTCAGCTCGATCTTTCTTTTTCAAAGCAAAAAGATTTTATCTTCAAATACAAGAACTTTTCGTGGTTTTGTTGATTTTCAGCAAATGAACATATTTCAGCGAGCGAGAAGTTTTTTCTTTCATCGCATAAGATTTTATCTTAAAATACAAGAACCTTTCGTGGTTCTTGTCAATTTTTGTTGGTTTTCATCTTATGAACTTATTTCAGTCAGCTAGATCTTTCTTCTTCAAAGCAAAAAGATTTTATCTTCAAATACAAGAACTTTTCGTGGTTTTGTTGATTTTCAGCAAATGAACATATTTCAGCGAGGGAGAAGTTTTTTCTTTAATAGCGTCAGATTTTATCTTAAAATACACGAACTTTTTGTGGTTCTTGTCAATTTTTGTTGGTTTTCATCCAATGAACTTATTTCAGTCAGCTCGATCTTTCTTCTTGAAAGCAAAAAGATTTTATCTTCAAATACAAGAACTTTTCGTGGTTTTGTTGATTTTCAGCAAATGAACATATTTCAGTGAGCGAGAAGTTTTTTCTTTAATCGCGTCAGATTTTATCTTAAAATGCAAGAACTTTTCGTGGTTCTTGTCAATTTTTGTTGGTTTTCATCCAATAAACTTATTTCAGTCAGCTAGATCTTTCTTCTTCAAAGCAAAAAGATTTTATCTTCAAATACAAGAACTTTTCGTGGTTTTGTTGATTTTCAGCAAATGAACATATTTCAGCGAGCGAGAAGTTTTTTCTTCAATAGCGTAAGATTTTATCTTAAAATACAAGAACTTTTCGTGGTTCTTGTCAATTTTTGTTGGATTTCATCCAATAAAATTATTTCAGTCAGCTCGATCTTTCTTTTTCAAAGCAAAAAGATTTTATCTTCAAATACAAGAACTTTTCGTGGTTTTGTTGATTTTCAGCAAATGAACATATTTCAGCGAGCGAGAAGTTTTTTCTTTCATCGCATAAGATTTTATCTTAAAATACAAGAACCTTTCGTGGTTCTTGTCAATTTTTGTTGGTTTTCATCTTATGAACTTATTTCAGTCAGCTAGATCTTTCTTCTTCAAAGCAAAAAGATTTTATCTTCAAATACAAGAACTTTTCGTGGTTTTGTTGATTTTCAGCAAATGAACATATTTCAGCGAGGGAGAAGTTTTTTCTTTAATAGCGTCAGATTTTATCTTAAAATACAAGAACTTTTCGTGGTTCTTGTCAATTTTTGTTGGTTTTCATCCAATAAAATTATTTCAGTCAGCTAGATCTTTCTTCTTCAAAGCAAAAAGATTTTATCTTCAAATACAAGAACTTTTCGTGGTTTTGTTGATTTTCAGCAAATGAACATATTTCAGCGAGCGAGAAGTTTTTTCTTTAATCGCGTCAGATTTTATCTTAAAATGCAAGAACTTTTCGTGGTTCTTGTCAATTTTTGTTGGTTTTCATCCAATAAACTTATTTCAGTCAGCTAGATCTTTCTTCTTCAAAGCAAAAAGATTTTATCTTCAAATACAAGAACTTTTCGTGGTTTTGTTGATTTTCAGCAAATGAACATATTTCAGTGAGCTAGAAGTTTTTTCTTCAATAGCGTAAGATTTTATCTTAAAATACAAGAGCTTTTCGTGGTTCTTGTCAATTTTTGTTAGTTTTCATCTTATGAACTTATTTCAGTCAGCTAGATCTTTCTTCTTCAAAGCAAAAAGATTTTATCTTCAAATACAAGAACTTTTCGTGGTTTTGTTGATTTTCAGCAAATGAACATATTTCAGCGAGGGAGAAGTTTTTTCTTTAATAGCGTCAGATTTTATCTTAAAATACAAGAAATTTTTGTGGTTCTTGTCAATTTTTGTTAGTTTTCATCTTATGAACTTATTTCAGTCAGCTAGATCTTTCTTCTTCAAACCAAAAAGATTTTATCTTCAAATACAAGAACTTTTCGTGGTTTTGTTGATTTTCAGCAAATGAACATATTTCAGCGAGGGAGAAGTTTTTTCTTTAATAGCGTCAGATTTTATCTTAAAATACACGAACTTTTTGTGGTTCTTGTCAATTTTTGTTGGTTTTCATCCAATGAACTTATTTCAGTCAGCTCGATCTTTCTTCTTGAAAGCAAAAAGATTTTATCTTCAAATACAAGAACTTTTCGTGGTTTTGTTGATTTTCAGCAAATGAACATATTTCAGTGAGCGAGAAGTTTTTTCTTTAATCGCGTCAGATTTTATCTTAAAATGCAAGAACTTTTCGTGGTTCTTGTCAATTTTTGTTGGTTTTCATCCAATAAACTTATTTCAGTCAGCTAGATCTTTCTTCTTCAAAGCAAAAAGATTTTATCTTCAAATACAAGAACTTTTCGTGGTTTTGTTGATTTTCAGCAAATGAACATATTTCAGCGAGCGAGAAGTTTTTTCTTCAATAGCGTAAGATTTTATCTTAAAATACAAGAACTTTTCGTGGTTCTTGTCAATTTTTGTTGGATTTCATCCAATAAAATTATTTCAGTCAGCTCGATCTTTCTTTTTCAAAGCAAAAAGATTTTATCTTCAAATACAAGAACTTTTCGTGGTTTTGTTGATTTTCAGCAAATGAACATATTTCAGCGAGCGAGAAGTTTTTTCTTTCATCGCATAAGATTTTATCTTAAAATACAAGAACCTTTCGTGGTTCTTGTCAATTTTTGTTGGTTTTCATCTTATGAACTTATTTCAGTCAGCTAGATCTTTCTTCTTCAAAGCAAAAAGATTTTATCTTCAAATACAAGAACTTTTCGTGGTTTTGTTGATTTTCAGCAAATGAACATATTTCAGCGAGGGAGAAGTTTTTTCTTTAATAGCGTCAGATTTTATCTTAAAATACAAGAACTTTTCGTGGTTCTTGTCAATTTTTGTTGGTTTTCATCCAATAAAATTATTTCAGTCAGCTAGATCTTTCTTCTTCAAAGCAAAAAGATTTTATCTTCAAATACAAGAACTTTTCGTGGTTTTGTTGATTTTCAGCAAATGAACATATTTCAGCGAGCGAGAAGTTTTTTCTTTAATCGCGTCAGATTTTATCTTAAAATGCAAGAACTTTTCGTGGTTCTTGTCAATTTTTGTTGGTTTTCATCCAATAAACTTATTTCAGTCAGCTAGATCTTTCTTCTTCAAAGCAAAAAGATTTTATCTTCAAATACAAGAACTTTTCGTGGTTTTGTTGATTTTCAGCAAATGAACATATTTCAGTGAGCTAGAAGTTTTTTCTTCAATAGCGTAAGATTTTATCTTAAAATACAAGAACTTTTCGTGGTTCTTGTCAATTTTTGTTAGTTTTCATCTTATGATCTTATTTCAGTCAGCTCGATCTTTCTTCTTCAAAGCAAAAAGATTTTATCTTCAAATACAAGAACTTTTCGTGGTTCATGTCAATTTTTGTTGGTTTTCATCCAATGAACTTATTTCAGTCAGCTAGATCTTTCTTCTTCAAAGCAAAAAGATTTTATCTTCAAATACAAGAACTTTTCGTGGTTTTGTTGATTTTCAGCAAATGAACATATTTCAGTGAGCTAGAAGTTTTTTCTTCAATAGCGTAAGATTTTATCTTAAAATACAAGAACTTTTCGTGGTTCTTGTCAATTTTTGTTAGTTTTCATCTTATAAACTTATTTCAGTCAGCTGGATCTTTCTTCTTCAAAGCAAAAAGATTTTATCTTCAAATACAAGAACTTTTCGTGGTTTTGTTGATTTTCAGCAAATGAACATATTTCAGCGAGCTTGAAGTTTTTTCTTCAATAGCGTAAGATTTTATCTTAAAATACAAGACCTTTTCGTGGTTCTTGTCAATTTTTGTTAGTTTTCATCTTATGAACTTATTTCATTTAGCTAGATCTTTCTTCTTCAAAGCAAAAAGATTTTATCTTCAAATACAAGAACTTTTCGTGGTTTTGTTGATTTTCAGCAAATGAACATATTTCAGCGAGGGAGAAGTTTTTTCTTTAATCGCGCCAGATTTTATCTTAAAATACAAGAACTTTTCGTGGTTCTTGTCAATTTTTGTTGGTTTTCATCCAATAAACTTATTTCAGTCACCTCGATCTTTCTTCTTCAAAGCAAAAAGATTTTATCTTCAAATACAAGAACTTTTCGTGGTTTTGTTGATTTTCAGCAAATGAACATATTTCAGCGAGCGAGAAGTATTTTCTTTAATCGCGGAAGATTTTATCTTAAAATACAAGAACTTTTCGTGGTTCTTGTCAATTTTTGTTGGTTTTCATCTTATGAACTTATTTCAGTCAGCTAGATCTTTCTTCTTCAAAGCAAAAAGATTTTATCTTCAAATGCAAGAACTTTTCGTGGTTTTGTTGATTTTCAGCAAATGAACATATTTCAGCGAGGGAGAAGTTTTTTCTTTAATAGCGTCAGATTTTATCTTAAAATACAAGAACTTTTCGTGGTTCTTGTCAATTTTTGTTGGTTTTCATCCAATAAAATTATTTCAGTCAGCTAGATCTTTCTTCTTCAAAGCAAAAAGATTTTATCTTCAAATACAAGAACTTTTCGTGGTTTTGTTGATTTTCAGCAAATGAACATATTTCAGTGAGCGAGAAGTTTTTTCTTTAATCGCGTCAGATTTTATCTTAAAATACAAGAACTTTTCGTGGTTCTTGTCAATTTTTGTTGGTTTTCATCCAATAAACTTATTTCAGTCAGCTAGATCTTTCTTCTTCAAAGCAAAAAGATTTTATCTTCAAATACAAGAACTTTTCGTGGTTTTGTTGATTTTCAGCAAATGAACATATTTCAGCGAGCGAGAAGTTTTTTCTTTCATCGCGTCAGATTTTATCTTAAAATACAAGAACTTTTCGTGGTTCTTGTCAATTTTTGTTGATTTTCATCCAATGAACTTATTTCAGTCAGCTGGATCTTTCTTCTTCAAAGCAAAAAGATTTTATCTTCAAATACAAGAACTTTTCGTGGTTTTGTTGATTTTCAGCAAATGAACATATTTCAGCGAGCGAGAAGTTTTTTCTTTAATCGCGTCAGATTTTATCTTAAAATGCAAGAACTTTTCGTGGTTCTTGTCAATTTTTGTTGGTTTTCATCCAATAAACTTATTTCAGTCAGCTAGATCTTTCTTCTTCAAAGCAAAAAGATTTTATCTTCAAATACAAGAACTTTTCGTGGTTTTGTTGATTTTCAGCAAATGAACATATTTCAGTGAGCTAGAAGTTTTTTCTTCAATAGCGTAAGATTTTATCTTAAAATACAAGAACTTTTCGTGGTTCTTGTCAATTTTTGTTAGTTTTCATCTTATGATCTTATTTCAGTCAGCTCGATCTTTCTTCTTCAAAGCAAAAAGATTTTATCTTCAAATACAAGAACTTTTCGTGGTTCATGTCAATTTTTGTTGGTTTTCATCCAATGAACTTATTTCAGTCAGCTAGATCTTTCTTCTTCAAAGCAAAAAGATTTTATCTTCAAATACAAGAACTTTTCGTGGTTTTGTTGATTTTCAGCAAATGAACATATTTCAGTGAGCTAGAAGTTTTTTCTTCAATAGCGTAAGATTTTATCTTAAAATACAAGAACTTTTCGTGGTTCTTGTCAATTTTTGTTAGTTTTCATCTTATGAACTTATTTCAGTCAGCTGGATCTTTCTTCTTCAAAGCAAAAAGATTTTATCTTCAAATACAAGAACTTTTCGTGGTTTTGTTGATTTTCAGCAAATGAACATATTTCAGCGAGCTTGAAGTTTTTTCTTCAATAGCGTAAGATTTTATCTTAAAATACAAGACCTTTTCGTGGTTCTTGTCAATTTTTGTTAGTTTTCATCTTATGAACTTATTTCATTCAGCTAGATCTTTCTTCTTCAAAGCAAAAAGATTTTATCTTCAAATACAAGAACTTTTCGTGGTTTTGTTGATTTTCAGCAAATGAACATATTTCAGCGAGGGACAAGTTTTTTCTTTAATCGCGCCAGATTTTATCTTAAAATACAAGAACTTTTCGTGGTTCTTGTCAATTTTTGTTGGTTTTCATCCAATAAACTTATTTCAGTCACCTCGATCTTTCTTCTTCAAAGCAAAAAGATTTTATCTTCAAATACAAGAACTTTTCGTGGTTTTGTTGATTTTCAGCAAATGAACATATTTCAGCGAGCGAGAAGTATTTTCTTTAATCGCGGAAGATTTTATCTTAAAATACAAGAACTTTTCGTGGTTCTTGTCAATTTTTGTTGGTTTTCATCTTATGAACTTATTTCAGTCAGCTAGATCTTTCTTCTTCAAAGCAAAAAGATTTTATCTTCAAATGCAAGAACTTTTCGTGGTTTTGTTGATTTTCAGCAAATGAACATATTTCAGCGAGGGAGAAGTTTTTTCTTTAATAGCGTCAGATTTTATCTTAAAATACAAGAACTTTTCGTGGTTCTTGTCAATTTTTGTTGGTTTTCATCCAATAAAATTATTTCAGTCAGCTAGATCTTTCTTCTTCAAAGCAAAAAGATTTTATCTTCAAATACAAGAACTTTTCGTGGTTTTGTTGATTTTCAGCAAATGAACATATTTCAGTGAGCGAGAAGTTTTTTCTTTAATCGCGTCAGATTTTATCTTAAAATACAAGAACTTTTCGTGGTTCTTGTCAATTTTTGTTGGTTTTCATCCAATAAACTTATTTCAGTCAGCTCGATCTTTCTTCTTCAAAGCAAAAAGATTTTATCTTCAAATACAAGAACTTTTCGTGGTTTTGTTGATTTTCAGCAAATGAACATATTTCAGCGAGCGAGAAGTTTTTTCTTTCATCGCGTCAGATTTTATCTTAAAATACAAGAACTTTTCGTGGTTCTTGTCAATTTTTGTTGATTTTCATCCAATGAACTTATTTCAGTCAGCTGGATCTTTCTTCTTGAAAGCAAAAAGATTTTATCTTCAAATACAAGAACTTTTCGTGGTTTTGTTGATTTTCAGCAAATGAACATATTTCAGCGAGCGAGAACTTTTTTCTTTAATAGCGTCAGATTTTATCTTAAAATACAAGAACTTTTCGTGGTTCTTGTCAATTTTTGTTGGTTTTCATCCAATAAACTTATTTCAGTCAGCTCGATCTTTCTTCTTCAAAGCAAAAAGATTTTATCTTCAAATACAAGAACTTTTCGTGGTTTTGTTGATTTTCAGCAAATGAACATATTTCAGCGAGGGAGAAGTTTTTTCTTTAATAGCGTCCAATTTTATCTTAAAATACAAGAACTTTTCGTGGTTCTTGTCAATTTTTGTTGGTTTTCATCCAATAAAATTATTTCAGTCAGCTAGATCTTTCTTCTTCAAAGCAAAAAGATTTTATCTTCAAATACAAGAACTTTTCGTGGTTTTGTTGATTTTCAGCAAATGAACATATTTCAGTGAGCGAGAAGTTTTTTCTTTAATCGCGTCAGATTTTATCTTAAAATACAAGAACTTTTCGTGGTTCTTGTCAATTTTTGTTGGTTTTCATCCAATAAAATTATTTCAGTCAGCTAGATCTTTCTTCTTCAAAGCAAAAAGATTTTATCTTCAAATACAAGAACTTTTCGTGGTTTTGTTGATTTTCAGCAAATGAACATATTTCAGTGAGCGAGAAGTTTTTTCTTTAATCGCGTCAGATTTTATCTTAAAATACAAGAACTTTTCGTGGTTCTTGTCAATTTTTGTTGGTTTTCATCCAATAAACTTATTTCAGTCAGCTAGATCTTTCTTCTTCAAAGCAAAAAGATTTTATCTTCAAATACAAGAACTTTTCGTGGTTTTGTTGATTTTCAGCAAATGAACATATTTCAGCGAGCTAGAGCTTTTTTCTTTAATAGCGTCAGATTTTATCTTAAAATACAAGAACTTTTCGTGGTTCTTGTCAATTTTTGTTGGTTCTCATCCAATAAACTTATTTCAGTCAGCTCTATCTTTTAAGATAATATCTGACGCGATAAAAGAAAAAACTTCTCGCTCGCTGTATTTCAGCGAGCGAGAAGTTTTTTCTTTCATCGCGTCAGATTTTATCTTAAAATACAAGAACATTTCGTGGTTCTTGTCAATTTTTGTTGATTTTCATCCAATAAACTTATTTCAGTCAGCTCGATCTTTCTTCTTCAAAGCAAAAAGATTTTATCTTCAAATACAAGAACTTTTCGTGGTTTTGTTGATTTTCAGCAAATGAACATATTTCAGCGAGCGAGAAGTTTTTTCTTTAATCGCGTAAGATTTTATCTTAAAATACAAGAACTTTTCGTGGTTCTTGTCAATTTTTGTTGGTTTTCATCTTATGAACTTATTTCAGTCAGCTCGATCTTTCTTCTTCAAAGCAAAAAGATTTTATCTTCAAATACAAGAACTTTTCGTGGTTTTGTTGATTTTCAGCAAATGAACATATTTCAGCGAGGGAGAAGTTTTTTCTTTAATCGCGCCAGATTTTATCTTAAAATACAAGAACTTTTCGTGGTTCTTGTCAATTTTTGTTGGTTTTCATCCAATAAACTTATTTCAGTCACCTCGATCTTTCTTCTTCAAAGCAAAAAGATTTTATCTTCAAATACAAGAACTTTTCGTGGTTTTGTTGATTTTCAGCAAATGAACATATTTCAGCGAGCGAGAAGTTTTTTCTTTCATAGCGTCAGATTTTATCTTAAAATACAAGAACTTTTCGTGGTTCTTGTCAATTTTTGTTGGTTTTCATCCAATAAAATTATTTCAGTCAGCTCGATCTTTCTTCTTCAAAGCAAAAAGATTTTATCTTCAAATACAAGAACTTTTCGTGGTTTTGTTGATTTTCAGCAAATGAACATATTTCAGTGAGCGAGAAGTTTTTTCTTCAATCGCGTCAGATTTTATCTTAAAATACAAGAACTTTTCGTGGTTCTTGTCAATTTTTGTTGGTTTTCATCCAATAAACTTATTTCAGTCAGCTAGATCTTTCTTCTTCAAAGCAAAAATATTTTATCTTCAAATACAAGAACTTTTCGTGGTTTTGTTGATTTTCAGCAAATGAACATATTTCAGCGAGCGAGAAGTTTTTTCTTTCATCGCGTCAGATTTTATCTTAAAATACAAGAACTTTTCGTGGTTCTTGTCAATTTTTGTTGATTTTCATCCAATGAACTTATTTCAGTCAGCTGGATCTTTCTTCTTGAAAGCAAAAAGATTTTATCTTCAAATACAAGAACTTTTCGTGGTTTTGTTGATTTTCAGCAAATGAACATATTTCAGCGAGCGAGAACTTTTTTCTTTAATAGCGTCAGATTTTATCTTAAAATACAAGAGCTTTTCGTGGTTCTTGTCAATTTTTGTTGGTTTTCATCCAATAAACTTATTTCAGTCAGCTCGATCTTTCTTCTTCAAAGCAAAAAGATTTTATCTTCAAATACAAGAACTTTTCGTGGTTTTGTTGATTTTCAGCAAATGAACATATTTCAGCGAGCGAGAAGTTTTTTCTTTAATCGCGTAAGATTTTATCTTAAAATACAAGAACTTTTCGTGGTTCTTGTCAATTTTTGTTGGTTTTCATCTTATGAACTTATTTCAGTCAGCTCGATCTTTCTTCTTCAAAGCAAAAAGATTTTATCTTCAAATACAAGAACTTTTCGTGGTTTTGTTGATTTTCAGCAAATGAACATATTTCAGCGAGCGAGAAGTTTTTTCTTTAATCGCGTAAGATTTTATCTTAAAATACAAGAACTTTTCGTGGTTCTTGTCAATTTTTGTTGGTTTTCATCTTATGAACTTATTTCAGTCAGCTGGATCTTTCTTCTTCAAAGCAAAAAGATTTTATCTTCAAATACAAGAACTTTTCGTGGTTTTGTTGATTTTCAGCAAATGAACATATTTCAGCGAGGGAGAAGTTTTTTCTTTAATAGCGTCCAATTTTATCTTAAAATACAAGAACTTTTCGTGGTTCTTGTCAATTTTTGTTGGTTTTCATCCAATAAAATTATTTCAGTCAGCTAGATCTTTCTTCTTCAAAGCAAAAAGATTTTATCTTCAAATACAAGAACTTTTCGTGGTTTTGTTGATTTTCAGCAAATGAACATATTTCAGTGAGCGAGAAGTTTTTTCTTTAATCGCGTCAGATTTTATCTTAAAATACAAGAACTTTTCGTGGTTCTTGTCAATTTTTGTTGGTTTTCATCCACTAAAATTATTTCAGTCAGCTAGATCTTTCTTCTTCAAAGCAAAAAGATTTTATCTTCAAATACAAGAACTTTTCGTGGTTTTGTTGATTTTCAGCAAATGAACATATTTCAGTGAGCGAGAAGTTTTTTCTTTAATCGCGTCAGATTTTATCTTAAAATTCAAGAACTTTTCGTGGTTCTTGTCAATTTTTGTTGGTTTTCATCCAATAAACTTATTTCAGTCAGCTGGATCTTTCTTCTTCAAAGCAAAAAGATTTTATCTTCAAATACAAGAACTTTTTGTGGTTTTGTTGATTTTCAGCAAATGAACATATTTCAGCGAGCGAGAAGTTTTTTCTTTCATCGCGTCAGATTTTATCTTAAAATACAAGAACTTTTCGTGGTTCTTGTCAATTTTTGTTGATTTTCATCCAATGAACTTATTTCAGTCAGCTTGATCTTCCTTCTTGAAAGCAAAAAGATTTTATCTTCAAATACAAGAACTTTTCGTGGTTTTGTTGATTTTCAGCAAATGAACATATTTCAGCGAGCTCGAGCTTTTTTCATTAATAGCGTCAGATTTTATCTTAAAATACAAGAACTTTTCGTGGTTCTTGTCAATTTTTGTTGGTTCTCATCCAATAAACTTATTTCAGTCAGCTCGATCTTTCTTCTTCAAAGCAAAAAGATGTTATCTTCAAATACAAGAACTTTTCGTGGTTTTGTTGATTTTCAGCAAATGAACATATTTCAGCGAGCGAGAAGTTTTTTCTTTAATCGCGTAAGATTTTATCTTAAAATACAAGAACTTTTCGTGGTTCTTGTCAATTTTTGTTGGTTTTCATCTTATGAACTTATTTCAGTCAGCTAGATCTTTCTTCTTCAAAGCAAAAAGATTTTATCTTCAAATACAAGAACTTTTCGTGGTTTTGTTGATTTTCAGCAAATGAACATATTTCAGCGAGGGAGAAGTTTTTTCTTTAATCGCGCCAGATTTTATCTTAAAATACAAGAACTTTTCGTGGTTCTTGTCAATTTTTGTTGGTTTTCATCCAATAAACTTATTTCAGTCACCTCGATCTTTCTTCTTCAAAGCAAAAAGATTTTATCTTCAAATACAAGAACTTTTCGTGGTTTTGTTGATTTTCAGCAAATGAACATATTTCAGCGAGCGAGAAGTTTTTTCTTTAATCGCGGAAGATTTTATCTTAAAATACAAGAACTTTTCGTGGTTCTTGTCAATTTTTGTTGGTTTTCATCTTATGAACTTATTTCAGTCAGCTCGATCTTTCTTCTTCAAAGCAAAAAGATTTTATCTTCAAATGCAAGAACTTTTCGTGGTTTTGTTGATTTTCAGCAAATGAACATATTTCAGCGAGGGAGAAGTTTTTTCTTCAATAGCGTCAGATTTTATCTTAAAATACAACAACTTTTCGTGGTTCTTGTCAATTTTTGTTGGTTTTCATCCAATAAAATTATTTCAGTCAGCTAGATCTTTCTTCTTCAAAGCAAAAAGATTTTATCTTCAAATACAAGAACTTTTCGTGGTTTTGTTGATTTTCAGCAAATGAACATATTTCAGTGAGCGAGAAGTTTTTTCTTTAATCGCGTCAGATTTTATCTTAAAATACAAGAACTTTTCGTGGTTCTTGTCAATTTTTGTTGGTTTTCATCCAATAAACTTATTTCAGTCAGCTAGATCTTTCTTCTTCAAAGCAAAAAGATTTTATCTTCAAATACAAGAACTTTTCGTGGTTTTGTTGATTTTCAGCAAATGAACATATTTCAGCGAGCGAGAAGTTTTTTCTTTCATCGCGTCAGATTTTATCTTAAAATACAAGAACTTTTCGTGGTTCTTGTCAATTTTTGTTGATTTTCATCCAATGAACTTATTTCAGTCAGCTGGATCTTTCTTCTTGAAAGCAAAAAGATTTTATCTTCAAATACAAGAACTTTTTGTGGTTTTGTTGATTTTCAGCAAATGAACATATTTCAGCGAGCTGGAACTTTTTTCTTTAATAGCGTCAGATTTTATCTTAAAATACAAGAACTTTTCGTGGTTCTTGTCAATTTTTGTTGGTTTTCATCCAATAAACTTATTTCAGTCAGCTCGATCTTTCTTCTTCAAAGCAAAAAGATTTTATCTTCAAATACAAGAACTTTTCGTGGTTTTGTTGATTTTCAGCAAATGAACATATTTCAGCGAGCGAGAAGTTTTTTCTTTAATCGCGTAAGATTTTATCTTAAAATACAAGAACTTTTCGTGGTTCTTCTCAATTTTTGTTGGTTTTCATCCAATAAAATTATTTCAGTCAGCTAGATCTTTCTTCTTCAAAGCAAAAAGATTTTATCTTCAAATACAAGAACTTTTCGTGGTTTTGTTGATTTTCAGCAAATGAACATATTTCAGCGAGGGAGAAGTTTTTTCTTTAATAGCGTCCAATTTTATCTTAAAATACAAGAACTTTTCGTGGTTCTTGTCAATTTTTGTTGGTTTTCATCCAATAAAATTATTTCAGTCAGCTAGATCTTTCTTCTTCAAAGCAAAAAGATTTTATCTTCAAATACAAGAACTTTTCGTGGTTTTGTTGATTTTCAGCAAATGAACATATTTCAGCGAGCGAGAAGTTTTTTCTTCAATAGCGTAAGATTTTATCTTAAAATACAAGAACTTTTCGTGGTTCTTGTCAATTTTTGTTGGTTTTCATACAATAAACTTATTTCAGTCAGCTAGATCTTTCTTCTTCAAAGCAAAAAGATTTTATCTTCAAATACAACAACTTTTCGTCGTTTTGTTGGTTTTCAGCAAATGAACATATTTCAGTGAGCGAGAAGTTTCTTCTTTAATCGCGTCAGATTTTATCTTAAAATACAAGAACTTTTCGTGGTTCTTGTCAATTTTTGTGAGTTTTCATCTTCTGAACTTATTTCAGTCAGCTAGATCTTTCTTCTTCAAAGCAAAAAGATTTTATCTTCAAATACAATAACTTTTCGTGGTTTTGTTGATTTTCAGCAAATGAACATATTTCAGCGAGATAGAAGTTTTTTCTTCAATAGCGTAAGATTTTATCTTAAAATACAAGAACTTTTCGTGGTTCTTGTCAATTTTTGTTGGTTTTCATCCAATAAACTTATTTCAGTCACCTCGATCTTTCTTCTTCAAAGCAAAAAGATTTTATCTTCAAATACAAGAACTTTTCGTGGTTTTGTTGATTTTCAGCAAATGAACATATTTCAGCGAGCGAGAAGTTTTTTCTTTAATCGCGTAAGATTTTATCTTAAAATACAAGAACTTTTCGTGGTTCTTGTCAATTTTTGTTGGTTTTCATCCAATAAAATTATTTCAGTCAGCTAGATCTTTCTTCTTCAAAGCAAAAAGATTTTATCTTCAAATACAAGAACTTTTCGTGGTTTTGTTGATTTTCAGCAAATGAACATATTTCAGCGAGCGAGAAGTTTTTTCTTTAATCGCGTAAGATTTTATCTTAAAATACAAGAACTTTTCGTGGTTCTTGTCAATTTTTGTTGGTTTTCATCCAATAAAATTATTTCAGTCAGCTAGATCTTTCTTCTTCAAAGCAAAAAGATTTTATCTTCAAATACAAGAACTTTTCGTGGTTGTGTTGATTTTCAGCAAATGAACATATTTCAGCGAGCGAGAAGTTTTTTCTTCAATAGCGTAAGATTTTATCTTAAAATACAAGAACTTTTCGTGGTTCTTGTCAATTTTTGTTGGTTTTCATACAATAAACTTATTTCAGTCAGCTAGATCTTTCTTCTTCAAAGCAAAAAGATTTTATCTTCAAATACAACAACTTTTCGTGGTTTTGTTGATTTTCAGCAAATGAACATATTTCAGTGAGCGAGAAGTTTCTTCTTTAATCGCGTCAGATTTTATCTTAAAATACAAGAACTTTTCGTGGTTCTTGTCAATTTTTGTTAGTTTTCATCTTCTGAACTTATTTCAGTCAGCTGGATCTTTCTTCTTCAAAGCAAAAAGATTTTATCTTCAAATACAAGAACTTTTCGTGGTTTTGTTGATTTTCAGCAAATGAACATATTTCAGCGAGCTAGAAGTTTTTTCTTTAATAGCGTCAGATTTTATCTTAAAATACAAGAACTTTTCGTGGTTCTTGTCAATTTTTGTTGGTTCTCATCCAATAAACTTATTTCAGTCAGCTCGATCTTTCTTCTTCAAAGCAAAAAGATTTTATCTTCAAATACAAGAACTTTTCGTGGTTTTGTTGATTTTCAGCAAATGAACATATTTCAGCGAGATAGAAGTTTTTTCTTCAATAGCGTAAGATTTTATCTTAAAATACAAGAACTTTTCGTGGTTCTTGTCAATTTTTGTTCGTTTTCATCTTATGAACTTATTTCAGTCAGCTAGATCTTTCTTCTTCAAAGCAAAAAGATTTTATCTTCAAATACAAGAACTTTTCGTGGTTTTGTTGATTTTCAGCAAATGAACATATTTCAGCGAGGGAGAAGTTTTTTCTTTAATAGCGTCCAATTTTATCTTAAAATACAAGAACTTTTCGTGGTTCTTGTCAATTTTTGTTGGTTTTCATCCAATAAAATTATTTCAGTCAGCTAGATCTTTCTTCTTCAAAGCAAAAAGATTTTATCTTCAAATACAAGAACTTTTCGTGGTTTTGTTGATTTTCAGCAAATGAACATATTTCAGTGAGCGAGAAGTTTTTTCTTTAATCGCGTCAGATTTTATCTTAAAATACAAGAACTTTTCGTGGTTCTTGTCAATTTTTGTTGGTTTTCATCCAATAAACTTATTTCAGTCAGCTAGATCTTTCTTCTTGAAAGCAAAAAGATTTTATCTTCAAATACAAGAACTTTTCGTGGTTTTGATGATTTTCAGCAAATGAACATATTTCAGCGAGCGAGAAGTTTTTTCTTTAATCGCGTCAGATTTTATCTTAAAATGCAAGAACTTTTCGTGGTTCTTGTCAATTTTTGTTGGTTTTCATCCAATAAAATTATTTCAGTCAGCTAGATCTTTCTTCTTCAAAGCAAAAAGATTTTATCTTCAAATACAAGAACTTTTCGTGGTTTTGTTGATTTTCAGCAAATGAACATATTTCAGTGAGCGAGAAGTTTTTTCTTTAATCGCGTCAGATTTTATCTTAAAATACAAGAACTTTTCGTGGTTCTTGTCAATTTTTGTTGGTTTTCATCCAATAAACTTATTTCAGTCAGCGAGATCTTTCTTCTTCAAAGCAAAAAGATTTTATCTTCAAATACAAGAACTTTTCGTGGTTTTGTTGATTTTCAGCAAATGAACATATTTCAGCGAGCGAGAAGTTTTTTCTTTCATCGCGTCAGATTTTATCTTAAAATACAAGAACTTTTCGTGGTTCTTGTCAATTTTTGTTGATTTTCATCCAATGAACTTATTTCAGTCAGCTGGATCTTTCTTCTTGAAAGCAAAAAGATTTTATCTTCAAATACAAGAACTTTTCGTGGTTTTGTTGATTTTCAGCAAATGAACATATTTCAGCGAGCGAGAAGTTTTTTCTTTAATCGCGTAAGATTTTATCTTAAAATACAAGAACTTTTCGTGGTTCTTGTCAATTTTTGTTGGTTTTCATCCAATAAAATTATTTCAGTCAGCTAGATCTTTCTTCTTCAAAGCAAAAAGATTTTATCTTCAAATACAAGAACTTTTCGTGGTTTTGTTGATTTTCAGCAAATGAACATATTTCAGCGAGCGAGAAGTTTTTTCTTTAATCGCGTAAGATTTTATCTTAAAATACAAGAACTTTTCGTGGTTCTTGTCAATTTTTGTTGGTTTTCATCTTATGAACTTATTTCAGTCAGCTAGATCTTTCTTCTTCAAAGCAAAAAGATTTTATCTTCAAATACAAGAACTTTTCGTGGTTTTGTTGATTTTCAGCAAATGAACATATTTCAGCGAGCGAGAAGTTTTTTCTTTAATCGCGTAAGATTTTATCTTAAAATACAAGAACTTTTCGTGGTTCTTGTCAATTTTTGTTAGTTTTCATCTTATGAACTTATTTCAGTCAGCTAGATCTTTCTTCTTCAAAGGAAAAAGATTTTATCTTCAAATACTAGAACTTTTCGTGGTTTTGTTGATTTTCAGCAAATGAACATATTTCAGCGAGGGAGAAGTTTTTTCTTCAATAGCGTAAGATTTTATCTGAAAATACAAGAACTTTTCGTGGTTCTTGTCAATTTTTGTTAGTTTTCATCTTATGAACTTATTTCAGTCAGCTAGATCTTTCTTCTTCAAAGCAAAAAGATTTTATCTTCAAATACAAGAACTTTTTGTGGTTTTGTTGATTTTCAGCAAATGAACATATTTCAGTGAGCGAGAAGTTTTTTCTTTAATCGCGTCAGATTTTATCTTAAAATGCAAGAACTTTTCGTGGTTCTTGTCAATTTTTGTTGGTTTTCATCCAATAAACTTATTTCAGTCACCTAGATCTTTCTTCTTCAAAGCAAAAAGATTTTATCTTCAAATACAAGAACTTTTCGTGGTTTTGTTGATTTTCAGCAAATGAACATATTTCAGCGAGCGAGAAGTTTTTTCTTTCATCGCGTCAGATTTTATCTTAAAATACAAGAACTTTTCGTGGTTCTTGTCAATTTTTGTTGGTTTTCATCCAATCAACTTATTTCAGTCAGCTAGATCTTTCTTCTTGAAAGCAAAAAGATTTTATCTTCAAATACAAGAACTTTTCGTGGTTTTGTTGATTTTCAGCAAATGAACATATTTCAGCGAGCGAGAAGTTTTTTCTTCAATAGCGTAAGATTTTATCTTAAAATACAAGAACTTTTCGTGGTTCTTGTCAATTTTTGTTAGTTTTCATCTTATGAACTTATTTCAGTCAGCTAGATCTTTCTTCTTCAAAGCAAAAAGATTTTATCTTCAAATACAAGAACTTTTCGTGGTTTTGTTGATTTTCAGCAAATGAACATATTTCAGCGAGGGAGAAGTTTTTTCTTTAATAGCGTCAGATTTTATCTTAAAATACAAGAACTTTTCGTGGTTCTTGTCAATTTTTGTTGGTTTTCATCCAATAAAATTATTTCAGTCAGCTAGATCTTTCTTCTTCAAAGCAAAAAGATTTTATCTTCAAATACAAGAACTTTTCGTGGTTTTGTTGATTTTCAGCAAATGAACATATTTCAGTGAGCGAGAAGTTTTTTCTTTAATCGCGTCAGATTTTATCTTAAAATGCAAGAACTTTTCGTGGTTCTTGTCAATTTTTGTTGGTTTTCATCCAATAAACTTATTTCAGTCAGCTGGATCTTTCTTCTTCAAAGCAAAAAGATTTTATCTTCAAATACAAGAACTTTTCGTGGTTTTTTTGATTTTCAGCAAATGAACATATTTCAGCGAGCTAGAAGTTTTTTCTTCAATAGCGTAAGATTTTATCTTAAAATACAAGAACTTTTCGTGGTTCTTGTCAATTTTTGTTAGTTTTCATCTTATGAACTTATTTCAGTCAGCTAGATCTTTCTTCTTCAAAGGAAAAAGATTTTATCTTCAAATACTAGAACTTTTCGTGGTTTTGTTGATTTTCAGCAAATGAACATATTTCAGCGAGGGAGAAGTTTTTTCTTTAATAGCGTCAGATTTTATCTTAAAATACAAGAACTTTTCGTGGTTCTTGTCAATTTTTGTTGGTTTTCATCCAATAAACTTATTTCAGTCAGCGAGATCTTTCTTCTTCAAAGCAAAAAGATTTTATCTTCAAATACAAGAACTTTTCGTGGTTTTGTTGATTTTCAGCAAATGAACATATTTCAGCGAGCGAGAAGTTTTTTCTTTAATCGCGTAAGATTTTATCTTAAAATACAAGAACTTTTCGTGGTTCTTGTCAATTTTTGTTGGTTTTCATCTTATGAACTTATTTCAGTCAGCTAGATCTTTCTTCTTCAAAGCAAAAAGATTTTATCTTCAAATACAAGAACTTTTCGTGGTTTTGTTGATTTTCAGCAAATGAACATATTTCAGCGAGGGAGAAGTTTTTTCTTTAATAGCGTCAGATTTTATCTTAAAATACAAGAACTTTTCGTGGTTCTTGTCAATTTTTGTTGGTTTTCATCCAATAAAATTATTTCAGTCAGCTAGATCTTTCTTCTTCAAAGCAAAAAGATTTTATCTTCAAATACAAGAACTTTTCGTGGTTTTGTTGATTTTCAGCAAATGAACATATTTCAGTGAGCGAGAAGTTTTTTCTTTAATCGCGTCAGATTTTATCTTAAAATGCAAGAACTTTTCGTGGTTCTTGTCAATTTTTGTTGGTTTTCATCCAATAAACTTATTTCAGTCAGCTGGATCTTTCTTCTTCAAAGCAAAAAGATTTTATCTTCAAATACAAGAACTTTTCGTGGTTTTGTTGATTTTCAGCAAATGAACATATTTCAGCGAGCTAGAAGTTTTTTCTTCAATAGCGTAAGATTTTATCTTAAAATACAAGAACTTTTCGTGGTTCTTGTCAATTTTTGTTAGTTTTCATCTTATGAACTTATTTCAGTCAGCTAGATCTTTCTTCTTCAAAGGAAAAAGATTTTATCTTCAAATACTAGAACTTTTCGTGGTTTTGTTGATTTTCAGCAAATGAACATATTTCAGCGAGGGAGAAGTTTTTTCTTTAATAGCGTCAGATTTTATCTTAAAATACAAGAACTTTTCGTGGTTCTTGTCAATTTTTGTTGGTTTTCATCCAATAAACTTATTTCAGTCAGCGAGATCTTTCTTCTTCAAAGCAAAAAGATTTTATCTTCAAATACAAGAACTTTTCGTGGTTTTGTTGATTTTCAGCAAATGAACATATTTCAGCGAGCGAGAAGTTTTTTCTTTAATCGCGTAAGATTTTATCTTAAAATACAAGAACTTTTCGTGGTTCTTGTCAATTTTTGTTAGTTTTCATCTTATGAACTTATTTCAGTCAGCTAGATCTTTCTTCTTCAAAGGAAAAAGATTTTATCTTCAAATACTAGAACTTTTCGTGGTTTTGTTGATTTTCAGCAAATGAACATATTTCAGCGAGGGAGAAGTTTTTTCTTCAATAGCGTAAGATTTTATCTGAAAATACAAGAACTTTTCGTGGTTCTTGTCAATTTTTGTTAGTTTTCATCTTATGAACTTATTTCAGTCAGCTAGATCTTTCTTCTTCAAAGCAAAAAGATTTTATCTTCAAATACAAGAACTTTTTGTGGTTTTGTTGATTTTCAGCAAATGAACATATTTCAGTGAGCGAGAAGTTTTTTCTTTAATCGCGTCAGATTTTATCTTAAAATGCAAGAACTTTTCGTGGTTCTTGTCAATTTTTGTTGGTTTTCATCCAATAAACTTATTTCAGTCACCTAGATCTTTCTTCTTCAAAGCAAAAAGATTTTATCTTCAAATACAAGAACTTTTCGTGGTTTTGTTGATTTTCAGCAAATGAACATATTTCAGCGAGCGAGAAGTTTTTTCTTTCATCGCGTCAGATTTTATCTTAAAATACAAGAACTTTTCGTGGTTCTTGTCAATTTTTGTTGGTTTTCATCCAATCAACTTATTTCAGTCAGCTAGATCTTTCTTCTTGAAAGCAAAAAGATTTTATCTTCAAATACAAGAACTTTTCGTGGTTTTGTTGATTTTCAGCAAATGAACATATTTCAGCGAGCTAGAAGTTTTTTCTTCAATAGCGTAAGATTTTATCTTAAAATACAAGAACTTTTCGTGGTTCTTGTCAATTTTTGTTAGTTTTCATCTTATGAACTTATTTCAGTCAGCTAGATCTTTCTTCTTCAAAGCAAAAAGATTTTATCTTCAAATACAAGAACTTTTCGTGGTTTTGTTGATTTTCAGCAAATGAACATATTTCAGCGAGCGAGAAGTTTTTTCTTTAATCGCGTCAGATTTTATCTTAAAATACAAGAACTTTTCGTGGTTCTTGTCAATTTTTGTTGGTTTTCATCCAATAAAATTATTTCAGTCAGCTAGATCTTTCTTCTTCAAAGCAAAAAGATTTTATCTTCAAATACAAGAACTTTTCGTGGTTTTGTTGATTTTCAGCAAATGAACATATTTCAGTGAGCGAGAAGTTTTTTCTTTAATCGCGTCAGATTTTATCTTAAAATGCAAGAACTTTTCGTGGTTCTTGTCAATTTTTGTTGGTTTTCATCCAATAAACTTATTTCAGTCAGCTGGATCTTTCTTCTTCAAAGCAAAAAGATTTTATCTTCAAATACAAGAACTTTTCGTGGTTTTTTTGATTTTCAGCAAATGAACATATTTCAGCGAGCTAGAAGTTTTTTCTTCAATAGCGTAAGATTTTATCTTAAAATACAAGAACTTTTCGTGGTTCTTGTCAATTTTTGTTAGTTTTCATCTTATGAACTTATTTCAGTCAGCTAGATCTTTCTTCTTCAAAGGAAAAAGATTTTATCTTCAAATACTAGAACTTTTCGTGGTTTTGTTGATTTTCAGCAAATGAACATATTTCAGCGAGGGAGAAGTTTTTTCTTTAATAGCGTCAGATTTTATCTTAAAATACAAGAACTTTTCGTGGTTCTTGTCAATTTTTGTTGGTTTTCATCCAATAAACTTATTTCAGTCAGCGAGATCTTTCTTCTTCAAAGCAAAAAGATTTTATCTTCAAATACAAGAACTTTTCGTGGTTTTGTTGATTTTCAGCAAATGAACATATTTCAGCGAGCGAGAAGTTTTTCCTTTAATCGCGTAAGATTTTATCTTAAAATACAAGAACTTTTCGTGGTTCTTGTCAATTTTTGTTGGTTTTCATCTTATGAACTTATTTCAGTCAGCTAGATCTTTCTTCTTCAAAGCAAAAAGATTTTATCTTCAAATACAAGAACTTTTCGTGGTTTTGTTGATTTTCAGCAAATGAACATATTTCAGCGAGGGAGAAGTTTTTTCTTTAATCGCGTCAGATTTTATCTGAAAATGCAACAACTTTTCGTGGTTCTTGTCAATTTTTGTTGGTTTTCATCCAATAAACTTATTTCAGTCAGCTAGATCTTTCTTCTTCAAAGCAAAAAGATTTTATCTTCAAATACAAGAACTTTTCGTGGCTTTGTTGATTTTCAGCAAATGAACATATTTCAATGAGCGAGAAGTTTCTTCTTTAATCACGTCAGATTTTATCTTAAAATACAAGAACTTTTCGTGGTTCTTGTCAATTTTTGTTGGTTTTCATCCAATGAACTTATTTCAGTCAGCAAGATCTTTCTTCTTGAAAGCAAAAAGATGTTATCTTCAAATACAAGAACTTTTCGTGGTTTTGTTGATTTTCAGCAAATGAACATATTTCAGCGAGCTAGAAGTTTTTTCTTCAATAGCGTAAGATTTTATCTTAAAATACAAGAACTTTTTGTGGTTCTTGTCAATTTTTGTTGGTTTTCATCCAATGAACTTATTTCAGTCAGCTAGATCTTTCTTCTTGAAAGCAAAAATATTTTATCTTCAAATACAAGAACTTTTCGTGGTTTTGTTGATTTTCAGCAAATGAACATATTTCAGCGAGCGAGAAGTTTTTTCTTCAATAGCGTAAGATTTTATCTGAAAATACAAGAACTTTTCGTGGTTCTTGTCAATTTTTGTTAGTTTTCATCTTATGAACTTATTTCAGTCAGCTCGATCTTTCTTCTTCAAAGCAAAAAGATTTTATCTTCAAATACAAGAACATTTTGTGGTTTTGTTGATTTTCAGCAAATGAACATATTTCAGTGAGCGAGAAGTTTTTTCTTCAATCGCATCAGATTTTATCTTAAAATGCAAGAACTTTTCGTGGTTCTTGTCAATTTTTGTTGGTTTTCATCCAATAAAATTATTTCAGTCAGCTAGATCTTTCTTCTTCAAAGCAAAAAGATTTTATCTTCAAATACAAGAACTTTTCGTGGTTTTGTTGATTTTCAGCAAATGAACATATTTCAGCGAGCGAGAAGTTTTTTCTTTCATTGCGTCAGATTTTATCTTCAAATGCAAGAACTTTTCGTGGTTTTGTTGATTTTCAGCAAATGAACATATTTCAGTGAGCGAGAAGTTTTTTCTTTAATCGCGTCAGATTTTATCTTAAAATACAAGAACTTTTCGTGGTTCTTGTCAATTTTTGTTGGTTTTCATCCAATATACTTATTTCAGTCACCTAGATCTTTCTTCTTCAAAGCAAAAAGATTTTATCTTCAAATACAAGAACTTTTCGTGGTTTTGTTGATTTTCAGCAAATGAACATATTTCAGCGAGCGAGAAGTTTTTTCTTTCATCGCGTCAGATTTTATCTTAAAATACAAGAACTTTTCGTGGTTCTTGTCAATTTTTGTTGGTTTTCATCCAATGAACTTATTTCAGTCAGCTAGATCTTTCTTCTTGAAAGCAAAAAGATTTTATCTTCAAATACAAGAACTTTTCGTGGTTTTGTTGATTTTCAGCAAATGAACATATTTCAGCGAGCTAGAAGTTTTTTCTTCAATAGCGTAAGATTTTATCTTAAAAAACAAGAACCTTTCGTGGTTCTTGTCAATTTTTGTTAGTTTTCATCTTATGAACTTATTTCAGTCAGCTAGATCTTTCTTCTTCAAAGGAAAAAGATTTTATCTTCAAATACTAGAACTTTTCGTGGTTTTGTTGATTTTCAGCAAATGAACATATTTCAGCGAGGGAGAAGTTTTTTCTTTAATAGCGTCAGATTTTATCTTAAAATACAAGAACTTTTCGTGGTTCTTGTCAATTTTTGTTGGTTTTCATCCAATAAACTTATTTCAGTCAGCGAGATCTTTCTTCTTCAAAGCAAAAAGATTTTATCTTCAAATACAAGAACTTTTCGTGGTTTTGTTGATTTTCAGCAAATGAACATATTTCAGCGAGCGAGAAGTTTTTTCTTTAATCGCGTAAGATTTTATCTTAAAATACAAGAACCTTTCGTGGTTCTTGTCAATTTTTGTTGGTTTTCATCTTATGAACTTATTTCAGTCAGCTAGATCTTTCTTCTTCAAAGCAAAAAGATTTTATCTTCAAATACAAGAACTTTTCGTGGTTTTGTTGATTTTCAGCAAATGAACATATTTCAGCGAGGGAGAAGTTTTTTCTTTAATCGCGTCAGATTTTATCTGAAAATGCAACAACTTTTCGTGGTTCTTGTCAATTTTTGTTGGTTTTCATCCATTATTACTTAAGATAAAAAATCACGGGATTGGGGGTAATATTCTGGCATGGGTGGAGGATTGGTTATCGAACAGGAAGCAGAGAGTTGGGATAAATGGTTCATTTTCGGACTGGCAACCAGTAACCAGTGGTGTTCCACAGGGGTCGGTGCTGTGTCCCCAACTCTTTACAATCTATATTAACGATTTGGAGGAGGGGACCGAGTGCAACATATCAAAATTTGCAGATGATACAAAGATGGGAGGGAAAGTAGAGAGTGAGGCGGACATAAAAAACCTGCAAGGGGATATAGACAGGCTGGGTGAGTGGGCGGAGATTTGGCAGATGCAATATAATATTGGAAAATGTGAGGTTATGCACTTTGGCAGGAAAAATCAGAGAGCAAGTTGTTTTCTTAATGGCGAGAGACTGGAAAGTACTGCAGTACAAAGGGATCTGGGGGTCCTAGTGCAAGAAAATCAAAAAGTTGGTATGCAGGTGCAGCAGGTGATCAAGAAAGCCAACGGAATGTTGGCTTTTATTGCTAGGGGGATAGAATATAAAAACAAGGAGGTATTGCTGCAGTTATATAAGGTATTGGTGAGACCGCACCTGGAATACTGCATACAGTTTTGGTCTCCATACTTAAGAAAAGACATACTTGCTCTCGAGGCAGTACAAAGAAGGTTCACTCGGTTAATCCCGGGGATGAGGGGGCGGACATATGAGGAGAGGTTGAGTAGATTGGGACTCTACTCATTGGAGTTCAGAAGAATGAGAGGCGATCTTATTGAAACATATAAGATTGTGAAGGGTCTTGATCGGGTGGATGCAGTAAGGATGTTCCCAAAGATGGGTGAAACTAGAACTAGGGGGCATAATCTTAGAATAAGGGGCTGCTCTTTCAAAACTGAGATGAGGAGAAACTTCTTCACTCAGAGGGTGGTAGGTCTGTGGAATTTGCTGCCCCAGGAAGCTGTGGAAGCTACATCATTAGATAAATTTAAAACAGAAATAGACAGTTTCCTAGAAGTAAAGGGAATTAGGGGTTATGGGGAGCGGGCAGGAAATTGGACATGAAGCTGAGTTCGGATCGGTCAATGCCCTGTGGGTGGCGGAGAGGGCCCAGGGGCTATGTGGCCGGGTCCTGCTCCGACTTCTTGTGTTCTTTAGATTTGTGGTTGGGATCAGATCAGCCATGATCTTATTGAATGGCGGAGCAGGCTCGAGGGGCCGATTGGCCTACTCCTGCTCCAATTTCTTATGTTCTTATGTTCTTATGTTCTTATGTTCTAAACTTATTTCAGTCAGCTAGATCTTTCTTCTTCAAAGCAAAAAGATTTTATCTTCAAATACAAGAACTTTTCG
This sequence comes from Heptranchias perlo, assembly GCF_035084215.1. Classification (NCBI taxonomy): domain Eukaryota; kingdom Metazoa; phylum Chordata; class Chondrichthyes; order Hexanchiformes; family Hexanchidae; genus Heptranchias; species Heptranchias perlo. The sequence continues at coordinate 1,132,457 of NC_090344.1, read as the reverse complement.
TGGTTTTGTTGATTTTCAGCAAATGAACATATTTCAGTGAGCGAGAAGTTTCTTCTTTAATCGCGTCAGATTTTATCTTAAAATACAAGAACTTTTCGTGGTTCTTGTCAATTTTTGTTGGTTTTCATCCAATGAACTTATTTCAGTCAGCAAGATCTTTCTTCTTGAAAGCAAAAAGATGTTATCTTCAAATACAAGAACTTTTTGTGGTTTTGTTGATTTTCAGCAAATGAACATATTTCAGCGAGCTAGAAGTTTTTTCTTCAATAGCGTAAGATTTTATCTTAAAATACAAGAACTTTTTGTGGTTCTTGTCAATTTTTGTTGGTTTTCATCCAATGAACTTATTTCAGTCAGCTAGATCTTTCTTCTTGAAAGCAAAAAGATTTTATCTTCAAATACAAGAACTTTTCGTGGTTTTGTTGATTTTCAGCAAATGAACATATTTCAGCGAGCGAGAAGTTTTTTCTTCAATAGCGTAAGATTTTATCTGAAAATACAAGAACTTTTCGTGGTTCTTGTCAATTTTTGTTAGTTTTCATCTTATGAACTTATTTCAGTCAGCTCGATCTTTCTTCTTCAAAGCAAAAAGATTTTATCTTCAAATACAAGAACATTTTGTGGTTTTGTTGATTTTCAGCAAATGAACATATTTCAGTGAGCGAGAAGTTTTTTCTTCAATCGCATCAGATTTTATCTTAAAATGCAAGAACTTTTCGTGGTTCTTGTCAATTTTTGTTGGTTTTCATCCAATAAAATTATTTCAGTCAGCTCGATCTTTCTTCTTCAAAGCAAAAAGATTTTATCTTCAAATACAAGAACTTTTCGTGGTTTTGTTGATTTTCAGCAAATGAACATATTTCAGCGAGCGAGAAGTTTTTTCTTTCATTGCGTCAGATTTTATCTTCAAATGCAAGAACTTTTCGTGGTTTTGTTGATTTTCAGCAAATGAACATATTTCAGTGAGCGAGAAGTTTTTTCTTTAATCGCGTCAGATTTTATCTTAAAATACAAGAACTTTTCGTGGTTCTTGTCAATTTTTGTTGGTTTTCATCCAATATACTTATTTCAGTCACCTAGATCTTTCTTCTTCAAAGCAAAAAGATTTTATCTTCAAATACAAGAACTTTTCGTGGTTTTGTTGATTTTCAGCAAATGAACATATTTCAGCGAGCGAGAAGTTTTTTCTTTCATCGCGTCAGATTTTATCTTAAAATACAAGAACTTTTCGTGGTTCTTGTCAATTTTTGTTGGTTTTCATCCAATGAACTTATTTCAGTCAGCTAGATCTTTCTTCTTGAAAGCAAAAAGATTTTATCTTCAAATACAAGAACTTTTCGTGGTTTTGTTGATTTTCAGCAAATGAACATATTTCAGCGAGCGAGAAGTTTTTTCTTCAATAGCGTAAGATTTTATCTTAAAATACAAGACCTTTTCGTGGTTCTTGTCAATTTTTGTTAGTTTTCATCTTATGAACTTATTTCAGTCAGCTGGATCTTTCTTCTTCAAAGCAAAAAGATTTTATCTTCAAATACAAGAACTTTTCGTGGTTCTTGTCAATTTTTGATGGTTTTCATCCAATAAAATTATTTCAGTCAGCTAGATCTTTCTTCTTCAAAGCAAAAAGATTTTATCTTCAAATACAAGAACTTTTCGTGGTTTTGTTGCTTTTCAGCAAATTAACATATTTCAGCGAGGGAGAAGTTTTTTCTTTAATCGCGTCAGATTTTATCTTAAAATACAAGAACTTTTCGTGGTTCTTGTCAATTTTTGTTGGTTTTCATCCAATAAACTTATTTCAGTCAGCAAGATCTTCCTTCTTCGAAGCAAAAAGATTTTATCTTCAAATACAAGAACTTTTCGTGGTTTTGTTGATTTTCAGCAAATGAACATATTTCAGCGAGGGAGAAGTTTTTTCTTTAATCGCGCCAGATTTTATCTTAAAATACAAGAACTTTTCGTGGTTCTTGTCAATTTTTGTTGGTTTTCATCTTATGAACTTATTTCAGTCAGCTAGATCTTTCTTCTTCAAAGCAAAAAGATTTTATCTTCAAATGCAAGAACTTTTCGTGGTTTTGTTGATTTTCAGCAAATGAACATATTTCAGCGAGGGAGAAGTTTTTTCTTTAATAGCGTCAGATTTTATCTTAAAATACAAGAACTTTTCGTGGTTCTTGTCAATTTTTGTTGGTTTTCATCCAATGAACTTATTTCAGTCAGCTAGATCTTTCTTCTTGAAAGCAAAAAGATTTTATCTTCAAATACAAGAACTTTTCTTGGTTTTGTTGATTTTCAGCAAATGAACATATTTCAGTGAGCGAGAAGTTTCTTCTTTAATCACGTCAGAATTTATCTTAAAATACAAGAACTTTTCGTGGTTCTTGTCAATTTTTGTTGGTTTTCATCCAATGAACTTATTTCAGTCAGCTAGATCTTTCTTCTTGAAAGCAAAAAGATTTTATCTTCAAATACAAGAACTTTTCGTGGTTTTGTTGATTTTCAGCAAATGAACATATTTCAGCGAGCTAGAAGTTTTTTCTTCAATAGCGGAAGATTTTATCTTAAAATACAAGAACTTTTTGTGGTTCTTGTCAATTTTTGTTGGTTTTCATCCAATGAACTTATTTCAGTCAGCTCGATCTTTCTTCTTGAAAGCAAAAAGATTTTATCTTCAAATACAAGAACTTTTCGTGGTTTTGTTGATTTTCAGCAAATGAACATATTTCAGCGAGCGAGAAGTTTTTTCTTCAATAGCGTAAGATTTTATCTGAAAATACAAGAACTTTTCGTGGTTCTTGTCAATTTTTGTTAGTTTTCATCTTATGAACTTATTTCAGTCAGCCAGATCTTTCTTCTTCAAAGCAAAAAGATTTTATCTTCAAATACAAGAACTTTTTGTGGTTTTGTTGATTTTCAGCAAATGAACATATTTCAGTGAGCGAGAAGTTTTTTCTTTAATCGCGTCAGATTTTATCTTAAAATGCAAGAACTTTTCGTGGTTCTTGTCAATTTTTGTTGGTTTTCATCCAATAAAATTATTTCAGTCAGCTAGATCTTTCTTCTTCAAAGCAAAAAGATTTTATCTTCAAATACAAGAACTTTTCGTGGTTTTGTTGATTTTCAGCAAATGAACATATTTCAGCGAGCGAGAAGTTTTTTCTTTCATTGCGTCAGATTTTATCTTCAAATGCAAGAACTTTTCGTGGTTTTGTTGATTTTCAGCAAATGAACATATTTCAGTGAGCGAGAAGTTTTTTCTTTAATCGCGTCAGATTTTATCTTAAAATACAAGAACTTTTCGTGGTTCTTGTCAATTTTTGTTGGTTTTCATCCAATAAACTTATTTCAGTCACCTCGATCTTTCTTCTTCAAAGCAAAAAGATTTTATCTTCAAATACAAGAACTTTTCGTGGTTTTGTTGATTTTCAGCAAATGAACATATTTCAGTGAGCGAGAAGGTTTTTCTTTCATCGCGTCAGATTTTATCTTAAAATACAAGAACTTTTCGTGGTTCTTGTCAATTTTTGTTGGTTTTCATCCAATAAACTTATTTCAGTCAGCTGGATCTTTCTTCTTCAAAACAAAAAGATTTTATCTTCAAATGCAAGAACTTTTCGTGGTTTTGTTGATTTTCAGCAAATGAACATGTTTCAGCGAGCGAGAAGTTTTTTCTTTAATAGCGTCAGATTTTATCTTAAAATACAAGAACTTTTCATGGTTCTTGTCAATTTTTGTTGATTTTCATCCAATGAACTTATTTCAGTCAGCTGGATCTTTCTTCTTGAAAGCAAAAAGATTTTATCTTCAAATACAAGAACTTTTCGTGGTTTTGTTGATTTTCAGCAAATGAACAGATTTCAGCGAGCGAGAAGTTTTTTCTTCAATAGCGTAAGATTTTATCTTAAACTACAAGAACTTTTCGTGGTTCTTGTCAATTTTTGTTAGTTTTCATCTTATGAACTTATTTCAGTCAGCTAGATCTTTCTTCTTCAAAGCAAAAAGATTTTATCTTCAAATACAAGAACTTTTCGTGGTTTTGTTGATTTTCAGCAAATGAACATATTTCAGCGAGGGAGAAGTTTTTTCTTTAATAGCGTCAGATTTTATCTTAAAATACAAGAACTTTTCGTGGTTCTTGTCAATTTTTGTTGGTTTCCATCCAATAAAATTATTTCAGTCAGCTAGATCTTTCTTCTTCAAAGCAAAAAGATTTTATCTTCAAATACAAGAACTTTTCGTGGTTTTGTTGATTTTCAGCAAATGAACATATTTCAGTGAGGAGAAGTTTTTTCTTTAATCACGTCAGATTTTATCTTAAAATGCAAGAACTTTTCGTGGTTCTTGTCAATTTTTGTTGGTTTTCATCCAATAAACTTATTTCAGTCAGCTGGATCTTTCTTCTTCAAAACAAAAAGATTTTATCTTCAAATGCAAGAACTTTTCGTGGTTTTGTTGATTTTCAGCAAATGAACATGTTTCAGCGAGCGAGAAGTTTTTTCTTTAATAGCGTCAGATTTTATCTTAAAATACAAGAACTTTTCATGGTTCTTGTCAATTTTTGTTGATTTTCATCCAATGAACTTATTTCAGTCAGCTGGATCTTTCTTCTTGAAAGCAAAAAGATTTTATCTTCAAATACAAGAACTTTTCGTGGTTTTGTTGATTTTCAGCAAATGAACATATTTCAGCGAGCGATAAGTTTTTTCTTTAATCGCGTAAGATTTTATCTTAAAATACAAGAACCTTTCGTGGTTCTTGTCAATTTTTGTTGGTTTTCATCTTATGAACTTATTTCAGTCAGTTAGATCTTTCTTCTTGAAAGCAAAAAGATTTTATCTTCAAATACAAGAACTTTTCGTGGTTTTGTTGATTTTCAGCAAATGAACATATTTCAGCGAGCGAGAAGTTTTTTCTTTCATCGCGTCAGATTTTATCTTAAAATACAAGAACCTTTCGTGGTTCTTGTCAATTTTTGTTGGTTTTCATCCAATGAACTTATTTCAGTCAGCTAGATCTTTCTTCTTGAAAGCAAAAAGATTTTCTCTTCAAATACAAGAACTTTTCGTGGTTTTGTTGATTTTCAGCAAATGAACATATTTCAGCGAGCGAGAAGTTTTTTCTTCAATAGCGTAAGATTTTATCTAAAAATGCAAGAACTTTTCGTGGTTCTTGTCAATTTTTGTTGGTTTTCATCGAATAAACTTATTTCAGTCAGCTGGATCTTTCTTCTTCAAAACAAAAAGATTTTATCTTCAAATGCAAGAACTTTTCGTGGTTTTGTTGATTTTCAGCAAATGAACATGTTTCAGCGAGCGAGAAGTTTTTTCTTTAATAGCGTCAGATTTTATCTTAAAATACAAGAACTTTTCATGGTTCTTGTCAATTTTTGTTGATTTTCATCCAATGAACTTATTTCAGTCAGCTGGATCTTTCTTCTTGAAAGCAAAAAGATTTTATCTTCAAATACAAGAACTTTTCGTGGTTTTGTTGATTTTCAGCAAATGAACAGATTTCAGCGAGCGAGAAGTTTTTTCTTCAATAGCGTAAGATTTTATCTTAAACTACAAGAACTTTTCGTGGTTCTTGTCAATTTTTGTTAGTTTCCATCTTATGAACTTATTTCAGTCAGCTAGATCTTTCTTCTTCAAAGCAAAAAGATTTTATCTTCAAATACAAGAACTTTTCGTGGTTTTGTTGATTTTCAGCAAATGAACATATTTCAGTGAGGAGAAGTTTTTTCTTCAATAGCGTAAGATTTTATCTTAAAATGCAAGAACTTTTCGTGGTTCTTGTCAATTTTTGTTGGTTTTCATCCAATAAACTTATTTCAGTCAGCTGGATCTTTCTTCTTCAAAACAAAAAGATTTTATCTTCAAATGCAAGAACTTTTCGTGGTTTTGTTGATTTTCAGCAAATGAACATGTTTCAGCGAGCGAGAAGTTTTTTCTTTAATAGCGTCAGATTTTATCTTCAAATACAAGAACTTTTCGTGGTTTTGTTGATTTTCAGCAAATGAACATATTTCTGCGAGCTAGAAGTTTTTTCTTCAATAGCGTAAGATTTTATCTTAAAATACTCACTGAAATATGTTGATTTTCAGCAAATGAACATATTTCAGTGAGCGGGAAGTTTTTTATTTCATCGCGTCAGATTTTATCTTAAAATGCAAGAACTTTTCGTGGTTCTTGTCAATTTTTGTTGGTTTTCATCCAATAAACTTATTTCAGTCAGCTAGATCTTTCTTCTTCAAAGCAAAAAGATTTTATCTTCAAATACAAGAACTTTTCGTGGTTTTGTTGATTTTCAGCAAATGAACATATTTCAGTGAGCTAGAAGTTTTTTCTTCAATAGCGTAAGATTTTATCTTAAAATACAAGAACTTTTCGTGGTTCTTGTCAATTTTTCCTTGTTTTCATCCAATGAACTTATTTCAGTCAGCTCGAGCTTTCTTCTTCAAAGCAAAAAGATTTTATCTTAAAATACAAGAACTTTTCGTGGTTCTTGTCAATTTTTGTTGGGTTTCATCCAATAAACTTATTTCAGTCAGCTAGATCTTTCTTCTTCAAAGCAAAAAGATTTTATCTTCAAATACAAGAACTTTTCGTGGTTTTGTTGATTTTCAGCAAATGAACATATTTCAGCGAGCGAGAAGTTTTTTCTTTAATAGCGTCAGATTTTATCTTAAAATACAAGAACTTTTCGTGGTTCTTGTCAATTTTTGTTGATTTTCATCCAATGAACTTATTTCAGTCAGCTGGATCTTTCTTCTTGAAAGCAAAAAGATTTTATCTTCAAATACAAGAACTTTTCGTGGTTTTGTTGATTTTCAGCAAATCAACATATTTCAGCGAGCTAGAAGTTTTTTCTTCAATAGCGTAAGATTTTATCTTAAAATACAAGAACTTTTCGTGGTTCTTGTCAATTTTTGTTGGTTTTCATCCAATAAACTTATTTCAGTCAGCTTGATCTTTCTTCTTGAAAGCAAAAAGATTTTATCTTCAAATACAAGAACTTTTCGTGGTTTTGTTGATTTTCAGCAAATGAACATATTTCAGCGAGCGAGAAGTTTTTTCTTCAATAGCGTAAGATTTTATCTTAAAATACAAGAACTTTTCGTGGTTCTTGTCAATTTTTGTTAGTTTTCATCTTATGAACTTATTTCAGTCAGCTAGATCTTTCTTCTTCAAAGCAAAAAGATTTTATCTTCAAATACAAGAACTTTTCGTGGTTTTGTTGATTTTCAGCAAATGAACATATTTCAGCGAGGGAGAAGTTTATTCTTTAATAGCGTCAGATTTTATCTTAAAATACAAGAACTTTTCGTGGTTCTTGTCAATTTTTGTTGGTTTTCATCCAATAAAATTATTTCAGTCAGCTCGATCTTTCTTCTTCAAAGCAAAAAGATTTTATCTTCAAATACAAGAACTTTTCGTGGTTTTGTTGATTTTCAGCAAATGAGCATATTTCAGCGAGCGAGAAGTTTTTTCTTTAATAGCGTCAGATTTTATCTTAAAATACAAGAACTTTTCGTGGTTCTTGTCAATTTTTGTTGATTTTCATCCAATGAACTTATTTCAGTCAGCTGGATCTTTCTTCTTGAAAGCAAAAAGATTTTATCTTCAAATACAAGAACTTTTCGTGGTTTTGTTGATTTTCAGCAAATGAACATATTTCAGCGAGCTAGAAGTTTTTTCTTCAATAGCGTAAGATTTTATCTTAAAATGCAAGAACTTTTCGTGGTTCTTGTCAATTTTTGTTGGTTTTCATCCAATAAACTTATTTCAGTCAGCTTGATCTTTCTTCTTGAAAGCAAAAAGATTTTATCTTCAAATACAAGAACTTTTCGTGGTTTTGTTGATTTTCAGCAAATGAACATATTTCAGCGAGCTAGAAGTTTTTTCTTCAATAGCGTAAGATTTTATCTTAAAATACAAGAACTTTTCGTGGTTCTTGTCAATTTTTGTTAGTTTTCATCTTATGAACTTATTTCAGTCAGCTAGATCTTTCTTCTTCAAAGCAAAAAGATTTTATCTTCAAATACAAGAACTTTTCGTGGTTTTGTTGATTTTCAGCAAATGAACATATTTCAGCGAGGGAGAAGTTTATTCTTTAATAGCGTCAGATTTTATCTTAAAATACAAGAACTTTTCGTGGTTCTTGTCAATTTTTGTTGGTTTTCATCCAATAAAATTATTTCAGTCAGCTCGATCTTTCTTCTTCAAAGCAAAAAGATTTTATCTTCAAATACAAGAACTTTTCGTGGTTTTGTTGATTTTCAGCAAATGAGCATATTTCAGTGAGCGAGGAGTTTTTTCTTTAATCGCGTCAGATTTTATCTTAAAATACAAGAACTTTTCGTGGTTCTTGTCAATTTTTGTTGGTTTTCATCCAATAAACTTATTTCAGTCAGCAAGATCTTTCTTCTTGAAAGCAAAAAGATTTTATCTTCAAATACAAGAACCTTTCGTGGTTTTGTTGATTTTCAGCAAATGAACATATTTCAGCGAGCTTGAAGTTTTTTCTTCAATAGCGTAAGATTTTATCTTAAAATACAAGAACTTTTCGTGGTTCTTGTCAATTTTTGTTAGTTTTCATCTTATGAACTTATTTCAGTCAGCTAGATCTTTCTTCTTCAAAGCAAAAAGATTTTATCTTCAAATACAAGAACTTTTCGTGGTTTTGTTGATTTTCAGCAAATGAACATATTTCAGCGAGCTAGAAGTTTTTTCTTCAAAAGCGTAAGATTTTATCTTAAAATACAAGAACTTTTCGTGGTTCTTGTCACTTTTTCCTTGTTTTCATCCAATGAACTTATTTCAGTCAGCTCGAGCTTTCTTCTTCAAAGCAAAAAGATTTTATCTTCAAATACAAGAACTTTTTGTGGTTTTGTTGATTTTCAGCAAATGAACATATTTCAGCGAGCGAGAAGTTTTTTCTTTAATAGCGTCAGATTTTATCTTAAAATGCAAGAACTTTTCGTGGTTCTTGTCAATTTTTGTTGATTTTCATCCAATGAACTTATTTCAGTCAGCTGGATCTTTCTTCTTGAAAGCAAAAAGATTTTATCTTCAAATACAAGAACTTTTCGTGGTTTTGTTGATTTTCAGCAAATGAACATATTTCAGCGAGCTAGAAGTTTTTTCTTCAATAGCGTAAGATTTTATCTTAAAATACAAGAACTTTTCGTGGTTCTTGTCAATTTTTGTTGGTTTTCATCCAATAAACTTATTTCAGTCAGCTTGATCTTTCTTCTTGAAAGCAAAAAGATTTTATCTTCAAATACAAGAACTTTTCGTGGTTTTGTTGATTTTCAGCAAATGAACATATTTCAGCGAGCTCGAAGTTTTTTCTTCAATAGCGTAAGATTTTATCTTAAAATACAAGAACTTTTCGTGGTTCTTGTCAATTTTTGTTAGTTTTCATCTTATGAACTTATTTCAGTCAGCTAGATCTTTCTTCTTCAAAGCAAAAAGATTTTATCTTCAAATACAAGAACTTTTCGTGGTTTTGTTGATTTTCAGCAAATGAACATATTTCAGCGAGGGAGAAGTTTATTCTTTAATAGCGTCAGATTTTATCTTAAAATACAAGAACTTTTCGTGGTTCTTGTCAATTTTTGTTGGTTTTCATCCAATAAAATTATTTCAGTCAGCTGGATCTTTCTTCTTCAAAGCAAAAAGATTTTATCTTCAAATACAAGAACTTTTCGTGGTTTTGTTGATTTTCAGCAAATGAGCATATTTCAGCGAGCGAGAAGTTTTTTCTTTAATAGCGTCAGATTTTATCTTAAAATACAAGAACTTTTCGTGGTTCTTGTCAATTTTTGTTGAATTTCATCCAATGAACTTATTTCAGTCAGCTGGATCTTTCTTCTTGAAAGCAAAAAGATTTTATCTTCAAATACAAGAACTTTTCGTGGTTTTGTTGATTTTCAGCAAATGAACATATTTCAGCGAGCTAGAAGTTTTTTCTTCAATAGCGTAAGATTTTATCTTAAAATACAAGAACTTTTCGTGGTTCTTGTCAATTTTTGTTGGTTTTCATCCAATAAACTTATTTCAGTCAGCTTGATCTTTCTTCTTGAAAGCAAAAAGATTTTATCTTCAAATACAAGAACTTTTCGTGGTTTTGTTGATTTTCAGCAAATGAACATATTTCAGCGAGTTCGAAGTTTTTTCTTCAATAGCGTAAGATTTTATCTTAAAATACAAGAACTTTTCGTGGTTCTTGTCAATTTTTGTTAGTTTTCATCTTATGAACTTATTTCAGTCAGCTAGATCTTTCTTCTTCAAAGCAAAAAGATTTTATCTTCAAATACAAGAACTTTTCGTGGTTTTGTTGATTTTCAGCAAATGAACATATTTCAGCGAGGGAGAAATTTATTCTTTAATAGCGTCAGATTTTATCTTAAAATACAAGAACTTTTCGTGGTTCTTGTCAATTTTTGTTGGTTTTCATCCAATAAAATTATTTCAGTCAGCTCGATCTTTCTTCTTGAAAGCAAAAAGATTTTATCTTCAAATACAAGAACTTTTCGTGGTTTTGTTGATTTTCAGCAAATGAACATATTTCAGCGAGCTAGAAGTTTTTTCTTCAATAGCGTAAGATTTTATCTTAAAATACAAGAACTTTTCGTGGTTCTTGTCAATTTTTGTTAGTTTTCATCTTATGAACTTATTTCAGTCAGCTAGATCTTTCTTCTTCAAAGCAAAAAGATTTTATCTTCAAATACAAGAACTTTTCGTGGTTTTGTTGATTTTCAGCAAATGAACATATTTCAGCGAGGGAGAAGTTTATTCTTTAATAGCGTCAGATTTTATCTTAAAATACAAGAACTTTTCGTGGTTCTTGTCAATTTTTGTTGGTTTTCATCCAATAAAATTATTTCAGTCAGCTGGATCTTTCTTCTTCAAAGCAAAAAGATTTTATCTTCAAATACAAGAACTTTTCGTGGTTTTGTTGATTTTCAGCAAATGAGCATATTTCAGCGAGCGAGAAGTTTTTTCTTTAATAGCGTCAGATTTTATCTTAAAATACAAGAACTTTTCGTGGTTCTTGTCAATTTTTGTTAGTTTTCATCTTATGAACTTATTTCAGTCAGCTAGATCTTTCTTCTTCAAAGCAAAAAGATTTTATCTTCAAATACAAGAACTTTTCGTGGTTTTGTTGATTTTCAGCAAATGAACATATTTCAGCGAGGGAGAAGTTTATTCTTTAATAGCGTCAGATTTTATCTTAAAATACAAGAACTTTTCGTGGTTCTTGTCAATTTTTGTTGGTTTTCATCCAATAAAATTATTTCAGTCAGCTCGATCTTTCTTCTTGAAAGCAAAAAGATTTTATCTTCAAATACAAGAACCTTTCGTGGTTTTGTTGATTTTCAGCAAATGAACATATTTCAGCGAGCTTGAAGTTTTTTCTTCAATAGCGTAAGATTTTATCTTAAAATGCAAGAACTTTTCGTGGTTCTTGTCAATTTTTGTTGATTTTCATCCAATGAACTTATTTCAGTCAGCTGGATCTTTCTTCTTGAAAGCAAAAAGATTTTATCTTCAAATACAAGAACTTTTCGTGGTTTTGTTGATTTTCAGCAAATGAACATATTTCAGCGAGCTAGAAGTTTTTTCTTCAATAGCGTAAGATTTTATCTTAAAATACAAGAACTTTTCGTGGTTCTTGTCAATTTTTGTTGGTTTTCATCCAATAAACTTATTTCAGTCAGCTTGATCTTTCTTCTTGAAAGCAAAAAGATTTTATCTTCAAATACAAGAACTTTTCGTGGTTTTGTTGATTTTCAGCAAATGAACATATTTCAGCGAGCTAGAAGTTTTTTCTTCAATAGCGTAAGATTTTATCTTAAAATACAAGAACTTTTCGTGGTTCTTGTCAATTTTTGTTAGTTTTCATCTTATGAACTTATTTCAGTCAGCTAGATCTTTCTTCTTCAAAGCAAAAAGATTTTATCTTCAAATACAAGAACTTTTCGTGGTTTTGTTGATTTTCGGCAAATGAACATATTTCAGCGAGGGAGAAGTTTATTCTTTAATAGCGTCAGATTTTATCTTAAAATACAAGAACTTTTCGTGGTTCTTGTCAATTTTTGTTGGTTTTCATCCAATAAAATTATTTCAGTCAGCTGGATCTTTCTTCTTCAAAGCAAAAAGATTTTATCTTCAAATACAAGAACTTTTCGTGGTTTTGTTGATTTTCAGCAAATGAGCATATTTCAGCGAGCGAGAAGTTTTTTCTTTAATAGCGTCAGATTTTATCTTAAAATACAAGAACTTTTCGTGGTTCTTGTCAATTTTTGTTGATTTTCATCCAATGAACTTATTTCAGTCAGCTGGATCTTTCTTCTTGAAAGCAAAAAGATTTTATCTTCAAATACAAGAACTTTTCGTGGTTTTGTTGATTTTCAGCAAATGAACATATTTCAGCGAGCTAGAAGTTTTTTCTTCAATAGCGTAAGATTTTATCTTAAAATACAAGAACTTTTCGTGGTTCTTGTCAATTTTTGTTGGTTTTCATCCAATGAACTTATTTCAGTCAGCTTGATCTTTCTTCTTGAAAGCAAAAAGATTTTATCTTCAAATACAAGAACTTTTCGTGGTTTTGTTGATTTTCAGCAAATGAACATATTTCAGCGAGCGAGAAGTTTTTTCTTTCATCGCGTCAGATTTTATCTTCAAATACAATAACTTTTCGTGGTTTTGTTGATTTTCAGCAAATGAGCATATTTCAGTGAGCGAGAAGTTTTTTCTTTAATCGCATCAGATTTTATCTTAAAATACAAGAACTTTTCGTGGTTCTTGTCAATTTTTCCTTGTTTTCATCCAATGAACTTATTTCAGTCAGCTCGAGCTTTCTTCTTCAAAGCAAAAAGATTTTATCTTCAAATACAAGAACTTTTCGTGGTTTTGTTGATTTTCAGCAAATGAACATATTTCAGTGAGTGGGAAGTTTTTTCTTTAATCGCGTCAGATTTTATCTTAAAATGCAACAACTTTTCGTGGTTCTTGTCAATTTTTGTTGATTTTCATCCAATGAACTTATTTCAGTCAGCTGGATCTTTCTTCTTGAAAGCAAAAAGATTTTATCTTCAAATACAAGAACTTTTCGTGGTTTTGTTGATTTTCAGCAAATGAACATATTTCAGCGAGCTAGAAGTTTTTTCTTCAATAGCGTAAGATTTTATCTTAAAATACAAGAACTTTTCGTGGTTCTTGTCAATTTTTGTTGGTTTTCATCCAATGAACTTATTTCAGTCAGCTTGATCTTTCTTCTTGAAAGCAAAAAGATTTTATCTTCAAATACAAGAACTTTTCGTGGTTTTGTTGATTTTCAGCAAATGAACATATTTCAGCGAGTTAGAAGTTTTTTCTTCAATAGCGTAAGATTTTATCTTAAAATACAAGAACTTTTCGTGGTTCTTGTCAATTTTTGTTAGTTTTCATCTTATGAACTTATTTCAGTCAGCTAGATCTTTCTTCTTCAAAGCAAAAAGATTTTATCTTCAAATACAAGAACTTTTCGTGGTTTTGTTGATTTTCAGCAAATGAACATATTTCAGCGAGGGAGAAGTTTATTCTTTAATAGCGTCAGATTTTATCTTAAAATACAAGAACTTTTCGTGGTTCTTGTCAATTTTTGTTGGTGTTCATCCAATAAAATTATTTCAGTCAGCTCGATCTTTCTTCTTCAAAGCAAAAAGATTTTATCTTCAAATACAAGAGCTTTTCGTGGTTTTGTTGATTTTCAGCAAATGAGCATATTTCAGTGAGCGAGAAGTTTTTTCTTTAATCGCGTCAGATTTTATCTTAAAATACAAGAACTTTTCGTGGTTCTTGTCAATTTTTGTTGGTTTTCATCCAATAAACTTATTTCAGTCAGCAAGATCTTTCTTCTTGAAAGCAAAAAGATTTTATCTTCAAATACAAGAACCTTTCGTGGTTTTGTTGATTTTCAGCAAATGAACATATTTCAGCGAGCTTGAAGTTTTTTCTTCAATAGCGTAAGATTTTATCTTAAAATACAAGAACTTTTCGTGGTTCTTGTCAATTTTTGTTAGTTTTCATCTTATGAACTTATTTCAGTCAGCTAGATCTTTCTTCTTCAAAGCAAAAAGATTTTATCTTCAAATACAAGAACTTTTCGTGGTTTTGTTGATTTTCAGCAAATGAACATATTTCAGCGAGCTAGAAGTTTTTTCTTCAATTGCGTAAGATTTTATCTTAAAATACAAGAACTTTTCGTGGTTCTTGTCAATTTTTCCTTGTTTTCATCCAATGAACTTATTTCAGTCAGCTCGAGCTTTCTTCTTCAAAGCAAAAAGATTTTATCTTCAAATACAAGAACTTTTTGTGGTTTTGTTGATTTTCAGCAAATGAACATATTTCAGTGAGCGGTAAGTTTTTTCTTTAATCGCGTCAGATTTTATCTTAAAATGCAAGAACTTTTCGTGGTTCTTGTCAATTTTTGTTGGTTTTCATCCAATAAACTTATTTCAGTCAGCTAGATCTTTCTTCTTGAAAGCAAAAAGATTTTATCTTCAAATACAAGAACTTTTCGTGGTTTTGTTGATTTTCAGCAAATGAACATATTTCAGCGAGCGAGAAGTTTTTTCTTTCATCGCGTCAGATTTTATCTTCAAATACAAGAACTTTTCGTGGTTTTGTTGATTTTCAGCAAATGAGCATATTTCAGTGAGCGAGAAGTTTTTTCTTTAATCGCGTCAGATTTTATCTTAAAATACAAGAACTTTTCGTGGTTCTTGTCAATTTTTGTTGGTTTTCATCCAATAAACTTATTTCAGTCAGCTGGATCTTTCTTCTTCAAAGCAAAAAGATTTTATCTTCAAATACAAGAACTTTTCGTGGTTTTGTTGATTTTCAGCAAATGAACATATTTCAGCGAGCGAGAAGTTTTTTCTTTCTTCGCGTCAGATTTTATCTTAAAATACAAGAACTTTTCGTGGTTCTTGTCAATTTTTGTTGGTTTTCATCCAATGAACTTATTTCAGTCAGCTGGATCTTTCTTCTTGAAAGCAAAAAGATTTTATCTTCATATACAAGAACTTTTCGTGGTTTTGTTGATTTTCAGCAAATGAACATATTTCAGCGAGCGAGAAGTTTTTTCTTTCTTTGCGTCAGATTTTATCTTAAAATACAAGAACTTTTCGTGGTTTTGTTGATTTTCAGCAAATGAACATATTTCAGCGAGGGAGAAGTTTTTTCTTTAATAGCGTCAGATTTTATCTTAAAATACAAGAACTTTTCGTGGTTCTTGTCAATTTTTGTTGGTTTTCATCCAATAAAATTATTTCAGTCAGCTCGAGCTTTCTTCTTCAAAGCAAAAAGATTTTATCTTCAAATACAAGAACTTTTCGTGGTTTTGTTGATTTTCAGCAAATGAACATATTTCAGTGAGCGGGAAGTTTTTTCTTTAATTGCGTCAGATTTTATCTTAAAATGCAAGAACTTTTCGTGGTTCTTGTCAATTTTTGTTGGGTTTCATCCAATAAACTTATTTCAGTCAGCTAGATCTTTCTTCTTCAAAGCAAAAAGATTTTATCTTCAAATACAAGAACTTTTCGTGGTTTTGTTGACTTTCAGCAAATGAACATATTTCAGCGAGCGAGAAGTTTTTTCTTTCATCGCGTCAGATTTTATCTTCAAATACAATAACTTTTCGTGGTTTTGTTGATTTTCAGCAAATGAGCATATTTCAGTGAGCGAGAAGTTTTTTCTTTAATCGCATCAGATTTTATCTTAAAATACAAGAACTTTTCGTGGTTCTTGTCAATTTTTCCTTGTTTTCATCCAATGAACTTATTTCAGTCAGCTCGAGCTTTCTTCTTCAAAGCAAAAAGATTTTATCTTCAAATACAAGAACTTTTCGTGGTTTTGTTGATTTTCAGCAAATGAACATATTTCAGTGAGTGGGAAGTTTTTTCTTTAATCGCGTCAGATTTTATCTTAAAATGCAACAACTTTTCGTGGTTCTTGTCAATTTTTGTTGGTTTTCATCCAATAAACTTATTTCAGTCAGCTCGATCTTTCTTCTTGAAAGCAAAAAGATTTTATCTGCAAATACAAGAACTTTTCGTGGTTTTGTTGATTTTCAGCAAATGAACATATTTCAGCGAGCTAGAAGTTTTTTCTTCAATAGCGTAAGATTTTATCTTAAAATACAAGAACTTTTCGTGGTTCTTATCAATTTTTCCTTGTTTTCATCCAATGAACTTATTTCAGTCAGCTCGAGCTTTCTTCTTCAAAGCAAAAAGATTTTATCTTCAAATACAAGAACTTTTCGTGGTTTTGTTGATTTTCAGCAAATGAGCATATTTCAGCGAGCGAGAAGTTTTTTCTTTAATAGCGTCAGATTTTATCTTAAAATACAAGAACTTTTCGTGGTTCTTGTCAATTTTTGTTAGTTTTCATCTTATGAACTTATTTCAGTCAGCTAGATCTTTCTTCTTCAAAGCAAAAAGATTTTATCTTCAAATACAAGAACTTTTCGTGGTTTTGTTGATTTTCAGCAAATGAACATATTTCAGCGAGGGAGAAGTTTATTCTTTAATAGCGTCAGATTTTATCTTAAAATACAAGAACTTTTCGTGGTTCTTGTCAATTTTTGTTGGTTTTCATCCAATAAAATTATTTCAGTCAGCTCGATCTTTCTTCTTGAAAGCAAAAAGATTTTATCTTCAAATACAAGAACCTTTCGTGGTTTTGTTGATTTTCAGCAAATGAACATATTTCAGCGAGCTTGAAGTTTTTTCTTCAATAGCGTAAGATTTTATCTTAAAATGCAAGAACTTTTCGTGGTTCTTGTCAATTTTTGTTGATTTTCATCCAATGAACTTATTTCAGTCAGCTGGATCTTTCTTCTTGAAAGCAAAAAGATTTTATCTTCAAATACAAGAACTTTTCGTGGTTTTGTTGATTTTCAGCAAATGAACATATTTCAGCGAGCTAGAAGTTTTTTCTTCAATAGCGTAAGATTTTATCTTAAAATACAAGAACTTTTCGTGGTTCTTGTCAATTTTTGTTGGTTTTCATCCAATAAACTTATTTCAGTCAGCTTGATCTTTCTTCTTGAAAGCAAAAAGATTTTATCTTCAAATACAAGAACTTTTCGTGGTTTTGTTGATTTTCAGCAAATGAACATATTTCAGCGAGCTAGAAGTTTTTTCTTCAATAGCGTAAGATTTTATCTTAAAATACAAGAACTTTTCGTGGTTCTTGTCAATTTTTGTTAGTTTTCATCTTATGAACTTATTTCAGTCAGCTAGATCTTTCTTCTTCAAAGCAAAAAGATTTTATCTTCAAATACAAGAACTTTTCGTGGTTTTGTTGATTTTCGGCAAATGAACATATTTCAGCGAGGGAGAAGTTTATTCTTTAATAGCGTCAGATTTTATCTTAAAATACAAGAACTTTTCGTGGTTCTTGTCAATTTTTGTTGGTTTTCATCCAATAAAATTATTTCAGTCAGCTGGATCTTTCTTCTTCAAAGCAAAAAGATTTTATCTTCAAATACAAGAACTTTTCGTGGTTTTGTTGATTTTCAGCAAATGAGCATATTTCAGCGAGCGAGAAGTTTTTTCTTTAATAGCGTCAGATTTTATCTTAAAATACAAGAACTTTTCGTGGTTCTTGTCAATTTTTGTTGATTTTCATCCAATGAACTTATTTCAGTCAGCTGGATCTTTCTTCTTGAAAGCAAAAAGATTTTATCTTCAAATACAAGAACTTTTCGTGGTTTTGTTGATTTTCAGCAAATGAACATATTTCAGCGAGCTAGAAGTTTTTTCTTCAATAGCGTAAGATTTTATCTTAAAATACAAGAACTTTTCGTGGTTCTTGTCAATTTTTGTTGGTTTTCATCCAATGAACTTATTTCAGTCAGCTTGATCTTTCTTCTTGAAAGCAAAAAGATTTTATCTTCAAATACAAGAACTTTTCGTGGTTTTGTTGATTTTCAGCAAATGAACATATTTCAGCGAGCGAGAAGTTTTTTCTTTCATCGCGTCAGATTTTATCTTCAAATACAATAACTTTTCGTGGTTTTGTTGATTTTCAGCAAATGAGCATATTTCAGTGAGCGAGAAGTTTTTTCTTTAATCGCATCAGATTTTATCTTAAAATACAAGAACTTTTCGTGGTTCTTGTCAATTTTTCCTTGTTTTCATCCAATGAACTTATTTCAGTCAGCTCGAGCTTTCTTCTTCAAAGCAAAAAGATTTTATCTTCAAATACAAGAACTTTTCGTGGTTTTGTTGATTTTCAGCAAATGAACATATTTCAGTGAGTGGGAAGTTTTTTCTTTAATCGCGTCAGATTTTATCTTAAAATGCAACAACTTTTCGTGGTTCTTGTCAATTTTTGTTGATTTTCATCCAATGAACTTATTTCAGTCAGCTGGATCTTTCTTCTTGAAAGCAAAAAGATTTTATCTTCAAATACAAGAACTTTTCGTGGTTTTGTTGATTTTCAGCAAATGAACATATTTCAGCGAGCTAGAAGTTTTTTCTTCAATAGCGTAAGATTTTATCTTAAAATACAAGAACTTTTCGTGGTTCTTGTCAATTTTTGTTGGTTTTCATCCAATGAACTTATTTCAGTCAGCTTGATCTTTCTTCTTGAAAGCAAAAAGATTTTATCTTCAAATACAAGAACTTTTCGTGGTTTTGTTGATTTTCAGCAAATGAACATATTTCAGCGAGTTAGAAGTTTTTTCTTCAATAGCGTAAGATTTTATCTTAAAATACAAGAACTTTTCGTGGTTCTTGTCAATTTTTGTTAGTTTTCATCTTATGAACTTATTTCAGTCAGCTAGATCTTTCTTCTTCAAAGCAAAAAGATTTTATCTTCAAATACAAGAACTTTTCGTGGTTTTGTTGATTTTCAGCAAATGAACATATTTCAGCGAGGGAGAAGTTTATTCTTTAATAGCGTCAGATTTTATCTTAAAATACAAGAACTTTTCGTGGTTCTTGTCAATTTTTGTTGGTGTTCATCCAATAAAATTATTTCAGTCAGCTCGATCTTTCTTCTTCAAAGCAAAAAGATTTTATCTTCAAATACAAGAGCTTTTCGTGGTTTTGTTGATTTTCAGCAAATGAGCATATTTCAGTGAGCGAGAAGTTTTTTCTTTAATCGCGTCAGATTTTATCTTAAAATACAAGAACTTTTCGTGGTTCTTGTCAATTTTTGTTGGTTTTCATCCAATAAACTTATTTCAGTCAGCAAGATCTTTCTTCTTGAAAGCAAAAAGATTTTATCTTCAAATACAAGAACCTTTCGTGGTTTTGTTGATTTTCAGCAAATGAACATATTTCAGCGAGCTTGAAGTTTTTTCTTCAATAGCGTAAGATTTTATCTTAAAATACAAGAACTTTTCGTGGTTCTTGTCAATTTTTGTTAGTTTTCATCTTATGAACTTATTTCAGTCAGCTAGATCTTTCTTCTTCAAAGCAAAAAGATTTTATCTTCAAATACAAGAACTTTTCGTGGTTTCGTTGATTTTCAGCAAATGAACATATTTCAGCGAGCTAGAAGTTTTTTCTTCAATTGCGTAAGATTTTATCTTAAAATACAAGAACTTTTCGTGGTTCTTGTCAATTTTTCCTTGTTTTCATCCAATGAACTTATTTCAGTCAGCTCGAGCTTTCTTCTTCAAAGCAAAAAGATTTTATCTTCAAATACAAGAACTTTTTGTGGTTTTGTTGATTTTCAGCAAATGAACATATTTCAGTGAGCGGTAAGTTTTTTCTTTAATCGCGTCAGATTTTATCTTAAAATGCAAGAACTTTTCGTGGTTCTTGTCAATTTTTGTTGGTTTTCATCCAATAAACTTATTTCAGTCAGCTAGATCTTTCTTCTTGAAAGCAAAAAGATTTTATCTTCAAATACAAGAACTTTTCGTGGTTTTGTTGATTTTCAGCAAATGAACATATTTCAGCGAGCGAGAAGTTTTTTCTTTCATCGCGTCAGATTTTATCTTCAAATACAAGAACTTTTCGTGGTTTTGTTGATTTTCAGCAAATGAGCATATTTCAGTGAGCGAGAAGTTTTTTCTTTAATCGCGTCAGATTTTATCTTAAAATACAAGAACTTTTCGTGGTTCTTGTCAATTTTTGTTGGTTTTCATCCAATAAACTTATTTCAGTCAGCTGGATCTTTCTTCTTCAAAGCAAAAAGATTTTATCTTCAAATACAAGAACTTTTCGTGGTTTTGTTGATTTTCAGCAAATGAACATATTTCAGCGAGCGAGAAGTTTTTTCTTTCTTCGCGTCAGATTTTATCTTAAAATACAAGAACTTTTCGTGGTTCTTGTCAATTTTTGTTGGTTTTCATCCAATGAACTTATTTCAGTCAGCTGGATCTTTCTTCTTGAAAGCAAAAAGATTTTATCTTCATATACAAGAACTTTTCGTGGTTTTGTTGATTTTCAGCAAATGAACATATTTCAGCGAGCGAGAAGTTTTTTCTTTCTTTGCGTCAGATTTTATCTTAAAATACAAGAACTTTTCGTGGTTCTTGTCAATTTTTGTTGGTTTTCATCCAATGAACTTATTTCAGTCAGCTGGATCTTTCTTCTTGAAAGCAAAAAGATTTTATCTTCAAATACAAGAACTTTTCGTGGTTTTGTTGATTTTCAGCAAATGAACATATTTCAGCGAGGGAGAAGTTTTTTCTTTAATAGCGTCAGATTTTATCTTAAAATACAAGAACTTTTCGTGGTTCTTGTCAATTTTTGTTGGTTTTCATCCAATAAAATTATTTCAGTCAGCTCGAGCTTTCTTCTTCAAAGCAAAAAGATTTTATCTTCAAATACAAGAACTTTTCGTGGTTTTGTTGATTTTCAGCAAATGAACATATTTCAGTGAGCGGGAAGTTTTTTCTTTAATTGCGTCAGATTTTATCTTAAAATGCAAGAACTTTTCGTGGTTCTTGTCAATTTTTGTTGGGTTTCATCCAATAAACTTATTTCAGTCAGCTAGATCTTTCTTCTTCAAAGCAAAAAGATTTTATCTTCAAATACAAGAACTTTTCGTGGTTTTGTTGACTTTCAGCAAATGAACATATTTCAGCGAGCGAGAAGTTTTTTCTTTCATCGCGTCAGATTTTATCTTCAAATACAATAACTTTTCGTGGTTTTGTTGATTTTCAGCAAATGAGCATATTTCAGTGAGCGAGAAGTTTTTTCTTTAATCGCATCAGATTTTATCTTAAAATACAAGAACTTTTCGTGGTTCTTGTCAATTTTTCCTTGTTTTCATCCAATGAACTTATTTCAGTCAGCTCGAGCTTTCTTCTTCAAAGCAAAAAGATTTTATCTTCAAATACAAGAACTTTTCGTGGTTTTGTTGATTTTCAGCAAATGAACATATTTCAGTGAGTGGGAAGTTTTTTCTTTAATCGCGTCAGATTTTATCTTAAAATGCAACAACTTTTCGTGGTTCTTGTCAATTTTTGTTGGTTTTCATCCAATAAACTTATTTCAGTCAGCTCGATCTTTCTTCTTGAAAGCAAAAAGATTTTATCTGCAAATACAAGAACTTTTCGTGGTTTTGTTGATTTTCAGCAAATGAACATATTTCAGCGAGCTAGAAGTTTTTTCTTCAATAGCGTAAGATTTTATCTTAAAATACAAGAACTTTTCGTGGTTCTTATCAATTTTTCCTTGTTTTCATCCAATGAACTTATTTCAGTCAGCTCGAGCTTTCTTCTTCAAAGCAAAAAGATTTTATCTTAAAATACAAGAACTTTTCGTGGTTCTTGTCAATTTTTGTTAGTTTTCATCTTAAGAACTTATTTCAGTCAGCTAGATCTTTCTTCTTTAAAGCAAAAAGATTTTATCTTCAAATACAAGAACTTTTTGTGGTTTTGTTGATTTTCAGCAAATGAACATATTTCAGCGAGCGAGAAGTTTTTTCTTTCATCGCGTCAGATTTTATCTTAAAATACAACAACTTTGCGTGGTTCTTGTCAATTTTTGTTAGTTTTCATCTGATGAACTTATTTCACTCAGCTAGATCTTTCTGCTTGAAAGCAAAAAGCTTTTATCTTCAAATACAAGAACTTTTCGTGGTTTTGTTGATTTTCAGCAAATGAACATATTTCAGCGAGCTAGAAGTTTTTTCTTCAATTGCGTAAGATTTTATCTTAAAATACAAGAACTTTTCGTGGTTCTTGACAATTCATGTTGCTTTTCATCCAATGAACTTATTTCATTCAGCTAGATCTTTCTTCTTGAAAGCAAAAAGATTTTATCTTCAAATCCAAGAACTTTTCGTGGTTTTGTTGATTTTCAGCAAATTAACATATTTCAGCGAGCTTGAAGTTTTTTCTTCAATCGCGTAAGATTTTATCTTAAAATACAAGAACTTTTCGTGGTTCTTGTCAATTTTTGTTAGTTTTCATCTTATGAACTTATTTCAGTCAGCGAGATCTTTCTTCTTCAAAGCGAAAAGATTTTATCTTCAAATACAAGAACTTTTCGTGGTTTTGTTGATTTTCAGCAAATGAACATATTTCAGCGAGCGAGAAGTTTTTTCTTTCATCGCGTCAGATTTTATCTTCAAATACAAGAACTTTTCGTGGTTTTGTTGATTTTCAGCAAATGAACATATTTCAGTGAGCGAGAAGTTTTTTCTTTAATCGCGTCAGATTTTATCTTAAAATACAAGAACTTTTCGTGTTTCTTGTCAATTTTTGTTGGTTTTCATCCAATAAACTTATTTCAGTCAGCTAGATCTTTCTTCTTCAAAGCAAAAAGATTTTATCTTCAAATACAAGAACTTTTCGTGGTTTTGTTGATTTTCAGCAAATGAACATATTTCAGCGAGGGAGAAGTTTTTTCTTTAATAGCGTCAGATTTTATCTTAAAATACAAGAACTTTTCGTGGTTCTTGTCAATTTGTGTTGGTTTTCATCCAATAAACTTATTTCAGTCAGCTAGATCTTTCTTCTTCAAAGCAAAAAGATTTTATCTTCAAATACAAGAACTTTTCGTGGTTTTGTTGATTTTCAGCAAATGAACATATTTCAGCGAGCTAGAAGTTTTTTCTTCAATAGCGTAAGATTTTATCTTAAAATACAAGAACGTTTCGTGATTATTGTCAATTTTTGTTCGTTTTCATCTTATGAACTTATTTCAGTCAGCTAGATCTTTCTTCTTCAAAGCAAACAGATTTTATCTTCAAATACAAGAACTTTTCGTGGTTTTGTTGATTTTCAGCAAATGAACATATTTCAGCGAGCTAGAAGTTTTTTCTTCAATCGCGTCAGATTTTATCTTAAAATACAAGAACTTTTTGTGGTTCTTGTCAATTTTTGTTAGTTTTCATCTTATGAACTTATTTCAGTCAGCTAGATCTTTCTTCTTCAAAGCAAAAAGATTTGATCTTCAAATACAAGAACTTTTTGTGGTTTTGTTGATTTTCAGCAAATGAACATATTTCAGTGAGCGAGAAGTTTTTTCTTCATTCGCGTCAGATTTTATCTTAAAATGCAAGAACTTTTCGTGGTTCTTGTCAATTTTTGTTGGTTTTCATCCAATAAACTTATTTCAGTCAGCTCGATCTTTCTTCTTCAAAGCAAAAAGATTTTATCTTCAAATACAAGAACTTTTCGTGGTTTTGTTGATTTTCAGCAAATGAACATATTTCAGCGAGTGAGAAGTTTTTTCTTTCATCGCGTCAGATTTTATCTTCAAATACAAGAACTTTTCGTGGTTTTGTTGATTTTCAGCAAATGAACATATTTCAGTGAGCGGGAAGTTTTTTCTTCAATCGCGTCAGATTTTATCTTAAAATGCAAGAACTTTTCGTGGTTCTTGTCAATTTTTGTTGGGTTTCATCCAATAAACTTATTTCAGTCAGCTAGATCTTTCTTCTTCAAAGCAAAAAGATTTTATCTTCAAATACAAGAACTTTTCGTGGTTTTGTTGATTTTCAGCAAATGAACATATTTCAGCGAGCGAGAAGTTTTTTCTTCAATAGCGTAAGATTTTATCTTAAAATACAAGAACTTTTCGTGGTTCTTGTCAATTTTTGTTGGTTTTCATCCAATAAAATTATTTCAGTCAGCTAGATCTTTCTTTTTCAAAGCAAAAAGATTTTATCTTCAAATACAAGAACTTTTCGTGGTTTTGTTGATTTTCAGCAAATGAACATATTTCAGTGAGTGAGAAGTTTTTTCTTTAATCCCGTCAGATTTTATCTTAAAATACAAGAACTTTTCGTGGTTCTTGTCAATTTTTGTTGGTTTTCATCCAATAAACTTATTTCAGTCAGCTAGATCTTTCTTCTTCAAAGCAAAAAGATTTAATCTTCAAATACAAGAACTTTTCGTGGTTTTGTTGATTTTCAGCAAATGAACATATTTCAGCAAGCGAGAAGTTTTTTCTTTCATCGCGTCAGATTTTATCTTAAAAAACAAGAACTTTTCGTGGTTCTTGTCAATTTTTGTTGGTTTTCATCCAATGAACTTATTTCAGTCAGCTCAATCTTTCTTCTTCAAAGCAAAAAGATTTTATCTTCAAATACAAGAACTTTTCGTGGTTTTGTTGATTTTCAGCAAATGAACACATTTCAGCGAGCGAGAAGTTTTTTCTTTCATCGCGTCAGATTTTATCTTCAAATACAAGAACTTTTCGTGGTTTTGTTGATTTTCAGCAAATGAACATATTTCAGCGAGCTCGAAGTTTTTTCTTCAATAGCGTAAGATTTTATCTTAAAATACAAGAACTTTTCGTGGTTCTTGTCAATTTTTCCTTGTTTTCATCCAATGAACTTATTTCAGTCAGCTCGAGCTTTCTTCTTCAAAGCAAAAAGATTTTATCTTCAAATACAAGAACTTTTTGTGGTTTTGTTGATTTTCAGCAAATGAACATATTTCAGTGAGCGGGAAGTTTTTTCTTCAATCGCGTCAGATTTTATCTTAAAATGCAAGAACTTTTCGTGGTTCTTGTCAATTTTTGTTGGGTTTCATCCAATGAACTTATTTCAGTCAGCTCGATCTTTCTTCTTCAAAGCAAAAAGATTTTATCTTCAAATACAAGAACTTTTCGTGGTTTTGTTGATTTTCAGCAAATGAACATATTTCAGCGAGCGAGAAGTTTTTTCTTTCATCGCATCAGATTTTATGTTCAAATACAAGAACTTTTCGTGGTTTTGTTGATTTTCAGCAAATGAACATATTTCAGCGAGGGAGAAGTTTTTTCTTTAATAGCGTCAGATTTTATCTTCAAATACAAGAACTTTTCGTGGTTCTTGTCAATTTTTGTTACTTTTCATCTGATGAACTTATTTCACTCAGCTAGATCTTACTTCTTCAAAGCAAAAAGCTTTTATCTTCAAATACAAGAACTTTTCGTGGTTTTGTTGATTTTCAGCAAATGAACATATTTCAGCGAGCTGGAAGTTTTTTCTTCAATAGCGTAAGATTTTATCTTAAAATACAAGAACTTTTCGTGGTTCTTGTCAATTTTTGTTAGTTTTCATCTTATGAACTTATTTCAATCAGCTAGATCTTTCTTCTTCAAAGCAAAAAGATTTTATCTTCAAATACAAGAACTTTTAGTGGTTTTGTTGATTTTCAGCAAATGAACATATTTCAGCGAGCGAGAAGTTTTTTCTTTCATCGCGTCAGATTTTATCTTCAAATACAAGAACTTTTCTTGGTTTTGTTGATTTTCAGCAAATGAACATATTTCAGCGAGCTCGAAGTTTTTTCTTCAATAGCGTAAGATTTTATCTTAAAATACAAGAACTTTTCGTGGTTCTTGTCAATTTTTCCTTGTTTTCATCCAATGAACTTATTTCAGTCAGCTCGAGCTTTCTTCTTCAAAGCAAAAAGATTTTATCTTCAAATACAAGAACTTTTCGTGGTTTTGTTGATTTTCAGCAAATGAACATATTTCAGTGAGTGAGAAGTTTTTTCTTTAATCGCGTCAGATTTTATCTTAAAATACAAGAACTTTTCGTGGTTCTTGTCAATTTTTCCTTGTTTTCATCCAATGAACTTATTTCAGTCAGCTCGAGCTTTCTTCTTCAAAGCAAAAAGATTTTATCTTCAAATACAAGAACTTTTCGTGGTTTTGTTGATTTTCAGCAAATGAACATATTTCAGCGAGGGAGAAGTTTTTTCTTTAATAGCGTCAGATTTTATCTTAAAATACAAGAACTTTTCGTGGTTCTTGTCAATTTTTGTTGCTTTTCATCCAATGAACTTATTTCAGTCAGCTGGATCTTTCTTCTTGAAAGCAAAAAGATTTTATCTTCAAATACAAGAACTTTTCGTGGTTTTGTTGATTTTCAGCAAATGAACATATTTCAGTGAGCGAGAAGTTTTTTCTTTAATCGCGTCAGATTTTATCTTAAAATACAAGAACTTTTCGTGGTTCTTGTCAATTTTTGTTGGTTTTCATCCAATAAACTTATTTCAGTCAGCTAGATCTTTCTTCTTCAAAGCAAAAAGATTTTATCTTCAAATACAAGAACTTTTCGTGGTTTTGTTGATTTTCAGCAAATGAACATATTTCAGCGAGCTGGAAGTTTTTTCTTCAATATCGTAAGATTTTATCTTAAAATACAAGAACTTTTCGTGGTTCTTGTCAATTTTTGTTAGTTTTCATCTGATGAACTTATTTCACTCAGCTCGATCTTACTTCTTCAAAGCAAAAAGCTTTTATCTTCAAATACAAGAACTTTTCGTGGTTTTGTTGATTTTCAGCAAATGAACATATTTCAGCGAGCTGGAAGTTTTTTCTTCAATAGCGTAAGATTTTATCTTAAAATACAAGAACTTTTCGTGGTTCTTGTCAATTTTTGTTGCTTTTCATCCAATGAACTTATTTCATTCAGCTAGATCTTTCTTCTTGAAAGCAAAAAGATTTTATCTTCAAATACAAGAACTTTTCGTGGTTTTGTTGATTTTCAGCAAATGAACATATTTCAGCGAGCGAGAAGTTTTTTCTTTCATCGCGTCAGATTTTATCTTCAAATACAAGAACTTTTCTTGGTTTTGTTGATTTTCAGCAAATGAACATATTTCAGCGAGCTCGAAGTTTTTTCTTCAATAGCGTAAGATTTTATCTTAAAATACAAGAACTTTTCGTGGTTCTTGTCAATTTTTCCGTGTTTTCATCCAATGAACTTATTTCAGTCAGCTCGAGCTTTCTTCTTCAAAGCAAAAAGATTTTATCTTCAAATACAAGAACTTTTCGTGGTTTTGTTGATTTTCAGCAAATGAACATATTTCAGTGAGCGAGAAGTTTTTTATTTCATCGCGTCAGATTTTATCTTCAAATACAAGAACTTTTCGTGGTTTTGTTGATTTTCAGCAAATGAACATATTTCAGTGAGTGAGAAGTTTTTTCTTTAATCGCGTCAGATTTTAACTTAAAATACAAGAACTTTTCGTCGTTCTTGTCAATTTTTGTTGGTTTTCATCCAATAAACTTATTTCAGTCAGCTAAATCTTTCTTCTTCAAAGCAAAAAGATTTTATCTTCAAATACAAGAACTTTTCGTGGTTTTGTTGATTTTCAGCAAATGAACATATTTCAGCAAGCGAGAAGTTTTTTCTTTCATCGCGTCAGATTTTATCTTAAAAAACAAGAACTTATCGTGGTTCTTGTCAATTTTTGTTGGTTTTCATCCAATGAACTTATTTCAGTCAGCTCAATCTTTCTTCTTCAAAGCAAAAAGATTTTATCTTCAAATACAAGAACTTTTCGTGGTTTTGTTGATTTTCAGCAAATGAACATATTTCAGCGAGCGAGAAGTTTTTTCTTTCATCGCGTCAGATTTTATCTTCAAATACAAGAACTTTTCGTGGTTCTGTTGATTTTCAGCAAATGAGCTCGAAGTTTTGTCTTCAATAGCGTAAGATTTTATCTTAAAATACAAGAACTTTTCGTGGTTCTTGTCAATTTTTCCTTGTTTTCATCCAATGAACTTATTTCAGTCAGCTCGAGCTTTCTTCTTCAAAGCAAAAAGATTTTATCTTCAAATACAAGAACTTTTTGTGGTTTTGTTGATTTTCAGCAAATGAACATATTTCAGTGAGCGGGAAGTTTTTTCTTCAATCGCGTCAGATTTTATCTTAAAATGCAAGAACTTTTCGTGGTTCTTGTCAATTTTTGTTAGTTTTCATCTTATGAACTTATTTCAGTCAGCTGGATCTTTCTTCTTCAAAGCAAAAAGATTTTATCTTCAAATACAAGAACTTTTCGTGGTTTTGTTGATTTTCAGCAAATGAACATATTTCAGCGAGGGAGAAGTTTTTTCTTTAATAGCGTCAGATTTTATCTTGAAATACAAGAACTTTTCGTGGTTCTTGTCAATTTTTGTTGCTTTTCATCCAATGAACTTATTTCAGTCAGCTAGATCTTTCTTCTTCAAAGCAAAAAGATTTTATCTTCAAATACAAGAACTTTTCGTGGTTTTGTTGATTTTCAGCAAATGAACATATTTCAACGAGCTGGAAATTTTTTCTTCAATCGCATAAGATTTTATCTTAAAATACAAGAACTTTTCGTGGTTCTTGTCAATTTTTCCTTGTTTTCATCCAATGAACTTATTTCAGTCAGCTCGACCTTTCTTCTTCAAAGCAAAAAGATTTTATCTTCAAATACAAGAACTTTTTTGTGGTTTTGTTGATTTTCAGCAAATGAACATATTTCAGCGAGGGAGAAGTTTTTTCTTTAATAGCGTCAGATTTTATCTTAAAAAACAAGAACTTTTCGTGGTTCTTGTCAATTTTTGTTGGTTTTCATGTTATGAACTTATTTCAGTCAGCTAGATGTTTCTTCTTCAAAGCAAAAAGATTTTATCTTCAAATACAAGAACTTTTCGTGAGTTGGTTGATTTTCAGCAAATGAACATATTTCAGCGAGCGAGAAGTTTTTTCTTTAATAGCGTCAGATTTTATCTTAAAATACAAAAACTTTTCGTGGTTCTTGTCAATTTTTGTTGGTTTTCATCCAATGAACCTATTTCAGTCAGCTAGATCTTTCTTCTTGAAAGCAAAAAGATTTTATCTTCAAATACAAGAACTTTTCGTGGTTTTGTTGATTTTCAGCAAATGAACATATTTCAGCGAGCGAGAAGTTTTTTCTTTCATCGCGTCAGATTTTATCTTAAAATACAAGAACTTTTCGTGGTTCTTGTCAATTTTTGTTGGTTTTCATCCAATGAACTTATTTCAGTCAGCTGGATCTTTCTTCTTGAAAGCAAAAAGATTTTATCTTCAAATACAAGAACTTTTCATGGTTTTGTTGATTTTCAGCAAATGAACATATTTCAGCGTGCTAGAAGTTTTTTCTTCAATAGCGTAAGATTTTATCTTAAAATACAAGAACTTTTCGTCGTTCTTGTCAATTTTTGTTAGTTTTCATCTTATGAACTTATTTCAGTCAGCTAGCTCTTTCTTCTTCAAAGCAAAAAGATTTTATCTTCAAATACAAGAACTTTTCGTGGTTTTGTTGATTTTCAGCAAATGAACATATTTCAGCGAGCTGGAAGTTTTTTCTTTAATCGCGTAAGATTTTATCTTAAAATACAAGAACTTTTCGTGGTTCTTGTCAATTTTTGTTAGTTTTCATCTTATGAACTTATTTCAGTCAGCTGGATCTTTCTTCTTCAAAGCAAAAAGATTTTATCTTCAAATACAAGAACTTTTCGTGGTTTTGTTGATTTTCAGCAAATGAACATATTTCAGCGAGCGAGAAGTTTTTTCTTTAAAAGCGTCAGATTTTATCTTAAAATACAAGAACTTTTTGTGGTTCTTGTCAATTTTTGTTGGTTTTCATCCAATAAACTTATTTCAGTCAGCTAGATCTTTCTTCTTCAAAGCAAAAAGATTTTATCTTCAAATACAAGAACTTTTCGTGGTTTTGTTGATTTTCAGCAAATGAACATATTTCAGCGAGCGAGAAGTTTTTTCTTTAATCACGTCAGATTTTATCTTAAAATACAAGAACTTTTCGTGGTTCTTGTCAATTTTTGTTGGTTTTCATCCAATGAACTTATTTCAGTCAGCTAGATCTTTCTTCTTGAAAGCAAAAAGATTTTATCTTCAAATACAAGAACTTTTCGTGGTTTTGTTGATTTTCAGCAAATGAACATATTTCAGCGAGCTAGAAGTTTTTTCTTCAATAGCGTAAGATTTTATCTTAAAATACAAGAACTTTTCGTGGTTCTTGTCAATTTTTGTTAGTTTTCATCTTATGAACTTATTTCAGTCAGCTAGATCTTTCTTCTTCAAAGCAAAAAGATTTTATCTTCAAATACAAGAACTTTTCGTGGTTTTGTTGATTTTCAGCAAATGAACATATTTCAGCGAGCGAGAAGTTTTTTCTTTGAAAGCTTCAGATTTTATCTTAAAATACAAGAACTTTTCGTGGTTCTTGTCAATTTTTGTTGGTTTTCATCCAATAAACTTATTTCAGTCAGCTTGATCTTTCTTCTTCAAAGCAAAAAGATTTTATCTTCAAATACAAGAACTTTTCGTGGTTTTGTTGATTTTCAGCAAATGAACATATTTCAGCGAGCGAGAAGTTTTTTCTTTAATCGCGTCAGATTTTATCTTAAAATACAAGAACTTTTCGTGGTTCTTGTCAATTTTTGTTGGTTTTCATCCAATGAACTTATTTCAGTCAGCTCGATCTTTCTTCTTGAAAGCAAAAAGATTTTATCTTCAAATACAAGAACTTTTCGTGGTTTTGTTGATTTTCAGCAAATGAACATATTTCAGCGAGGGAGAAGTTTTTTCTTCAATAGCGTCAGATTTTATCTTAAAATACAAGAACTTTTCGTGGTTCTTGTCAATTTTTGTTGGTTTTCATCTTATGAACTTATTTCAGTCAGCTGGATCTTTCTTCTTCAAAGCAAAAAAGATTTTATCTTCAAATACAAGAACTTTTCGTGGTTTTGTTGATTTGCAGCAAATGAACATATTTCAGCGAGCGAGAAGTTTTTTCTTTAAAAGCGTCAGATATTATCTTAAAATACAAGAACTTTTCGTGGTTCTTGTCAATTTTTGTTGGTTTTCATCCAATGAACTTTTTTCAGTCAGCCAGATCTTTCTTCTTCAAAGCAAAATGATTTTATCTTCAAATACAAGAACTTTTCGTGGTTTTGTTGATTTTCAGCAAATGAACATATTTCAGCGAGCTGGAAGTTTTTTCTTTAACAGCGTCAGATTTTATCTTAAAATACAAGAACTTTTCGTGGTTCTTGTCAATTTTTGTTGGTTTTCATCTGATGAACTTATTTCAGTCAGCTAGATCTTTCTTCTTCAAAGCAAAAAGATTTTATCTTCAAATACATGAACTTTTCGTGAGTTTGTTGATTTTCAGCAAATGAACATATTTCAGCGAGCGAGAAGTTTTTTCTTTAATAGCGTCAGATTTTATCTTAAAATACAAGAACTTTTCGTGGTTCTTGTCAATTTTTGTTGGTTTTCATCTGATGAACTTATTTCAGTCAGCTCAATCTTTCTTCTTCAAAGCAAAAAGATTTTATCTTCAAATACAAGAACTTTTCGTGGTTTTGTTGATTTTCAGCAAATGAACATATTTCAGCGAGCGAGAAGTTTTTTCTTTCATCGCGTCAGATTTTATCTTCAAATACAAGAACTTTTCGTGGTTCTGTTGATTTTCAGCAAATGAGCTCGAAGTTTTGTCTTCAATAGCGTAAGATTTTATCTTAAAATACAAGAACTTTTCGTGGTTCTTGTCAATTTTTCCTTGTTTTCATCCAATGAACTTATTTCAGTCAGCTCGAGCTTTCTTCTTCAAAGCAAAAAGATTTTATCTTCAAATACAAGAACTTTTTGTGGTTTTGTTGATTTTCAGCAAATGAACATATTTCAGTGAGCGGGAAGTTTTTTCTTCAATCGCGTCAGATTTTATCTTAAAATGCAAGAACTTTTCGTGGTTCTTGTCAATTTTTGTTAGTTTTCATCTTATGAACTTATTTCAGTCAGCTGGATCTTTCTTCTTCAAAGCAAAAAGATTTTATCTTCAAATACAAGAACTTTTCGTGGTTTTGTTGATTTTCAGCAAATGAACATATTTCAGCGAGGGAGAAGTTTTTTCTTTAATAGCGTCAGATTTTATCTTGAAATACAAGAACGTTTCGTGGTTCTTGTCAATTTTTGTTGCTTTTCATCCAATGAACTTATTTCAGTCAGCTCGATCTTTCTTCTTCAAAGCAAAAAGATTTTATCTTCAAATACAAGAACTTTTCGTGGTTTTGTTGATTTTCAGCAAATGAACATATTTCAACGAGCTGGAAATTTTTTCTTCAATCGCATAAGATTTTATCTTAAAATACAAGAACTTTTCGTGGTTCTTGTCAATTTTTCCTTGTTTTCATCCAATGAACTTATTTCAGTCAGCTCGAGCTTTCTTCTTCAAAGCAAAAAGATTTTATCTTCAAATACAAGAACTTTTTTGTGGTTTTGTTGATTTTCAGCAAATGAACATATTTCAGCGAGGGAGAAGTTTTTTCTTTAATAGCGTCAGATTTTATCTTAAAAAACAAGAACTTTTCGTGGTTCTTGTCAATTTTTGTTGGTTTTCATGTTATGAACTTATTTCAGTCAGCTAGATGTTTCTTCTTCAAAGCAAAAAGATTTTATCTTCAAATACAAGAACTTTTCGTGAGTTGGTTGATTTTCAGCAAATGAACATATTTCAGCGAGCGAGAAGTTTTTTCTTTAATAGCGTCAGATTTTATCTTAAAATACAAAAACTTTTCGTGGTTCTTGTCAATTTTTGTTGGTTTTCATCCAATGAACCTATTTCAGTCAGCTAGATCTTTCTTCTTGAAAGCAAAAAGATTTTATCTTCAAATACAAGAACTTTTCGTGGTTTTGTTGATTTTCAGCAAATGAACATATTTCAGCGAGCGAGAAGTTTTTTCTTTCATCGCGTCAGATTTTATCTTAAAATACAAGAACTTTTCGTGGTTCTTGTCAATTTTTGTTGGTTTTCATCCAATGAACTTATTTCAGTCAGCTGGATCTTTCTTCTTGAAAGCAAAAAGATTTTATCTTCAAATACAAGAACTTTTCATGGTTTTGTTGATTTTCAGCAAATGAACATATTTCAGCGTGCTAGAAGTTTTTTCTTCAATAGCGTAAGATTTTATCTTAAAATACAAGAACTTTTCGTGGTTCTTGTCAATTTTTGTTGCTTTTCATCCAATGAACTTATTTCAGTCAGCTAGATCTTTCTTCTTCAAAGCAAAAAGATTTTATCTTCAAATACAAGAACTTTTCGTGGTTTTGTTGATTTTCAGCAAATGAACATATTTCAACGAGCTGGAAATTTTTTCTTCAATCGCATAAGATTTTATCTTAAAATACAAGAACTTTTCGTGGTTCTTGTCAATTTTTCCTTGTTTTCATCCAATGAACTTATTTCAGTCAGCTCGAGCTTTCTTCTTCAAAGCAAAAAGATTTTATCTTCAAATACAAGAACTTTTTGTGGTTTTGTTGATTTTCAGCAAATGAACATATTTCAGCGAGGGAGAAGTTTTTTCTTTAATAGCGTCAGATTTTATCTTAAAAAACAAGAACTTTTCGTGGTTCTTGTCAATTTTTGTTGGTTTTCATGTTATGAACTTATTTCAGTCAGCTAGATGTTTCTTCTTGAAAGCAAAAAGATTTTATCTTCAAATACAAGAACTTTTCGTGAGTTGGTTGATTTTCAGCAAATGAACATATTTCAGCGAGCGAGAAGTTTTTTCTTTAATAGCGTCAGATTTTATCTTAAAATACAAAAACTTTTCGTGGTTCTTGTCAATTTTTGTTGGTTTTCATCCAATGAACCTATTTCAGTCAGCTAGATCTTTCTTCTTGAAAGCAAAAAGATTTTATCTTCAAATACAAGAACTTTTCGTGGTTTTGTTGATTTTCAGCAAATGAACATATTTCAGCGAGCGAGAAGTTTTTTCTTTCATCGCGTCAGATTTTATCTTAAAATACAAGAACTTTTCGTGGTTCTTGTCAATTTTTGTTGGTTTTCATCCAATGAACTTATTTCAGTCAGCTGGATCTTTCTTCTTGAAAGCAAAAAGATTTTATCTTCAAATACAAGAACTTTTCTTGGTTTTGTTGATTTTCAGCAAATGAACATATTTCAGCGTGCTAGAAGTTTTTTCTTCAATAGCGTAAGATTTTATCTTAAAATACAAGAACTTTTCGTCGTTCTTGTCAATTTTTGTTAGTTTTCATCTTATGAACTTATTTCAGTCAGCTAGCTCTTTCTTCTTCAAAGCAAAAAGATTTTATCTTCAAATACAAGAACTTTTCGTGGTTTTGTTGATTTTCAGCAAATGAACATATTTCAGCGAGCTGGAAGTTTTTTCTTTAATCGCGTAAGATTTTATCTTAAAATACAAGAACTTTTCGTGGTTCTTGTCAATTTTTGTTAGTTTTCATCTTATGAACTTATTTCAGTCAGCTGGATCTTTCTTCTTCAAAGCAAAAAGATTTTATCTTCAAATACAAGAACTTTTCGTGGTTTTGTTGATTTTCAGCAAATGAACATATTTCAGCGAGCGAGAAGTTTTTTCTTTAAAAGCGTCAGATTTTATCTTAAAATACAAGAACTTTTTGTGGTTCTTGTCAATTTTTGTTGGTTTTCATCCAATAAACTTATTTCAGTCAGCTAGATCTTTCTTCTTCAAAGCAAAAAGATTTTATCTTCAAATACAAGAACTTTTCGTGGTTTTGTTGATTTTCAGCAAATGAACATATTTCAGCGAGCGAGAAGTTTTTTCTTTAATCACGTCAGATTTTATCTTAAAATACAAGAACTTTTCGTGGTTCTTGTCAATTTTTGTTGGTTTTCATCCAATGAACTTATTTCAGTCAGCTAGATCTTTCTTCTTGAAAGCAAAAAGATTTTATCTTCAAATACAAGAACTTTTCGTGGTTTTGTTGATTTTCAGCAAATGAACATATTTCAGCGAGCTAGAAGTTTTTTCTTCAATAGCGTAAGATTTTATCTTAAAATACAAGAACTTTTCGTGGTTCTTGTCAATTTTTGTTAGTTTTCATCTTATGAACTTATTTCAGTCAGCTAGATCTTTCTTCTTCAAAGCAAAAAGATTTTATCTTCAAATACAAGAACTTTTCGTGGTTTTGTTGATTTTCAGCAAATGAACATATTTCAGCGAGCGAGAAGTTTTTTCTTTGAAAGCTTCAGATTTTATCTTAAAATACAAGAACTTTTCGTGGTTCTTGTCAATTTTTGTTGGTTTTCATCCAATAAACTTATTTCAGTCAGCTTGATCTTTCTTCTTCAAAGCAAAAAGATTTTATCTTCAAATACAAGAACTTTTCGTGGTTTTGTTGATTTTCAGCAAATGAACATATTTCAGCGAGCGAGAAGTTTTTTCTTTAATCGCGTCAGATTTTATCTTAAAATACAAGAACTTTTCGTGGTTCTTGTCAATTTTTGTTGGTTTTCATCCAATGAACTTATTTCAGTCAGCTCGATCTTTCTTCTTGAAAGCAAAAAGATTTTATCTTCAAATACAAGAACTTTTCGTGGTTTTGTTGATTTTCAGCAAATGAACATATTTCAGCGAGGGAGAAGTTTTTTCTTCAATAGCGTCAGATTTTATCTTAAAATACAAGAACTTTTCGTGGTTCTTGTCAATTTTTGTTGGTTTTCATCTTATGAACTTATTTCAGTCAGCTGGATCTTTCTTCTTCAAAGCAAAAAAGATTTTATCTTCAAATACAAGAACTTTTCGTGGTTTTGTTGATTTGCAGCAAATGAACATATTTCAGCGAGCGAGAAGTTTTTTCTTTAAAAGCGTCAGATATTATCTTAAAATACAAGAACTTTTCGTGGTTCTTGTCAATTTTTGTTGGTTTTCATCCAATGAACTTTTTTCAGTCAGCCAGATCTTTCTTCTTCAAAGCAAAATGATTTTATCTTCAAATACAAGAACTTTTCGTGGTTTTGTTGATTTTCAGCAAATGAACATATTTCAGCGAGCTGGAAGTTTTTTCTTTAACAGCGTCAGATTTTATCTTAAAATACAAGAACTTTTCGTGGTTCTTGTCAATTTTTGTTGGTTTTCATCTGATGAACTTATTTCAGTCAGCTAGATCTTTCTTCTTCAAAGCAAAAAGATTTTATCTTCAAATACATGAACTTTTCGTGAGTTTGTTGATTTTCAGCAAATGAACATATTTCAGCGAGCGAGAAGTTTTTTCTTTAATAGCGTCATATTTTATCTTAAAATACAAGAACTTTTCGTGGTTCTTGTCATTTTTTGTTGGTTTTCATCCAATGAACTTATTTCAGTCAGCTAAATCTTACGCGATTGAAGAAAAAACTTCTAGCTCGCTGAAATATGTTCATTTGCTGAAAATCAACAAAACCACGAAAAGTTCTTGTATTTGAAGATAAAATCTTTTTGCTTTCAAGAAGAAAGATCTAGCTGAATGAAATAAGTTCATTGGATGAAAAGCAACAAAAATTGACAAGAACCACGAAAAGTTCTTGTATTTTAAGATAAAATCTTACGCTATTGAAGAAAAAACTTCTAGCTCGCTGAAATATGTTCATTTGCTGAAAATCAACAAAACCACGAAAAGTTCTTGTATTTGAAGATAAAAGCTTTTTGCTTTGAAGAAGAAAGATCCAGCTGAGTGAAATAAGTTCATCAGATGAAAACTAACAAAAATTGACAAGAACCACGAAAAGTTCTTGTATTTTAAGATAAAATCTTACGCGAAAGAAGAAAAAACTTCCAGCTCGCTGAAATATGTTCATTTGCTGAAAATCAACAAAACCACGAAAAGTTCTTGTATTTGAAGATAAAATCTTTTTGCTTTGAAGAAGAAAGATCGAGCTGACTGAAATAAGTTCATTGGATGAAAACCAACAAAAATTGACAAGAACCACGAAAAGTTCTTGTATTTTAAGATAAAATCTGACGCTATTAAAGAAAAAACTTCTCCCTCGCTGAAATATGTTCATTTGCTGAAAATCAACAAAACCACGAAAAGTTCTTGTATTTGAAGATAAAATATTTTTGCTTTCAAGAAGAAAGATCTAGCTGACTGAAATAAGTTCATTGGATGAAAAGCAACAAAAATTGACAAGAACCACGAAAAGTTCTTGTATTTTAAGATAAAATCTGACGCGATAAAAGAAAAAACTTCTCGCTCGCTGAAATATGTTCATTTGCTGAAAATCAACAAAACCACGAAAAGTTCTTGTATTTGAAGATAAAATCTTTTTGCTTTGAAGAAGAAAGATCTAGCTGACTGAAATAAGTTCATAAGATGAAAACCAACAAAAATTGACAAGAACCACGAAAATTTCTTGTATTTTAAGATAAAATCTTACGCTTTTAAAGAAAAAACTTCTCGCTCGCTGAAATATGTTCATTTGCTGAAAATCAACAAAACCACGAAAAGTTCTTGTATTTGAAGATAAAATCTTTTTGCTTTGAAGAGGAAAGATCCAGCTGACTGAAATAAGTTCATAAGATGAAAACCAACAAAAATTGACAAGAACCACGAAAAGTTCTTGTATTTTAAGATAAAATCTGATGCTTTTAAAGAAAAAACTTCTCGCTCGCTGAAATATGTTCATTTGCTGCAAATCAACAAAACCACGAAAAGTTCTTGTATTTGAAGATAAAATCTTTTTGCTTTGAAGAAGAAAGATCTAGCTGACTGAAATAAGTTCATAAGATGAAAACCAACAAAAATTGACAAGAACCACGAAAAGTTCTTGTATTTTGAGATAAAATCTGACGCTATTAAAGAAAAACTTCTCGCTCGCTGAAATATGTTCATTTGCTGAAAATCAACAAAACCACGAAAAGTTCTTGTATTTGAAGATAAAATCTTTTTGCTTTGAAGAAGAAAGATCTAGCTGACTGAAATAAGTTTATTGGATGAAAACCAACAAAAATTGACAAGAACCACGAAAAGTTCTTGTATTTTAGGATAAAATCTTACGCTATTGAAGAAAAAACTTCCAGCTCGCTGTAATATGTTCATTTGCTGAAAATCAACAAAACCACGAAAAGTTCTTGTATTTGAAGATAAAATCTTTTTGCTTTGAAGAAGAAAGATCTAGCTGACTGAAATAAGTTCATAAGATGAAAACTAACAAAAATTGACAAGAACCACGAAAAGTTCTTGTATTTTAAGATAAAATCTTACGCTATTGAAGAAAAAACTTCTAGCTCGCTGAAATATGTTCATTTGCTGAAAATCCACAAAACCACGAAAAGTTCTTGTATTTGAAGATAAAATCTTTTTGCTTTCAAGAAGAAAGATCCAGCTGACTGAAATAAGTTCATTGGATGAAAACCAACAAAAATTGACAAGAACCACGAAAAGTTCTTGTATTTTAAGATAAAATCTTACGCTATTAAAGAAAAAACTTCCAGCTCGCTGAAATATGTTCATTTGCTGAAAATCAACAAA
Source organism: Heptranchias perlo (assembly GCF_035084215.1). Taxonomy (NCBI): domain Eukaryota; kingdom Metazoa; phylum Chordata; class Chondrichthyes; order Hexanchiformes; family Hexanchidae; genus Heptranchias; species Heptranchias perlo. Next base: position 1,093,965 of record NC_090344.1, on the reverse strand, counting down.
ACCACGAAAAGTTCTTGTATTTGAAGATAAAATCTTTTTGCTTTCAAGAAGAAAGATCTCGCTGATTGAAATAAGTTCATAAGATAAAAACCAACAAAAATTGACAAGAACCACGAAAAGTTCTTGTATTTTCAGATAAAATCTGACGCTGTTAAAGAAAAAACTTCCAGCTCGCTGAAATATGTTCATTTGCTGAAAATCAACAAAACCACGAAAAGTTCTTGTATTTGAAGATAAAATCTTTTTGCTTTGAAGAAGAAAGATCGAGCTGACTGAAATAAGTTCATTGGATGAAAACCAACAAAAATTGACAAGAACCACGAAAAGTTCTTGTATTTTAAGTTAAAATCTGACGCGATTAAAGAAAAAACTTCTCGCTCTCTGAAATATGTTCATTTGCTGAAAATCAACAAAACCACGAAAAGTTCTTGTATTTGAAGATAAAATCTGACGCGATGAAAGAAAAAACTGCTCGCTCGCTGAAATATGTTCATTTGCTGAAAATCAACAAAACCACGAAAAGTTCTTGTATTTGAAGATAAATTCTTTTTGCTTTGAAGAAGAAAGATCTCTCTGACTGAAATAAGTTTATTGGATGAAACCCAACAAAAATTGACAAGAACCACGAAAAGTTCTTGCATTTTAAGATAAAATCTGACGCTATTAAAGAAAAAACTTCTCCCTCGCTGAAATATGTTCATTTGCTGAAAATCAACAAAACCACGAAAACTTCTTGTATTTGAAGATAAAATCTTTTTGCTTTGAAGAAGAAAGATTGAGCTGACTGAAATAAGTTCATTGGATGAAAACCAACAAAAATTGACAAGAACCACGAAAAGTTCTTGTTTTTTAAGATAAAATCTGACGGTATTAAAGAAAAAACTTCTCGCTCGCTGAAATATGTTCATTTGCTGAAAATCAACCAACTCACGAAAAGTTCTTGTATTTGAAGATAAAATCTTTTTGCTTTGAAGAAGAAAGATCTCGCTGACTGAAATAAGTTCATAAGATAAAAACCAACAAAAATTGACAAGAACCACGAAAAGTTCTTGTATTTTAAGATAAAATCTGACGCTGTTAAAGAAAAAACTTCCAGCTCGCTGAAATATGTTCATTTGCTGAAAATCAACAAAACCACGAAAAGTTCTTGTATTTGAAGATAAAATCTTTTTGCTTTGAAGAAGAAAGATCGAGCTGACTGAAATAAGTTCATTGGATGAAAACAAACAAAAATTGACAAGAACCACGAAAAGTTCTTGTATTTTAAGATAAAATCTGACGCGATTAAAGAAAAAACTTCTCGCTCGCTGAAATATGTTCATTTGCTGAAAATCAACAAAAACACGAAAAGTTCTTTTATTTGAAGATAAGATCTTTTTGCTTTGAAGAAGAAAGATCTAGCTGACTGAAATAAGTTGATTGGATGAAAACCAACAAAAATTGACAAGAACCACGAAAAGTTCTTGTATTTTAAGTTAAAATCTGACGCGATTAAAGAAAAAACTTCTCGCTCTCTGAAATATGTTCATTTGCTGAAAATCAACAAAACCACGAAAAGTTCTTGTATTTGAAGATAAAATCTGACGCGATGAAAGAAAAAACTTCTCGCTCGCTGAAATATGTTCATTTGCTGAAAATCAACAAAACCACGAAAAGTTCTTGTATTTGAAGATAAAATCTTTTTGCTTTGAAGAAGAAAGATCTCGCTGACTGAAATAAGTTTATTGGATGAAACCCAACAAAAATTGACAAGAACCACGAAAAGTTCTTGCATTTTAAGATAAAATCTGACGCTATTAAAGAAAAATCTTCTCCCTCGCTGAAATATGTTCATTTGCTGAAAATCAACAAAACCACGAAAACTTCTTGTATTTGAAGATAAAATCTTTTTGCTTTGAAGAAGAAAGATCTCGCTGACTGAAATAAGTTCATTGGATGAAAACCAACAAAAATTGACAAGAACCACGAAAAGTTCTTGTATTTCAAGACAAAATCTGACGCTTTAAAAGAAAAAACTTCTCGCTCGCTGAAATATGTTCATTTGCTGAAAATCAACCAACTCACGAAAAGTTCTTGTATTTGAAGATAAAATCTTTTTGCTTTGAAGAAGAAAGATCTCGCTGACTGAAATAAGTTCATAAGATAAAAACCAACAAAAATTGACAAGAACCACGAAAAGTTCTTGTATTTTAAGATAAAATCTGACGCTGTTAAAGAAAAAACTTCCAGCTCGCTGAAATATGTTCATTTGCTGAAAATCAACAAAACCACGAAAAGTTCTTGTATTTGAAGATAAAATCTTTTTGCTTTGAAGAAGAAAGATCGAGCTGACTGAAATAAGTTCATTGGATGAAAACAAACAAAAATTGACAAGAACCACGAAAAGTTCTTGTATTTTAAGATAAAATCTGACGCGATGAAAGAAAAAACTTCTCGCTCGCTGAAATATGTTCATTTGCTGAAAATCAACAAAAACACGAAAAGTTCTTTTATTTGAAGATAAGATCTTTTTGCTTTGAAGAAGAAAGATCTAGCTGACTGAAATAAGTTGATTGGATGAAAACCAACAAAAATTGACAAGAACCACGAAAAGTTCTTGTATTTTAAGTTAAAATCTGACGCGATTAAAGAAAAAACTTCTCGCTCTCTGAAATATGTTCATTTGCTGAAAATCAACAAAACCACGAAAAGTTCTTGTATTTGAAGATAAAATCTGACGCGATGAAAGAAAAAACTTCTCGCTCGCTGAAATATGTTCATTTGCTGAAAATCAACAAAACCACGAAAAGTTCTTGTATTTGAAGATAAAATCTTTTTGCTTTGAAGAAGAAAGATCTCGCTGACTGAAATAAGTTTATTGGATGAAACCCAACAAAAATTGACAAGAACCACGAAAAGTTCTTGTATTTTAAGATAAAATCTGACGCTATTGAAGAAAAATCTTCTCCCTCGCTGAAATATGTTCATTTGCTGAAAATCAACAAAACCACGAAAACTTCTTGTATTTGAAGATAAAATCTTTTTGCTTTGAAGAAGAAAGATTGAGCTGACTGAAATAAGTTCATTGGATGAAAACCAACAAAAATTGACAAGAACCACGAAAAGTTCTTGTTTTTTAAGATAAAATCTAACGCGATGAAAGAAAAAACTTCTCGCTTGCTGAAATATATTCATTTGCTGAAAATCAACAAAACCACGAAAAGTTCTTGTATTTGAAGATAAAATCTGACGCGATGAAAGAAAAAACTTCTCGCTCGCTGAAATATGTTCATTTGCTGAAAATCAACAAAACCACGAAAAGTTCTTGTATTTGAAGATAAAATCCTTTTGCTTTGAAGAAGAAAGATCTGGCTGACTGAAATAAGTTCATTGGATGAAAACCAACAAAAATTGACAAGAACCACGAAAAGTTCTTGTTTTTTAAGATAAAATCTGACGCGATGAAAGAAAAAACTTCTCGCTTGCTGAAATATGTTCATTTGCTGAAAATCAACAAAACCACGAAAAGTTCTTGTATTTGAAGATAAAATCTTTTTGCTTTCAAGAAGAAAGATCTCGCTGACTGAAATAAGTTCATTGGATGAAAACCAACAAAAATTGACAAGAACCACGAAAAGTTCTTGTATTTCAAGATAAAATCTGACGCTTTTAAAGAAAAAACTTCTCGCTCGCTGAAATATGTTCATTTGCTGAAAATCAACAAAACCACGAAAAGTTCTTGTATTTGAAGATAAAATCTTTTTGCTTTGAAGAAGAAAGATCTAGCTGACTGAAATAAGTTTATTGGATGAAAACCAACAAAAATTGACAAGAACCACGAAAAGTTCTTGTATTTTAAGATAAAATCTGACGCGATTAAAGAAAAAACTTCTCGCTCGCTGAAATATGTTCATTTGCTGAAAATCAACAAAACCACGAAAAGTTCTTGTATTTGAAGATAAAATCTTTTTGCTTTGAAGAAGAAAGCTCGAGCTGACTGAAATAAGTTCATTGGATGAAAACAAGGAAAAATTGACAAGAACCACGAAAAGTTCTTGTATTTTAAGATAAAATCTTACGCTATTGAAGAAAAAACTTCGAGCTCGCTGAAATATATTCATTTGCTGAAAATCAACAAAACCACGAAAAGTTCTTGGATTTGAAGATAAAATCTGACGCGATGAAAGAAAAAACTTCTCGCTCGCTGAAATATGTTCATTTGCTGAAAATCAACAAAACCACGAAAAGTTCATGTATTTGAAGATAAAATCTTTTTGCTTTGAAGAAGAAAGCTCGAGCTGACTGAAATAAGTTCATTGGATGAAAACAAGGAAAAATTGACAAGAACCACGAAAAGTTCTTGTATTTTAAGATAAAATCTTACGCTATTGAAGAAAAAACTTCGAGCTCGCTGAAATATATTCATTTGCTGAAAATCAACAAAACCACGAAAAGTTCTTGGATTTGAAGATAAAATCTGACGCGATGAAAGAAAAAACTTCTCGCTCGCTGAAATATGTTCATTTGCTGAAAATCAACAAAACCACGAAAAGTTCTTGTATTTGAAGATAAAATCTTTTTGCTTTGAAGAAGAAAGATCTAGCTGACTGAAATAAGTTCATAAGATGAAAACTGACAAAAATTGACAAGAACCTCGAAAAGTTCTTGTATTTTAAGATAAAATCTTACGCGATTGAAGAAAAAACTTCCAGCTCGCTGAAATATGTTAATTTGCTGAAAATCAACAAAACCACGAAAAGTTCTTGTATTTGAAGATAAAATCTTTTTGCTTTGAAGAAGAAAGATCTAGCTGAGTGAAATAAGTTCATCAGATGAAAACTAACAAAAATTGACAAGAACCACGAAAAGTTCTTGTATTTTAAGATAAAATCTTACGCTATTGAAGAAAAAACTTCCAGCTCGCTGAAATATGTTCATTTGCTGAAAATCAACAAAACCACGAAAAGTTCTTGTATTTGAAGATAAAATCTTTTTGCTTTGAAGAAGAAAGCTCGAGCTGACTGAAATAAGTTCATTGGATGAAAACCAACAAAAATTGACAAGAACCACGAAAAGTTCTTGTATTTTAAGATAAAATCTTACGCTATTGAAGAAAAAACTTCGAGCTCGCTGAAATATGTTCATTTGCTGAAAATCAACAAAACCAAGAAAAGTTCTTGTATTTGAAGATAAAATCTGACGCGATGAAAGAAAAAACTTCTCGCTCGCTGAAATATGTTCATTTGCTGAAAATCAACAAAACCACTAAAAGTTCTTGTATTTGAAGGTAAAATCTTTTTGCTTTGAAGAAGAAAGATCTAGCTGACTGAAATAAGTTCATAAGATGAAAACGAACAAAAATTGACAAGAACCACGAAAAGTTCTTGTATTTTAAGATAAAATCTTACGCGATTGAAGAAAAAACTTCCAGCTCGCTGAAATATGTTCATTTGCTGAAAATCAACAAAACCACGAAAAGTTCTTGTATTTGAAGATAAAATCTTTTTGCTTTCAAGAAGAAAGATTTCGCTGAATGAAATAAGTTCATTGGATGAAAAGCAACAAAAATTGACAAGAACCACGAAAAGTTCTTGTATTTTAAGATAAAATCTTACGCTATTGAAGAAAAAACTTCCAGCTCGCTGAAATATGTTCATTTGCTGAAAATCAACAAAACCACGAAAAGTTCTTGTATTTGAAGATAAAAGCTTTTTGCTTTGAAGAAGTTAGATCTAGCTGAGTGAAATAAGTTCATCAGATGAAAACTAACAAAAATTGACAAGAACCACGAAAAGTTCTTGTATTTTAAGATACAATCTTACGCTATTGAAGAAAAAACTTCCAGCTCGCTGAAATATGTTAATTTGCTGAAAATCAACAAAACCACGAAAAGTTCTTGTATTTGAAGATAAAATCTTTTTGCTTTGAAGAAGAAAGATCTAGCTGACTGAAATAAGTTTATTGGATGAAAACCAACAAAAATTGACAAGAACCACGAAAAGTTCTTGTATTTTAAGATAAAATCTGACGCGATTAAAGAAAAAACTTCTCGCTCACTGAAATATGTTCATTTGCTGAAAATCAACAAAACCACGAAAAGTTCTTGTATTTGAAGATAAAATCTTTTTGCTTTCAAGAAGAAAGATCTAGCTGACTGAAATAAGTTCATTGGATGAAAAGCAACAAAAATTGACAAGAACCACGAAAAGTTCTTGTATTTTAAGATAAAATCTGACGCTATTAAAGAAAAAACTTCTCCCTCGCTGAAATATGTTCATTTGCTGAAAATCAACAAAACCACGAAAAGTTCTTGTATTTGAAGATAAAATCTTTTTGCTTTGAAGAAGAAAGATCTCGCTGACTGAAATAAGTTCATAAGATGAAAACTAACAAAAATTGACAAGAACCACGAAAAGTTCTTGTATTTTAAGATAAAATCTGACGCTATTAAAGAAAAAACTTCTCCCTCGCTGAAATATGTTCATTTGCTGAAAATCAACAAAACCACGAAAAGTTCTTGTAATTGAAGATAAAATCTTTTTGCTTTGAAGAAGAAAGATTGAGCTGACTGAAATAAGTTCATTGGATGAAAACCAACAAAAATTGACAAGAACCACGAAAAGTTCTTCTTTTTTAAGATAAAATCTGACGCGATGAAAGAAAAAACTTCTCGCTTGCTGAAATATGTTCATTTGCTGAAAATCAACAAAACCACGAAAAGTTCTTGTATTTGAAGATAAAATCTTTTTGCTTTGAAGAAGAAAGATCTAGCTGACTGAAATAAGTTTATTGGATGAAAACCAACAAAAATTGACAAGAACCACGAAAAGTTCTTGTATTTTAAGATAAAATCTGACGCGATTAAAGAAAAAACTTCTCACTCACTGAAATATGTTCATTTGCTGAAAATCAACAAAACCACGAAAAGTTCTTGTATTTCAAGATAAAATCTTTTTGCTTTGAAGAAGAAAGATCTAGCTGACTGAAATAAGTTTATTGGATGAAACCCAACAAAAATTGACAAGAACCACGAAAAGTTCTTGCATTTTAAGATAAAATCTGACGCGATTGAAGAAAAAACTTCCCACTCACTGAAATATGTTCATTTGCTGAAAATCAACGAAACCACAAAAAGATCTTGTATTTGAAGATAAAATCTTTTTGCTTTGAAGAAGAAAGCTCGAGCTGACTGAAATAAGTTCATTGGATGAAAACAAGGAAAAATTGACAAGAACCACGAAAAGTTCTTGTATTTTAAGATAAAATCTTACGCTATTGAAGAAAAAACTTCGAGCTCGCTGAAATATATTCATTTGCTGAAAATCAACAAAACCACGAAAAGTTCTTGGATTTGAAGATAAAATCTGACGCGATGAAAGAAAAAACTTCTCGCTCGCTGAAATATGTTCATTTGCTGAAAATCAACAAAACCACGAAAAGTTCTTGTATTTGAAGATAAAATCTTTTTGCTTTGAAGAAGAAAGATCTAGCTGACTGAAATAAGTTCATAAGATGAAAACTAACAAAAATTGACAAGAACCTCGAAAAGTTCTTGTATTTTAAGATAAAATCTTACGCGATTGAAGAAAAAACTTCCAGCTCGCTGAAATATGTTAATTTGCTGAAAATCAACAAAACCACGAAAAGTTCTTGTATTTGAAGATAAAATCTTTTTGCTTTGAAGAAGAAAGATCTAGCTGAGTGAAATAAGTTCATCAGATGAAAACTAACAAAAATTGACAAGAACCACGAAAAGTTCTTGTATTTTAAGATAAAATCTTACGCTATTGAAGAAAAAACTTCCAGCTCGCTGAAATATGTTCATTTGCTGAAAATCAACAAAACCACGAAAAGTTCTTGTATTTGAAGATAAAATCTTTTTGCTTTGAAGAAGAAAGCTCGAGCTGACTGAAATAAGTTCATTGGATGAAAACCAACAAAAATTGACAAGAACCACGAAAAGTTCTTGTATTTTAAGATAAAATCTTACGCTATTGAAGAAAAAACTTCGAGCTCGCTGAAATATGTTCATTTGCTGAAAATCAACAAAACCAAGAAAAGTTCTTGTATTTGAAGATAAAATCTGACGCGATTAAAGAAAAAACTTCTCGCTCACTGAAATATGTTCATTTGCTGAAAATCAACAAAACCACGAAAAGTTCTTGTATTTGAAGATAATATCTGACGCGATGAAAGAAAAAACTTCTCGCTCGCTGAAATATGTTCATTTGCTGAAAATCAACAAAACCACGAAAAGTTCTTGTATTTGAAGATAAAATCTTTTTGCTTTGAAGAAGAAAGCTCGAGCTGACTGAAATAAGTTCATTGGATGAAAACAAGGAAAAATTGACAAGAACCACGAAAAGTTCTTGTATTTTAAGATAAAATCTTACGCTATTGAAGAAAAAACTTCGAGCTCGCTGAAATATATTCATTTGCTGAAAATCAACAAAACCACGAAAAGTTCTTGGATTTGAAGATAAAATCTGACGCGATGAAAGAAAAAACTTCTCGCTCGCTGAAATATGTTCATTTGCTGAAAATCAACAAAACCACGAAAAGTTCTTGTATTTGAAGATAAAATCTTTTTGCTTTGAAGAAGAAAGATCTAGCTGACTGAAATAAGTTCATAAGATGAAAACTAACAAAAATTGACAAGAACCTCGAAAAGTTCTTGTATTTTAAGATAAAATCTTACGCGATTGAAGAAAAAACTTCCAGCTCGCTGAAATATGTTAATTTGCTGAAAATCAACAAAACCACGAAAAGTTCTTGTATTTGAAGATAAAATCTTTTTGCTTTGAAGAAGAAAGATCTAGCTGAGTGAAATAAGTTCATCAGATGAAAACTAACAAAAATTGACAAGAACCACGAAAAGTTCTTGTATTTTAAGATAAAATCTTACGCTATTGAAGAAAAAACTTCCAGCTCGCTGAAATATGTTCATTTGCTGAAAATCAACAAAACCACGAAAAGTTCTTGTATTTGAAGATAAAATCTTTTTGCTTTGAAGAAGAAAGCTCGAGCTGACTGAAATAAGTTCATTGGATGAAAACCAACAAAAATTGACAAGAACCACGAAAAGTTCTTGTATTTTAAGATAAAATCTTACGCTATTGAAGAAAAAACTTCGAGCTCGCTGAAATATGTTCATTTGCTGAAAATCAACAAAACCAAGAAAAGTTCTTGTATTTGAAGATAAAATCTGACGCGATGAAAGAAAAAACTTCTCGCTCGCTGAAATATGTTCATTTGCTGAAAATCAACAAAACCACTAAAAGTTCTTGTATTTGAAGATAAAATCTTTTTGCTTTGAAGAAGAAAGATCTAGCTGACTGAAATAAGTTCATAAGATGAAAACGAACAAAAATTGACAAGAACCACGAAAAGTTCTTGTATTTTAAGATAAAATCTTACGCGATTGAAGAAAAAACTTCTAGCTCGCTGAAATATGTTCATTTGCTGAAAATCAACAAAACCACGAAAAGTTCTTGTATTTGAAGATAAAATCTTTTTGCTTTCAAGAAGAAAGATTTCGCTGAATGAAATAAGTTCATTGGATGAAAAGCAACAAAAATTGACAAGAACCACGAAAAGTTCTTGTATTTTAAGATAAAATCTTACGCTATTGAAGAAAAAACTTCCAGCTCGCTGAAATATGTTCATTTGCTGAAAATCAACAAAACCACGAAAAGTTCTTGTATTTGAAGATAAAAGCTTTTTGCTTTGAAGAAGTAAGATCTAGCTGAGTGAAATAAGTTCATCAGATGAAAACTAACAAAAATTGACAAGAACCACGAAAAGTTCTTGTATTTTAAGATAAAATCTTACGCTATTGAAGAAAAAACTTCCAGCTCGCTGAAATATGTTAATTTGCTGAAAATCAACAAAACCACGAAAAGTTCTTGTATTTGAAGATAAAATCTTTTTGCTTTGAAGAAGAAAGATCTAGCTGACTGAAATAAGTTTATTGGATGAAAACCAACAAAAATTGACAAGAACCACGAAAAGTTCTTGTATTTTAAGATAAAATCTGACGCGATTAAAGAAAAAACTTCTCGCTCACTGAAATATGTTCATTTGCTGAAAATCAACAAAACCACGAAAAGTTCTTGTATTTGAAGATAAAATCTTTTTGCTTTCAAGAAGAAAGATCTCGCTGACTGAAATAAGTTCATTGGATGAAAAGCAACAAAAATTGACAAGAACCACGAAAAGTTCTTGTATTTTAAGATAAAATCTGACGCTATTAAAGAAAAAACTTCTCCCTCGCTGAAATATGTTCATTTGCTGAAAATCAACAAAACCACGAAAAGTTCTTGTATTTGAAGATAAAATCTTTTTGCTTTGAAGAAGAAAGATCTAGCTGACTGAAATAAGTTCATAAGATGAAAACTAACAAAAATTGACAAGAACCACGAAAAGTTCTTGTATTTTAAGATAAAATCTGACGCTATTAAAGAAAAAACTTCTCCCTCGCTGAAATATGTTCATTTGCTGAAAATCAACAAAACCACGAAAAGTTCTTGTAATTGAAGATAAAATCTTTTTGCTTTGAAGAAGAAAGATTGAGCTGACTGAAATAAGTTCATTGGATGAAAACCAACAAAAATTGACAAGAACCACGAAAAGTTCTTCTTTTTTAAGATAAAATCTGACGCGATGAAAGAAAAAACTTCTCGCTTGCTGAAATATGTTCATTTGCTGAAAATCAACAAAACCACGAAAAGTTCTTGTATTTGAAGATAAAATCTTTTTGCTTTGAAGAAGAAAGATCTAGCTGACTGAAATAAGTTTATTGGATGAAAACCAACAAAAATTGACAAGAACCACGAAAAGTTCTTGTATTTTAAGATAAAATCTGACGCGATTAAAGAAAAAACTTCTCACTCACTGAAATATGTTCATTTGCTGAAAATCAACAAAACCACGAAAAGTTCTTGTATTTCAAGATAAAATCTTTTTGCTTTGAAGAAGAAAGATCTAGCTGACTGAAATAAGTTTATTGGATGAAACCCAACAAAAATTGACAAGAACCACGAAAAGTTCTTGCATTTTAAGATAAAATCTGACGCGATTGAAGAAAAAACTTCCCACTCACTGAAATATGTTCATTTGCTGAAAATCAACGAAACCACAAAAAGATCTTGTATTTGAAGATAAAATCTTTTTGCTTTGAAGAAGAAAGCTCGAGCTGACTGAAATAAGTTCATTGGATGAAAACAAGGAAAAATTGACAAGAACCACGAAAAGTTCTTGTATTTTAAGATAAAATCTTACGCGATTGAAGAAAAAACTTCTCGCTCGCTGAAATATGTTCATTTGCTGAAAATCAACAAAACCACGAAAAGTTCTTGTATTTGAAGATGAAATCTTTTTGCTTTGAAGAAGAAAGATTGAGCTGACTGAAATAAGTTCATTGGATGAAAACCAACAAAAATTGACAAGAACCACGCAAAGTTCTTGTATTTTAAGATAAAGTCTGACGCTTTTAAAGAAAAAACTTCTCGCTCGCTGAAATATGTTCATTTGCTGAAAATCAACAAAACCACGAAAAGTTCTTGTATTTGAAGATAAAATCTTTTTGCTTTGAAGAAGAAAGATCTCGCTGACTGAAATAAGTTTATTGGATGAAAACCAACAAAAATTGACAAGAACCACGAAAAGTTCTTGTATTTTAAGATAAAATCTGACGCGATTAAAGAAAAAACTTCTCGCTCACTGAAATATGTTCATTTGCTGAAAATCAACAAAACCACGAAAAGTTCTTGTATTTGAAGATAATATCTGACGCGATGAAAGAAAAAACTTCTCGCTCGCTGAAATATGTTCATTTGCTGAAAATCAACAAAACCACGAAAAGTTCTTGTATTTGAAGATAAAATCTTTTTGCTTTGAAGAAGAAAGCTCGAGCTGACTGAAATAAGTTCATTGGATGAAAACAAGGAAAAATTGACAAGAACCACGAAAAGTTCTTGTATTTTAAGATAAAATCTTACGCTATTGAAGAAAAAACTTTGAGCTCGCTGAAATATATTCATTTGCTGAAAATCAACAAAACCACGAAAAGTTCTTGGATTTGAAGATAAAATCTGACGCGATGAAAGAAAAAACTTCTCGCTCGCTGAAATATGTTCATTTGCTGAAAATCAACAAAACCACGAAAAGTTCTTGTATTTGAAGATAAAATCTTTTTGCTTTGAAGAAGAAAGATCTAGCTGACTGAAATAAGTTCATAAGATGAAAACTAACAAAAATTGACAAGAACCTCGAAAAGTTCTTGTATTTTAAGATAAAATCTTACGCGATTGAAGAAAAAACTTCCAGCTCGCTGAAATATGTTAATTTGCTGAAAATCAACAAAACCACGAAAAGTTCTTGTATTTGAAGATAAAATCTTTTTGCTTTGAAGAAGAAAGATCTAGCTGCGTGAAATAAGTTCATCAGATGAAAACTAACAAAAATTGACAAGAACCACGAAAAGTTCTTGTATTTTAAGATAAAATCTTACGCTATTGAAGAAAAAACTTCCAGCTCGCTGAAATATGTTCATTTGCTGAAAATCAACAAAACCACGAAAAGTTCTTGTATTTGAAGATAAAATCTTTTTGCTTTGAAGAAGAAAGCTCGAGCTGACTGAAATAAGTTCATTGGATGAAAACCAACAAAAATTGACAAGAACCACGAAAAGTTCTTGTATTTTAAGATAAAATCTTACGCTATTGAAGAAAAAACTTCGAGCTCGCTGAAATATGTTCATTTGCTGAAAATCAACAAAACCAAGAAAAGTTCTTGTATTTGAAGATAAAATCTGACGCGATGAAAGAAAAAACTTCTCGCTCGCTGAAATATGTTCATTTGCTGAAAATCAACAAAACTACTAAAAGTTCTTGTATTTGAAGATAAAATCTTTTTGCTTTGAAGAAGAAAGATCTAGCTGACTGAAATAAGTTCATAAGGTGAAAACGAACAAAAATTGACAAGAACCACGAAAAGTTCTTGTATTTTAAGATAAAATCTTACGCGATTGAAGAAAAAACTTCTAGCTCGCTGAAATATGTTCATTTGCTGAAAATCAACAAAACCACGAAAAGTTCTTGTATTTGAAGATAAAATCTTTTTGCTTTCAAGAAGAAAGATCTAGCTGAATGAAATAAGTTCATTGGATGAAAAGCAACAAAAATTGACAAGAACCACGAAAAGTTCTTGTATTTTAAGATAAAATCTTACGCTATTGAAGAAAAAACTTCCAGCTCGCTGAAATATGTTCATTTGCTGAAAATCAACAAAACCACGAAAAGTTCTTGTATTTGAAGATAAAAGCTTTTTGCTTTGAAGAAGTAAGATCTAGCTGAGTGAAATAAGTTCATCAGATGAAAACTAACAAAAATTGACAAGAACCACGAAAAGTTCTTGTATTTTAAGATAAAATCTTACGCGATCGAAGAAAAAACTTCCAGCTCGCTGAAATATGTTAATTTGCTGAAAATCAACAAAACCACGAAAAGTTCTTGTATTTGAAGATAAAATCTTTTTGCTTTGAAGAAGAAAGATCTAGCTGACTGAAATAAGTTTATTGGATGAAAACCAACAAAAATTGACAAGAACCACGAAAAGTTCTTGTATTTTAAGATAAAATCTGACGCGATTAAAGAAAAAACTTCTCGCTCACTGAAATATGTTCATTTGCTGAAAATCAACAAAACCACGAAAAGTTCTTGTATTTGAAGATAAAATCTTTTTGCTTTCAAGAAGAAAGATCTAGCTGACTGAAATAAGTTCATTGGATGAAAAGCAACAAAAATTGACAAGAACCACGAAAAGTTCTTGTATTTTAAGATAAAATCTGACGCTATTAAAGAAAAAACTTCTCCCTCGCTGAAATATGTTCATTTGCTGAAAATCAACAAAACCACGAAAAGTTCTTGTATTTGAAGATAAAATCTTTTTGCTTTGAAGAAGAAAGATCTAGCTGACTGAAATAAGTTCATAAGATGAAAACTAACAAAAATTATCAAGAACCACGAAAAGTTCTTGTATTTTAAGATAAAATCTGACGCTATTAAAGAAAAAACTTCTCCCTCGCTGAAATATGTTCATTTGCTGAAAATCAACAAAACCACGAAAAGTTTTTGTAATTGAAGATAAAATCTTTTTGCTTTGAAGAAGAAAGATTGAGCTGACTGAAATAAGTTCATTGGATGAAAACCAACAAAAATTGACAAGAACCACGAAAAGTTCTTCTTTTTTAAGATAAAATCTGACGCGATGAAAGAAAAAACTTCTCGCTTGCTGAAATATGTTCATTTGCTGAAAATCAACAAAACCACGAAAAGTTCTTGTATTTGAAGATAAAATCTTTTTGCTTTGAAGAAGAAAGATCTAGCTGACTGAAATAAGTTTATTGGATGAAAACCAACAAAAATTGACAAGAACTACGAAAAGTTCTTGTATTTTAAGATAAAATCTGACGCGATTAAAGAAAAAACTTCTCACTCACTGAAATATGTTCATTTGCTGAAAATCAACAAAACCACGAAAAGTTCTTGTATTTCAAGATAAAATCTTTTTGCTTTGAAGAAGAAAGATCTAGCTGACTGAAATAAGTTTATTGGATGAAACCCAACAAAAATTGACAAGAACCACGAAAAGTTCTTGCATTTTAAGATAAAATCTGACGCGATTGAAGAAAAAACTTCCCACTCACTGAAATATGTTCATTTGCTGAAAATCAACAAAACCACAAAAAGACCTTGTATTTGAAGATAAAATCTTTTTGCTTTGAAGAAGAAAGCTCGAGCTGACTGAAATAAGTTCATTGGATGAAAACAAGGAAAAATTGACAAGAACCACGAAAAGTTCTTGTATTTTAAGATAAAATCTTACGCGATTGAAGAAAAAACTTCTCGCTCGCTGAAATATGTTCATTTGCTGAAAATCAACAAAACCACGAAAAGTTCTTGTATTTGAAGATAAAATCTTTTTGCTTTGAAGAAGAAAGATTGAGCTGACTGAAATAAGTTCATTGGATGAAAACCAACAAAAATTGACAAGAACCACGCAAAGTTCTTGTATTTTAAGATAAAGTCTGACGCTTTTAAAGAAAAAACTTCTCGCTCGCTGAAATATGTTCATTTGCTGAAAATCAACAAAACCACGAAAAGTTCTTGTATTTGAAGATAAAATCTTTTTGCTTTGAAGAAGAAAGATCTAGCTGACTGAAATAAGTTTATTGGATGAAAACCAACAAAAATTGACAAGAACCACGAAAAGTTCTTCTTTTTTAAGATAAAATCTGACGCGATGAAAGAAAAAACTTCTCGCTTGCTGAAATATGTTCATTTGCTGAAAATCAACAAAACCACGAAAAGTTCTTGTATTTGAAGATAAAATCTTTTTGCTTTGAAGAAGAAAGATCTAGCTGACTGAAATAAGTTTATTGGATGAAAACCAACAAAAATTGACAAGAACCACGAAAAGTTCTTGTATTTTAAGATAAAATCTGACGCGATTAAAGAAAAAACTTCTCACTCACTGAAATATGTTCATTTGCTGAAAATCAACAAAACCACGAAAAGTTCTTGTATTTCAAGATAAAATCTTTTTGCTTTGAAGAAGAAAGATCTAGCTGACTGAAATAAGTTTATTGGATGAAACCCAACAAAAATTGACAAGAACCACGAAAAGTTCTTGCATTTTAAGATAAAATCTGACGCGATTGAAGAAAAAACTTCCCACTCACTGAAATATGTTCATTTGCTGAAAATCAACGAAACCACAAAAAGATCTTGTATTTGAAGATAAAATCTTTTTGCTTTGAAGAAGAAAGCTCGAGCTGACTGAAATAAGTTCATTGGATGAAAACAAGGAAAAATTGACAAGAACCACGAAAAGTTCTTGTATTTTAAGATAAAATCTTACGCGATTGAAGAAAAAACTTCTCGCTCGCTGAAATATGTTCATTTGCTGAAAATCAACAAAACCACGAAAAGTTCTTGTATTTGAAGATAAAATCTTTTTGCTTTGAAGAAGAAAGATTGAGCTGACTGAAATAAGTTCATTGGATGAAAACCAACAAAAATTGACAAGAACCACGCAAAGTTCTTGTATTTTAAGATAAAGTCTGACGCTTTTAAAGAAAAAACTTCTCGCTCGCTGAAATATGTTCATTTGCTGAAAATCAACAAAACCACGAAAAGTTCTTGTATTTGAAGATAAAATCTTTTTGCTTTGAAGAAGAAAGATCTCGCTGACTGAAATAAGTTTATTGGATGAAAACCAACAAAAATTGACAAGAACCACGAAAAGTTCTTGTATTTTAAGATAAAATCTGACGCGATTAAAGAAAAAACTTCTCGCTCACTGAAATATGTTCATTTGCTGAAAATCAACAAAACCACGAAAAGTTCTTGTATTTGAAGATAATATCTGACGCGATGAAAGAAAAAACTTCTCGCTCGCTGAAATATGTTCATTTGCTGAAAATCAACAAAACCACGAAAAGTTCTTGTATTTGAAGATAAAATCTTTTTGCTTTGAAGAAGAAAGCTCGAGCTGACTGAAATAAGTTCATTGGATGAAAACAAGGAAAAATTGACAAGAACCACGAAAAGTTCTTGTATTTTAAGATAAAATCTTACGCTATTGAAGAAAAAACTTCGAGCTCGCTGAAATATATTCATTTGCTGAAAATCAACAAAACCACGAAAAGTTCTTGGATTTGAAGATAAAATCTGACGCGATGAAAGAAAAAACTTCTCGCTCGCTGAAATATGTTCATTTGCTGAAAATCAACAAAACCACGAAAAGTTCTTGTATTTGAAGATAAAATCTTTTTGCTTTGAAGAAGAAAGATCTAGCTGACTGAAATAAGTTCATAAGATGAAAACTAACAAAAATTGACAAGAACCTCGAAAAGTTCTTGTATTTTAAGATAAAATCTTACGCGATTGAAGAAAAAACTTCCAGCTCGCTGAAATATGTTAATTTGCTGAAAATCAACAAAACCACGAAAAGTTCTTGTATTTGAAGATAAAATCTTTTTGCTTTGAAGAAGAAAGATCTAGCTGAGTGAAATAAGTTCATCAGATGAAAACTAACAAAAATTGACAAGAACCACGAAAAGTTCTTGTATTTTAAGATAAAATCTTACGCTATTGAAGAAAAAACTTCCAGCTCGCTGAAATATGTTCATTTGCTGAAAATCAACAAAACCACGAAAAGTTCTTGTATTTGAAGATAAAATCTTTTTGCTTTGAAGAAGAAAGCTCGAGCTGACTGAAATAAGTTCATTGGATGAAAACCAACAAAAATTGACAAGAACCACGAAAAGTTCTTGTATTTTAAGATAAAATCTTACGCTATTGAAGAAAAAACTTCGAGCTCGCTGAAATATGTTCATTTGCTGAAAATCAACAAAACCAAGAAAAGTTCTTGTATTTGAAGATAAAATCTGACGCGATGAAAGAAAAAACTTCTCGCTCGCTGAAATATGTTCATTTGCTGAAAATCAACAAAACCACTAAAAGTTCTTGTATTTGAAGATAAAATCTTTTTGCTTTGAAGAAGAAAGATCTAGCTGACTGAAATAAGTTCATAAGATGAAAACGAACAAAAATTGACAAGAACCACGAAAAGTTCTTGTATTTTAAGATAAAATCTTACGCGATTGAAGAAAAAACTTCTAGCTCGCTGAAATATGTTCATTTGCTGAAAATCAACAAAACCACGAAAAGTTCTTGTATTTGAAGATAAAATCTTTTTGCTTTCAAGAAGAAAGATCTAGCTGAATGAAATAAGTTCATTGGATGAAAAGCAACAAAAGTTGACAAGAACCACGAAAAGTTCTTGTATTTTAAGATAAAATCTTACGCTATTGAAGAAAAAACTTCCAGCTCGCTGAAATATGTTCATTTGCTGAAAATCAACAAAACCACGAAAAGTTCTTGTATTTGAAGATAAAAGCTTTTTGCTTTGAAGAAGTAAGATCTAGCTGAGTGAAATAAGTTCATCAGATGAAAACTAACAAAAATTGACAAGAACCACGAAAAGTTCTTGTATTTTAAGATAAAATCTTACGCTATTGAAGAAAAAACTTCCAGCTCGCTGAAATATGTTAATTTGCTGAAAATCAACAAAACCACGAAAAGTTCTTGTATTTGAAGATAAAATCTTTTTGCTTTGAAGAAGAAAGATCTAGCTGACTGAAATAAGTTTATTGGATGAAAACCAACAAAAATTGACAAGAACCACGAAAGGTTCTTGTATTTTAAGATAAAATCTGACGCGATTAAAGAAAAAACTTCTCGCTCACTGAAATATGTTCATTTGCTGAAAATCAACAAAACCACGAAAAGTTCTTGTATTTGAAGATAAAATCTTTTTGCTTTCAAGAAGAAAGATCTAGCTGACTGAAATAAGTTCATTGGATGAAAAGCAACAAAAATTGACAAGAACCACGAAAAGTTCTTGTATTTTAAGATAAAATCTGACGCTATTAAAGAAAAAACTTCTCCCTCGCTGAAATATGTTCATTTGCTGAAAATCAACAAAACCACGAAAAGTTCTTGTATTTGAAGATAAAATCTTTTTGCTTTGAAGAAGAAAGATCTAGCTGACTGAAATAAGTTCATAAGATGAAAACTAACAAAAATTATCAAGAACCACGAAAAGTTCTTGTATTTTAAGATAAAATCTGACGCTATTAAAGAAAAAACTTCTCCCTCGCTGAAATATGTTCATTTGCTGAAAATCAACAAAACCACGAAAAGTTCTTGTAATTGAAGATAAAATCTTTTTGCTTTGAAGAAGAAAGATTGAGCTGACTGAAATAAGTTCATTGGATGAAAACCAACAAAAATTGACAAGAACCACGAAAAGTTCTTCTTTTTTAAGATAAAATCTGACGCGATGAAAGAAAAAACTTCTCGCTTGCTGAAATATGTTCATTTGCTGAAAATCAACAAAACCACGAAAAGTTCTTGTATTTGAAGATAAAATCTTTTTGCTTTGAAGAAGAAAGATTGAGCTGACTGAAATAAGTTCATTGGATGAAAACCAACAAAAATTGACAAGAACCACGCAAAGTTCTTGTATTTTAAGATAAAGTCTGACGCTTTTAAAGAAAAAACTTCTCGCTCGCTGAAATATGTTCATTTGCTGAAAATCAACAAAACCACGAAAAGTTCTTGTATTTGAAGATAAAATCTTTTTGCTTTGAAGAAGAAAGATCTCGCTGACTGAAATAAGTTTATTGGATGAAAACCAACAAAAATTGACAAGAACCACGAAAAGTTCTTGTATTTTAAGATAAAATCTGACGCGATTAAAGAAAAAACTTCTCGCTCACTGAAATATGTTCATTTGCTGAAAATCAACAAAACCACGAAAAGTTCTTGTATTTGAAGATAATATCTGACGCGATGAAAGAAAAAACTTCTCGCTCGCTGAAATATGTTCATTTGCTGAAAATCAACAAAACCACGAAAAGTTCTTGTATTTGAAGATAAAATCTTTTTGCTTTGAAGAAGAAAGCTCGAGCTGACTGAAATAAGTTCATTGGATGAAAACAAGGAAAAATTGACAAGAACCACGAAAAGTTCTTGTATTTTAAGATAAAATCTTACGCTATTGAAGAAAAAACTTCGAGCTCGCTGAAATATATTCATTTGCTGAAAATCAACAAAACCACGAAAAGTTCTTGGATTTGAAGATAAAATCTGACGCGATGAAAGAAAAAACTTCTCGCTCGCTGAAATATGTTCATTTGCTGAAAATCAACAAAACCACGAAAAGTTCTTGTATTTGAAGATAAAATCTTTTTGCTTTGAAGAAGAAAGATCTAGCTGACTGAAATAAGTTCATAAGATGAAAACTAACAAAAATTGACAAGAACCTCGAAAAGTTCTTGTATTTTAAGATAAAATCTTACGCGATTGAAGAAAAAACTTCCAGCTCGCTGAAATATGTTAATTTGCTGAAAATCAACAAAACCACGAAAAGTTCTTGTATTTGAAGATAAAATCTTTTTGCTTTGAAGAAGAAAGATCTAGCTGAGTGAAATAAGTTCATCAGATGAAAACTAACAAAAATTGACAAGAACCACGAAAAGTTCTTGTATTTTAAGATAAAATCTTACGCTATTGAAGAAAAAACTTCCAGCTCGCTGAAATATGTTCATTTGCTGAAAATCAACAAAACCACGAAAAGTTCTTGTATTTGAAGATAAAATCTTTTTGCTTTGAAGAAGAAAGCTCGAGCTGACTGAAATAAGTTCATTGGATGAAAACCAACAAAAATTGACAAGAACCACGAAAAGTTCTTGTATTTTAAGATAAAATCTTACGCTATTGAAGAAAAAACTTCGAGCTCGCTGAAATATGTTCATTTGCTGAAAATCAACAAAACCAAGAAAAGTTCTTGTATTTGAAGATAAAATCTGACGCGATGAAAGAAAAAACTTCTCGCTCGCTGAAATATGTTCATTTGCTGAAAATCAACAAAACCACTAAAAGTTCTTGTATTTGAAGATAAAATCTTTTTGCTTTGAAGAAGAAAGATCTAGCTGACTGAAATAAGTTCATAAGATGAAAACGAACAAAAATTGACAAGAACCACGAAAAGTTCTTGTATTTTAAGATAAAATCTTACGCGATTGAAGAAAAAACTTCTAGCTCGCTGAAATATGTTCATTTGCTGAAAATCAACAAAACCACGAAAAGTTCTTGTATTTGAAGATAAAATCTTTTTGCTTTCAAGAAGAAAGATCTAGCTGAATGAAATAAGTTCATTGGATGAAAAGCAACAAAAGTTGACAAGAACCACGAAAAGTTCTTGTATTTTAAGATAAAATCTTACGCTATTGAAGAAAAAACTTCCAGCTCGCTGAAATATGTTCATTTGCTGAAAATCAACAAAACCACGAAAAGTTCTTGTATTTGAAGATAAAAGCTTTTTGCTTTGAAGAAGTAAGATCTAGCTGAGTGAAATAAGTTCATCAGATGAAAACTAACAAAAATTGACAAGAACCACGAAAAGTTCTTGTATTTTAAGATAAAATCTTACGCTATTGAAGAAAAAACTTCCAGCTCGCTGAAATATGTTAATTTGCTGAAAATCAACAAAACCACGAAAAGTTCTTGTATTTGAAGATAAAATCTTTTTGCTTTGAAGAAGAAAGATCTAGCTGACTGAAATAAGTTTATTGGATGAAAACCAACAAAAATTGACAAGAACCACGAAAGGTTCTTGTATTTTAAGATAAAATCTGACGCGATTAAAGAAAAAACTTCTCGCTCACTGAAATATGTTCATTTGCTGAAAATCAACAAAACCACGAAAAGTTCTTGTATTTGAAGATAAAATCTTTTTGCTTTCAAGAAGAAAGATCTAGCTGACTGAAATAAGTTCATTGGATGAAAAGCAACAAAAATTGACAAGAACCACGAAAAGTTCTTGTATTTTAAGATAAAATCTGACGCTATTAAAGAAAAAACTTCTCCCTCGCTGAAATATGTTCATTTGCTGAAAATCAACAAAACCACGAAAAGTTCTTGTATTTGAAGATAAAATCTTTTTGCTTTGAAGAAGAAAGATCTAGCTGACTGAAATAAGTTCATAAGATGAAAACTAACAAAAATTATCAAGAACCACGAAAAGTTCTTGTATTTTAAGATAAAATCTGACGCTATTAAAGAAAAAACTTCTCCCTCGCTGAAATATGTTCATTTGCTGAAAATCAACAAAACCACGAAAAGTTCTTGTAATTGAAGATAAAATCTTTTTGCTTTGAAGAAGAAAGATTGAGCTGACTGAAATAAGTTCATTGGATGAAAACCAACAAAAATTGACAAGAACCACGAAAAGTTCTTCTTTTTTAAGATAAAATCTGACGCGATGAAAGAAAAAACTTCTCGCTTGCTGAAATATGTTCATTTGCTGAAAATCAACAAAACCACGAAAAGTTCTTGTATTTGAAGATAAAATCTTTTTGCTTTGAAGAAGAAAGATCTAGCTGACTGAAATAAGTTTATTGGATGAAAACCAACAAAAATTGACAAGAACTACGAAAAGTTCTTGTATTTTAAGATAAAATCTGACGCGATTAAAGAAAAAACTTCTCACTCACTGAAATATGTTCATTTGCTGAAAATCAACAAAACCACGAAAAGTTCTTGTATTTCAAGATAAAATCTTTTTGCTTTGAAGAAGAAAGATCTAGCTGACTGAAATAAGTTTATTGGATGAAACCCAACAAAAATTGACAAGAACCACGAAAAGTTCTTGCATTTTAAGATAAAATCTGACGCGATTGAAGAAAAAACTTCCCACTCACTGAAATATGTTCATTTGCTGAAAATCAACAAAACCACAAAAAGATCTTGTATTTGAAGATAAAATCTTTTTGCTTTGAAGAAGAAAGCTCGAGCTGACTGAAATAAGTTCATTGGATGAAAACAAGGAAAAATTGACAAGAACCACGAAAAGTTCTTGTATTTTAAGATAAAATCTTACGCGATTGAAGAAAAAACTTCTCGCTCGCTGAAATATGTTCATTTGCTGAAAATCAACAAAACCACGAAAAGTTCTTGTATTTGAAGATAAAATCTTTTTGCTTTGAAGAAGAAAGATTGAGCTGACTGAAATAAGTTCATTGGATGAAAACCAACAAAAATTGACAAGAACCACGCAAAGTTCTTGTATTTTAAGATAAAGTCTGACGCTTTTAAAGAAAAAACTTCTCGCTCGCTGAAATATGTTCATTTGCTGAAAATCAACAAAACCACGAAAAGTTCTTGTATTTGAAGATAAAATCTTTTTGCTTTGAAGAAGAAAGATCTAGCTGACTGAAATAAGTTTATTGGATGAAAACCAACAAAAATTGACAAGAACCACGAAAAGTTCTTGTATTTTAAGATAAAATCTGACGCGATTAAAGAAAAAACTTCTCGCTCACTGAAATATGTTCATTTGCTGAAAATCAACAAAACCACGAAAAGTTCTTGTATTTGAAGATAATATCTGACGCGATGAAAGAAAAAACTTCTCGCTCGCTGAAATATGTTCATTTGCTGAAAATCAACAAAACCACGAAAAGTTCTTGTATTTGAAGATAAAATCTTTTTGCTTTGAAGAAGAAAGCTCGAGCTGACTGAAATAAGTTCATTGGATGAAAACAAGGAAAAATTGACAAGAACCACGAAAAGTTCTTGTATTTTAAGATAAAATCTTACGCTATTGAAGAAAAAACTTCGAGCTCGCTGAAATATATTCATTTGCTGAAAATCAACAAAACCACGAAAAGTTCTTGGATTTGAAGATAAAATCTGACGCGATGAAAGAAAAAACTTCTCGCTCGCTGAAATATGTTCATTTGCTGAAAATCAACAAAACCACGAAAAGTTCTTGTATTTGAAGATAAAATCTTTTTGCTTTGAAGAAGAAAGATCTAGCTGACTGAAATAAGTTCATAAGATGAAAACTAACAAAAATTGACAAGAACCTCGAAAAGTTCTTGTATTTTAAGATAAAATCTTACGCGATTGAAGAAAAAACTTCCAGCTCGCTGAAATATGTTAATTTGCTGAAAATCAACAAAACCACGAAAAGTTCTTGTATTTGAAGATAAAATCTTTTTGCTTTGAAGAAGAAAGATCTAGCTGAGTGAAATAAGTTCATCAGATGAAAACTAACAAAAATTGACAAGAACCACGAAAAGTTCTTGTATTTTAAGATAAAATCTTACGCTATTGAAGAAAAAACTTCCAGCTCGCTGAAATATGTTCATTTGCTGAAAATCAACAAAACCACAAAAAGATCTTGTATTTGAAGATAAAATCTTTTTGCTTTGAAGAAGAAAGCTCGAGCTGACTGAAATAAGTTCATTGGATGAAAACAAGGAAAAATTGACAAGAACCACGAAAAGTTCTTGTATTTTAAGATAAAATCTTACGCGATTGAAGAAAAAACTTCTCGCTCGCTGAAATATGTTCATTTGCTGAAAATCAACAAAACCACGAAAAGTTCTTGTATTTGAAGATAAAATCTTTTTGCTTTGAAGAAGAAAGATTCAGCTGACTGAAATAAGTTCATTGGATGAAAACCAACAAAAATTGACAAGAACCACGCAAAGTTCTTGTATTTTAAGATAAAGTCTGACGCTTTTAAAGAAAAAACTTCTCGCTCGCTGAAATATGTTCATTTGCTGAAAATCAACAAAACCACGAAAAGTTCTTGTATTTGAAGATAAAATCTTTTTGCTTTGAAGAAGAAAGATCTAGCTGACTGAAATAAGTTTATTGGATGAAAACCAACAAAAATTGACAAGAACCACGAAAAGTTCTTGTATTTTAAGATAAAATCTGACGCGATTAAAGAAAAAACTTCTTGCTCACTGAAATATGTTCATTTGCTGAAAATCAACAAAACCACGAAAAGTTCTTGTATTTGAAGATAATATCTGACGCGATGAAAGAAAAAACTTCTCGCTCGCTGAAATATGTTCATTTGCTGAAAATCAACAAAACCACGAAAAGTTCTTGTATTTGAAGATAAAATCTTTTTGCTTTGAAGAAGAAAGCTCGAGCTGACTGAAATAAGTTCATTGGATGAAAACAAGGAAAAATTGACAAGAACCACGAAAAGTTCTTGTATTTTAAGATAAAATCTTACGCTATTGAAGAAAAAACTTCGAGCTCGTTGAAATATATTCATTTGCTGAAAATCAACAAAACCACGAAAAGTTCTTGGATTTGAAGATAAAATCTGACGCGATGAAAGAAAAAACTTCTCGCTCGCTGAAATATGTTCATTTGCTGAAAATCAACAAAACCACGAAAAGTTCTTGTATTTGAAGATAAAATCTTTTTGCTTTGAAGAAGAAAGATCTAGCTGACTGAAATAAGTTCATAAGATGAAAACTAACAAAAATTGACAAGAACCTCGAAAAGTTCTTGTATTTTAAGATAAAATCTTACGCGATTGAAGAAAAAACTTCCAGCTCGCTGAAATATGTTAATTTGCTGAAAATCAACAAAACCACGAAAAGTTCTTGTATTTGAAGATAAAATCTTTTTGCTTTGAAGAAGAAAGATCTAGCTGAGTGAAATAAGTTCATCAGATGAAAACTAACAAAAATTGACAAGAACCACGAAAAGTTCTTGTATTTTAAGATAAAATCTTACGCTATTGAAGAAAAAACTTCCAGCTCGCTGAAATATGTTCATTTGCTGAAAATCAACAAAACCACAAAAAGTTCTTGTATTTGAAGATAAAATCTTTTTGCTTTGAAGAAGAAAGATCTAGCTGACTGAAATAAGTTTATTGGATGAAAACTAACAAAAATTGACAAGAACCACGAAAAGTTCTTGTATTTTAAGATAAAATCTGACGCTATTAAAGAAAAAACTTCTCCCTCGCTGAAATATGTTCATTTGCTGAAAATCAACAAAACCACGAAAAGTTCTTGTAATTGAAGATAAAATCTTTTTGCTTTGAAGAAGAAAGATTGAGCTGACTGAAATAAGTTCATTGGATGAAAACCAACAAAAATTGACAAGAACCACGAAAAGTTCTTGTTTTTTAAGATAAAATCTGACGCGATGAAAGAAAAAACTTCTCGCTTGCTGAAATATGTTCATTTGCTGAAAATCAACAAAACCACGAAAAGTTCTTGTATTTGAAGATAAAATCTTTTTGCTTTGAAGAAGAAAGATCCAGCTGACTGAAATAAGTTTATTGGATGAAAACCAACAAAAATTGACAAGAACCACGAAAAGTTCTTGTATTTTAAGATAAAATCTGACGCGATTAAAGAAAAAACTTCTCACTCACTGAAATATGTTCATTTGCTGAAAATCAACAAAACCACGAAAAGTTCTTGTATTTCAAGATAAAATCTGACGCGATGAAAGAAAAAACTTCTCGCTCGCTGAAATATGTTCATTTGCTGAAAATCAACAAAACCACGAAAAGTTCTTGTATTTGAAGATAAAATCTTTTTGCTTTGAAGAAGAAAGATCTAGCTGACTGAAATAAGTTTATTGGATGAAACCCAACAAAAATTGACAAGAACCACGAAAAGTTCTTGCATTTTAAGATAAAATCTGACGGGATTGAAGAAAAAACTTCCCACTCACTGAAATATGTTCATTTGCTGAAAATCAACAAAACCACAAAAAGTTCTTGTATTTGAAGATAAAATCTTTTTGCTTTGAAGAAGAAAGCTCGAGCTGACTGAAATAAGTTCATAAGATGAAAACTAACAAAAATTGACAAGAACCACGAAAAGTTCTTGTATTTTAAGATAAAATCTTACGCTATTGACGAAAAAACTTCGAGCTCGCTGAAATATGTTCATTTGCTGAAAATCAACAAAACCACGAAAAGTTCTTGTATTTGAAGATAAAATCTGACGCGATGAAAGAAAAAACTTCTCGCTCGCTGAAATATGTTCATTTGCTGAAAATCAACAAAACCACGAAAAGTTCTTGTATTTGAAGATAAAATCTTTTTGCTTTGAAGAAGAAAGATTGAGCTGACTGAAATAAGTTCATTGGATGAAAACCAACAAAAATTGACAAGAACCACGAAAAGTTCTTGTTTTTTAAGATAAAATCTGACGCGATGAAAGAAAAAACTTCTCGCTTGCTGAAATATGTTCATTTGCTGAAAATCAACAAAACCACGAAAAGTTCTTGTATTTGAAGATAAAATCTTTTTGCTTTGAAGAAGAAAGATCCAGCTGACTGAAATAAGTTTATTGGATGAAAACCAACAAAAATTGACAAGAACCACGAAAAGTTCTTGTATTTTAAGATAAAATCTGACACGATTAAAGAAAAAACTTCTCACTCACTGAAAGATGTTCATTTGCTGAAAATCAACAAAACCACGAAAAGTTCTTGTATTTGAAGATAAAATCTGACGCGATGAAAGAAAAAACTTCTCGCTCGCTGAAATATGTTAATTTGCTGAAAATCAACAAAACCACGAAAAGTTCTTGTATTTGAAGATAAAATCTTTTTGCTTTGAAGAAGAAAGATCGAGCTGAATGAAATAAGTTCATAAGATGAAAACTAACAAAATTGACAAGAACCACGAAAAGTTCTTGTATTTTAAGATAAAATCTTACGCGATGAAAGAAAAAACTTCTCCCTCGCTGAAATATGTTCATTTGCTGAAAATCAACAAAACCACGAAAAGTTCTTGTATTTGAAGATAAAATCTTTTTGCTTTGAAGAAGAAAGATCTAGCTGACTGAAATAAGTTTATTGGATGAAAACCAACAAAAATTGACAAGAACCACGAAAAGTTCTTGTATTTTAAGATAAAATCTGACGCTATTAAAGAAAAAACTTCTCACTCACTGAAATATGTTCATTTGCTGAAAATCAACAAAACCACGAAAAGTTCTTGTATTTGAAGATAAAATCTGACGCGATGAAAGAAAAAACTTCTCGCTCGCTGAAATATGTTCATTTGCTGAAAATCAACAAAACCACGAAAAGTTCTTGTATTTGAAGATAAAATCTTTTTGCTTTGAAGAAGAAAGATCTAGCTGACTGAAATAAGTTTATTGGATGAAACCCAACAAAAATTGACAAGAACCACGACAAGTTCTTGCATTTTAAGATAAAATCTGACGCGATTGAAGAAAAAACTTCCCGCTCACTGAAATATGTTCATTTGCTGAAAATCAACAAAACCACAAAAAGTTCTTGTATTTGAAGATAAAATCTTTTTGCTTTGAAGAAGAAAGCTCGAGCTGACTGAAATAAGTTCATTGGATGAAAACAAGGAAAAATTGACAAGAACCACGAAAAGTTCTTGTATTTTAAGATAAAATCTTACGCTATTGAAGAAAAAACTTCTAGCTCGCTGAAATATGTTCATTTGCTGAAAATCAACAAAACCACAAAAAGTTCTTGTATTTGAAGATAAAATCTTTTTGCTTTGAAGAAGAAAGATCCAGCTGACTGAAATAAGTTCATTGGATGAAAAGCAACAAAAATTGACAAGAACCACGAAAAGTTCTTGTATTTTAAGATAAAATCTGACGCTATTAAAGAAAAAACTTCTCCCTCGCTGAAATATGTTCATTTGCTGAAAATCAACAAAACCACGAAAAGTTCTTGTATTTGAAGATAAAATCTTTTTGCTTTGAAGAAGAAAGATCCAGCTGACTGAAATAAGTTCATTGGATGAAAAGCAACAAAAATTGACAAGAACCACGAAAAGTTCTTGTATTTTAAGATAAAATCTGACGCTATTAAAGAAAAAACTTCTCCCTCGCTGAAATATGTTCATTTGCTGAAAATCAACAAAACCACGAAAAGTTCTTGTATTTGAAGATAAAATCTTTTTGCTTTGAAGAAGAAAGATCCAGCTGACTGAAATAAGTTCATAAGATGAAAACTGACAAAAATTGACATGAACCACGAAAAGTTCTTGTATTTTGAGATAAAATCTTACGCTATTGAAGAAAAAACTTCTAGCTCGCTGAAATATGTTCATTTGCTGAAAATCAACAAAACCACGAAAAGTTCTTGTATTTGAAGATAAAATCTTTTTGCTTTGAAGAAGAAAGATCTAGCTGACTGAAATAAGTTCATAAGATGAAAACCAACAAAAATTGACAAGAACCACGAAAAGTTCTTGTATTTTAAGATAAAATCTGACGCTATTAAAGAAAAAACTTCTCACTCACTGAAATATGTTCATTTGCTGAAAATCAACAAAACCACGAAAAGTTCTTGTATTTGAAGATAAAATCTTTTTGCTTTGAAGAAGAAAGATCTAGCTGACTGAAATAAGTTTATTGGATGAAAACCAACACAAATTGACAAGAACCACGAAAAGTTCTTGTATTTTAAGATAAAATCTGACGCTATTAAAGAAAAAACTTCTCCCTCGCTGAAATATGTTCATTTGCTGAAAATCAACAAAATCACGAAAAGTTCTTGTCTTTGAAGATAAAATCTTTTTGCTTTGAAGGAGAAAGATCGAGCTGACTGAAATAAGTTTATTGGATGAAAACCAACAAAAATTGACAAGAACCACGAAAAGTTCTTGTATTTTAAGATAAAATCTGACGCTATTAAAGAAAAAACTTCTCCCTCGCTGAAATATGTTCATTTGCTGAAAATCAACAAAACCACAAAAAGTTCTTGTATTTGAAGATAAAATCTTTTTGCTTTGAAGAAGAAAGATCTAGCTGACTGAAATAAGTTTATTGGATGAAAACTAACAAAAATTGACAAGAACCACGAAAAGTTCTTGTATTTTAAGATAAAATCTGACGCTATTAAAGAAAAAACTTCTCCCTCGCTGAAATATGTTCATTTGCTGAAAATCAACAAAACCACGAAAAGTTCTTGTAATTGAAGATAAAATCTTTTTGCTTTGAAGAAGAAAGATTGAGCTGACTGAAATAAGTTCATTGGATGAAAACCAACAAAAATTGACAAGAACCACGAAAAGTTCTTGTTTTTTAAGATAAAATCTGACGCGATGAAAGAAAAAACTTCTCGCTTGCTGAAATATGTTCATTTGCTGAAAATCAACAAAACCACGAAAAGTTCTTGTATTTGAAGATAAAATCTTTTTGCTTTGAAGAAGAAAGATCCAGCTGACTGAAATAAGTTTATTGGATGAAAACCAACAAAAATTGACAAGAACCACGAAAAGTTCTTGTATTTTAAGATAAAATCTGACGCGATTAAAGAAAAAACTTCTCACTCACTGAAATATGTTCATTTGCTGAAAATCAACAAAACCACGAAAAGTTCTTGTATTTCAAGATAAAATCTGACGCGATGAAAGAAAAAACTTCTCGCTCGCTGAAATATGTTCATTTGCTGAAAATCAACAAAACCACGAAAAGTTCTTGTATTTGAAGATAAAATCTTTTTGCTTTGAAGAAGAAAGATCTAGCTGACTGAAATAAGTTTATTGGATGAAACCCAACAAAAATTGACAAGAACCACGAAAAGTTCTTGCATTTTAAGATAAAATCTGACGGGATTGAAGAAAAAACTTCCCACTCACTGAAATATGTTCATTTGCTGAAAATCAACAAAACCACAAAAAGTTCTTGTATTTGAAGATAAAATCTTTTTGCTTTGAAGAAGAAAGCTCGAGCTGACTGAAATAAGTTCATAAGATGAAAACTAACAAAAATTGACAAGAACCACGAAAAGTTCTTGTATTTTAAGATAAAATCTTACGCTATTGACGAAAAAACTTCGAGCTCGCTGAAATATGTTCATTTGCTGAAAATCAACAAAACCACGAAAAGTTCTTGTATTTGAAGATAAAATCTGACGCGATGAAAGAAAAAACTTCTCGCTCGCTGAAATATGTTCATTTGCTGAAAATCAACAAAACCACGAAAAGTTCTTGTATTTGAAGATAAAATCTTTTTGCTTTGAAGAAGAAAGATTGAGCTGACTGAAATAAGTTCATTGGATGAAAACCAACAAAAATTGACAAGAACCACGAAAAGTTCTTGTTTTTTAAGATAAAATCTGACGCGATGAAAGAAAAAACTTCTCGCTTGCTGAAATATGTTCATTTGCTGAAAATCAACAAAACCACGAAAAGTTCTTGTATTTGAAGATAAAATCTTTTTGCTTTGAAGAAGAAAGATCCAGCTGACTGAAATAAGTTTATTGGATGAAAACCAACAAAAATTGACAAGAACCACGAAAAGTTCTTGTATTTTAAGATAAAATCTGACACGATTAAAGAAAAAACTTCTCACTCACTGAAAGATGTTCATTTGCTGAAAATCAACAAAACCACGAAAAGTTCTTGTATTTGAAGATAAAATCTGACGCGATGAAAGAAAAAACTTCTCGCTCGCTGAAATATGTTAATTTGCTGAAAATCAACAAAACCACGAAAAGTTCTTGTATTTGAAGATAAAATCTTTTTGCTTTGAAGAAGAAAGATCGAGCTGAATGAAATAAGTTCATAAGATGAAAACTAACAAAATTGACAAGAACCACGAAAAGTTCTTGTATTTTAAGATAAAATCTTACGCGATGAAAGAAAAAACTTCTCCCTCGCTGAAATATGTTCATTTGCTGAAAATCAACAAAACCACGAAAAGTTCTTGTATTTGAAGATAAAATCTTTTTGCTTTGAAGAAGAAAGATCTAGCTGACTGAAATAAGTTTATTGGATGAAAACCAACAAAAATTGACAAGAACCACGAAAAGTTCTTGTATTTTAAGATAAAATCTGACGCTATTAAAGAAAAAACTTCTCACTCACTGAAATATGTTCATTTGCTGAAAATCAACAAAACCACGAAAAGTTCTTGTATTTGAAGATAAAATCTGACGCGATGAAAGAAAAAACTTCTCGCTCGCTGAAATATGTTCATTTGCTGAAAATCAACAAAACCACGAAAAGTTCTTGTATTTGAAGATAAAATCTTTTTGCTTTGAAGAAGAAAGATCTAGCTGACTGAAATAAGTTTATTGGATGAAACCCAACAAAAATTGACAAGAACCACGACAAGTTCTTGCATTTTAAGATAAAATCTGACGCGATTGAAGAAAAAACTTCCCGCTCACTGAAATATGTTCATTTGCTGAAAATCAACAAAACCACAAAAAGTTCTTGTATTTGAAGATAAAATCTTTTTGCTTTGAAGAAGAAAGCTCGAGCTGACTGAAATAAGTTCATTGGATGAAAACAAGGAAAAATTGACAAGAACCACGAAAAGTTCTTGTATTTTAAGATAAAATCTTACGCTATTGAAGAAAAAACTTCTAGCTCGCTGAAATATGTTCATTTGCTGAAAATCAACAAAACCACAAAAAGTTCTTGTATTTGAAGATAAAATCTTTTTGCTTTGAAGAAGAAAGATCCAGCTGACTGAAATAAGTTCATTGGATGAAAAGCAACAAAAATTGACAAGAACCACGAAAAGTTCTTGTATTTTAAGATAAAATCTGACGCTATTAAAGAAAAAACTTCTCCCTCGCTGAAATATGTTCATTTGCTGAAAATCAACAAAACCACGAAAAGTTCTTGTATTTGAAGATAAAATCTTTTTGCTTTGAAGAAGAAAGATCCAGCTGACTGAAATAAGTTCATTGGATGAAAAGCAACAAAAATTGACAAGAACCACGAAAAGTTCTTGTATTTTAAGATAAAATCTGACGCTATTAAAGAAAAAACTTCTCCCTCGCTGAAATATGTTCATTTGCTGAAAATCAACAAAACCACGAAAAGTTCTTGTATTTGAAGATAAAATCTTTTTGCTTTGAAGAAGAAAGATCCAGCTGACTGAAATAAGTTCATAAGATGAAAACTGACAAAAATTGACATGAACCACGAAAAGTTCTTGTATTTTGAGATAAAATCTTACGCTATTGAAGAAAAAACTTCTAGCTCGCTGAAATATGTTCATTTGCTGAAAATCAACAAAACCACGAAAAGTTCTTGTATTTGAAGATAAAATCTTTTTGCTTTGAAGAAGAAAGATCTAGCTGACTGAAATAAGTTCATAAGATGAAAACCAACAAAAATTGACAAGAACCACGAAAAGTTCTTGTATTTTAAGATAAAATCTGACGCTATTAAAGAAAAAACTTCTCACTCACTGAAATATGTTCATTTGCTGAAAATCAACAAAACCACGAAAAGTTCTTGTATTTGAAGATAAAATCTTTTTGCTTTGAAGAAGAAAGATCTAGCTGACTGAAATAAGTTTATTGGATGAAAACCAACACAAATTGACAAGAACCACGAAAAGTTCTTGTATTTTAAGATAAAATCTGACGCTATTAAAGAAAAAACTTCTCCCTCGCTGAAATATGTTCATTTGCTGAAAATCAACAAAATCACGAAAAGTTCTTGTCTTTGAAGATAAAATCTTTTTGCTTTGAAGGAGAAAGATCGAGCTGACTGAAATAAGTTTATTGGATGAAAACCAACAAAAATTGACAAGAACCACGAAAAGTTCTTGTATTTTAAGATAAAATCTGACGCTATTAAAGAAAAAACTTCTCCCTCGCTGAAATATGTTCATTTGCTGAAAATCAACAAAACCACGAAAAGTTCTTCTATTTGAAGATAAAATCTTTTTGCTTTCAAGAAGAAAGATCTCGCTGACTGAAATAAGTTCATTGGATGAAAACCAACAAAAATTGACAAGAACCACGAAAAGTTCTTGTATTTTAAGATAAAATCTGACGCGATTAAAGAAAAAACTTCTCGCTCACTGAAATATGTTCATTTGCTGAAAATCAACAAAACCACAAAAAGTTCTTGTATTTGAAGATAAAATCTTTTTGCTTTGAAGAAGAAAGATCTAGCTGACTGAAATAAGTTCATAAGATGAAAACTAACAAAAATTGACAAGAACCACGAAAAGTTCTTGTATTTTAAGATAAAATCTTACGCGATTGAAGAAAAAACTTCCAGCTCGCTGAAATATGTTCATTTGCTGAAAATCAACAAAACCACGAAAAGTTCTTGTAATTGAAGATAAAATCTTTTTGCTTTGAAGAAGAAAGATCGAGCTGACTGAAATAAGTTCATTGGATGAAAAGCAACAAAAATTGACAAGAACCACGAAAAGTTCTTGCATTTTAAGATAAAATCTGACGGGATTGAAGAAAAAACTTCCCACTCACTGAAATATGTTCATTTGCTGAAAATCAACAAAACCACAAAAAGTTCTTGTATTTGAAGATAAAATCTTTTTGCTTTGAAGAAGAAAGCTCGAGCTGACTGAAATAAGTTCATAAGATGAAAACTAACAAAAATTGACAAGAACCACGAAAAGTTCTTGTATTTTAAGATAAAATCTTACGCTATTGACGAAAAAACTTCGAGCTCGCTGAAATATGTTCATTTGCTGAAAATCAACAAAACCACGAAAAGTTCTTGTATTTGAAGATAAAATCTGACGCGATGAAAGAAAAAACTTCTCGCTCGCTGAAATATGTTCATTTGCTGAAAATCAACAAAACCACGAAAAGTTCTTGTATTTGAAGATAGAATCTTTTTGCTTTGAAGAAGAAAGATTGAGCTGACTGAAATAAGTTCATTGGATGAAAACCAACAAAAATTGACAAGAACCACGAAACGTTCTTGTTTTTTAAGATAAAATCTGACGCGATGAAAGAAAAAACTTCTCGCTTGCTGAAATATGTTCATTTGCTGAAAATCAACAAAACCACGAAAAGTTCTTGTATTTGAAGATAAAATCTTTTTGCTTTGAAGAAGAAAGATCCAGCTGACTGAAATAAGTTTATTGGATGAAAACCAACAAAAATTGACAAGAACCACGAAAAGTTCTTGTATTTTAAGATAAAATCTGACGCGATTAAAGAAAAAACTTCTCACTCACTGAAAGATGTTCATTTGCTGAAAATCAACAAAACCACGAAAAGTTCTTGTATTTGAAGATAAAATCTGACGCGATGAAAGAAAAAACTTCTCGCTCGCTGAAATATGTTCATTTGCTGAAAATCAACAAAACCACGAAAAGTTCTTGTATTTGAAGATAAAATCTTTTTGCTTTGAAGAAGAAAGATCGAGCTGAATGAAATAAGTTCATAAGATGAAAACTAACAAAATTGACAAGAACCACGAAAAGTTCTTGTATTTTAAGATAAAATCTTACGCTATTAAAGAAAAAACTTCTCCCTCGCTGAAATATGTTCATTTGCTGAAAATCAACAAAACCACGAAAAGTTCTTGTATTTGAAGATAAAATCTTTTTGCTTTGAAGAAGAAAGATCTAGCTGACTGAAATAAGTTTATTGGATGAAAACCAACAAAAATTGACAAGAACCACGAAAAGTTCTTGTATTTTAAGATAAAATCTGACGCTATTAAAGAAAAAACTTCTCACTCACTGAAATATGTTCATTTGCTGAAAATCAACAAAACCACGAAAAGTTCTTGTATTTGAAGATAAAATCTGACGCGATGAAAGAAAAAACTTCTCGCTCGCTGAAATATGTTCATTTGCTGAAAATCAACAAAACCACGAAAAGTTCTTGTATTTGAAGATAAAATCTTTTTGCTTTGAAGAAGAAAGATCTAGCTGACTGAAATAAGTTTATTGGATGAAACCCAACAAAAATTGACACGAACCACGACAAGTTCTTGCATTTTAAGATAAAATCTGACGCGATTGAAGAAAAAACTTCCCGCTCACTGAAATATGTTCATTTGCTGAAAATCAACAAAACCACAAAAAGTTCTTGTATTTGAAGATAAAATCTTTTTGCTTTGAAGAAGAAAGCTCGAGCTGACTGAAATAAGTTCATTGGATGAAAACAAGGAAAAATTGACAAGAACCACGAAAAGTTCTTGTATTTTAAGATAAAATCTTACGCTATTGAAGAAAAAACTTCTAGCTCGCTGAAATATGTTCATTTGCTGAAAATCAACAAAACCACAAAAAGTTCTTGTATTTGAAGATAAAATCTTTTTGCTTTGAAGAAGAAAGATCTAGCTGACTGAAATAAGTTCATTGGATGAAAAGCAACAAAAATTGACAAGAACCACGAAAAGTTCTTGTATTTTAAGATAAAATCTGACGCTATTAAAGAAAAAACTTCTCCCTCGCTGAAATATGTTCATTTGCTGAAAATCAACAAAACCACGAAAAGTTCTTGTATTTGAAGATAAAATCTTTTTGCTTTGAAGAAGAAAGATCCAGCTGACTGAAATAAGTTCATTGGATGAAAAGCAACAAAAATTGACAAGAACCACGAAAAGTTCTTGTATTTTAAGATAAAATCTGACGCTATTAAAGAAAAAACTTCTCCCTCGCTGAAATATGTTCATTTGCTGAAAATCAACAAAACCACGAAAAGTTCTTGTATTTGAAGATAAAATCTTTTTGCTTTGAAGAAGAAAGATCCAGCTGACTGAAATAAGTTCATAAGATGAAAACTGACAAAAATTGACATGAACCACGAAAAGTTCTTGTATTTTGAGATAAAATCTTACGCTATTGAAGAAAAAACTTCTAGCTCGCTGAAATATGTTCATTTGCTGAAAATCAACAAAACCACGAAAAGTTCTTGTATTTGAAGATAAAATCTTTTTGCTTTGAAGAAGAAAGATCTAGCTGACTGAAATAAGTTCATAAGATGAAAACCAACAAAAATTGACAAGAACCACGAAAAGTTCTTGTATTTTAAGATAAAATCTGACGCTATTAAAGAAAAAACTTCTCACTCACTGAAATATGTTCATTTGCTGAAAATCAACAAAACCACGAAAAGTTCTTGTATTTGAAGATAAAATCTTTTTGCTTTGAAGAAGAAAGATCTAGCTGACTGAAATAAGTTTATTGGATGAAAACCAACACAAATTGACAAGAACCACGAAAAGTTCTTGTATTTTAAGATAAAATCTGACGCTATTAAAGAAAAAACTTCTCCCTCGCTGAAATATGTTCATTTGCTGAAAATCAACAAAATCACGAAAAGTTCTTGTCTTTGAAGATAAAATCTTTTTGCTTTGAAGGAGAAAGATCGAGCTGACTGAAATAAGTTTATTGGATGAAAACCAACAAAAATTGACAAGAACCACGAAAAGTTCTTGTATTTTAAGATAAAATCTGACGCTATTAAAGAAAAAACTTCTCCCTCGCTGAAATATGTTCATTTGCTGAAAATCAACAAAACCACGAAAAGTTCTTCTATTTGAAGATAAAATCTTTTTGCTTTCAAGAAGAAAGATCTCGCTGACTGAAATAAGTTCATTGGATGAAAACCAACAAA
This sequence comes from Heptranchias perlo, assembly GCF_035084215.1. Lineage (NCBI taxonomy): Eukaryota > Metazoa > Chordata > Chondrichthyes > Hexanchiformes > Hexanchidae > Heptranchias > Heptranchias perlo. The sequence continues at coordinate 1,057,222 of NC_090344.1, read as the reverse complement.
AATTGACAAGAACCACGAAAAGTTCTTGTATTTTAAGATAAAATCTGACGCGATTAAAGAAAAAACTTCTCGCTCACTGAAATATGTTCATTTGCTGAAAATCAACAAAACCACAAAAAGTTCTTGTATTTGAAGATAAAATCTTTTTGCTTTGAAGAAGAAAGATCTAGCTGACTGAAATAAGTTCATAAGATGAAAACTAACAAAAATTGACAAGAACCACGAAAAGTTCTTGTATTTTAAGATAAAATCTTACGCGATTGAAGAAAAAACTTCCAGCTCGCTGAAATATGTTCATTTGCTGAAAATCAACAAAACCACGAAAAGTTCTTGTAATTGAAGATAAAATCTTTTTGCTTTCAAGAAGAAAGATCTAGCTGACTGAAATAAGTTCATTGGATGAAAAGCAACAAAAATTGACAAGAACCACGAAAAGTTCTTGTATTTTAAGATAAAATCTGACGCTATTAAAGAAAAAACTTCTCCCTCGCTGAAATATGTTCATTTGCTGAAAATCAACAAAATCACGAAAAGTTCTTGTATTTGAAGATAAAATCTTTTTGCTTTGAAGAAGAAAGATCCAGCTGACTGAAATAAGTTCATAAGATGAAAACTGACAAAAATTGACATGAACCACGAAAAGTTCTTGTATTTTAAGATAAAATCTTACGCTATTGAAGAAAAAACTTCTAGCTCGCTGAAATATGTTCATTTGCTGAAAATCAACAAAACCACGAAAAGTTCTTGTATTTGAAGATAAAATCTTTTTGCTTTGAAGAAGAAAGATCGAGCTGAATGAAATAAGTTCAGAAGATGAAAACTAACAAAATTGACAAGAACCACGAAAAGTTCTTGTATTTTAAGATAAAATCTGACGCTATTAAAGAAAAAACTTCTCCCTCGCTGAAATATGTTCATTTGCTGAAAATCAACAAAATCACGAAAAGTTCTTGTCTTTGAAGATAAAATCTTTTTGCTTTGAAGGAGAAAGATCGAGCTGACTGAAATAAGTTTATTGGATGAAAACCAACAAAAATTGACAAGAACCACGAAAAGTTCTTGTATTTTAAGATAAAATCTGACGCTATTAAAGAAAAAACTTCTCCCTCGCTGAAATATGTTCATTTGCTGAAAATCAACAAAACCACGAAAAGTTCTTGTATTTGAAGATAAAATGTTTTTGCTTTCAAGAAGAAAGATCTCGCTGACTGAAATAAGTTCATTGGATGAAAACCAACAAAAATTGACAAGAACCACGAAAAGTTCTTGTATTTTAAGATAAAATCTGACGCGATTAAAGAAAAAACTTCTCGCTCACTGAAATATGTTCATTTGCTGAAAATCAACAAAACCACGAAAAGTTCTTGTCTTTGAAGATAAAATCTTTTTGCTTTGAAGAAGAAAGCTCGAGCTGACTGAAATAAGTTCATTGGATGAAAACAAGGAAAAATTGACAAGAACCACGAAAATTTCTTGTATTTTAAGGTAAAATCTTACGCTATTGAAGAAAAAACTTCGAGCTCGCTGAAATATGTTCATTTGCTGAAAATCAACAAAACCACGAAAAGTTCTTGTATTTGAAGATAAAATCTGACGCGATGAAAGAAAAAACTTCTCGCTCGCTGAAATATGTTCATTTGCTGAAAATCAACAAAACCACGAAAAGTTCTTGTATTTGAAGATAAAATCTTTTTGCTTTGAAGAAGAAAGATCTAGCTGACTGAAATAAGTTCATTGGATGAAAAGCAACAAAAATTGACAAGAACCACGAAAAGTTCTTGTATTTTAAGATAAAATCTTACGCTATTGAAGAAAAAACTTCTAGCTCGCTGAAATATGTTCATTTGCTGAAAATCAACAAAAACACGAAAAGTTCTTGTATTTGAAGATAAAAGCTTTTTGCTTTGAAGAAGAAAGATCTAGCTGAGTGAAATAAGTTCATCAGATGAAAACTAACAAAAATTGACAAGAACCACGAAAAGTTCTTGTATTTTAAGATAAAATCTTACGCTATTGAAGAAAAAACTTCCAGCTCGCTGAAATATGTTCATTTGCTGAAAATCAACAAAACCACGAAAAGTTCTTGTATTTGAAGATAAAATCTTTTTGCTTTGAAGAAGAAAGATCGAGCTGACTGAAATAAGTTTATTGGATGAAAACCAACAAAAATTGACAAAAAACCACGAAACGTTCTTGTATTTTAAGATAAAATCTGACGCGATTAAAGAAAAAACTTCTCGCTCACTGAAATATGTTCATTTGCTGAAAATCAACAAAACCACGAAAAGTTCTTGTATTTGAAGATAAAATCTTTTTGCTTTGAACAAGAAAGATCTCGCTTACTGAAATAATTTTATTGGATGAAAACCAACAAAAATTGACAAGAACCACGAAAAGTTCTTGTATTTTAAGATAAAATCTGACGCTATTAAAGAAAAAACTTCTCCCTCGCTGAAATATGTTCATTTGCTGAAAATCAACAAAACCACGAAAAGTTCTTGTATTTGAAGATAAAATCTTTTAGCTTTGAAGAAGAAAGATCGAGCTGACTGAAATAAGTTTATTGGATGAAAACCAACAAAAATTGACAAGAACCACGAAAAGTTCTTGTATTTTAAGATAAAATCTGACGCTATTAAAGAAAAAACTTCCCGCTCACTGAAATATGTTCATTTGCTGAAAATCAACAAAACCACAAAAAGTTCTTGTATTTGAAGATAAAATCTTTTTGCTTTGAAGAAGAAAGCTCGAGCTGACTGAAATAAGTTCATTGGATGAAAACAAGGAAAAATTGACAAGAACCACGAAAAGTTCTTGTATTTTAAGATAAAACCTTACGCTATTGAAGAAAAAACTTCTCGCTCGCTGAAATATGTTCATTTGCTGAAAATCAACAAAACCACGAAAAGTTCTTGTATTTGAAGATAAAATCTTTTTGCTTTCAAGAAGAAAGATCCAGCTGACTGAAATAAGTTTATTGGATGAAAACCAACAAAAATTGACAAGAACCACGAAAAGTTCTTGCATTTTAAGATAAAATCTGACGCGATTAAAGAAAAAACTTCCCGCTCACTGAAATATGTTCATTTGCTGAAAATCAACAAAACCACGAAAAGTTCTTGTATTTGAAGATAAAATCTTTTTGCTTTGAAGAAGAAAGATCTCGCTGACTGAAATAATTTTATTGGATGCAAACCAACAAAAATTGACAAGAACCATGAAAAGTTCTTGTTTTTTAAGATAAAATCTGACGCGATGAAAGAAAAAACTTCTCGCTTGCTGAAATATGTTCATTTGCTGAAAATCAACAAAACCACGAAAAGTTCTTGTATTTGAAGATAAAATCTTTTTGCTTTGAAGAAGAAAGATCGAGCTGACTGAAATAAGTTTATTGGATGAAAACCAACAAAAATTGACAAGAAACACGAAAAGTTCTTGTATTTTAACATAAAATCTTACGCGATTAAAGAAAAAACTTCTCCCTCGCTGAAATATGTTCATTTGCTGAAAATCAACAAAACCACGAAAAGTTCTTGTATTTGAAGATAAAATCTTTTTGCTTTCAAGAAGAAAGATCCAGCTGACTGAAATAAGTTCATTGGATGAAAACCAACAAAAATTGACAAGAACCACGAAAAGTTCTTGTATTTTAAGATAAAATCTGACGCGATGAAAGAAAAAACTTCTCGCTCGCTGAAATATGTTCATTTGCTGAAAATCAACAAAACCACGAAAAGTTCTTGTATTTGAAGATAAAATCTTTTTGCTTTGAAGAAGAAAGATCTAGCTGACTGAAATAAGTTTATTGGATGAAAACCAACAAAAATTTGCAAGAACCACGAAAAGTTCTTGTATTTTAAGATAAAATCTTACGCTATTAAAGAAAAAACTTCCCGCTCACTGAAATATGTTCATTTGCTGAAAATCAACAAAACCACAAAAAGTTCTTGTATTTGAAGATAAAATCTTTTTGCTTTGAAGAAGAAAGCTCGAGCTGACTGAAATAAGTTCATTGGATGAAAACAAGGAAAAATTGACAAGAACCACGAAAAGTTCTTGTATTTTAAGATAAAATCTTACGCTATTGAAGAAAAAACTTCCAGCTCGCTGAAATATGTTCATTTGCTGAAAATCAACAAAACCACGAAAAGTTCTTGTATTTGAAGATAAAATCTTTTTGCTTTCAAGAACAAAGATCCAGCTGACTGAAATAAGTTTATTGGATGAAAACCAACAAAAATTGACAAGAACCACGAAAAGTTCTTGCATTTTAAGATAAAATCTGACGCGATTAAAGAAAAAACTTCCCGCTCACTGAAATATGTTCATTTGCTGAAAATCAACAAAACCACGAAAAGTTCTTGTATTTGAAGATAAAATCTTTTTGCTTTGAAGAAGAAAGATCTAGCTGACTGAAATAAGTTTATTGGATGAAAACCAACAAAAATTTGCAAGAACCACGAAAAGTTCTTGTATTTTAAGATAAAATCTTACGCTATTAAAGAAAAAACTTCCCGCTCACTGAAATATGTTCATTTGCTGAAAATCAACAAAACCACAAAAAGTTCTTGTATTTGAAGATAAAATCTTTTTGCTTTGAAGAAGAAAGCTCGAGCTGACTGAAATAAGTTCATTGGATGAAAACAAGGAAAAATTGACAAGAACCACGAAAAGTTCTTGTATTTTAAGATAAAATCTTACGCTATTGAAGAAAAAACTTCCAGCTCGCTGAAATATGTTCATTTGCTGAAAATCAACAAAACCACGAAAAGTTCTTGTATTTGAAGATAAAATCTTTTTGCTTTCAAGAACAAAGATCCAGCTGACTGAAATAAGTTTATTGGATGAAAACCAACAAAAATTGACAAGAACCACGAAAAGTTCTTGCATTTTAAGATAAAATCTGACGCGATTAAAGAAAAAACTTCCCGCTCACTGAAATATGTTCATTTGCTGAAAATCAACAAAACCACGAAAAGTTCTTGTATTTGAAGATAAAATCTTTTTGCTTTGAAGAAGAAAGATCTAGCTGACTGAAATAATTTTATTGGATGAAAACCAACAAAAATTGACAAGAACCATGAAAAGTTCTTGTTTTTTAAGATAAAATCTGACGCGATGAAAGAAAAAACTTCTCGCTTGCTGAAATATGTTCATTTGCTGAAAATCAACAAAACCACGAAAAGTTCTTGTATTTGAAGATAAAATCTTTTTGCTTTGAAGAAGAAAGATCGAGCTGACTGAAATAAGTTTATTGGATGAAAACCAACAAAAATTGACAAGAAACACGAAAAGTTCTTGTATTTTAAGATAAAATCTTACGCGATTAAAGAAAAAACTTCTCCCTCGCTGAAATATGTTCATTTGCTGAAAATCAACAAAACCACGAAAAGTTCTTGTATTTGAAGATAAAATCTTTTTGCTTTCAAGAAGAAAGATCCAGCTGACTGAAATAAGTTCATTGGATGAAAACCAACAAAAATTTGCAAGAACCACGAAAAGTTCTTGTATTTTAAGATAAAATCTTACGCTATTAAAGAAAAAACTTCCCGCTCACTGAAATATGTTCATTTGCTGAAAATCAACAAAACCACAAAAAGTTCTTGTATTTGAAGATAAAATCTTTTTGCTTTGAAGAAGAAAGCTCGAGCTGACTGAAATAAGTTCATTGGATGAAAACAAGGAAAAATTGACAAGAACCACGAAAAGTTCTTGTATTTTAAGATAAAATCTTACGCTATTGAAGAAAAAACTTCTCGCTCGCTGAAATATGTTCATTTGCTGAAAATCAACAAAACCACGAAAAGTTCTTGTATTTGAAGATAAAATCTTTTTGCTTTCAAGAAGAAAGATCCAGCTGACTGAAATAAGTTTATTGGATGAAAACCAACAAAAATTGACAAGAACCACGAAAAGTTCTTGCATTTTAAGATAAAATCTGACGCGATTAAAGAAAAAACTTCCCGCTCACTGAAATATGTTCATTTGCTGAAAATCAACAAAACCACGAAAAGTTCTTGTATTTGAAGATAAAATCTTTTTGCTTTGAAGAAGAAAGATCTAGCTGACTGAAATAATTTTATTGGATGAAAACCAACAAAAATTGACAAGAACCACGAAAAGTTCTTGTTTTTTCAGATAAAATCTGACGCGATGAAAGAAAAAACTTCTCGCTTGCTGAAATATGTTCATTTGCTGAAAATCAACAAAACCACGAAAAGTTTTTGTATTTGAAGATAAAATCTTTTTGCTTTGAAGAAGAAAGATCGAGCTGACTGAAATAAGTTTATTGGATGAAAACCAACAAAAATTGACAAGAAACACGAAAAGTTCTTGTATTTTAAGATAAAATCTTACGCGATTAAAGAAAAAACTTCTCCCTCGCTGAAATATGTTCATTTGATGAAAATCAACAAAACCACGAAAAGTTCTTGTATTTGAAGATAAAATCTTTTTGCTTTGAAGAAGAAAGATCTGGCTGACTGAAATAAGTTCATAAGATGAAAACTAACAAAAATTGACAAGAACCACGAAAAGTTCTTGTATTTTAAGATAAAATCTTACGCTATTGAAGAAAAAACTTCCAGCTCGCTGAAATATGTTCATTTGCTGAAAATCAACAAAACCACGAAAAGTTCTTGTATTTGAAGATAAAATCTTTTTGCTTTGAAGAAGAAAGATCTAGCTGACTGAAATAAGTTTATTGGATGAAAACCAACAAAAATTGACAAGAACCACGAAACGTTCTTGTATTTTAAGATAAAATCTGACCCGATTAAAGAAAAAACTTCTCCCTCGCTGAAATATGTTCATTTGCTGAAAATCAACAAAACCACGAAAAGTTCTTGTATTTGAAGATAAAATCTTTTTGCTTTGAAGAAGAAAGATCGAGCTGACTGAAATAAGTTTATTGGATGAAAACCAACAAAAATTGACAAGAACCACGAAAAGTTCTTGTATTTTAAGATAAAATCTGACGCTATTAAAGAAAAAACTTCCCGCTCACTGAAATATGTTCATTTGCTGAAAATCAACAAAACCACAAAAAGTTCTTGTATTTGAAGATAAAATCTTTTTGCTTTGAAGAAGAAAGCTCGAGCTGACTGAAATAAGTTCATTGGATGAAAACAAGGAAAAATTGACAAGAACCACGAAAAGTTCTTGTATTTTAAGATAAAACCTTACGCTATTGAAGAAAAAACTTCTCGCTCGCTGAAATATGTTCATTTGCTGAAAATCAACAAAACCACGAAAAGTTCTTGTATTTGAAGATAAAATCTTTTTGCTTTCAAGAAGAAAGATCCAGCTGACTGAAATAAGTTTATTGGATGAAAACCAACAAAAAATGCAAGAACCACGAAAAGTTCTTGCATTTTAAGATAAAATCTGACGCGATTAAAGAAAAAACTTCCCGCTCACTGAAATATGTTCATTTGCTGAAAATCAACAAAACCACGAAAAGTTCTTGTATTTTAAGATAAAATCTTTTTGCTTTGAAGAAGAAAGATCTAGCTGACTGAAATAAGTTTATTGGATGAAAACCAACAAAAATTTGCAAGAACCACGAAAAGTTCTTGTATTTTAAGATAAAATCTTACGCTATTAAAGAAAAAACTTCCCGCTCACTGAAATATGTTCATTTGCTGAAAATCAACAAAACCACAAAAAGTTCTTGTATTTGAAGATAAAATCTTTTTGCTTTGAAGAAGAAAGCTCGAGCTGACTGAAATAAGTTCATTGGATGAAAACAAGGAAAAATTGACAAGAACCACGAAAAGTTCTTGTATTTTAAGATAAAATCTTACGCTATTGAAGAAAAAACTTCTAGCTCGCTGAAATATGTTCATTTGCTGAAAATCAACAAAACCACGAAAAGTTCTTGTATTTGAAGATAAAATCTTTTTGCTTTCAAGAAGAAAGATCCAGCTGACTGAAATAAGTTTATTGGATGAAAACCAACAAAAATTGACAAGAACCACGAAAAGTTCTTGCATTTTAAGATAAAATCTGACGCGATGAAAGAAAAAACTTCTCGCTTGCTGAAATATGTTCATTTGCTGAAAATCAACAAAACCACGAAAAGTTCTTGTATTTGAAGATAAAATCTTTTTGCTTTCAAGAAGAAAGATCCAGCTGACTGAAATAAGTTCATTGGATGAAAACCAACAAAAATTTGCAAGAACCACGAAAAGTTCTTGTATTTTAAGATAAAATCTTACGCTATTAAAGAAAAAACTTCCCGCTCACTGAAATATGTTCATTTGCTGAAAATCAACAAAACCACAAAAAGTTCTTGTATTTGAAGATAAAATCTTTTTGCTTTGAAGAAGAAAGCTCGAGCTGACTGAAATAAGTTCATTGGATGAAAACAAGGAAAAATTGACAAGAACCACGAAAAGTTCTTGTATTTTAAGATAAAATCTTACGCTATTGAAGAAAAAACTTCTAGCTCGCTGAAATATGTTCATTTGCTGAAAATCAACAAAACCACGAAAAGTTCTTGTATTTGAAGATAAAATCTTTTTGCTTTCAAGAAGAAAGATCCAGCTGACTGAAATAAGTTTATTGGATGAAAACCAACAAAAATTGACAAGAACCACGAAAAGTTCTTGCATTTTAAGATAAAATCTGACGCGATTAAAGAAAAAACTTCCCGCTCACTGAAATATGTTCATTTGCTGAAAATCAACAAAACCACGAAAAGTTCTTGTATTTGAAGATAAAATCTTTTTGCTTTGATGAAGAAAGATCTAGCTGACTGAAATAATTTTATTGGATGAAAACCAACAAAAATTGACAAGAAGCACGAAAAGTTCTTGTTTTTTCAGATAAAATCTGACGCGATGAAAGAAAAAACTTCTCGCTTGCTGAAATATGTTCATTTGCTGAAAATCAACAAAACCACGAAAAGTTTTTGTATTTGAAGATAAAATCTTTTTGCTTTGAAGAAGAAAGATCGAGCTGACTGAAATAAGTTTATTGGATGAAAACCAACAAAAATTGACAAGAAACACGAAAAGTTCTTGTATTTTAAGATAAAATCTTACGCGATTAAAGAAAAAACTTCTCCCTCGCTGAAATATGTTCATTTGATGAAAATCAACAAAACCACGAAAAGTTCTTGTATTTGAAGATAAAATCTTTTTGCTTTCAAGAAGAAAGATCCAGCTGACTGAAATAAGTTCATTGGATGAAAACCAACAAAAATTGACAAGAACCACGAAAAGTTCTTGTATTTTAAGATAAAATCTGACGCGATGAAAGAAAAAACTTCTCGCTCGCTGAAATATGTTCATTTGCTGAAAATCAACAAAACCACGAAAAGTTCTTGTATTTGAAGATAAAATCTTTTTGCTTTGAAGAAGAAAGATCTAGCTGACTGAAATAAGTTTATTGGATGAAAACCAACAAAAATTTGCAAGAACCACGAAAAGTTCTTGTATTTTAAGATAAAATCTTACGCTATTAAAGAAAAAACTTCCCGCTCACTGAAATATGTTCATTTGCTGAAAATCAACAAAACCACGAAAAGTTCTTGTATTTGAAGATAAAATCTTTTTGCTTTGAAGAAGAAAGCTCGAGCTGACTGAAATAAGTTCATTGGATGAAAACAAGGAAAAATTGACAAGAACCACGAAAAGTTCTTGTATTTTAAGATAAAATCTTACGCTATTGAAGAAAAAACTTCTAGCTCGCTGAAATATGTTCATTTGCTGAAAATCAACAAAACCACGAAAAGTTCTTGTATTTGAAGATAAAATCTTTTTGCTTTCAAGAAGAAAGATCCAGCTGACTGAAATAAGTTTATTGGATGAAAACCAACAAAAATTGACAAGAACCACGAAAAGTTCTTGTATTTTAAGATAAAATCTGACGCGATTAAAGAAAAAACTTCCCGCTCACTGAAATATGTTCATTTGCTGAAAATCAACAAAACCACGAAAAGTTCTTGTATTTGAAGATAAAATCTTTTTGCTTTGAAGAAGAAAGATCTAGCTGACTGAAATAATTTTATTGGATGAAAACCAACAAAAATTGACAAGAACCACGAAAAGTTCTTGTTTTTTAAGATAAAATCTGACGCGATGAAAGAAAAAACTTCTCGCTTGCTGAAATATGTTCATTTGCTGAAAATCAACAAAACCACGAAAAGTTCTTGTATTTGAAGATAAAATCTTTTTGCTTTGAAGAAGAAAGATCGAGCTGACTGAAATAAGTTCATTGGATGAAATCCAACAAAAATTGACAAGCACCACGAAAAGTTCTTGTATTTTAAGATAAAATCTGACGCTATTAAAGAAAAAACTTCTCGCTTGCTGAAATATGTTCATTTGCTGAAAATCAACAAAACCACGAAAAGTTCTTGTATTTGAAGATAAAATCTTTTTGCTTTGAAGAAGAAAGATCTAGCTGACTGAAATAAGTTCATAAGATGAAAACCAACAAAAATTGACAAGAACCACGAAAAGTTCTTGTATTTTAAGATAAAATCTGACGCTATTAAAGAATAACTTCTCGCTCGCTGAAATATGTTGATTTGCTGAAAATCAACAAAATCACGAAAAGTTCTTGTATTTGAAGATAAAATCTTTTTGCTTTGAAGAAGAAAGATCCAGCTGAATGAAATAAGTTCATTGGATGAAAACCAACAAAAATTGACAAGAACCATGAAAAATTCTTGTATTTTAAGATAAAATCTGACGCTATTAAAGAAAAAACTTCTCCCTCACTGAAATATGTTGATTTGCTGAAAATCAACAAAACCACGAAAAGTTCTTGTATTTGAAGATAAAATCCTTTGGCTTTAAAGAAGAAAGATCTAGCTGACTGAAATAAGTTCATTTGATGAAAATCAACAAAAATTGACAAGAATCACGAAAAGTTCTTGTATTTTAAGATAAAATCTGACGCTATTAAAGAAAAAACTTCCAGCTCGCTGAAATATGTTCATTTGCTGAAAATCAACAAAACCACGAAAAGTTCTTGTATTTGAAGATAAAATCTTTTTGCTTTCAAAAAGAAAGATCTAGCTGACTGAAATAAGTTCATTGGATGAAAACCAACAAAAATTGACAAGAACCACGAAAAGTTCTTGTATTTTAAGATAAAATCTGACGCTGTTAAAGAAAAAACTTCCAACTCGCTGAAATATGTTCATTTTCTGAAAATCAACAAAACCACGAAAAGTTCTTGTATTTGAAGATAAAATCTTTTTGCTTTGAAGAAGAAAGATCTAGCTGACTGAAATAAGTTCATTGGATGAAAACCAACAAAAATTGACAAGAACCACGAAAAGTTCTTGTATTTTAAGATAAAATCTGACGCGATTAAAGAAAAAACTTCTCCCTCGCTGAAATATGTTCATTTGCTGAAAATCAACAAAACCACGAAAAGTTCTTGTATTTGAAGATAAAATCTTTTTGCTTTGAAGAAGAAAGATCTAGCTGACTGAAATAAGTTCATAAGATGAAAACTAACAAAAATTGACAAGAACCACGAAAAGTTCTTGTATTTTAAGATAAAATCTTACGCTGTTGAAGAAAAAACTTCTCGCTCGCTGAAATATGTTCATTTCCTGAAAATCAACAAAACCACGAAAAGTTCTTGTATTTGAAGATAAAACCTTTTTGCTTTGAAGAAGAAAGATCTGGCTGACTGAAATAAGTTCATTGGATGAAAACCAACAAAAATTGACAAGAACCACGAAAAGTTCTTGTATTTTAAGATAAAATCTGACGCTATTAAAGAAAAACTTCTCCCTCGCTGAAATATGTTCATTTGCTGAAAATCAACAAAACCACGAAAAGTTCTTGTATTTGAAGATAAAATCTTTTTGCTTTGAAGAAGAAAGATCGAGCTGACTGAAATAAGTTCATAAGATGAAAACCAACAAAAATTGAAAAGAACCACGAAAAGTTCTTGTATTTTAAGATAAAATCTGACGCTATTAAAGAAAAAACTTCTCGCTCGCTGAAATATGTTGATTTGCTGAAAATCAACAAAATCACGAAAAGTTCTTGTATTTGAAGATAAAATCTTTTTGCTTTCAAGAAGAAAGATCGAGCTGAATGAAATAAGTTCATTGGATGAAAACCAACAAAAATTGACAAGAACCATGAAAAGTTCTTGTATTTTAAGATAAAATCTGACGCTATTAAAGAAAAAACTTCTCCCTCGCTGAAATATGTTGATTTGCTGAAAATCAACAAAACCACGAAAAGTTCTTGTATTTGAAGATAAAATCTTTTTGCTTTTAAGAAGAAAGATCTTGCTGACTGAAATAAGTTCATTTGATGAAAATCAACAAAAATTGACAAGAACCACGAAAAGTTTTTGTATTTTAAGATAAAATCTGACGCTATTAAAGAAAAAACTTCTCCCTCGCTGAAATATGTTCATTTGCTGAAAATCAACAAAACCACGAAAAGTTCTTGTATTTGAAGATAAAATCTTTTTGCTTTCAAGAAGAAAGATCCAGCTGACTGAAATAAGTTCATTGGATGAAAACCAACAAAAATTGACAAGAACCACGAAAAGTTCTTGTATTTTAAGATAAAATCTGACGCTATTAAAGAAAAAACTTCTCGCTCGCTGAAATATGTTCATTTGCTGAAAATCAACAAAATCACGAAAAGTTCTTGTATTTGAAGATAAAATCTTTTTGCTTTGAAGAAGAAAGATCTAGCTGAATGAAATAAGTTCATCAGATGAAAACCAACAAAAATTGACAAGAACCACGAAAAGTTCTTGTATTTTAAGATAAAATCTTACGCTATTAAAGAAAAAACTTCCAGCTCGCTGAAATATGTACATTTGCTGAAAATCAACAAAACCACGAAAAGTTCTTGTATTTGAAGATAAAATCTTTTTGCTTTTAAGAAGAAAGATCCAGCTGACTGAAATAAGTTCATTGGATGAAAACCAACAAAAATTGACAAGAACGACGAAAAGTTCTTGTATTTTAAGATAAAATCTGACGCTAATAAAGAAAAAACTTCTCGCTCGCTGAAATATGTTCATTTGCTGAAAAGCAACAAAAACAAGAAAAGTTCTTGCATTTGAAGATAAAATCTTAGTGCTTTCAAGAAGAAAGATCTTGCTGACTGAAATAAGTTCATTGGATGAAAACCAACAAAAATTGACAAGAACCACGAAAAGTTCTTGTATTTTAAGCTAAAATCTGACGCTTTTAAAGAAAAAACTTCTCGCTCGCTGAAATATGTTCATTTGCTGAAAATCAACAAAACCACGAAAAGTTCTTGTATTTGAAGATAAAATCTTTTTGCTTCGAAGAAGAAAGATCTCGCTGACTGAAATAAGTTTATGGGATGAAAGCCAACAAAAATTGACAAGAACCACGAAAAGTTCTTGTGTTTTAAGATAAAATCTGACACTATTAAAGAAAAAACTTCTCCCTCGCTGAAATATGTTCATTTGCTGAAAATCAACAAAACCACGAAAAGTTCTTGTATTTGAAGATAAAATCTTTTTGCTTTAAAGAAGAAAGATCCAGCTGACTGAAATAAGTTCATTGGATGAAAGCCAACAAAAATTGACAAGAACCACGAAAAGTTCTTGTATTTTAAGATAAAATCTGACGCGATTAAAGAAAAAACTTCTCCTTCGCTGAAATATGTTCATTTGCTGAAAATCAACAAAACCACGAAAAGTTCTTGTATTTGAAGATAAAATCTTTTTGCTTTGAAGAAGAAAGATCGAGCTGACTGAAATAAGTTCATAAGATGAAAACCAACAAAAATTGACAAGAACCACGAAAAGTTCTTGTATTTTAAGATAAAATCTGACGCTATTAAAGAATAACTTCTCGCTCGCTGAAATATGTTGATTTGCTGAAAATCAACAAAATCACGAAAAGTTCTTGTATTTGAAGATAAAATCTTTTTGCTTTGAAGAAGAAAGATCCAGCTGAATGAAATAAGTTCATTGGATGAAAACCAACAAAAATTGACAAGAACCATGAAAAATTCTTGTATTTTAAGATAAAATCTGACGCTATTAAAGAAAAAACTTCTCCCTCACTGAAATATGTTGATTTGCTGAAAATCAACAAAACCACGAAAAGTTCTTGTATTTGAAGATAAAATCTTTTTGCTTTAAAGAAGAAAGATCTAGCTGACTGAAATAAGTTCATTTGATGAAAATCAACAAAAATTGACAAGAACCACGAAAAGTTCTTGTATTTTAAGATAAAATCTGACGCTATTAAAGAAAAAACTTCCAGCTCGCTGAAATATGTTCATTTGCTGAAAATCAACAAAACCACGAAAAGTTCTTGTATTTGAAGATAAAATCTTTTTGCTTTCAAAAAGAAAGATCTAGCTGACTGAAATAAGTTCATTGGATGAAAACCAACAAAAATTGACAAGAACCACGAAAAGTTCTTGTATTTTAAGATAAAATCTGACGCTGTTAAAGTAAAAACTTCCAACTCGCTGAAATATGTTCATTTTCTGAAAATCAACAAAACCACGAAAAGTTCTTGTATTTGAAGATAAAATCTTTTTGCTTTGAAGAAGAAAGATCCAGCTGACTGAAATAAGTTCATTGGATGAAATCCAACAAAAATTGACAAGAACCACGAAAAGTTCTTGTATTTTAAGATAAAATCTGACGCTATTAAAGAAAAAACTTCTCGCTTGCTGAAATATGTTCATTTGCTGAAAATCAACAAAACCACGAAAAGTTCTTGTATTTGAAGATAAAATCTTTTTGCTTTGAAGAAGAAAGATCTAGCTGACTGAAATAAGTTCATAAGATGAAAACCAACAAAAATTGACAAGAACCACGAAAAGTTCTTGTATTTTAAGATAAAATCTGACGCTATTAAAGAATAACTTCTCGCTCGCTGAAATATGTTGATTTGCTGAAAATCAACAAAATCACGAAAAGTTCTTGTATTTGAAGATAAAATCTTTTTGCTTTGAAGAAGAAAGATCCAGCTGAATGAAATAAGTTCATTGGATGAAAACCAACAAAAATTGACAAGAACCATGAAAAATTCTTGTATTTTAAGATAAAATCTGACGCTATTAAAGAAAAAACTTCTCCCTCACTGAAATATGTTGATTTGCTGAAAATCAACAAAACCACGAAAAGTTCTTGTATTTGAAGATAAAATCTTTTTGCTTTAAAGAAGAAAGATCTAGCTGACTGAAATAAGTTCATTTGATGAAAATCAACAAAAATTGACAAGAACCACGAAAAGTTCTTGTATTTTAAGATAAAATCTGACGCTATTAAAGAAAAAACTTCCAGCTCGCTGAAATATGTTCATTTGCTGAAAATCAACAAAACCACGAAAAGTTCTTGTATTTGAAGATAAAATCTTTTTGCTTTCAAAAAGAAAGATCGAGCTGACTGAAATAAGTTCATTGGATGAAAACCAACAAAAATTGACAAGAACCACGAAAAGTTCTTGTATTTTAAGATAAAATCTGACGCTGTTAAAGAAAAAACTTCCAACTCGCTGAAATATGTTCATTTTCTGAAAATCAACAAAACCACGAAAAGTTCTTGTATTTGAAGATAAAATCTTTTTGCTTTGAAGAAGAAAGATCTAGCTGACTGAAATAAGTTCATTGGATGAAAACCAACAAAAATTGACAAGAACCACGAAAAGTTCTTGTATTTTAAGATAAAATCTGACGCGATTAAAGAAAAAACTTCTCCCTCGCTGAAATATGTTCATTTGCTGAAAATCAACAAAACCACGAAAAGTTCTTGTATTTGAAGATAAAATCTTTTTGCTTTGAAGAAGAAAGATCTAGCTGACTGAAATAAGTTCATAAGATGAAAACTAACAAAAATTGACAAGAACCACGAAAAGTTCTTGTATTTTAAGATAAAATCTTACGCTGTTGAAGAAAAAACTTCTAGCTCGCTGAAATATGTTCATTTCCTGAAAATCAACAAAACCACGAAAAGTTCTTGTATTTGAAGATAAAACCTTTTTGCTTTGAAGAAGAAAGATCTGGCTGACTGAAATAAGTTCATTGGATGAAAACCAACAAAAATTGACAAGAACCACGAAAAGTTCTTGTATTTTAAGATAAAATCTGACGCTATTAAAGAAAAACTTCTCCCTCGCTGAAATATGTTCATTTGCTGAAAATCAACAAAACCACGAAAAGTTCTTGTATTTGAAGATAAAATCTTTTTGCTTTGAAGAAGAAAGATCGAGCTGACTGAAATAAGTTCATAAGATGAAAACCAACAAAAATTGAAAAGAACCACGAAAAGTTCTTGTATTTTAAGATAAAATCTGACGCTATTAAAGAAAAAACTTCTCGCTCGCTGAAATATGTTGATTTGCTGAAAATCAACAAAATCACGAAAAGTTCTTGTATTTGAAGATAAAATCTTTTTGCTTTCAAGAAGAAAGATCGAGCTGAATGAAATAAGTTCATTGGATGAAAACCAACAAAAATTGACAAGAACCATGAAAAGTTCTTGTATTTTAAGATAAAATCTGACGCTATTAAAGAAAAAACTTCTCCCTCGCTGAAATATGTTGATTTGCTGAAAATCAACAAAACCACGAAAAGTTCTTGTATTTGAAGATAAAATCTTTTTGCTTTTAAGAAGAAAGATCTTGCTGACTGAAATAAGTTCATTTGATGAAAATCAACAAAAATTGACAAGAACCACGAAAAGTTTTTGTATTTTAAGATAAAATCTGACGCTATTAAAGAAAAAACTTCTCCCTCGCTGAAATATGTTCATTTGCTGAAAATCAACAAAACCACGAAAAGTTCTTGTATTTGAAGATAAAATCTTTTTGCTTTCAAGAAGAAAGATCCAGCTGACTGAAATAAGTTCATTGGATGAAAACCAACAAAAATTGACAAGAACCACGAAAAGTTCTTGTATTTTAAGATAAAATCTGACGCTATTAAAGAAAAAACTTCTCGCTCGCTGAAATATGTTCATTTGCTGAAAATCAACAAAATCACGAAAAGTTCTTGCATTTGAAGATAAAATCTTAGTGCTTTCAAGAAGAAAGATCTTGCTGACTGAAATAAGTTCATTGGATGAAAACCAACAAAAATTGACAAGAACCACGAAAAGTTCTTGTATTTTAAGCTAAAATCTGACGCTTTTAAAGAAAAAACTTCTCGCTCGCTGAAATATGTTCATTTGCTGAAAATCAACAAAACCACGAAAAGTTCTTGTATTTGAAGATAAAATCTTTTTGCTTCGAAGAAGAAAGATCTCGCTGACTGAAATAAGTTTATGGGATGAAAGCCAACAAAAATTGACAAGAACCACGAAAAGTTCTTGTGTTTTAAGATAAAATCTGACACTATTAAAGAAAAAACTTCTCCCTCGCTGAAATATGTTCATTTGCTGAAAATCAACAAAACCACGAAAAGTTCTTGTATTTGAAGATAAAATCTTTTTGCTTTAAAGAAGAAAGATCCAGCTGACTGAAATAAGTTCATTGGATGAAAGCCAACAAAAATTGACAAGAACCACGAAAAGTTCTTGTATTTTAAGATAAAATCTGACGCGATTAAAGAAAAAACTTCTCCCTCGCTGAAATATGTTCATTTGCTGAAAATCAACAAAACCACGAAAAGTTCTTGTATTTGAAGATAAAATCTTTTTGCTTTGAAGAAGAAAGATCGAGCTGACTGAAATAAGTTCATAAGATGAAAACCAACAAAAATTGACAAGAACCACGAAAAGTTCTTGTATTTTAAGATAAAATCTTACGCTATTGAAGAAAACACTTCTCCCTCGCTGAAATATGTTCATTTGCTGAAAATCAACAAAACCACGAAAAGTTCTTGTATTTGAAGATAAAATCTTTTTGCTTTGAAGAAGAAAGATCGAGCTGACTGAAATAAGTTCATAAGATGAAAACCAACAAAAATTGACAAGAACCACGAAAAGTTCTTGTATTTTAAGATAAAATCTGACGCTATTAAAGAATAACTTCTCGCTCGCTGAAATATGTTGATTTGCTGAAAATCAACAAAATCACGAAAAGTTCTTGTATTTGAAGATAAAATCTTTTTGCTTTGAAGAAGAAAGATCCAGCTGAATGAAATAAGTTCATTGGATGAAAACCAACAAAAATTGACAAGAACCATGAAAAATTCTTGTATTTTAAGATAAAATCTGACGCTATTAAAGAAAAAACTTCTCCCTCGCTGAAATATGTTGATTTGCTGAAAATCAACAAAACCACGAAAAGTTCTTGTATTTGAAGATAAAATCTTTTTGCTTTTAAGAAGAAAGATCTTGCTGACTGAAATAAGTTCATTTGATGAAAATCAACAAAAATTGACAAGAACCACGAAAAGTTTTTGTATTTTAAGATAAAATCTGACGCTATTAAAGAAAAAACTTCTCCCTCGCTGAAATATGTTCATTTGCTGAAAATCAACAAAACCACGAAAAGTTCTTGTATTTGAAGATAAAATCTTTTTGCTTTCAAGAAGAAAGATCCAGCTGACTGAAATAAGTTCATTGGATGAAAACCAACAAAAATTGACAAGAACCACGAAAAGTTCTTGTATTTTAAGATAAAATCTGACGCTATTAAAGAAAAAACTTCTCGCTCGCTGAAATATGTTCATTTGCTGAAAATCAACAAAATCACGAAAAGTTCTTGTATTTGAAGATAAAATCTTTTTGCTTTGAAGAAGAAAGATCTAGCTGAATGAAATAAGTTCATCAGATGAAAACCAACAAAAATTGACAAGAACCACGAAAAGTTCTTGTATTTTAAGATAAAATCTTACGCTATTAAAGAAAAAACTTCCAGCTCGCTGAAATATGTACATTTGCTGAAAATCAACAAAACCACGAAAAGTTCTTGTATTTGAAGATAAAATCTTTTTGCTTTTAAGAAGAAAGATCCAGCTGACTGAAATAAGTTCATTGGATGAAAACCAACAAAAATTGACAAGAACGACGAAAAGTTCTTGTATTTTAAGATAAAATCTGACGCTAATAAAGAAAAAACTTCTCGCTCGCTGAAATATGTTCATTTGCTGAAAAGCAACAAAAACAAGAAAAGTTCTTGCATTTGAAGATAAAATCTTAGTGCTTTCAAGAAGAAAGATCTTGCTGACTGAAATAAGTTCATTGGATGAAAACCAACAAAAATTGACAAGAACCACGAAAAGTTCTTGTATTTTAAGCTAAAATCTGACGCTTTTAAAGAAAAAACTTCTCGCTCGCTGAAATATGTTCATTTGCTGAAAATCAACAAAACCACGAAAAGTTCTTGTATTTGAAGATAAAATCTTTTTGCTTCGAAGAAGAAAGATCTCGCTGACTGAAATAAGTTTATGGGATGAAAGCCAACAAAAATTGACAAGAACCACGAAAAGTTCTTGTGTTTTAAGATAAAATCTGACACTATTAAAGAAAAAACTTCTCCCTCGCTGAAATATGTTCATTTGCTGAAAATCAACAAAACCACGAAAAGTTCTTGTATTTGAAGATAAAATCTTTTTGCTTTAAAGAAGAAAGATCCAGCTGACTGAAATAAGTTCATTGGATGAAAGCCAACAAAAATTGACAAGAACCACGAAAAGTTCTTGTATTTTAAGATAAAATCTGACGCGATTAAAGAAAAAACTTCTCCTTCGCTGAAATATGTTCATTTGCTGAAAATCAACAAAACCACGAAAAGTTCTTGTATTTGAAGATAAAATCTTTTTGCTTTGAAGAAGAAAGATCGAGCTGACTGAAATAAGTTCATAAGATGAAAACCAACAAAAATTGACAAGAACCACGAAAAGTTCTTGTATTTTAAGATAAAATCTGACGCTATTAAAGAATAACTTCTCGCTCGCTGAAATATGTTGATTTGCTGAAAATCAACAAAATCACGAAAAGTTCTTGTATTTGAAGATAAAATCTTTTTGCTTTGAAGAAGAAAGATCCAGCTGAATGAAATAAGTTCATTGGATGAAAACCAACAAAAATTGACAAGAACCATGAAAAATTCTTGTATTTTAAGATAAAATCTGACGCTATTAAAGAAAAAACTTCTCCCTCACTGAAATATGTTGATTTGCTGAAAATCAACAAAACCACGAAAAGTTCTTGTATTTGAAGATAAAATCTTTTTGCTTTAAAGAAGAAAGATCTAGCTGACTGAAATAAGTTCATTTGATGAAAATCAACAAAAATTGACAAGAACCACGAAAAGTTCTTGTATTTTAAGATAAAATCTGACGCTATTAAAGAAAAAACTTCCAGCTCGCTGAAATATGTTCATTTGCTGAAAATCAACAAAACCACGAAAAGTTCTTGTATTTGAAGATAAAATCTTTTTGCTTTCAAAAAGAAAGATCTAGCTGACTGAAATAAGTTCATTGGATGAAAACCAACAAAAATTGACAAGAACCACGAAAAGTTCTTGTATTTTAAGATAAAATCTGACGCTGTTAAAGTAAAAACTTCCAACTCGCTGAAATATGTTCATTTTCTGAAAATCAACAAAACCACGAAAAGTTCTTGTATTTGAAGATAAAATCTTTTTGCTTTGAAGAAGAAAGATCCAGCTGACTGAAATAAGTTCATTGGATGAAATCCAACAAAAATTGACAAGAACCACGAAAAGTTCTTGTATTTTAAGATAAAATCTGACGCTATTAAAGAAAAAACTTCTCGCTTGCTGAAATATGTTCATTTGCTGAAAATCAACAAAACCACGAAAAGTTCTTGTATTTGAAGATAAAATCTTTTTGCTTTGAAGAAGAAAGATCTAGCTGACTGAAATAAGTTCATAAGATGAAAACCAACAAAAATTGACAAGAACCACGAAAAGTTCTTGTATTTTAAGATAAAATCTGACGCTATTAAAGAATAACTTCTCGCTCGCTGAAATATGTTGATTTGCTGAAAATCAACAAAATCACGAAAAGTTCTTGTATTTGAAGATAAAATCTTTTTGCTTTGAAGAAGAAAGATCCAGCTGAATGAAATAAGTTCATTGGATGAAAACCAACAAAAATTGACAAGAACCATGAAAAATTCTTGTATTTTAAGATAAAATCTGACGCTATTAAAGAAAAAACTTCTCCCTCACTGAAATATGTTGATTTGCTGAAAATCAACAAAACCACGAAAAGTTCTTGTATTTGAAGATAAAATCTTTTTGCTTTAAAGAAGAAAGATCTAGCTGACTGAAATAAGTTCATTTGATGAAAATCAACAAAAATTGACAAGAACCACGAAAAGTTCTTGTATTTTAAGATAAAATCTGACGCTATTAAAGAAAAAACTTCCAGCTCGCTGAAATATGTTCATTTGCTGAAAATCAACAAAACCACGAAAAGTTCTTGTATTTGAAGATAAAATCTTTTTGCTTTCAAAAAGAAAGATCGAGCTGACTGAAATAAGTTCATTGGATGAAAACCAACAAAAATTGACAAGAACCACGAAAAGTTCTTGTATTTTAAGATAAAATCTGACGCTGTTAAAGAAAAAACTTCCAACTCGCTGAAATATGTTCATTTTCTGAAAATCAACAAAACCACGAAAAGTTCTTGTATTTGAAGATAAAATCTTTTTGCTTTGAAGAAGAAAGATCTAGCTGACTGAAATAAGTTCATTGGATGAAAACCAACAAAAATTGACAAGAACCACGAAAAGTTCTTGTATTTTAAGATAAAATCTGACGCGATTAAAGAAAAAACTTCTCCCTCGCTGAAATATGTTCATTTGCTGAAAATCAACAAAACCACGAAAAGTTCTTGTATTTGAAGATAAAATCTTTTTGCTTTGAAGAAGAAAGATCTAGCTGACTGAAATAAGTTCATAAGATGAAAACTAACAAAAATTGACAAGAACCACGAAAAGTTCTTGTATTTTAAGATAAAATCTTACGCTGTTGAAGAAAAAACTTCTAGCTCGCTGAAATATGTTCATTTCCTGAAAATCAACAAAACCACGAAAAGTTCTTGTATTTGAAGATAAAACCTTTTTGCTTTGAAGAAGAAAGATCTGGCTGACTGAAATAAGTTCATTGGATGAAAACCAACAAAAATTGACAAGAACCACGAAAAGTTCTTGTATTTTAAGATAAAATCTGACGCTATTAAAGAAAAACTTCTCCCTCGCTGAAATATGTTCATTTGCTGAAAATCAACAAAACCACGAAAAGTTCTTGTATTTGAAGATAAAATCTTTTTGCTTTGAAGAAGAAAGATCGAGCTGACTGAAATAAGTTCATAAGATGAAAACCAACAAAAATTGAAAAGAACCACGAAAAGTTCTTGTATTTTAAGATAAAATCTGACGCTATTAAAGAAAAAACTTCTCGCTCGCTGAAATATGTTGATTTGCTGAAAATCAACAAAATCACGAAAAGTTCTTGTATTTGAAGATAAAATCTTTTTGCTTTCAAGAAGAAAGATCGAGCTGAATGAAATAAGTTCATTGGATGAAAACCAACAAAAATTGACAAGAACCATGAAAAGTTCTTGTATTTTAAGATAAAATCTGACGCTATTAAAGAAAAAACTTCTCCCTCGCTGAAATATGTTGATTTGCTGAAAATCAACAAAACCACGAAAAGTTCTTGTATTTGAAGATAAAATCTTTTTGCTTTTAAGAAGAAAGATCTTGCTGACTGAAATAAGTTCATTTGATGAAAATCAACAAAAATTGACAAGAACCACGAAAAGTTTTTGTATTTTAAGATAAAATCTGACGCTATTAAAGAAAAAACTTCTCCCTCGCTGAAATATGTTCATTTGCTGAAAATCAACAAAACCACGAAAAGTTCTTGTATTTGAAGATAAAATCTTTTTGCTTTCAAGAAGAAAGATCCAGCTGACTGAAATAAGTTCATTGGATGAAAACCAACAAAAATTGACAAGAACCACGAAAAGTTCTTGTATTTTAAGATAAAATCTGACGCTATTAAAGAAAAAACTTCTCGCTCGCTGAAATATGTTCATTTGCTGAAAATCAACAAAATCACGAAAAGTTCTTGCATTTGAAGATAAAATCTTAGTGCTTTCAAGAAGAAAGATCTTGCTGACTGAAATAAGTTCATTGGATGAAAACCAACAAAAATTGACAAGAACCACGAAAAGTTCTTGTATTTTAAGCTAAAATCTGACGCTTTTAAAGAAAAAACTTCTCGCTCGCTGAAATATGTTCATTTGCTGAAAATCAACAAAACCACGAAAAGTTCTTGTATTTGAAGATAAAATCTTTTTGCTTCGAAGAAGAAAGATCTCGCTGACTGAAATAAGTTTATGGGATGAAAGCCAACAAAAATTGACAAGAACCACGAAAAGTTCTTGTGTTTTAAGATAAAATCTGACACTATTAAAGAAAAAACTTCTCCCTCGCTGAAATATGTTCATTTGCTGAAAATCAACAAAACCACGAAAAGTTCTTGTATTTGAAGATAAAATCTTTTTGCTTTAAAGAAGAAAGATCCAGCTGACTGAAATAAGTTCATTGGATGAAAGCCAACAAAAATTGACAAGAACCACGAAAAGTTCTTGTATTTTAAGATAAAATCTGACGCGATTAAAGAAAAAACTTCTCCCTCGCTGAAATATGTTCATTTGCTGAAAATCAACAAAACCACGAAAAGTTCTTGTATTTGAAGATAAAATCTTTTTGCTTTGAAGAAGAAAGATCGAGCTGACTGAAATAAGTTCATAAGATGAAAACCAACAAAAATTGACAAGAACCACGAAAAGTTCTTGTATTTTAAGATAAAATCTTACGCTATTGAAGAAAACACTTCTCCCTCGCTGAAATATGTTCATTTGCTGAAAATCAACAAAACCACGAAAAGTTCTTGTATTTGAAGATAAAATCTTTTTGCTTTGAAGAAGAAAGATCGAGCTGACTGAAATAAGTTCATAAGATGAAAACCAACAAAAATTGACAAGAACCACGAAAAGTTCTTGTATTTTAAGATAAAATCTGACGCTATTAAAGAATAACTTCTCGCTCGCTGAAATATGTTGATTTGCTGAAAATCAACAAAATCACGAAAAGTTCTTGTATTTGAAGATAAAATCTTTTTGCTTTGAAGAAGAAAGATCCAGCTGAATGAAATAAGTTCATTGGATGAAAACCAACAAAAATTGACAAGAACCATGAAAAATTCTTGTATTTTAAGATAAAATCTGACGCTATTAAAGAAAAAACTTCTCCCTCACTGAAATATGTTGATTTGCTGAAAATCAACAAAACCACGAAAAGTTCTTGTATTTGAAGATAAAATCTTTTTGCTTTAAAGAAGAAAGATCTAGCTGACTGAAATAAGTTCATTTGTTGAAAATCAACAAAAATTGACAAGAACCACGAAAAGTTCTTGTATTTTAAGATAAAATCTGACGCTATTAAAGAAAAAACTTCCAGCTCGCTGAAATATGTTCATTTGCTGAAAATCAACAAAACCACGAAAAGTTCTTGTATTTGAAGATAAAATCTTTTTGCTTTCAAAAAGAAAGATCTAGCTGACTGAAATAAGTTCATTGGATGAAAACCAACAAAAATTGACAAGAACCACGAAAAGTTCTTGTATTTTAAGATAAAATCTGACGCTGTTAAAGTAAAAACTTCCAACTCGCTGAAATATGTTCATTTTCTGAAAATCAACAAAACCACGAAAAGTTCTTGTATTTGAAGATAAAATCTTTTTGCTTTGAAGAAGAAAGATCCAGCTGACTGAAATAAGTTCATTGGATGAAATCCAACAAAAATTGACAAGAACCACGAAAAGTTCTTGTATTTTAAGATAAAATCTGACGCTATTAAAGAAAAAACTTCTCGCTTGCTGAAATATGTTCATTTGCTGAAAATCAACAAAACCACGAAAAGTTCTTGTATTTGAAGATAAAATCTTTTTGCTTTGAAGAAGAAAGATCTAGCTGACTGAAATAAGTTCATAAGATGAAAACCAACAAAAATTGACAAGAACCACGAAAAGTTCTTGTATTTTAAGATAAAATCTGACGCTATTAAAGAATAACTTCTCGCTCGCTGAAATATGTTGATTTGCTGAAAATCAACAAAATCACGAAAAGTTCTTGTATTTGAAGATAAAATCTTTTTGCTTTGAAGAAGAAAGATCCAGCTGAATGAAATAAGTTCATTGGATGAAAACCAACAAAAATTGACAAGAACCATGAAAAATTCTTGTATTTTAAGATAAAATCTGACGCTATTAAAGAAAAAACTTCTCCCTCACTGAAATATGTTGATTTGCTGAAAATCAACAAAACCACGAAAAGTTCTTGTATTTGAAGATAAAATCTTTTTGCTTTAAAGAAGAAAGATCTAGCTGACTGAAATAAGTTCATTTGATGAAAATCAACAAAAATTGACAAGAACCACGAAAAGTTCTTGTATTTTAAGATAAAATCTGACGCTATTAAAGAAAAAACTTCCAGCTCGCTGAAATATGTTCATTTGCTGAAAATCAACAAAACCACGAAAAGTTCTTGTATTTGAAGATAAAATCTTTTTGCTTTCAAGAAGAAAGATCGAGCTGACTGAAATAAGTTCATTGGATGAAAACCAACAAAAATTGACAAGAACCACGAAAAGTTCTTGTATTTTAAGATAAAATCTGACGCTGTTAAAGAAAAAACTTCCAACTCGCTGAAATCTGTTCATTTTCTGAAAATCAACAAAACCACGAAAAGTTCTTGTATTTGAAGATAAAATCTTTTTGCTTTGAAGAAGAAAGATCTAGCTGACTGAAATAAGTTCATTGGATGAAAACCAACAAAAATTGACAAGAACCACGAAAAGTTCTTGTATTTTAAGATAAAATCTGACGCGATTAAAGAAAAAACTTCTCCCTCGCTGAAATATGTTCATTTGCTGAAAATCAACAAAACCACGAAAAGTTCTTGTATTTGAAGATAAAATCTTTTTGCTTTGAAGAAGAAAGATCTAGCTGACTGAAATAAGTTCATAAGATGAAAACTAACAAAAATTGACAAGAACCACGAAAAGTTCTTGTATTTTAAGATAAAATCTTACGCTGTTGAAGAAAAAACTTCTAGCTCGCTGAAATATGTTCATTTCCTGAAAATCAACAAAACCACGAAAAGTTCTTGTATTTGAAGATAAAACCTTTTTGCTTTGAAGAAGAAAGATCTGGCTGACTGAAATAAGTTCATTGGATGAAAACCAACAAAAATTGACAAGAACCACGAAAAGTTCTTGTATTTTAAGATAAAATCTGACGCTATTAAAGAAAAACTTCTCCCTCGCTGAAATATGTTCATTTGCTGAAAATCAACAAAACCACGAAAAGTTCTTGTATTTGAAGATAAAATCTTTTTGCTTTGAAGAAGAAAGATCGAGCTGACTGAAATAAGTTCATAAGATGAAAACCAACAAAAATTGAAAAGAATCACGAAAAGTTCTTGTATTTTAAGATAAAATCTGACGCTATTAAAGAAAAAACTTCTCGCTCGCTGAAATATGTTGATTTGCTGAAAATCAACAAAATCACGAAAAGTTCTTGTATTTGAAGATAAAATCTTTTTGCTTTCAAGAAGAAAGATCGAGCTGAATGAAATAAGTTCATTGGATGAAAACCAACAAAAATTGACAAGAACCATGAAAAGTTCTTGTATTTTAAGATAAAATCTGACGCTATTAAAGAAAAAACTTCTCCCTCGCTGAAATATGTTGATTTGCTGAAAATCAACAAAACCACGAAAAGTTCTTGTATTTGAAGATAAAATCTTTTTGCTTTTAAGAAGAAAGATCTTGCTGACTGAAATAAGTTCATTTGATGAAAATCAACAAAAATTGACAAGAACCACGAAAAGTTTTTGTATTTTAAGATAAAATCTGACGCTATTAAAGAAAAAACTTCTCCCTCGCTGAAATATGTTCATTTGCTGAAAATCAACAAAACCACGAAAAGTTCTTGTATTTGAAGATAAAATCTTTTTGCTTTCAAGAAGAAAGATCCAGCTGACTGAAATAAGTTCATTGGATGAAAACCAACAAAAATTGACAAGAACCACGAAAAGTTCTTGTATTTTAAGATAAAATCTGACGCTATTAAAGAAAAAACTTCTCGCTCGCTGAAATATGTTCATTTGCTGAAAATCAACAAAATCACGAAAAGTTCTTGTATTTGAAGATAAAATCTTTTTGCTTTGAAGCAGAAAGATCTAGCTGAATGAAATAAGTTCATCAGATGAAAACCAACAAAAATTGACAAGAACCACGAAAAGTTCTTGTATTTTAAGATAAAATCTTACGCTATTAAAGAAAAAACTTCCAGCTCGCTGAAATATGTACATTTGCTGAAAATCAACAAAACCACGAAAAGTTCTTGTATTTGAAGATAAAATCTTTTTGCTTTTAAGAAGAAAGATCCAGCTGACTGAAATAAGTTCATTGGATGAAAACCAACAAAAATTGACAAGAACGACGAAAAGTTCTTGTATTTTAAGATAAAATCTGACGCTAATAAAGAAAAAACTTCTCGCTCGCTGAAATATGTTCATTTGCTGAAAAGCAACAAAAACAAGAAAAGTTCTTGCATTTGAAGATAAAATCTTAGTGCTTTCAAGAAGAAAGATCTTGCTGACTGAAATAAGTTCATTGGATGAAAACCAACAAAAATTGACAAGAACCACGAAAAGTTCTTGTATTTTAAGCTAAAATCTGACGCTTTTAAAGAAAAAACTTCTCGCTCGCTGAAATATGTTCATTTGCTGAAAATCAACAAAACCACGAAAAGTTCTTGTATTTGAAGATAAAATCTTTTTGCTTTGAAGAAGAAAGATCTCGCTGACTGAAATAAGTTTATGGGATGAAAGCCAACAAAAATTGACAAGAACCACGAAAAGTTCTTGTATTTTAAGATAAAATCTGACACTATTAAAGAAAAAACTTCTCCCTCGCTGAAATATGTTCATTTGCTGAAAATCAACAAAACCACGAAAAGTTCTTGTATTTGAAGATAAAATCTTTTTGCTTTAAAGAAGAAAGATCCAGCTGACTGAAATAAGTTCATTGGATGAAAGCCAACAAAAATTGACAAGAACCACGAAAAGTTCTTGTATTTTAAGATAAAATCTGACGCGATTAAAGAAAAAACTTCTCGCTCGCTGAAAGATGTTCATTTGCTGAAAATCAACAAAACCATGAAAAGTTCTTGTATTTGAAGATAAAATCTTTTTGCTTTGAAGAAGAAAGATCTAGCTGACTGAAATAAGTTCATAAGATGAAAACTAACAAAAATTGACAAGAACCACGAAAAGTTCTTGTATTTTAAGATAAAATCTTACGCTATTGAAGAAAACACTTCTCCCTCGCTGAAATATGTTCATTTGCTGAAAATCAACAAAACCACGAAAAGTTCTTGTATTTGAAGATAAAATCTTTTTGCTTTGAAGAAGAAAGATCGAGCTGACTGAAATAAGTTCATAAGATGAAAACCAACAAAAATTGACAAGAACCATGAAAAGTTCTTGTATTTTAAGATAAAATCTGACGCTATTAAAGAAAAAACTTCTCCCTCGCTGAAATATGTTGATTTGCTGAAAATCAACAAAACCACAAAAAGTTCTTGCATTTGAAGATAAAATCTTTTTGCTTTAATGAAGAAAGATCTTGCTGACTGAAATAAGTTCATTTGATGAAAATCAACAAAAATTGACAAGAACCACGAAAAGTTTTTGTATTTTAAGATAAAATCTGACGCTATTAAAGAAAAAACTTCTCCCTCGCTGAAATATGTTCATTTGCTGAAAATCAACAAAACCACGAAAAGTTCTTGTATTTGAAGATAAAATCTTTTTGCTTTCAAGAAGAAAGATCCAGCTGACTGAAATAAGTTCATTGGATGAAAACCAACAAAAATTGACAAGAACCACGAAAAGTTCTTGTATTTTAAGATAAAATCTTACGCTATTAAAGAAAAAACTTCCAGCTCGCTGAAATATGTACATTTGCTGAAAATCAACAAAACCACGAAAAGTTCTTGTATTTGAAGATAAAATCTTTTTGCTTTTAAGAAGAAAGATCCAGCTGACTGAAATAAGTTCATTGGATGAAAACCAACAAAAATTGACAAGAACCACGAAAAGTTCTTGTATTTTAAGATAAAATCTGACGCGACTAAAGAAAAAACTTCTCGCTCGCTGAAATATGTTCATTTGCTGAAAATCAACAAAACCACAAAAAGTTCTTGCATTTGAAGATAAAATCTTTTTGCTTTAATGAAGAAAGATCTTGCTGACTGAAATAAGTTCATTTGATGAAAATCAACAAAAATTGACAAGAACCACGAAAAGTTTTTGTATTTTAAGATAAAATCTGACGCTATTAAAGAAAAAACTTCTCCCTCGCTGAAATATGTTCATTTGCTGAAAATCAACAAAACCACGAAAAGTTCTTGTATTTGAAGATAAAATCTTTTTGCTTTCAAGAAGAAAGATCCAGCTGACTGAAATAAGTTCATTGGATGAAAACCAACAAAAATTGACAAGAACCACGAAAAGTTCTTGTATTTTAAGATAAAATCTTACGCTATTAAAGAAAAAACTTCCAGCTCGCTGAAATATGTACATTTGCTGAAAATCAACAAAACCACGAAAAGTTCTTGTATTTGAAGATAAAATCTTTTTGCTTTTAAGAAGAAAGATCCAGCTGACTGAAATAAGTTCATTGGATGAAAACCAACAAAAATTGACAAGAACCACGAAAAGTTCTTGTATTTTAAGATAAAATCTGACGCGACTAAAGAAAAAACTTCTCGCTCGCTGAAATATGTTCATTTGCTGAAAATCAACAAAACCACGAAAAGTTCTTGTATTTGAAGATAAAATCTTTTTGCTTTGAAGAAGAATGATCTCGCTGACCGAAATAAGTTTATGGGATGAAAGCCAACAAAAATTGACAAGAACCACTAAAAGTTCTTGTATTTTAAGATAAAATCTGACACTATTAAAGAAAAAACTTCTCCCTCGCTGAAATATGTTCATTTGCTGAAAATCAACAAAACCACGAAAAGTTCTTGTATTTGAAGATAAAATCTTTTTGCTTTGAAGAAGAAAGATCTCGCTGACTGAAATAAGTTCATTGGATGAAAGCCAACAAAAATTGACAAGAACCACAAAAGTTCTTGTATTTTAAGATAAAATCTGACGCGATTAAAGAAAAAACTTCTCCCTCGCTGAAATATGTTCATTTGCTGAAAATCAACAAAATCACGAAAAGTTCTTGTATTTGAAGATAAAATCTTTTTGCTTTGAAGAAGAAAGATCTAGCTAAATGAAATAAGTTCATCAGATGAAAATCAACAAAAATTGACAAGAACCACGAAGAGTTTTTGTATTTTAAGATAAAATCTGACGCTATTAAAGAAAAAACTTCCAGCTCGCTGAAATATGTTCATTTGCTGAAAATCAACAAATCCACGAAAAGTTCTTGTATTTGAAGATAAAATCTTTTTGCTTTGAAGAAGAATGATCTAGCTGACTGAAATAAGTTCATTTGATGAAAATCAACAAAAATTGACAAGAACCACGAAGAGTTTTTGTATTTTAAGATAAAATCTGACGCTATTAAAGAAAAAACTTCCAGCTCGCTGAAATATGTTCATTTGCTGAAAATCAACAAATCCACGAAAAGTTCTTGTATTTGAAGATAAAATCTTTTTGCTTTGAAGAAGAAAGATCTAGCTGACTGAAATAAGTTCATTGGATGAAAACCAACAAAAATTGACAAGAACCACGAAAAGTTCTTGTATTTTAAGATAAAATCTGAAGCTAATGAAGAAAAAAACTTCTCGCTCGCTGAAATATGTTCATTTGCTGAAAATCAACAAAACCACGAAAAGTTCTTGTATTTTAAGCTAAAATCTGACGCATTTAAAGAAAAAACTTCTCGCTCGCTGAAATATGTTCATTTGCTGAAAATCAACAAAACCACGAAAAGTTCTTGTATTTGAAGATAAAATCTTTTTGCTTTCAAGAAGAAAGATCCAGCTGACTGAAATAAGTTCATTGGATGAAAACCAACAAAAATTGACAAGAACCACGAAAAGTTCTTGTATTTTAAGATAAAATCTGACGCTATTAAAGAAAAAACTTCTCGCTCGCTGAAATATGTTCATTTGCTGAAAATCAACAAAATCACGAAAAGTTCTTGTACTTGAAGATAAAATCTTTTTGCTTTGAAGAAGAAAGATCTAGCTGAATGAAATAAGTTCATCAGATGAAAACCAACAAAAATTGACAAGAACCACGAAAAGTTCTTGTATTTTAAGATAAAATCTGACGCGATTAAAGAAAAAACTTCTCCCTCGCTGAAATATGTTCATTTGCTGAAAATCAACAAAACCACGAAAAGTTCTTGTATTTGAAGATAAAATCTTTTTGCTTTGAAGAAGAAAGATCGAGCTGACTGAAATAAGTTCATAAGATGAAAACCAACAAAAATTGACAAGAACCACGAAAAGTTCTTGTATTTTAAGATAAAATCTTACGCTTTTAAAGAAAAAACTTCTCGCTCGCTGAAAGATGTTCATTTGCTGAAAATCAACAAAACCATGAAAAGTTCTTGTATTTGAAGATAAAATCTTTTTGCTTTGAAGAAGAAAGATCTAGCTGACTGAAATAAGTTCATAAGATGAAAACTAACAAAAATTGACAAGAACCACGAAAAGTTCTTGTATTTTAAGATAAAATCTTACGCTATTGAAGAAAACACTTCTCCCTCGCTGAAATATGTTCATTTGCTGAAAATCAACAAAACCACGAAAAGTTCTTGTATTTGAAGATAAAATCTTTTTGCTTTGAAGAAGAAAGATCGAGCTGACTGAAATAAGTTCATAAGATGAAAACCAACAAAAATTGACAAGAACCATGAAAAGTTCTTGTATTTTAAGATAAAATCTGACGCTATTAAAGAAAAAACTTCTCCCTCGCTGAAATATGTTGATTTGCTGAAAATCAACAAAACCACAAAAAGTTCTTGCATTTGAAGTTAAAATCTTTTTGCTTTAATGAAGAAAGATCTTGCTGACTGAAATAAGTTCATTTGATGAAAATCAACAAAAATTGACAAGAACCACGAAAAGTTTTTGTATTTTAAGATAAAATCTGACGCTATTAAAGAAAAAACTTCTCCCTCGCTGAAATATGTTCATTTGCTGAAAATCAACAAAACCACGAAAAGTTCTTGTATTTGAAGATAAAATCTTTTTGCTTTCAAGAAGAAAGATCCAGCTGACTGAAATAAGTTCATTGGATGAAAACCAACAAAAATTGACAAGAACCACGAAAAGTTCTTGTATTTTAAGATAAAATCTGACGCTATTAAAGAAAAAACTTCTCGCTCGCTGAAATATGTTCATTTGCTGAAAATCAAGAAAATCACGAAAAGTTCTTGTATTTGAAGATAAAATCTTTTTGCTTTGAAGAAGAAAGATCTAGCTGAATGAAATAAGTTCATCAGATGAAAACCAACAAAAATTGACAAGAACCACGAAAAGTTCTTGTATTTTAAGATAAAATCTTACGCTATTAAAGAAAAAACTTCCAGCTCGCTGAAATATGTACATTTGCTGAAAATCAACAAAACCACGAAAAGTTCTTGTATTTGAAGATAAAATCTTTTTGCTTTTAGGAAGAAAGATCCAGCTGACTGAAATCAGTTCATTGGATGAAAACCAACAAAAATTGACAAGAACCACGAAAAGTTCTTGTATTTTAAGCTAAAATGTGACGCTTTTAAAGAAAAAACTTCTCGCTCGCTGAAATATGTTCATTTGCTGAAAATCAACAAAACCACGAAAAGTTCTTGTATTTTAAGCTAAAATCTGACGCATTTAAAGAAAAAACTTCTCGCTCGCTGAAATATGTTCATTTGCTGAAAATCAACAAAACCACGAAAAGTTCTTGTATTTGAAGATAAAATCTTTTTGCTTTGAAGAAGAAAGATCTGGCTGACTGAAATAAGTTCATTGGATGAAAGCCAAAAATAATTGACAAGAACCACGAAAAGTTCTTGTATTTTAAGATAAAATCTGACGCGATTAAAGAAAAAACTTCTCCCTCGCAGAAATATGTTCATTTGCTGAAAATCAACAAAACCACGAAAAGTTCTTGTATTTGAAGATAAAATCTTTTTGCTTTAAAGAAGAAAGATCTAGCTGACTGAAATAAGTTCATTTGATGAAAATCAACAAAAATTGACAAGAACCACGAAAAGTTTTTGTATTTTAAGATAAAATCTGACGCTATTGAAGAAAAAACTTCGAGCTCGCTGAAATATGTTCATTTGCTGAAAATCAAGAAAACCACGAAAAGTTCTTGCATTTGCAGATAAAATCTTTTTGCTTTCAAGAAGAAAGATCCAGCTGACTGAAATAAGTTCATTGGATGAAAATCAACAAAACCCCGAAAAGTTCTTGTATTTGAAGATAAAATCTTTTTGCTTTGAAGAAGAAAGATCTCGCTGAAAGAAATAAGTTCATCAAATGAAAACCAACAAAAATTGACAAGAACCACGAAAAGTTCTTGTATTTTAAGATAAAATCTTACGCTATTAAAGAAAAAACTTCCAGCTCGCTGAAATATGTTCATTTGCTGAAAATCAACAAAACCACGAAATGTTCTTGTATTTGAAGATAAAATCTTTTTGCTTTCAAGAAGAACGATCCAGCTGACTGAAATAAGTTCATTGTATGAAAACCAACAAAAATTGACAAGAACCACGAAAAGTTCTTGTATTTTAAGATAAAATCTGACGCGAATAAAGAAAAAACTTCTCGCTCGCTGAAATATGTTCATTTGCTGAAAATCAACAAAACCACGAAAAGTTCTTGCATTTGAAGATAAAATCTTTTTGCTTTCAAGAAGAAAGATCTTGCTGACTGAAATAACTTCATTGGATGAAAACCAACAAAAATTGACAAGAACCACGAAAAGTTCTTGTATTTTAAGCTAAAATCTGACGCTTTTAAAGAAAAAACTTCTCGCTCGCTGAAATATGTTCATTTGCTGAAAATCAACAAAACCACGAAAAGTTCTTGTATTTGAAGATAAAATCTTTTTGCTTTGAAGAAGAAAGATCTCGCTGACTGAAATAAGTTTATGGGATGAAAGCCAACAAAAATTGACAAGAACCACGAAAAGTTCTTGTATTTTAAGATAAAATCTGACGCTTTTAAAGAAAAAACTTCTCGCTCGCTGAAATATGTTCATTTGCTGAAAATCAACAAAACCACGAAAAGTTCTTGTATTTGAAGATAAAATCTTTTTGCTTTGAAGAAGAAAGATCTCGCTGACTGAAATAAGTTTATGGGATGAAAGCCAACAAAAATTGACAAGAACCACGAAAAGTTCTTGTATTTTAAGATAAAATCTGACACTATTAAAGAAAAAACTTCTCCCTGGCTGAAATATGTTCATTTGCTGAAAATCAACAAAACCACGAAAAGTTCTTGTATTTGAAGATAAAATCTTTTTGCTTTAAAGAAGAAAGATCTAGCTGACTGAAATAAGTTCATTTGATGAAAATCAAAAAAAATTGACAAGAACCACGAAAAGGTTTTGTATTTTAAGATAAAATCTGACGCTATTCAAGAAAAAACTTCCAGCTCGCTGAAATATGTTCATTTGCTGAAAATCAAGAAAACCACGAAAAGTTCTTGCATTTGCAGATAAAATCTTTTTGCTTTCAAGAAGAAAGATCCAGCTGACTGAAATAAGTTCATTGGATGAAAATCAACAAAACCCCGAAAAGTTCTTGTATTTGAAGATAAAATCTTTTTGCTTTGAAGAAGAAAGATCTCGCTGAAAGAAATAAGTTCATCAAATGAAAACCAACAAAAATTGACAAGAACCACGAAAAGTTCTTGTATTTTAAGATAAAATCTTACGCTATTAAAGAAAAAACTTCCAGCTCGCTGAAATATGTTCATTTGCTGAAAATCAACAAAACCACGAAAAGTTCTTGTATTTGAAGATA
This sequence comes from Heptranchias perlo, assembly GCF_035084215.1. Classification (NCBI taxonomy): domain Eukaryota; kingdom Metazoa; phylum Chordata; class Chondrichthyes; order Hexanchiformes; family Hexanchidae; genus Heptranchias; species Heptranchias perlo. The sequence continues at coordinate 1,022,245 of NC_090344.1, read as the reverse complement.
AAATCTTTTTGCTTTCAAGAAGAACGATCCAGCTGACTGAAATAAGTTCATTGTATGAAAACCAACAAAAATTGACAAGAACCACGAAAAGTTCTTGTATTTTAAGATAAAATCTGACGCGAATAAAGAAAAAACTTCTCGCTCGCTGAAATATGTTCATTTGCTGAAAATCAACAAAACCACGAAAAGTTCTTGCATTTGAAGATAAAATCTTTTTGCTTTCAAGAAGAAAGATCTTGCTGACTGAAATAACTTCATTGGATGAAAACCAACAAAAATTGACAAGAACCACGAAAAGTTCTTGTATTTTAAGCTAAAATCTGACGCTTTTAAAGAAAAAACTTCTCGCTCGCTGAAATATGTTCATTTGCTGAAAATCAACAAAACCACGAAAAGTTCTTGTATTTGAAGATAAAATCTTTTTGCTTTGAAGAAGAAAGATCTCGATGACTGAAATAAGTTTATGGGATGAAAGCCAACATAAATTGACAAGAACCACGAAAAGTTCTTGTATTTTAAGATAAAATCTGACGCTATTAAAGAAAAAACTTCTCCCTCGCTGAAATATGTTCATTTGCTGAAAATCAACAAAACCACGAAAAGTTCTTGTATTTGAAGATAAAATCTTTTTGCTTTAAAGAAGAAAGATCTAGCTGACTGAAATAAGTTCATAAGATGAAAACCAACAAAAATTGACAAGAACCACGAAAAGGTCTTGTATTTTAAGATAAAATCTGACGCTATTAAAGAAAAAACTTCTCCCTCGCTGAAATATGTTCATTTGCTGAAAATCAACAAAACCACAAAATGTTCTTGTATTTGAAGATAAAATCTTTTTGCTTTGAAGAAGAAAGATCTAGCTGAATGAAATAAGTTCATCAGATGAAAACCAACAAAAATTGACAAGAACCACGAAAAGTTCTTGTATTTTAAGATAAAATCTTACGCTATTAAAGAAAAAACTTCTCGCTCGCTGAAATATGTTATTTGCTGAAAAGCAACAAAACCATGAAAAGTTCTTGCATTTGAAGATAAAATCTTTTTGCTTTCAAGAAGAAAGATCTTGCTGACTGAAATAAGTTCATTGGATGAAAACCAACAAAAATTGACAAGAACCACGAAAAGGTCTTGTATTTTAAGCTAAAATCTGACGCTTTTAAAGAAAAAACTTCTCGCTCGCTGAAATATGTTCATTTGTTGAAAATCAACAAAACCACGAAAAGTTCTTGTATTTGAAGATAAAATCTTTTTGCTTTGAAGAAGAAAGATCTCGCTGACTGAAATAAGTTTATGGGATGAAAGCCAACAAAAATTGACAAGAACCACGAAAAGTTCTTGTATTTTAAGATAAAATCTGACGCTTTTAAAGAAAAAACTTCTCGCTCGCTGAAATATGTTCATTTGCTGAAAATCAACAAAACCACGAAAAGTTCTTGTATTTGAAGATAAAATCTTTTTGCTTTGAAGAAGAAAGATCTCGCTGACTGAAATAAGTTTATGGGATGAAAGCCAACAAAAATTGACAAGAACCACGAAAAGTTCTTGTATTTTAAGATAAAATCTGACACTATTAAAGAAAAAACTTCTCCCTGGCTGAAATATGTTCATTTGCTAAAAATCAACAAAACCACGAAAAGTTCTTGTATTTGAAGATAAAATCTTTTTGCTTTAAAGAAGAAAGATCCAGCTGACTGAAATAAGTTCATTGGATGAAAGCCAACAAAAATTGACAAGAACCACGAAAAGTTCTTGTATTTTAAGATAAAATCTGACGCGATTAAAGAAAATACTTCTCCCTCGCTGAAATATGTTCATTTGCTGAAAATCAACAAAACCACGAAAAGATCTTGTATTTGAAGATAAAATCTTTTTGCTTTGAAGAAGAAAGATCGAGCTGACTGAAATAAGTTCATAAGATGAAAACCAACAAAAATTGACAAGAACCACGAAAAGTTCTTGTATTTTAAGATAAAATCTTACGCTTTTAAAGAAAAAACTTCTCGCTCGCTGAAAGATGTTCATTTGCTGAAAATCAACAAAACAACGAAAAGTTCTTGTATTTGAAGATAAAATCTTTTTGCTTTGAAGAAGAAAGATCCAGCTGACTGAAATAAGTTCATAAGATGAAAACCAACAAAAATTGACAAGAACCACGAAAAGTTCTTGTATTTTAAGATAAAATCAGACGCTATTAAAGAAAAAACGTCTCGCTCGCTGAAATATGTTCATTTGCTGAAAATCAACAAAACCACGAAATGTTCTTGTATTTGAAGATAAAATCTTTTTGCTTTGAAGAAGAAAGATCTGGCTGAATGAAATAAGTTCATCAGATGAAAACCAACAAAAATTGACAAGAACCACGAAAAGTTCTTGTATTTTAAGATAAAATCTTACGCTATTAAAGAAAAAACTTCCAGCTCGCTGAAATATGTTCATTTGCTGAAAATCAACAAAACCACGAAAAGTTCTTGTATTTGAAGATAAAATCTTTTTGCTTTCAAGAAGAAAGATCCAGCTGACTGAAATAAGTTCATTGGATGAAAACCAACAAAAATTGACAAGAACCACGAAAAGTTCTTGTATTTTAAGATAAAATCTGACGCCAATAAAGAAAAAACTTCTCGCTCGCTGAAATAGGTTCATTTGCTGAAAAGCAACAAAACCACGAAAAGTTCTTGCATTTGAAGATAAAATCTTTTTGCTTTCAAGAAGAAAGATCTTGCTGACTGAAATAAGTTCATTGGATGAAAACCAACAAAAATTGACAAGAACCACGAAAAGTTCTTGTATTTTAAGCTAAAATCTGACGCTTTTCAAGAAAAAACTTCTCGCTCGCTTAAAGATGTTCATTTGCTGAAAATCAACAAAACCACGAAAAGTTCTTGTATTTGAAGATAAAATCTTTTTGCTTTGAAGAAGAAAGATCCAGCTGACTGAAATAAGTTCATTGGATGAAAACCAACAAAAATTGACAAGAACCACGAATAGTTCTTGTATTTTAAGATGAAATCTGACGCTATTAAAGAAAAAACTTCTCCCTCGCTGAAATATGTTCATTTGCTGAAAATCAACAAAACCACAAAAAGTTCTTGTATTTGAAGATAAAATCTTTTTGCTTTAAAGAAGAAAGATCTAGCTGACTGAAATAAGTTCATTGGATGAAAGCCAACAAAAATTGACAAGAACCACGAAAAGTTCTTGTATTTTAAGATAAAATCTGACGCGATTAAAGAAAAAACTTCTCCCTCGCTGAAATATGTTCATTTGCTGAAAATCAACAAAACCACGAAAAGTTCTTGTATTTGAAGATAAAATCTTTTTGCTTTGAAGAAGAAAGATCGAGCTGACTGAAATAAGTTCATAAGATGAAAACCAACAAAAATTGACAAGAACCACGAAAAGTTCTTGTATTTTAAGATAAAATCTTACGCTTTTAAAGAAAAAACTTCTCGCTCGCTGAAAGATGTTCATTTGCTGAAAATCAACAAAACCACGAAAAGTTCTTGTATTTGAAGATACAATCTGTTTGCTTTGAAGAAGAAAGATCCAGCTGACTGAAATAAGTTCATAAGATGAAAACCAACAAAAATTGACAAGAACCACGAAAAGTTCTTGTATTTTAAGATAAAATCTCACGCTATTAAAGAAAAAACGTCTCGCTCGCTGAAATATGTTCATTTGCTGAAAATCAACAAAACCACGAAATGTTCTTGTATTTGAAGATAAAATCTTTTTGCTTTGAAGAAGAAAGATCTAGCTGAATGAAATAAGTTCATCAGATGAAAACCAACAAAAATTGACAACAACCACGAAAAGTTCTTGTATTTTAAGATAAAATCTGACGCTATTAAAGAAAAAACTTCCAGCTCGCTGAAATATGTTCATTTGTTGAAAATCAACAAAACCACGAAAAGTTCTTGTATTTGAAGATAAAATCTTTTTGCTTGAAAGAAGAAAGATCTAGCTGACTGAAATAAGTTCATTGGATGAAAGCCAACAAAAATTGACAAGAACCACGAAAAGTTCTTGTATTTTAAGATAAAATCTGACGCGATTAAAGAAAAAACTTCTCCCTCGCTGAAATATGTTCATTTGCTGAAAATCAACAAAACCACGAAAAGTTCTTGTATTTGAAGATAAAATCTTTTTGCTTTGAAGAAGAAAGATCGAGCTGACTGAAATAAGTTCATAAGATGAAAACCAACAAAAATTGACAAGAACCACGAAAAGTTCTTGTATTTTAAGATAAAATCTTACGCTTTTAAAGAAAAAACTTCTCGCTCGCTGAAAGATGTTCATTTGCTGAAAATCAACAAAACCACGAAAAGTTCTTGTATTTGAACAGACAATCTTTTTGCTTTGAAGAAGAAAGATCTAGCTGACTGAAATAAGTTCATAAGATGAAAACCAACAAAAATTGACAAGAACCACGAAAAGTTCTTGTATTTTAAGATAAAATCTCACGCTATTAAAGAAAAAACGTCTCGCTCGCTGAAATATGTTCATTTGCTGAAAATCAACAAAACCACGAAATGTTCTTGTATTTGAAGATAAAATCTTTTTGCTTTTAAGAAGAAAGATCCAGCTGACTGAAATAAGTTCATTGGATGAAAACCAACAAAAATTGACAAGAACCACGAAAAGTTCTTGTATTTTAAGATAAAATCTGACGCGACTAAAGAAAAAACTTCTCGCTCGCTGAAATATGTTCATTTGCTGAAAATCAACAAAACCACGAAAAGTTCTTGTATTTGAAGATAAAATCTTTTTGCTTTGAAGAAGAATGATCTCGCTGACTGAAATAAGTTTATGGGATGAAAGCCAACAAAAATTGACAAGAACCACTAAAAGTTCTTGTATTTTAAGATAAAATCTGACACTATTAAAGAAAAAACTTCTCCCTCGCTGAAATATGTTCATTTGCTGAAAATCAACAAAACCACGAAAAGTTCTTGTATTTGAAGATAAAATCTTTTTGCTTTGAAGAAGAAAGATCTCGCTGACTGAAATAAGTTCATTGGATGAAAGCCAACAAAAATTGACAAGAACCACAAAAGTTCTTGTATTTTAAGATAAAATCTGACGCGATTAAAGAAAAAACTTCTCCCTCGCTGAAATATGTTCATTTGCTGAAAATCAACAAAATCACGAAAAGTTCTTGTATTTGAAGATAAAATCTTTTTGCTTTGAAGAAGAAAGATCTAGCTAAATGAAATAAGTTCATCAGATGAAAATCAACAAAAATTGACAAGAACCACGAAGAGTTTTTGTATTTTAAGATAAAATCTGACGCTATTAAAGAAAAAACTTCCAGCTCGCTGAAATATGTTCATTTGCTGAAAATCAACAAATCCACGAAAAGTTCTTGTATTTGAAGATAAAATCTTTTTGCTTTGAAGAAGAATGATCTAGCTGACTGAAATAAGTTCATTTGATGAAAATCAACAAAAATTGACAAGAACCACGAAGAGTTTTTGTATTTTAAGATAAAATCTGACGCTATTAAAGAAAAAACTTCCAGCTCGCTGAAATATGTTCATTTGCTGAAAATCAACAAATCCACGAAAAGTTCTTGTATTTGAAGATAAAATCTTTTTGCTTTGAAGAAGAAAGATCTAGCTGACTGAAATAAGTTCATTGGATGAAAACCAACAAAAATTGACAAGAACCACGAAAAGTTCTTGTATTTTAAGATAAAATCTGAAGCTAATGAAGAAAAAAACTTCTCGCTCGCTGAAATATGTTCATTTGCTGAAAATCAACAAAACCACGAAAAGTTCTTGTATTTTAAGCTAAAATCTGACGCATTTAAAGAAAAAACTTCTCGCTCGCTGAAATATGTTCATTTGCTGAAAATCAACAAATCCACGAAAAGTTCTTGTATTTGAAGATAAAATCTTTTTGCTTTCAAGAAGAAAGATCCAGCTGACTGAAATAAGTTCATTGGATGAAAACCAACAAAAATTGACAAGAACCACGAAAAGTTCTTGTATTTTAAGATAAAATCTGACGCTATTAAAGAAAAAACTTCTCGCTCGCTGAAATATGTTCATTTGCTGAAAATCAACAAAATCACGAAAAGTTCTTGTACTTGAAGATAAAATCTTTTTGCTTTGAAGAAGAAAGATCTAGCTGAATGAAATAAGTTCATCAGATGAAAACCAACAAAAATTGACAAGAACCACGAAAAGTTCTTGTATTTTAAGATAAAATCTGACGCGATTAAAGAAAAAACTTCTCCCTCGCTGAAATATGTTCATTTGCTGAAAATCAACAAAACCACGAAAAGTTCTTGTATTTGAAGATAAAATCTTTTTGCTTTGAAGAAGAAAGATCGAGCTGACTGAAATAAGTTCATAAGATGAAAACCAACAAAAATTGACAAGAACCACGAAAAGTTCTTGTATTTTAAGATAAAATCTTACGCTTTTAAAGAAAAAACTTCTCGCTCGCTGAAAGATGTTCATTTGCTGAAAATCAACAAAACCATGAAAAGTTCTTGTATTTGAAGATAAAATCTTTTTGCTTTGAAGAAGAAAGATCTAGCTGACTGAAATAAGTTCATAAGATGAAAACTAACAAAAATTGACAAGAACCACGAAAAGTTCTTGTATTTTAAGATAAAATCTTACGCTATTGAAGAAAACACTTCTCCCTCGCTGAAATATGTTCATTTGCTGAAAATCAACAAAACCACGAAAAGTTCTTGTATTTGAAGATAAAATCTTTTTGCTTTGAAGAAGAAAGATCGAGCTGACTGAAATAAGTTCATAAGATGAAAACCAACAAAAATTGACAAGAACCATGAAAAGTTCTTGTATTTTAAGATAAAATCTGACGCTATTAAAGAAAAAACTTCTCCCTCGCTGAAATATGTTGATTTGCTGAAAATCAACAAAACCACAAAAAGTTCTTGCATTTGAAGTTAAAATCTTTTTGCTTTAATGAAGAAAGATCTTGCTGACTGAAATAAGTTCATTTGATGAAAATCAACAAAAATTGACAAGAACCACGAAAAGTTTTTGTATTTTAAGATAAAATCTGACGCAATTAAAGAAAAAACTTCTCCCTCGCTGAAATATGTTCATTTGCTGAAAATCAACAAAACCACGAAAAGTTCTTGTATTTGAAGATAAAATCTTTTTGCTTTCAAGAAGAAAGATCCAGCTGACTGAAATAAGTTCATTGGATGAAAACCAACAAAAATTGACAAGAACCACGAAAAGTTCTTGTATTTTAAGATAAAATCTGACGCTATTAAAGAAAAAACTTCTCGCTCGCTGAAATATGTTCATTTGCTGAAAATCAAGAAAATCACGAAAAGTTCTTGTATTTGAAGATAAAATCTTTTTGCTTTGAAGAAGAAAGATCTAGCTGAATGAAATAAGTTCATCAGATGAAAACCAACAAAAATTGACAAGAACCACGAAAAGTTCTTGTATTTTAAGATAAAATCTTACGCTATTAAAGAAAAAACTTCCAGCTCGCTGAAATATGTACATTTGCTGAAAATCAACAAAACCACGAAAAGTTCTTGTATTTGAAGATAAAATCTTTTTGCTTTTAGGAAGAAAGATCCAGCTGACTGAAATCAGTTCATTGGATGAAAACCAACAAAAATTGACAAGAACCACGAAAAGTTCTTGTATTTTAAGCTAAAATGTGACGCTTTTAAAGAAAAAACTTCTCGCTCGCTGAAATATGTTCATTTGCTGAAAATCAACAAAACCACGAAAAGTTCTTGTATTTTAAGCTAAAATCTGACGCATTTAAAGAAAAAACTTCTCGCTCGCTGAAATATGTTCATTTGCTGAAAATCAACAAAACCACGAAAAGTTCTTGTATTTGAAGATAAAATCTTTTTGCTTTGAAGAAGAAAGATCTGGCTGACTGAAATAAGTTCATTGGATGAAAGCCAAAAAAAATTGACAAGAACCACGAAAAGTTCTTGTATTTTAAGATAAAATCTGACGCGATTAAAGAAAAAACTTCTCCCTCGCAGAAATATGTTCATTTGCTGAAAATCAACAAAACCACGAAAAGTTCTTGTATTTGAAGATAAAATCTTTTTGCTTTAAAGAAGAAAGATCTAGCTGACTGAAATAAGTTCATTTGATGAAAATCAACAAAAATTGACAAGAACCACGAAAAGTTTTTGTATTTTAAGATAAAATCTGACGCTATTAAAGAAAAAACTTCGAGCTCGCTGAAATATGTTCATTTGCTGAAAATCAAGAAAACCACGAAAAGTTCTTGCATTTGCAGATAAAATCTTTTTGCTTTCAAGAAGAAAGATCCAGCTGACTGAAATAAGTTCATTGGATGAAAATCAACAAAACCCCGAAAAGTTCTTGTATTTGAAGATAAAATCTTTTTGCTTTGAAGAAGAAAGATCTCGCTGAAAGAAATAAGTTCATCAAATGAAAACCAACAAAAATTGACAAGAACCACGAAAAGTTCTTGTATTTTAAGATAAAATCTTACGCTATTAAAGAAAAAACTTCCAGCTCGCTGAAATATGTTCATTTGCTGAAAATCAACAAAACCACGAAATGTTCTTGTATTTGAAGATAAAATCTTTTTGCTTTCAAGAAGAACGATCCAGCTGACTGAAATAAGTTCATTGTATGAAAACCAACAAAAATTGACAAGAACCACGAAAAGTTCTTGTATTTTAAGATAAAATCTGACGCGAATAAAGAAAAAACTTCTCGCTCGCTGAAATATGTTCATTTGCTGAAAATCAACAAAACCACGAAAAGTTCTTGCATTTGAAGATAAAATCTTTTTGCTTTCAAGAAGAAAGATCTTGCTGACTGAAATAACTTCATTGGATGAAAACCAACAAAAATTGACAAGAACCACGAAAAGTTCTTGTATTTTAAGCTAAAATCTGACGCTTTTAAAGAAAAAACTTCTCGCTCGCTGAAATATGTTCATTTGCTGAAAATCAACAAAACCACGAAAAGTTCTTGTATTTGAAGATAAAATCTTTTTGCTTTGAAGAAGAAAGATCTCGCTGACTGAAATAAGTTTATGGGATGAAAGCCAACAAAAATTGACAAGAACCACGAAAAGTTCTTGTATTTTAAGATAAAATCTGACGCTTTTAAAGAAAAAACTTCTCGCTCGCTGAAATATGTTCATTTGCTGAAAATCAACAAAACCACGAAAAGTTCTTGTATTTGAAGATAAAATCTTTTTGCTTTGAAGAAGAAAGATCTCGCTGACTGAAATAAGTTTATGGGATGAAAGCCAACAAAAATTGACAAGAACCACGAAAAGTTCTTGTATTTTAAGATAAAATCTGACACTATTAAAGAAAAAACTTCTCCCTGGCTGAAATATGTTCATTTGCTGAAAATCAACAAAACCACGAAAAGTTCTTGTATTTGAAGATAAAATCTTTTTGCTTTAAAGAAGAAAGATCTAGCTGACTGAAATAAGTTCATTTGATGAAAATCAAAAAAAATTGACAAGAACCACGAAAAGGTTTTGTATTTTAAGATAAAATCTGACGCTATTCAAGAAAAAACTTCCAGCTCGCTGAAATATGTTCATTTGCTGAAAATCAAGAAAACCACGAAAAGTTCTTGCATTTGCAGATAAAATCTTTTTGCTTTCAAGAAGAAAGATCCAGCTGACTGAAATAAGTTCATTGGATGAAAATCAACAAAACCCCGAAAAGTTCTTGTATTTGAAGATAAAATCTTTTTGCTTTGAAGAAGAAAGATCTCGCTGAAAGAAATAAGTTCATCAAATGAAAACCAACAAAAATTGACAAGAACCACGAAAAGTTCTTGTATTTTAAGATAAAATCTTACGCTATTAAAGAAAAAACTTCCAGCTCGCTGAAATATGTTCATTTGCTGAAAATCAACAAAACCACGAAAAGTTCTTGTATTTGAAGATAAAATCTTTTTGCTTTCAAGAAGAACGATCCAGCTAACTGAAATAAGTTCATTGTATGAAAACCAACAAAAATTGACAAGAACCACGAAAAGTTCTTGTATTTTAAGATAAAATCTGACGCGAATAAAGAAAAAACTTCTCGCTCGCTGAAATATGTTCATTTGCTGAAAATCAACAAAACCACGAAAAGTTCTTGCATTTGAAGATAAAATCTTTTTGCTTTCAAGAAGAAAGATCTTGCTGACTGAAATAACTTCATTGGATGAAAACCAACAAAAATTGACAAGAACCACGAAAAGTTCTTGTATTTTAAGCTAAAATCTGACGCTTTTAAAGAAAAAACTTCTCGCTCGCTGAAATATGTTCATTTGCTGAAAATCAACAAAACCACGAAAAGTTCTTGTATTTGAAGATAAAATCTTTTTGCTTTGAAGAAGAAAGATCTCGATGACTGAAATAAGTTTATGGGATGAAAGCCAACATAAATTGACAAGAACCACGAAAAGTTCTTGTATTTTAAGATAAAATCTGACGCTATTAAAGAAAAAACTTCTCCCTCGCTGAAATATGTTCATTTGCTGAAAATCAACAAAACCACGAAAAGTTCTTGTATTTGAAGATAAAATCTTTTTGCTTTAAAGAAGAAAGATCTAGCTGACTGAAATAAGTTCATAAGATGAAAACCAACAAAAATTGACAAGAACCACGAAAAGGTCTTGTATTTTAAGATAAAATCTGACGCTATTAAAGAAAAAACTTCTCCCTCGCTGAAATATGTTCATTTGCTGAAAATCAACAAAACCACAAAATGTTCTTGTATTTGAAGATAAAATCTTTTTGCTTTGAAGAAGAAAGATCTAGCTGAATGAAATAAGTTCATCAGATGAAAACCAACAAAAATTGACAAGAACCACGAAAAGTTCTTGTATTTTAAGATAAAATCTTACGCTATTAAAGAAAAAACTTCTCGCTCGCTGAAATATGTTATTTGCTGAAAAGCAACAAAACCATGAAAAGTTCTTGCATTTGAAGATAAAATCTTTTTGCTTTCAAGAAAAAAGATCTTGCTGACTGAAATAAGTTCATTGGATGAAAACCAACAAAAATTGACAAGAACCACGAAAAGGTCTTGTATTTTAAGCTAAAATCTGACGCTTTTAAAGAAAAAACTTCTCGCTCGCTGAAATATGTTCATTTGTTGAAAATCAACAAAACCACGAAAAGTTCTTGTATTTGAAGATAAAATCTTTTTGCTTTGAAGAAGAAAGATCTCGCTGACTGAAATAAGTTTATGGGATGAAAGCCAACAAAAATTGACAAGAACCACGAAAAGTTCTTGTATTTTAAGATAAAATCTGACGCTTTTAAAGAAAAAACTTCTCGCTCGCTGAAATATGTTCATTTGCTGAAAATCAACAAAACCACGAAAAGTTCTTGTATTTGAAGATAAAATCTTTTTGCTTTGAAGAAGAAAGATCTCGCTGACTGAAATAAGTTTATGGGATGAAAGCCAACAAAAATTGACAAGAACCACGAAAAGTTCTTGTATTTTAAGATAAAATCTGACACTATTAAAGAAAAAACTTCTCCCTGGCTGAAATATGTTCATTTGCTAAAAATCAACAAAACCACGAAAAGTTCTTGTATTTGAAGATAAAATCTTTTTGCTTTAAAGAAGAAAGATCCAGCTGACTGAAATAAGTTCATTGGATGAAAGCCAACAAAAATTGACAAGAACCACGAAAAGTTCTTGTATTTTAAGATAAAATCTGACGCGATTAAAGAAAATACTTCTCCCTCGCTGAAATATGTTCATTTGCTGAAAATCAACAAAACCACGAAAAGATCTTGTATTTGAAGATAAAATCTTTTTGCTTTGAAGAAGAAAGATCGAGCTGACTGAAATAAGTTCATAAGATGAAAACCAACAAAAATTGACAAGAACCACGAAAAGTTCTTGTATTTTAAGATAAAATCTTACGCTTTTAAAGAAAAAACTTCTCGCTCGCTGAAAGATGTTCATTTGCTGAAAATCAACAAAACAACGAAAAGTTCTTGTATTTGAAGATAAAATCTTTTTGCTTTGAAGAAGAAAGATCCAGCTGACTGAAATAAGTTCATAAGATGAAAACCAACAAAAATTGACAAGAACCACGAAAAGTTCTTGTATTTTAAGATAAAATCAGACGCTATTAAAGAAAAAACGTCTCGCTCGCTGAAATATGTTCATTTGCTGAAAATCAACAAAACCACGAAATGTTCTTGTATTTGAAGATAAAATCTTTTTGCTTTGAAGAAGAAAGATCTGGCTGAATGAAATAAGTTCATCAGATGAAAACCAACAAAAATTGACAAGAACCACGAAAAGTTCTTGTATTTTAAGATAAAATCTTACGCTATTAAAGAAAAAACTTCCAGCTCGCTGAAATATGTTCATTTGCTGAAAATCAACAAAACCACGAAAAGTTCTTGTATTTGAAGATAAAATCTTTTTGCTTTCAAGAAGAAAGATCCAGCTGACTGAAATAAGTTCATTGGATGAAAACCAACAAAAATTGACAAGAACCACGAAAAGTTCTTGTATTTTAAGATAAAATCTGACGCCAATAAAGAAAAAACTTCTCGCTCGCTGAAATAGGTTCATTTGCTGAAAAGCAACAAAACCACGAAAAGTTCTTGCATTTGAAGATAAAATCTTTTTGCTTTCAAGAAGAAAGATCTTGCTGACTGAAATAAGTTCATTGGATGAAAACCAACAAAAATTGACAAGAACCACGAAAAGTTCTTGTATTTTAAGCTAAAATCTGACGCTTTTCAAGAAAAAACTTCTCGCTCGCTTAAAGATGTTCATTTGCTGAAAATCAACAAAACCACGAAAAGTTCTTGTATTTGAAGATAAAATCTTTTTGCTTTGAAGAAGAAAGATCCAGCTGACTGAAATAAGTTCATTGGATGAAAACCAACAAAAATTGACAAGAACCACGAAAAGTTCTTGTATTTTAAGATAAAATCTGACGCTAACAAAGAAAAAACTTCTCGCTCACTGAAATATGTTCATTTGCTGAAAAGCAACAAAACCACGAAAAGTTCTTGCATTTGAAGATAAAATCTTTTTGCTTTCAAGAAGAAAGATCTTGCTGACTGAAATAAGTTCATTGGATGAAAACCAACAAAAATTGACAGGAACCACGAAAAGTTCTTGTATTTTAAGATAAAATCTGACGCTTTTAAAGAAAAAACTTCTCGCTCGCTGAAATATGTTCATTTGCTGAAAATCAACAAAACCACGAAAAGTTCTTGTATTTGAAGATAAAATCTTTTTGCTTTCAAGAAGAAAGATCTCGCTGACTGAAATAAGTTTATGGGATGAAAACCAACAAAAATTGACAAGAACCACGAATAGTTCTTGTATTTTAAGATGAAATCTGACGCTATTAAAGAAAAAACTTCTCCCTCGCTGAAATATGTTCATTTGCTGAAAATCAACAAAACCACAAAAAGTTCTTGTATTTGAAGATAAAATCTTTTTGCTTTAAAGAAGAAAGATCTAGCTGACTGAAATAAGTTCATTGGATGAAAGCCAACAAAAATTGACAAGAACCACGAAAAGTTCTTGTATTTTAAGATAAAATCTGACGCGATTAAAGAAAAAACTTCTCCCTCGCTGAAATATGTTCATTTGCTGAAAATCAACAAAACCACGAAAAGTTCTTGTATTTGAAGATAAAATCTTTTTGCTTTGAAGAAGAAAGATCGAGCTGACTGAAATAAGTTCATAAGATGAAAACCAACAAAAATTGACAAGAACCACGAAAAGTTCTTGTATTTTAAGATAAAATCTTACGCTTTTAAAGAAAAAACTTCTCGCTCGCTGAAAGATGTTCATTTGCTGAAAATCAACAAAACCACGAAAAGTTCTTGTATTTGAAGATACAATCTGTTTGCTTTGAAGAAGAAAGATCCAGCTGACTGAAATAAGTTCATAAGATGAAAACCAACAAAAATTGACAAGAACCACGAAAAGTTCTTGTATTTTAAGATAAAATCTCACGCTATTAAAGAAAAAACGTCTCGCTCGCTGAAATATGTTCATTTGCTGAAAATCAACAAAACCACGAAATGTTCTTGTATTTGAAGATAAAATCTTTTTGCTTTGAAGAAGAAAGATCTAGCTGAATGAAATAAGTTCATCAGATGAAAACCAACAAAAATTGACAAGAACCACGAAAAGTTCTTGTATTCTAAGATAAAATCTTACGCTATTAAAGAAAAAACTTCCAGCTCGCTGAAATATGTTCATTTGTTGAAAATCAACAAAACCACGAAAAGTTCTTGTATTTGAAGATAAAATCTTTTTGCTTTAAAGAAGAAAGATCTAGCTGACTGAAATAAGTTCATTGGATGAAAGCCAACAAAAATTGACAAGAACCACGAAAAGTTCTTGTATTTTAAGATAAAATCTGACGCGATTAAAGAAAAAACTTCTCCCTCGCTGAAATATGTTCATTTGCTGAAAATCAACAAAACCACGAAAAGTTCTTGTATTTGAAGATAAAATCTTTTTGCTTTGAAGAAGAAAGATCGAGCTGACTGAAATAAGTTCATAAGATGAAAACCAACAAAAATTGACAAGAACCACGAAAAGTTCTTGTATTTTAAGATAAAATCTTACGCTTTTAAAGAAAAAACTTCTCGCTCGCTGAAAGATGTTCATTTGCTGAAAATCAACAAAACCACGAAAAGTTCTTGTATTTGAACAGACAATCTTTTTGCTTTGAAGAAGAAAGATCTAGCTGACTGAAATAAGTTCATAAGATGAAAACCAACAAAAATTGACAAGAACCACGAAAAGTTCTTGTATTTTAAGATAAAATCTCACGCTATTAAAGAAAAAACGTCTCGCTCGCTGAAATATGTTCATTTGCTGAAAATCAACAAAACCACGAAATGTTCTTGTATTTGAAGATAAAATCTTTTTGCTTTGAAGAAGAAAGATCTAGCTGAATGAAATAAGTTCATCAGATGAAAACCAACAAAAATTGACAAGAACCACGAAAAGTTCTTGTATTTTAAGATAAAATCTTACGCTATTGAAGAAAAAACTTCCAGCTCGCTGAAATATGTTCATTTGCTGAAAATCAACAAAACCACGAAAAGTTCTTGTATTTGAAGATAAAATCTTTTTGCTTTGAAGAAGAAAGATCTAGCTGACTGAAATAAGTTCAGAAGATGAAAACCAACAAAAATTGACAAGAACCACGAAAAGTTCTTGTATTTTAAGATAAAATCTGACGCTATTAAAGAAAAAACGTCTCGCTCGCTGAAATATGTTCATTTGCTGAAAATCAACAAAACCACGAAATGTTCTTGTATTTGAAGATAAAATCTTTTTGCTTTCGAGAAGAAAGATCCAGCTGACTGAAATAAGTTCATTGGATGAAAACCAACAAAAATTGACAAGAACCACGAAAAGTTCTTGTATTTTAAGATAAAATCTGACGCTAACAAAGAAAAAACTTCTCGCTCGCTGAAATATGTTCATGTGCTGAAAATCAACAAAACCACGAAAAGTTCTTGTATTTGAAGATAAAATCTTTTTGCTTTGAATAAGAAAGATCTAGCTGACTGAAATAAGTTCATTGGATGAAAGCCAACAAAAATTGACAAGAACCACGAAAAGTTCTTGTATTTTAAGATCAAATCTGACGCGATTAAAGAAAAAACTTCTCGCTCGCTGAAAGATGTTCATTTGCTGAAAATCAACAAAACCACGAAAAGTTCTTGTATTTGAAGATAAAATCTTTTTGCTTTGAAGAAGAAAGATCCAGCTGACTGAAATAAGTTCATTGGATGAAAACCAACAAAAATTGACAAGAACCACGAAAAGTTCTTGTATTTTAAGATAAAATCTGACGCTAACAAAGAAAAAACTTCTCGCTCGCTGAAATATGTTCATTTGCTGAAAAGCAACAAAACCACGAAAATTTCTTGCATTTGAAGATAAAATCTTTTTGCTTTCAAGAAGAAAGATCTTGCTGACTGAAATAAGTTCATTGGATGAAAACCAACAAAAATTGACAAGAACCACGAAAAGTTCTTGTATTTTAAGATAAAATCTGACGCGACTAAAGAAAAAACTTCTCGCTCGCTGAAATATGTTCATTTGCTGAAAATCAACAAAACCACGAAAAGTTCTTGTATTTGAAGATAAAATCTTTTTGCTTTGAAGAAGAAAGATCTCGCTGACTGAAATAAGTTTATGGGATGAAAACCAACAAAAATTGACAAGAACCACGAATAGTTCTTGTATTTTAAGATAAAATCTGACGCTATTAAAGAAAAAACTTCTCCCTCGCTGAAATATGTTCATTTGCTGAAAATCAACAAAACCACGAAAAGTTCTTGTATTTGAAGATAAAATCTTTTTGCTTTCAAGAAGAAACATCTAGCTGACTGAAATAAGTTCATTGGATGAAAACCAACAAAAATTGACAAGAACCACGAAAAGTTCTTGTATTTTAAGATAAAATCTGACGCGATTAAAGAAAAAACTTCTCCCTCGCTGAAATATGTTCATGTGCTGAAAATCAACAAAACCACGAAAAGTTCTTGTATTTGAAGATAAAATCTTTTTGCTTTGAATAAGAAAGATCTAGCTGACTGAAATAAGTTCATTGGATGAAAGCCAACAAAAATTTACAAGAACCACGAAAAGTTCTTGTATTTTAAGATAAAATCTGACGCGATTAAAGAAAAAACTTCTCGCTCGCTGAAAGATGTTCATTTGCTGAAAATCAACAAAACCACGAAAAGTTCTTGTATTTGAAGATAAAATCTTTTTGCTTTGAAGAAGAAAGATCCAGCTGACTGAAATAAGTTCATTGGATGAAAACCAACAAAAATTGACAAGAACCACGAAAAGTTCTTGTATTTTAAGATAAAATCTGACGCTAACAAAGAAAAAACTTCTCGCTCGCTGAAATATGTTCATTTGCTGAAAAGCAACAAAACCACGAAAAGTTCTTGCATTTGAAGATAAAATCTTTTTGCTTTCAAGAAGAAAGATCTTGCTGACTGAAATAAGTTCATTGGATGAAAACCAACAAAAATTGACAAGAACCACGAAAAGTTCTTGTATTTTAAGATAAAATCTGACGCGACTAAAGAAAAAACTTCTCGCTCGCTAAAATATGTTCATTTGCTGAAAAGCAACAAAACCACGAAAAGTTCTTGTATTTGAAGATAAAATCTTTTTGCTTTGAAGAAGAAAGATCCAGCTGACTGAAATAAGTTCATTGGATGAAAACCAACAAAAATTGACAAGAACCACGAAAAGTTCTTGTATTTTAAGATAAAATCTGACGCTAACAAAGAAAAAACTTCTCGCTCGCTGAAATATGTTCATTTGCTGAAAAGCAACAAAACCACGAAAAGTTCTTGTATTTGAAGATAAAATCTTTTTGCTTTGAAGAAGAAAGATCTCGCTGACTGAAATAAGTTCATTGGATGAAAACCAACAAAAATTGACAAGAACCACGAATAGTTCTTGTATTTTAAGATAAAATCTGACGCTATTAAAGAAAAAACTTCTCCCTCGCTGAAATATGTTCATTTGCTGAAAATCAACAAAACCACGAAAAGTTCTTGTATTTGAAGATAAAATCTTTTTGCTTTCAAGAAGAAACATCTAGCTGACTGAAATAAGTTCATTGGATGAAAACCAACAAAAATTGACAAGAACCACGAAAAGTTCTTGTATTTTAAGATAAAATCTGACGCTATTAAAGAAAAAACTTCTCCCTCGCTGAAATATGTTCATGTGCTGAAAATCAACAAAACCACGAAAAGTTCTTGTATTTGAAGATAAAATCTTTTTGCTTTGAATAAGAAAGATCTAGCTGACTGAAATAAGTTCATTGGATGAAAGCCAACAAAAATTGACAAGAACCACGAAAAGTTCTTGTATTTTAAGATAAAATCTGACGCGATTAAAGAAAAAACTTCTCGCTCGCTGAAAGATGTTCATTTGCTGAAAATCAACAAAACCACGAAAAGTTCTTGTATTTGAAGATAAAATCTTTTTGCTTTGAAGAAGAAAGATCCAGCTGACTGAAATAAGTTCATTGGATGAAAACCAACAAAAATTGACAAGAACCACGAAAAGTTCTTGTATTTTAAGATAAAATCTGACGCTAACAAAGAAAAAACTTCTCGCTCGCTGAAATATGTTCATTTGCTGAAAAGCAACAAAACCACGAAAAGTTCTTGCATTTGAAGATAAAATCTTTTTGCTTTCAAGAAGAAAGATCTTGCTGACTGAAATAAGTTCATTGGATGAAAACCAACAAAAATTGACAAGAACCACGAAAAGTTCTTGTATTTTAAGATAAAATCTGACGCGACTAAAGAAAAAACTTCTCGCTCGCTGAAATATGTTCATTTGCTGAAAAGCAACAAAACCACGAAAAGTTCTTGTATTTGAAGATAAAATCTTTTTGCTTTGAAGAAGAAAGATCTCGCTGACTGAAATAAGTTTATGGGATGAAAACCAACAAAAATTGACAAGAACCACGAATAGTTCTTGTATTTTAAGATAAAATCTGACGCTATTAAAGAAAAAACTTCTCCCTCGCTGAAATATGTTCATTTGCTGAAAATCAACAAAACCACGAAAAGTTCTTGTATTTGAAGATAAAATCTTTTTGCTTTAAAGAAGAAAGATCTAGCTGACTGAAATAAGTTCATTGGATGAAAGCCAACAAAAATTGACAAGAACCACGAAAAGTTCTTGTATTTTAAGATAAAATCTGACGCGATTAAAGAAAAAACTTCTCCCTCGCTGAAATATGTTCATTTGCTGAAAATCAACAAAACCACGAAAAGTTCTTGTATTTGAAGATAAAATCTTTTTGCTTTGAAGAAGAAAGATCGAGCTGACTGAAATAAGTTCATAAGATGAAAACCAAAAAAATTGACAAGAACCACGAAAAGTTCTTGTATTTTAAGATAAAATCTTACGCTTTTAAAGAAAAAACTTCTCGCTCGCTGAAAGATGTTCATTTGCTGAAAATCAACAAAACCACGAAAAGTTCTTGTATTTGAAGATACAATCTTTTTGCTTTGAAGAAGAAAGATCTAGCTGACTGAAATAAGTTCATAAGATGAAAACCAACAAAAATTGACAAGAACCACGAAAAGTTCTTGTATTTTAAGATAAAATCTCACGCTATTAAAGAAAAAACGTCTCGCTCGCTGAAATATGTTCATTTGCTGAAAATCAACAAAACCACGAAATGTTCTTGTATTTGAAGATAAAATCTTTTTGCTTTGAAGAAGAAAGATCTAGCTGAATGAAATAAGTTCATCAGATGAAAACCAACAAAAATTGACAAGAACCACGAAAAGTTCTTGTATTTTAAGATAAAATCTTACGCTATTAAAGAAAAAACTTCCAGCTCGCTGAAATATGTTCATTTGCTGAAAATCAACAAAACCACGAAAAGTTCTTGTATTTGAAGATAAAATCTTTTTGCTTTCAAGAAGAAAGATCCAGCTGACTGAAATAAGTTCATTGGATGAAAACCAACAAAAATTGACAAGAACCACGAAAAGTTCTTGTATTTTAAGATAAAATCTCACGCGATTAAAGAAAAAACGTCACGCTCGCTGAAATATGTTCATTTGCTGAAAATCAACAAAACCACGAAATGTTCTTGTATTTGAAGATAAAATCTTTTTGCTTTGAAGAAGAAAGATCTAGCTGAATGAAATAAGTTCATCAGATGAAAACCAACAAAAATTGACAAGAACCACGAAAAGTTCTTGTATTTTAAGATAAAATCTTACGCTATTAAAGAAAAAACTTCCAGCTCGCTGAAATATGTTCATTTGCTGAAAATCAACAAAACCACGAAAAGTTCTTGTATTTGAAGATAAAATCTTTTTGCTTTCAAGAAGAAAGATCCAGCTGACTGAAATAAGTTCATTGGATGAAAACCAACAAAAATTGACAAGAACCACGAAAAGTTCTTGTATTTCAAGAAAAAATCTTACGCTTTTAAAGAAAAAACTTCTCGCTCGCTGAAAGATGTTCATTTGCTGAAAATCAACAAAACCACGAAAAGTTCTTGTATTTGAAGATAAAATCTTTTTGCTTTGAAGAAGAAAGATCTAGCTGACTGAAATAAGTTCATAAGATGAAAACCAACAAAAATTGACAAGAACCACGAAAAGTTCTTGTATTTTAAGATAAAATCTGACGCTATTAAAGAAAAAACGTCTCGCTCGCTGAAATATGTTCATTTGCTGAAAATCAACAAAACCACGAAATGTTCTTGTATTTGAAGATAAAATCTTTTTGCTTTCGAGAAGAAAGATCCTGCTGACTGAAATAAGTTCATTGGATGAAAACCAACAAAAATTGACAAGAACCACGAAAAGTTATTGTATTTTAAGCTAAAATCTGACGCTTTTAAAGAAAAAACTTCTCGCTCGCTGAAATATGTTCATTTGCTGAAAATCAACAAAACCACGAAAAGTTCTTGTATTTGAAGATAAAATCTTTTTGCTTTCAAGAAGAAACATCTAGCTGACTGAAATAAGTTCATTGGATGAAAACCAACAAAAATTGACAAGAACCACGAAAAGTTCTTGTATTTTAAGATAAAATCTGACGCTATTAAAGAAAAAACTTCTCCCTCGCTGAAATATGTTCATGTGCTGAAAATCAACAAAACCACGAAAAGTTCTTGTATTTGAAGATAAAATCTTTTTGCTTTGAATAAGAAAGATCTAGCTGACTGAAATAAGTTCATTGGATGAAAGCCAACAAAAATTGACAAGAACCACGAAAAGTTCTTGTATTTTAAGATAAAATCTGACGCGATTAAAGTAAAAACTTCTCGCTCGCTGAAAGATGTTCATTTGCTGAAAATCAACAAAACCACGAAAAGTTCTTGTATTTGAAGATAAAATCTTTTTGCTTTGAAGAAGAAAGATCCAGCTGACTGAAATAAGTTCATTGGATGAAAACCAACAAAAATTGACAAGAACCACGAAAAGTTCTTGTATTTTAAGATAAAATCTGACGCTAACAAAGAAAAAACTTCTCGCTCGCTGAAATATGTTCATTTGCTGAAAAGCAACAAAACCACGAAAAGTTCTTGCATTTGAAGATAAAATCTTTTTGCTTTCAAGAAGAAAGATCTTGCTGACTGACATAAGTTCATTGGATGAAAACCAACAAAAATTGACAAGAACCACGAAAAGTTCTTGTATTTTAAGATAAAATCTGACGCGACTAAAGAAAAAA
Source organism: Heptranchias perlo (assembly GCF_035084215.1). Classification (NCBI taxonomy): domain Eukaryota; kingdom Metazoa; phylum Chordata; class Chondrichthyes; order Hexanchiformes; family Hexanchidae; genus Heptranchias; species Heptranchias perlo. The sequence goes on along the minus strand of NC_090344.1, from coordinate 1,001,022 downwards.
CTTCTCGCTCGCTGAAATATGTTCATTTGCTGAAAATCAACAAAACCACGAAAAGTTCTTGTATTTGAAGATAAAATATTTTTGCTTTGAAGAAGAAAGATCTGGCTGACTGAAATAAGTTCATTGGATGAAAACCAACAAAAATTGACAAGAACCACGAAAAGTTCTTGTATTTTAAGATAAAATCTGACGCGATTAAAGAAAAAACTTGTCGCTCGCTGAAATATGTTCATTTGCTGAAAATCAACAAAACCACGAAAAGTTCTTGTATTTGAAGATAAAATCTTTTTGCTTTGAAGAAGAAAGATCTAGCTGACTGAAATAAGTTCATTGGATGAAATCCAACAAAAATTGACAAGAACCACGAAAAGTTCTTGTATTTTAAGATAAAATCTGACGCTATTAAAGAAAAAACTTCTCCCTCGCTGAAATATGTTCATTTGCTGAAAATCAACAAAACCACGAAAAGTTCTTGTATTTGAAGAAAAAATCTTTTTGCTTTAAAGAAGAAAGATCTAGCTGACTGAAATAAGTTCATTGGATGAAAGCCAACAAAAATTGACAAGAACCACGAAAAGTTCTTGTATTTTAAGATAAAATCTGACGCGACTAAAGAAAAAACTTCTCGCTCGCTGAAAGATGTTCATTTGCTGAAAATCAACAAAACCACGAAAAGTTCTTGTATTTGAAGATACAATCTTTTTGCTTTGAAGAAGAAAGATCTAGCTGACTGAAATAAGTTCATAAGATGAAAACCAACAAAAATTGACAAGAACCACGAAAAGTTCTTGTATTTTAAGATAAAATCTCACGCTATTGAAGAAAAAACGTCTCGCTCGCTGAAATATGTTCATTTGCTGAAAATCAACAAAACCACGAAATGTTCTTGTATTTGAAGATAAAATCTTTTTGCTTTGAAGAAGAAAGATCTCGCTGAATGAAATAAGTTCATCAGATGAAAACCAACAAAAATTGACAAGAACCACGAAAAGTTCTTGTATTTTAAGATAAAATCTTACGCTATTAAAGAAAAAACTTCCAGCTCGCTGAAATATGTTCATTTGCTGAAAATCAACAAAACCACGAAAAGTTCTTGTATTTGAAGATAAAATCTTTTTGCTTTCAAGAAGAAAGATCCAGCTGACTGAAATAAGTTCATTGGATGAAAACCAACAAAAATTGACAAGAACCACGAAAAGTTCTTGTATTTCAAGAAAAAATCTTACGCTTTTAAAGAAAAAACTTCTCGCTCGCTGAAAGATGTTCATTTGCTGAAAATCAACAAAACCACGAAAAGTTCTTGTATTTGAAGATAAAATCTTTTTGCTTTGAAGAAGAAAGATCTCGCTGACTGAAATAAGTTCATAAGATGAAAACCAACAAAAATTGACAAGAACCACGAAAAGTTCTTGTATTTTAAGATAAAATCTGACGCTATTAAAGAAAAAACGTCTCGCTCGCTGAAATATGTTCATTTGCTGAAAATCAACAAAACCACGAAATGTTCTTGTGTTTGAAGATAAAATCTTTTTGCTTTCGAGAAGAAAGATCCTGCTGACTGAAATAAGTTCATTGGATGAAAACCAACAAAAATTGACAAGAACCACGAAAAGTTATTGTATTTTAAGCTAAAATCTGACGCTTTTAAAGAAAAAACTTCTCGCTCGCTGAAATATGTTCATTTGCTGAAAATCAACAAAACCACGAAAAGTTCTTGTATTTGAAGATAAAATCTTTTTGCTTTCAAGAAGAAACATCTAGCTGACTGAAATAAGTTCATTGGATGAAAACCAACAAAAATTGACAAGAACCACGAAAAGTTCTTGTATTTTAAGATAAAATCTGACGCTATTAAAGAAAAAACTTCTCCCTCGCTGAAATATGTTCATTTGCTGAAAATCAACAAAACCACGAAAAGTTCTTGTATTTGAAGATAAAATCTTTTTGCTTTGAATAAGAAAGATCTAGCTGACTGAAATAAGTTCATTGGATGAAAGCCAACAAAAATTGACAAGAACCACGAAAAGTTCTTGTATTTTAAGATAAAATCTGACGCTATTAAAGTAAAAACTTCTCGCTCGCTGAAAGATGTTCATTTGCTGAAAATCAACAAAACCACGAAAAGTTCTTGTATTTGAAGATAAAATCTTTTTGCTTTGAAGAAGAAAGATCCAGCTGACTGAAATAAGTTCATTGGATGAAAACCAACAAAAATTGACAAGAACCACGAAAAGTTCTTGTATTTTAAGATAAAATCTGCCGCTAACAAAGAAAAAACTTCTCGCTCGCTGAAATATGTTCATTTGCTGAAAAGCAACAAAACCACGAAAAGTTCTTGCATTTGAAGATAAAATCTTTTTGCTTTCAAGAAGAAAGATCTTGCTGACTGAAATAAGTTCATTGGATGAAAACCAACAAAAATTGACAAGAACCACGAAAAGTTCTTGTATTTTAAGATAAAATCTGATGCGACTAAAGAAAAAACTTCTCGCTCGCTGAAATATGTTCATTTGCTGAAAATCAACAAAACCACGAAAAGTTCTTGTATTTGAAGATAAAATCTTTTTGCTTTGAAGAAGAAAGATCTCGCTGACTGAAATAAGTTTATGGGTTGAAAACCAACAAAAATTGACAAGAACCACGAAAAGTTCTTGCATTTTAAGATAAAATCTGACGCTATTAAAGAAAAAACTTCTCCCTCGCTGAAATATGTTCATTTGCTGAAAATCAACAAAACCACGAAAAGTTCTTGTATTTGAAGAAAAAATCTTTTTGCTTTAAAGAAGAAAGATCTAGCTGACTGAAATAAGTTCATTGGATGAAAGCCAACAAAAATTGACAAGAACCACGAAAAGTTCTTGTATTTTAAGATAAAATCTGACGCGACTAAAGAAAAAACTTCTCGCTCGCTGAAAGATGTTCATTTGCTGAAAATCAACAAAACCACGAAAAGTTCTTGTATTTGAAGATAAAATCTTTTTGCTTTGAAGAAGAAAGATCGAGCTGACTGAAATAAGTTCATAAGATGAAAACCAACAAAAATTGACAAGAACCACGAAAAGTTCTTGTATTTTAAGATAAAATCTTACGCTTTTAAAGAAAAAACTTCTCGCTCGCTGAAAGATGTTCATTTGCTGAAAATCAACAAAACCACGAAAAGTTCTTGTATTTGAAGATACAATCTTTTTGCTTTGAAGAAGAAAGATCTAGCTGACTGAAATAAGTTCATAAGATGAAAACCAACAAAAATTGACAAGAACCACGAAAAGTTCTTGTATTTTAAGATAAAATCTCACGCTATTAAAGAAAAAACGTCTCGCTCGCTGAAATATGTTCATTTGCTGAAAATCAACAAAACCACAAAATGTTCTTGTATTTGAAGATAAAATCTTTTTGCTTTGAAGAAGAAAGATCTAGCTGAATGAAATAAGTTCATCAGATGAAAACCAACAAAAGTTGACAAGAACCACGAAAAGTTCTTGTATTTTAAGATAAAATCTTACGCTATTAAAGAAAAAACTTCCAGCTCGCTGAAATATGTTCATTTGCTGAAAATCAACAAAACCACGAAAAGTTCTTGTATTTGAAGATAAAATCTTTTTGCTTTCAAGAAGAAAGATCCAGCTGACTGAAATAAGTTCATTGGATGAAAACCAACAAAAATTGACAAGAACCACGAAAAGTTCTTGTATTTTAAGATAAAATCTCACGCTATTAAAGAAAAAACGTCTCGCTCGCTGAAATATGTTCATTTGCTGAAAATCAACAAAACCACGAAATGTTCTTGTATTTGAAGATAAAATCTTTTTGCTTTGAAGAAGAAAGATCTAGCTGAATGAAATAAGTTCATCAGATGAAAACCAACAAAAATTGACAAGAACCACGAAAAGTTCTTGTATTTTAAGATAAAATCTTACGCTATTAAAGAAAAAACTTCCAGCTCGCTGAAATATGTTCATTTGCTGAAAATCAACAAAACCACGAAAAGTTCTTGTATTTGAAGATAAAATCTATTTGCTTTCAAGAAGAAAGATCTTGCTGACTGAAATAAGTTCATTGGATGAAAACCAACAAAAATTGACAAGAACCACGAAAAGTTCTTGTATTTCAAGATAAAATCTTACGCTTTTAAAGAAAAAACTTCTCGCTCGCTGAAAGATGTTCATTTGCTGAAAATCAACAAAACCACGAAAAGTTCTTGTATTTGAAGATAAAATCTTTTTGCTTTGAAGAAGAAAGATCTAGCTGACTGAAATAAGTTCATAAGATGAAAACCAACAAAAATTGACAAGAACCACGAAAAGTTCTTGTATTTTAAGATAAAATCTGACGCTATTAAAGAAAAAACTTCTCCCTCGCTGAAATATGTTCATGTGCTGAAAATCAACAAAACCACGAAAAGTTCTTGTATTTGAAGGTAAAATCTTTTTGCTTTGAATAAGAAAGATCTAGCTGACTGAAATAAGTTCATTGGATGAAAGCCAACAAAAATTGACAAGAACCACGAAAAGTTCTTGTATTTTAAGATAAAATCTGACGCGATTAAAGAAAAAACTTCTCGCTCGCTGAAAGATGTTCATTTGCTGAAAATCAACAAAACCACGAAAAGTTCTTGTATTTGAAGATAAAATCTTTTTGCTTTGAAGAAGAAAGATCCAGCTGACTGAAATAAGTTCATTGGATGAAAACCAACAAAAATTGACAAGAACCACGAAAAGTTCTTGTATTTTAAGATAAAATCTGACGCTAACAAAGAAAAAACTTCTCGCTCGCTGAAATATGTTCATTTGCTGAAAAGCAACAAAACCACGAAAAGTTCTTGCATTTGAAGATAAAATCTTTTTGCTTTCAAGAAAAAAGATCTTGCTGACTGAAATAAGTTTATGGGTTGAAAACCAACAAAAATTGACAAGAACCACGAAAAGTTCTTGTATTTTAAGATAAAATCTGACGCTATTAAAGAAAAAACTTCTCCCTCGCTGAAATATGTTCATTTGCTGAAAATCAACAAAACCACGAAAAGTTCTTGTATTTGAAGAAAAAATCTTTTTGCTTTAAAGAAGAAAGATCTAGCTGACTGAAATAAGTTCATTGGATGAAAGCCAACAAAAATTGACAAGAACCACGAAAAGTTCTTGTATTTTAAGATAAAATCTGACGCGACTAAAGAAAAAACTTCTCGCTCGCTGAAAGATGTTCATTTGCTGAAAATCAACAAAACCACGAAAAGTTCTTGTATTTGAAGATAAAATCTTTTTGCTTTGAAGAAGAAAGATCCAGCTGAATGAAATAAGTTCATTGGATGAAAACCAACAAAAATTGACAAGAACCACGAAAAGTTCTTGTATTTTAAGATAAAATCTGACGCTAATAAAGAAAAAACTTCTCGCTCGCTGAAATATGTTCATTTGCTGAAAAGCAACAAAACCACGAAAAGTTCTTGCATTTGAAGATAAAATCTTTTTGCTTTCAAGAAGAAAGATCTTGCTGACTGAAATAAGTTCATTGGATGAAAACCAACAAAAATTAACAAGAACCACGAAAAGTTCTTGTATTTTAAGCTAAAATCTGACGCTATTAAAGAAAAAACTTCTCCCTCGCTGAAATATGTTCATTTGCTGAAAATCAACAAAACCACGAAAAGTTCTTGTATTTGAAGATAAAATCTTTTTGCTTTAAAGAAGAAAGATCTAGCTGACTGAAATAAGTTCATTGGATGAAAGCCAACAAAAATTGACAAGAACCACGAAAAGTTCTTGTATTTTAAGATAAAATCTGACGCGATTGAAGAAAAAACTTCTCCCTCGCTGAAATATGTTCATTTGCTGAAAATCAACAAAACCACGAAAAGTTCTTGTATTTGAAGATAAAATCTTTTTGCTTTGAAGAAGAAAGATCGAGCTAACTGAAATAAGTTCATAAGATGAAAACCAACAAAAATTGACAAGAACCACGAAAAGTTCTTGTATTTTAAGATAAAATCTTACGCTTTTAAAGAAAAAACTTCTCGCTCGCTGAAAGATGTTCATTTGCTGAAAATCAACAAAACCACGAAAAGTTCTTGTATTTGAAGATACAATCTTTTTGCTTTGAAGAAGAAAGATCTAGCTGACTGAAATAAGTTCATAAGATGAAAACCAACAAAAATTGACAAGAACCACGAAAAGTTCTTGTATTTTAAGATAAAATCTCACGCTATTAAAGAAAAAACGTCTCGCTCGCTGAAATATGTTCATTTGCTGAAAATCAACAAAACCACGAAATGTTCTTGTATTTGAAGATAAAATCTTTTTGCTTTCGAGAAGAAAGATCCAGCTGACTGAAATAAGTTCATTGGATGAAAACCAACAAAACTTGACAAGAACCACGAAAAGTTCTTGTATTTTAAGATAAAATCTGACGCTAATAAAGAAAAAACTTCTCGCTCGCTGAAATATGTTCATTTGCTGAAAAGCAACAAAACCACGAAAAGTTCTTGCATTTGAAGATAAAATCTTTTTGCTTTCAAGAAGAAAGATCTTGCTGACTGAAATAAGTTTATGGGTTGAAAACCAACAAAAATTGACAAGAACCACGAAAAGTTCTTGTATTTTAAGATAAAATCTGACGCTATTAAAGAAAAAACTTCTCCCTCGCTGAAATATGTTCATTTGCTGAAAATCAACAAAACCACGAAAAGTTCTTGTATTTGAAGAAAAAATCTTTTTGCTTTGAAGAAGAAAGATCTAGCTGACTGAAATAAGTTCATTGGATGAAAGCCAACAAAAATTGACAAGAACCACGAAAAGTTCTTGTATTTTAAGATAAAATCTGACGCGACTAAAGAAAAAACTTCTCGCTCGCTGAAAGATGTTCATTTGCTGAAAATCAACAAAACCACGAAAAGTTCTTGTATTTGAAGATAAAATCTTTTTGCTTTGAAGAAGAAAGATCCAGCTGAATGAAATAAGTTCATTGGATGAAAACCAACAAAAATTGACAAGAACCACGAAAAGTTCTTGTATTTTAAGATAAAATCTGACGCTAATAAAGAAAAAACTTCTCGCTCGCTGAAATATGTTCATTTGCTGAAAAGCAACAAAACCACGAAAAGTTCTTGCATTTGAAGATAAAATCTTTTTGCTTTCAAGAAGAAAGATCTTGCTGACTGAAATAAGTTCATTGGATGAAAACCAACAAAAATTGACAAGAACCACGAAAAGTTCTTGTATTTTAAGCTAAAATCTGACGCTATTAAAGAAAAAACTTCTCCCTCGCTGAAATATGTTCATTTGCTGAAAATCAACAAAACCACGAAAAGTTCTTGTATTTGAAGATAAAATCTTTTTGCTTTAAAGAAGAAAGATCTAGCTGACTGAAATAAGTTCATTGGATGAAAGCCAACAAAAATTGACAAGAACCACGAAAAGTTCTTGTATTTTAAGATAAAATCTGACGCGATTAAAGAAAAAACTTCTCGCTCGCTGAAAGATGTTCATTTGCTGAAAATCAACAAAACCACGAAAAGTTCTTGTATTTGAAGATACAATCTTTTTGCTTTGAAGAAGAAAGATCTAGCTGACTGAAATAAGTTCATAAGATGAAAACCAACAAAAATTGACAAGAACCACGAAAAGTTCTTGTATTTTAAGATAAAATCTCACGCTATTAAAGAAAAAACGTCTCGCTCGCTGAAATATGTTCATTTGCTGAAAATCAACAAAACCACGAAATGTTCTTGTATTTGAAGATAAAATCTTTTTGCTTTGAAGAAGAAAGATCTAGCTGAATGAAATAAGTTCATCAGATGAAAACCAACAAAAATTGACAAGAACCACGAAAAGTTCTTGTATTTTAAGATAAAATCTTACGCTATTAAAGAAAAAACTTCCAGCTCGCTGAAATATGTTCATTTGCTGAAAATCAACAAAACCACGAAAAGTTCTTGTATTTGAAGATAAAATCTTTTTGCTTTCAAGAAGAAAGATCCAGCTGACTGAAATAAGTTCATTGGATGAAAACCAACAAAAATTGACAAGAACCACGAAAAGTTCTTGTATTTCAAGATAAAATCTTACGCTTTTAAAGAAAAAACTTCTCGCTCGCTGAAAGATGTTCATTTGCTGAAAATCAACAAAACCACGAAAAGTTCTTGTATTTGAAGATAAAATCTTTTTGCTTTGAAGAAGAAAGATCTCGCTGACTGAAATAAGTTCATAAGATGAAAACCAACAAAAATTGACAAGAACCACGAAAAGTTCTTGTATTTTAAGATAAAATCTGACGCTATTAAAGAAAAAACGTCTCGCTCGCTGAAATATGTTCATTTGCTGAAAATCAACAAAACCACGAAATGTTCTTGTATTTGAAGATAAAATCTTTTTGCTTTCGAGAAGAAAGATCCAGCTGACTGAAATAAGTTCATTGGATGAAAACCAACAAAAATTGACAAGAACCACGAAAAGTTCTTGTATTTTAAGATAAAATCTGACGCTAATAAAGAAAAAACTTCTCGCTCGCTGAAATATGTTCATTTGCTGAAAAGCAACAAAACCACGAAAAGTTCTTGCATTTGAAGATAAAATCTTTTTGCTTTCAAGAAGAAAGATCTTGCTGACTGAAATAAGTTTATGGGTTGAAAACCAACAAAAATTGACAAGAACCACGAAAAGTTCTTGTATTTTAAGATAAAATCTGACGCTATGAAAGAAAAAACTTCTCCCTCGCTGAAATATGTTCATTTGCTGAAAATCAACAAAACCACGAAAAGTTCTTGTATTTGAAGAAAAAATCTTTTTATTTAAAGAAGAAAGATCTAGCTGACTGAAATAAGTTCATTGGATGAAAGCCAACAAAAATTGACAAGAACCACGAAAAGTTCTTGTATTTTAAGATAAAATCTGACGCGACTAAAGAAAAAACTTCTCGCTCGCTGAAAGATGTTCATTTGCTGAAAATCAACAAAACCACGAAAAGTTCTTGTATTTGAAGATAAAATCTTTTTGCTTTGAAGAAGAAAGATCCAGCTGAATGAAATAAGTTCATTGGATGAAAACCAACAAAAATTGACAAGAACCACGAAAAGTTCTTGTATTTTAAGATAAAATCTGACGCTAATAAAGAAAAAACTTCTCGCTCGCTGAAATATGTTCATTTGCTGAAAAGCAACAAAACCATGAAAAGTTCTTGCATTTGAAGATAAAATCTTTTTGCTTTCAAGAAGAAAGATCTTGCTGACTGAAATAAGTTCATTGGATGAAAACCAACAAAAATTGACAAGAACCACGAAAAGTTCTTGTATTTTAAGCTAAAATCTGACGCTTTTAAAGAAAAAACTTCTCGCTCGCGGAAATATGTTCATTTGCTGAAAATCAACAAAACCACGAAAAGTTCTTGTATTTGAAGATAAAATCTTTTTGCTTTGAAGAAGAAAGATCTCGCTGACTGAAATAAGTTTATGGGATGAAAACCAACAAAAATTGACAAGAACCATGAATAGTTCTTGTATTTTAAGATAAAATCTGACGCTATTAAATAAAAAACGTCTCGCTCGCTGAAATATGTTCATTTGCTGAAAATCAACAAAACCACGAAATGTTCTTGTATTTGAAGATAAAATCTTTTTGCTTTCGAGAAGAAAGATCCAGCTGACTGAAATAAGTTCATTGGATGAAAACCAACAAAAATTGACAAGAACCACGAAAAGTTCTTGTATTTTAAGCTAAAATCTGACGCTTTTAAAGAAAAAACTTCTCGCTCGCTGAAATATGTTCATTTGCTGAAAATCAACAAAACCACGAAAAGTTCTTGTATTTGAAGATAAAATCTTTTTGCTTTCAAGAAGAAACATCCAGCTGACTGAAATAAGTTCATTGGATGAAAACCAACAAAAATTGACAAGAACCACGAAAAGTTCTTGTATTTTAAGATAAAATCTGACGCTATTAAAGAAAAAACTTCTCCCTCGCTGAAATATGTTCATGTGCTGAAAATCAACAAAACCACGAAAAGTTCTTGTATTTGAAGATAAAATCTTTTTGCTTTGAATAAGAAAGATCTAGCTGACTGAAATAAGTTCATTGGATGAAAGCCAACAAAAATTGACAAGAACCACGAAAAGTTCTTGTATTTTAAGATAAAATCTGACGCGATTAAAGAAAAAACTTCTCGCTCGCTGAAAGATGTTCATTTGCTGAAAATCAACAAAACCACGAAAAGTTCTTGTATTTGAAGATAAAATCTTTTTGCTTTGAAGAAGAAAGATCCAGCTGACTGAAATAAGTTCATTGGATGAAAACCAACAAAAATTGACAAGAACCACGAAAAGTTCTTGTATTTTAAGATAAAATCTGACGCTAACAAAGAAAAAACTTCTCGCTCGCTGAAATATGTTCATTTGCTGAAAAGCAACAAAACCACGAAAAGTTCTTGCATTTGAAGATAAAACCTTTTTGCTTTCAAGAAGAAAGATCTTGCTGACTGAAATAAGTTCATTGGATGAAAACCAACAAAAATTGACAAGAAGCACGAAAAGTTCTTGTATTTTAAGATAAAATCTGACGCGACTAAAGAAAAAAGTTCTCGCTCGCTGAAATATGTTCATTTGCTGAAAATCAACAAAACCACGAAAAGTTCTTGTATTTGAAGATAAAATCTTTTTGCTTTGAAGAAGAAAGATCTCGCTGACTGAAATAAGTTTATGGGATGAAAACCAACAAAAATTGACAAGAACCACGAATAGTTCTTGTATTTTAAGATAAAATCTGACGCTATTAAAGAAAAAACTTCTCCCTCGCTGAAATATGTTCATTTGCTGAAAATCAACAAAACCACGAAAAGTTCTTGTATTTGAAGATAAAATCTTTTTGCTTTAAAGAAGAAAGATCTAGCTGACTGAAATAAGTTCATTGGATGAAAGCCAACAAAAATTGACAAGAACCACGAAAAGTTCTTGTATTTTAAGATAAAATCTGACGCGATTAAAGAAAAAACTTCTCCCTCGCTGAAATATGTTCATTTGCTGAAAATCAACAAAACCACGAAATGTTCTTGTATTTGAAGATAAAATCTTTTTGCTTTGAAGAAGAAAGATCTAGCTGAATGAAATAAGTTCATCAGATGAAAACCAACAAAAATTGACAAGAACCACGAAAAGTTCTTGTATTTTAAGAAAAAATCTTACGCTATTAAAGAAAAAACTTCCAGCTCGCTGAAATATGTTCATTTGCTGAAAATCAACAAAACCACGAAAAGTTCTTGTATTTGAAGATAAAATCTTTTTGCTTTCAAGAAGAAAGATCCAGCTGACTGAAATAAGTTCATTGGATGAAAACCAACAAAAATTGACAAGAACCACGAAAAGTTCTTGTATTTTAAGATAAAATCTGACGCTATTAAAGAAAAAACGTCTCGCTCACTGAAATATGTTCATTTGCTGAAAATCAACAAAACCACGAAATGTTCTTGTATTTGAAGATAAAATCTTTTTGCTTTCGAGAAGAAAGATCCAGCTGACTGAAATAAGTTCATTGGATGAAAACCAACAAAAATTGACAAGAACCACGAAAAGTTCTTGTATTTTAAGATAAAATCTGACGCTAATAAAGAAAAAACTTCTCGCTCGCTGAAATATGTTCATTTGCTGAAAAGCAACAAAACCACGAAAAGTTCTTGCATTTGAAGATAAAATCTTTTTGCTTTCAAGAAGAAAGATCTTGCTGACTGAAATAAGTTTATGGGTTGAAAACCAACAAAAATTGACAAGAACCACGAAAAGTTCTTGTATTTTAAGCTAAAATCTGACGCTTTTAAAGAAAAAACTTCTCCCTCGCTGAAATATGTTCATTTGCTGAAAATCAACAAAACCACGAAAAGTTCTTGTATTTGAAGAAAAAATCTTTTTGCTTTAAAGAAGAAAGATCTAGCTGACTGAAATAAGTTCATTGGATGAAAGCCAACAAAAATTGACAAGAACCACGAAAAGTTCTTGTATTTTAAGCTAAAATCTGACGCTTTTAAAGAAAAAACTTCTCGCTCGCTGAAAGATGTTCATTTGCTGAAAATCAACAAAACCACGAAAAGTTCTTGTATTTGAAGATAAAATCTTTTTGCTTTGAAGAAGAAAGATCCAGCTGAATGAAATAAGTTCATTGGATGAAAACCAACAAAAATTGACAAGAACCACGAAAAGTTCTTGTATTTTAAGATAAAATCTGACGCTAATAAAGAAAAAACTTCTCGCTCGCTGAAATATGTTCATTTGCTGAAAAGCAACAAAACCACGAAAAGTTCTTGCATTTGAAGATAAAATCTTTTTGCTTTCAAGAAGAAAGATCTTGCTGACTGAAATAAGTTCATTGGATGAAAACCAACAAAAATTGACAAGAACCACGAAAAGTTCTTGTATTTTAAGCTAAAATCTGACGCTATTAAAGAAAAAACTTCTCCCTCGCTGAAATATGTTCATTTGCTGAAAATCAACAAAACCACGAAAAGTTCTTGTATTTGAAGATAAAATCTTTTTGCTTTAAAGAAGAAAGATCTTGCTGACTGAAATAAGTTTATGGGTTGAAAACCAACAAAAATTGACAAGAACCACGAAAAGTTCTTGTATTTTAAGATAAAATCTGACGCTATTAAAGAAAAAACTTCTCCCTCGCTGAAATATGTTCATTTGCTGAAAATCAACAAAACCACGAAAAGTTCTTGTATTTGAAGATAAAATCTTTTTGCTTTGAAGAAGAAAGATCGAGCTGACTGAAATAAGTTCATAAGATGAAAACCAACAAAAATTGACAAGAACCACGAAAAGTTCTTGTATTTTAAGATAAAATCTTACGCTTTTAAAGAAAAAACTTCTCGCTCGCTGAAAGATGTTCATTTGCTGAAAATCAACAAAACCACGAAAAGTTCTTGTATTTGAAGATACAATCTTTTTGCTTTGAAGAAGAAAGATCTAGCTGACTGAAATAAGTTCATAAGATGAAAACCAACAAAAATTGACAAGAACCACGAAAAGTTCTTGTATTTTAAGATAAAATCTCACGCTATTAAAGAAAAAACGTCTCGCTCGCTGAAATATGTTCATTTGCTGAAAATCAACAAAACCACGAAATGTTCTTGTATTTGAAGATAAAATCTTTTTGCTTTGAAGAAGAAAGATCTAGCTGAATGAAATAAGTTCATCAGATGAAAACCAACAAAAATTGACAAGAACCACGAAAAGTTCTTGTATTTTAAGATAAAATCTTACGCTATTAAAGAAAAAACTTCCAGCTCGCTGAAATATGTTCATTTGCTGAAAATCAACAAAACCACGAAAAGTTCTTGTATTTGAAGATAAAATCTTTTTGCTTTCAAGAAGAAAGATCCAGCTGACTGAAATAAGTTCATTGGATGAAAACCAACAAAAATTGACAAGAACCACGAAAAGTTCTTGTATTTCAAGATAACATCTTACGCTTTTAAAGAAAAAACTTCTCGCTCGCTGAAAGATGTTCATTTGCTGAAAATCAACAAAACCACGAAAAGTTCTTGTATTTGAAGATAAAATCTTTTTGCTTTGAAGAAGAAAGATCTAGCTGACTGAAATAAGTTCATAAGATGAAAACCAACAAAAATTGACAAGAACCACGAAAAGTTCTTGTATTTTAAGATAAAATCTGACGCTATTAAAGAAAAAACGTCTCGCTCGCTGAAATATGTTCATTTGCTGAAAATCAACAAAACCACGAAATGTTCTTGTATTTGAAGATAAAATCTTTTTGCTTTCGAGAAGAAAGATCCAGCTGACTGAAATAAGTTCATTGGATGAAAACCAACAAAAATTGACAAGAACCACGAAAAGTTCTTGTATTTTAAGATAAAATCTGACGCTAATAAAGAAAAAACTTCTCGCTCGCTGAAATATGTTCATTTGCTGAAAAGCAACAAAACCACGAAAAGTTCTTGCATTTGAAGATAAAATCTTTTTGCTTTCAAGAAGAAAGATCTTGCTGACTGAAATAAGTTTATGGGTTGAAAACCAACAAAAATTGACAAGAACCACGTAAAGTTCTTGTATTTTAAGATAAAATCTGACGCTATTAAAGAAAAAACTTCTCCCTCGCTGAAATATGTTCATTTGCTGAAAATCAACAAAACCACGAAAAGTTCTTGTATTTGAAGAAAAAATCTTTTTGCTTTAAAGAAGAAAGATCTCGCTGACTGAAATAAGTTCATTGGATGAAAGCCAACAAAAATTGACAAGAACCACGAAAAGTTCTTGTATTTTAAGATAAAATCTGACGCGACTAAAGAAAAAACTTCTCGCTCGCTGAAAGATGTTCATTTGCTGAAAATCAACAAAACCACGAAAAGTTCTTGTATTTGAAGATCAAATCTTTTTGCTTTGATGAAGAAAGATCCAGCTGAATGAAATAAGTTCATTGGATGAAAACCAACAAAAATTGACAAGAACCACGAAAAGTTCTTGTATTTTAAGATAAAATCTGACGCGATTAAAGAAAAAACTTCTCCCTCGCTGAAATATGTTCATTTGCTGAAAATCAACAAAACCACGAAAAGTTCTTGTATTTGAAGATAAAATCTTTTTGCTTTGAAGAAGAAAGATCGAGCTGACTGAAATAAGTTCATAAGATGAAAACCAACAAAAATTGACAAGAACCACGAAAAGTTCTTGTATTTTAAGATAAAATCTTACGCTTTTAAAGAAAAAACTTCTCGCTCGCTGAAAGATGTTCATTTGCTGAAAATCAACAAAACCACGAAAAGTTCTTGTATTTGAAGATACAATCTTTTTGCTTTGAAGAAGAAAGATCTAGCTGACTGAAATAAGTTCATAAGATGAAAACCAACAAAAATTGACAAGAACCACGAAAAGTTCTTGTATTTTAAGATAAAATCTCACGCTATTAAAGAAAAAACGTCTCACTCGCTGAAATATGTTCATTTGCTGAAAATCAACAAAACCACGAAATGTTCTTGTATTTGAAGATAAAATCTTTTTGCTTTGAAGAAGAAAGATCTAGCTGAATGAAATAAGTTCATCAGATGAAAACCAACAAAAATTGACAAGAACCACGAAAAGTTCTTGTATTTTAAGATAAAATCTTACGCTATTAAAGAAAAAACTTCCAGCTCGCTGAAATATGTTCATTTGCTGAAAATCAACAAAACCACGAAAAGTTCTTGTATTTGAAGATAAAATCTTTTTGCTTTCAAGAAGAAAGATCCAGCTGACTGAAATAAGTTCATTGGATGAAAACCAACAAAAATTGACAAGAACCACGAAAAGTTCTTGTATTTCAAGATAACATCTTACGCTTTTAAAGAAAAAACTTCTCGCTCGCTGAAAGATGTTCATTTGCTGAAAATCAACAAAACCACGAAAAGTTCTTGTATTTGAAGATAAAATCTTTTTGCTTTGAAGAAGAAAGATCTAGCTGACTGAAATAAGTTCATAAGATGAAAACCAACAAAAATTGACAAGAACCACGAAAAGTTCTTGTATTTTAAGATAAAATCTGACGCTATTAAAGAAAAAACGTCTCGCTCGCTGAAATATGTTCATTTGCTGAAAATCAACAAAACCACGAAATGTTCTTGTATTTGAAGATAAAATCTTTTTGCTTTAAAGAAGAAAGATCCAGCTGACTGAAATAAGTTCATTGGATGAAAACCAACAAAAATTGACAAGAACCACGAAAAGTTCTTGTATTTTAAGATAAAATCTGACGCTAATAAAGAAAAAACTTCTCGCTCGCTGAAATATGTTCATTTGCTGAAAAGCAACAAAACCACGAAAAGTTCTTGCATTTGAAGATAAAATCTTTTTGCTTTCAAGAAGAAAGATCTTGCTGACTGAAATAAGTTCATGGGTTGAAAACCAACAAAAATTGACAAGAACCACGAAAAGTTCTTGTATTTTAAGATAAAATCTGACGCTATTAAAGAAAAAACTTCTCCCTCGCTGAAATATGTTCATTTGCTGAAAATCAACAAAACCACGAAAAGTTCTTGTATTTGAAGAAAAAATCTTTTTGCTTTAAAGAAGAAAGATCTCGCTGACTGAAATAAGTTTATTGGATGAAAGCCAACAAAAATTGACAAGAACCACGAAAAGTTCTTGTATTTTAAGATAAAATCTGACGCGACTAAAGAAAAAACTTCTCGCTCGCTGAAAGATGTTCATTTGCTGAAAATCAACAAAACCACGAAAAGTTCTTGTATTTGAAGATAAAATCTTTTTGCTTTGAAGAAGAAAGATCCAGCTGAATGAAATAAGTTCATTGGATGAAAACCAACAAAAATTGACAAGAACCACGAAAAGTTCTTGTATTTTAAGATAAAATCTGACGCTAATAAAGAAAAAACTTCTCGCTCGCTGAAATATGTTCATTTGCTGAAAATCAACAAAACCACGAAAAGTTCTTGTATTTGAAGATAACATCTTTTTGCTTTGAAGAAGAAAGATCTCGCTGACTGAAATAAGTTTATGGGATGAAAACCAACAAAAATTGACAAGAACCATGAATAGTTCTTGTATTTTAAGATAAAATCTGACGCTATTAAAGAAAAAACTTCTCCCTCGCTGAAATATGTTCATTTGCTGAAAATCAACAAAACCACGAAAAGTTCTTGTATTTGAAGATAAAATCTTTTTGCTTTAAAGAAGAAAGATCCAGCTGACTGAAATAAGTTCATTGGATGAAAGCCAACAAAAATTGACAAGAACCACGAAAAGTTCTTGTATTTTAAGATAAAATCTGACGCGATTAAAGAAAAAACTTCTCCCTCGCTGAAATATGTTCATTTGCTGAAAATCAACAAAACCACGAAAAGTTCTTGTATTTGAAGATAAAATCTTTTTGCTTTGAAGAAGAAAGATCTTGCTGACTGAAATAAGTTCATTGGATGAAAACCAACAAAAATTGACAAGAACCACGAAAAGTTCTTGTATTTTAAGCTAAAATCTGACGCTTTCAAAGAAAAAACTTCTCGCTCGATGAAATATGTTCATTTGCTGAAAAGCAACAAAACCACGAAAAGTTCTTGTATTTGAAGATAAAATCTTTTTGCTTTGAAGAAGAAAGATCTCGCTGACTGAAATAAGTTTATGGGATGAAAGCCAACAAAAATTGACAAGAACCACGAAAAGTTCTTGTATTTTAAGATAAAATCTGACGCTATTAAAGAAAAAACTTCTCCCTCGCTGAAATATGTTCATTTGCTGAAAATCAACAAAACCACGAAAAGTTCTTGTATTTGAAGATAAAATCTTTTTGCTTTAAAGAAGAAAGATCTAGCTGACTGAAATAAGTTCATTGGATGAAAGCCAACAAAAATTGACAAGAACCACGAAAAGTTCTTGTATTTTAAGATAAAATCTGACGCGATTAAAGAAAAAACTTCTCCCTCGCTGAAATATGTTCATTTGCTGAAAATCAACAAAACCACGAAAAGTTCTTGTATTTGAAGATAAAATCTTTTTGCTTTGAAGAAGAAAGATCCAGCTGAATGAAATAAGTTCATTGGATGAAAACCAACAAAAATTGACAAGAACCACGAAAAGTTCTTGTATTTTAAGATAAAATCTGACGCTAATGAAGAAAAAACTTCTCGCTCGCTGAAATATGTTCATTTGCTGAAAAGCAACAAAACCACGAAAAGTTCTTGCATTTGAAGATAAAATCTTTTTGCTTTCAAGAAGAAAGATCTTGCTGACTGAAATAAGTTCATTGGATGAAAACCAACAAAAATTGACAAGAACCACGAAAAGTTCTTGTATTTTAAGATAAAATCTGACGCTATGAAAGAAAAAACTTCTCGCTCGCTGAAATATGTTCATTTGCTGAAAATCAACAAAACCACGAAAAGTTCTTGTATTTGAAGATAAAATCTTTTTGCTTTGAAGAAGAAAGATCTCGCTGACTGAAATAAGTTTATGGGATGAAAACCAACAAATATTGACAAGAACCACGAATACTTCTTGTATTTTAAGATAAAATCTGACGCTATTAAAGAAAAAACTTCTCCCTCGCTGAAATATGTTCATTTGCTGAAAATCAACAAAACCACGAAAAGTTCTTGTATTTGAAGATAAAATCTTTTTGCTTTAAAGAAGAAAGATCCAGCTGACTGAAATAAGTTCACTGGATGAAAGCCAACAAAAATTGACAAGAACCACGAAAAGTTCTTGTATTTTAAGATAAAATCTGACGCGATAAAGAAAAAACTTCTCCCTCGCTGAAATATGTTCATTTGCTGAAAATCAACAAAACCACGAAAAGTTCTTGTATTTGAAGATAAAATCTTTTTGCTTTGAAGAAGAAAGATCTTGCTGACTGAAATAAGTTGATTGGATGAAAACCAACAAAAATTGACAAGAACCACGAAAAGTTCTTGTATTTTAAGCTAAAATCTGACGCTTTCAAAGAAAAAACTTCTCGCTCGCTGAAATATGTTCATTTGCTGAAAATCAACAAAACCACGAAAAGTTCTTGTATTTGAAGATAAAATCTTTTTGCTTTAAAGAAGAAAGATCTAGCTGACTGAAATAAGTTCATTGGATGAAAGCCAACAAAAATTGACAAGAACCACGAAAAGTTCTTGTATTTTAAGATAAAATCTGACGCGATTAAAGAAAAAACTTCTCCCTCGCTGAAATATGTTCATTTGCTGAAAATCAACAAAACCACGAAAAGTTCTTGTATTTGAAGATAAAATCTTTTTGCTTTGAAGAAGAAAGATCCAGCTGAATGAAATAAGTTCATTGGATGAAAACCAACAAAAATTGACAAGAACCACGAAAAGTTCTTGTATTTTAAGATAAAATCTGACGCTAATAAAGAAAAAACTTCTCGCTCGCTGAAATATGTTCATTTGCTGAAAAGCAACAAAACCACGAAAAGTTCTTGCATTTGAAGATAAAATCTTTTTGCTTTCAAGAAGAAAGATCTTGCTGACTGAAATAAGTTCATTGGATGAAAACCAACAAAAATTGACAAGAACCACGAAAAGTTCTTGTATTTTAAGCTAAAATCTGACGCTTTTAAAGAAAAAACTTCTCGCTCGCTGAAATATGTTCATTTGCTGAAAATCAACAAAACCACGAAAAGTTCTTGTATTTGAAGATAAAATCTTTTTGCTTTGAAGAAGAAAGATCTCACTGACTGAAATAAGTTTATGGGATGAAAACCAACAAAAATTGACAAGAACCACGAATAGTTCTTGTATTTTAAGATAAAATCTGACGCTATTAAAGAAAAAACTTCTCCCTCGCTGAAATATGTTCATTTGCTGAAAATCAACAAAACCACGAAAAGTTCTTGTATTTGAAGATAAAATCTTTTTGCTTTAAAGAAGAAAGATCCAGCTGACTGAAATAAGTTCATTGGATGAAAGCCAACAAAAATTGACAAGAACCACGAAAAGTTCTTGTATTTTAAGATAAAATCTGACGCGATTAAAGAAAAAACTTCTCCCTCGCTGAAATATGTTCATTTGCTGAAAATCAACAAAACCACGAAAAGTTCTTGTATTTGAAGATAAAATCTTTTTGCTTTGAAGAAGAAAGATCTTGCTGACTGAAATAAGTTCATTGGATGAAAACCAACAAAAATTGACAAGAACCACGAAAAGTTCTTGTATTTTAAGCTAAAATCTGACGCTTTCAAAGAAAAAACTTCTCGCTCGCTGAAATATGTTCATTTGCTGAAAATCAACAAAACCACGAAAAGTTCTTGTATTTGAAGATAAAATCTTTTTGCTTTGAAGAAGAAAGATCTCGCTGACTGAAATAAGTTTATGGGATGAAAGCCAACAAAAATTGACAAGAACCACGAAAAGTTCTTGTATTTTAAGATAAAATCTGACGCTATTAAAGAAAAAACTTCTCCCTCGCTGAAATATGTTCATTTGCTGAAAATCAACAAAACCACGAAAAGTTCTTGTATTTGAAGATAAAATCTTTTTGCTTTAAAGAAGAAAGATCTAGCTGACTGAAATAAGTTCATTGGATGAAAGCCAACAAAAATTGACAAGAACCACGAAAAGTTCTTGTATTTTAAGATAAAATCTGACGCGATTAAAGAAAAAACTTCTCGCTCGCTGAAATATGTTCATTTGCTGAAAATCAACAAAACCACGAAAAGTTCTTGTATTTGAAGATAAAATCTTTTTGCTTTGAAGAAGAAAGATCGAGCTGACTGAAATAAGTTCATAAGATGAAAACCAACAAAAATTGACAAGAACCACGAAAAGTTCTTGTATTTTAAGATAAAATCTTACGCTTTTAAAGAAAAAACTTCTCGCTCGCTGAAAGATGTTCATTTGCTGAAAATCAACAAAACCACGAAAAGTTCTTGTATTTGAAGATAAAATCTTTTTGCTTTGAAGAAGAAAGATCCAGCTGACTGAAATAAGTTCATAAGTTGAAAACCAACAAAAATTGACAAGAACCACGAAAAGTTCTTGTATTTTAAGATAAAATCTGACGCTATTAAAGAAAAAACGTCTCGCTCGCTGAAATATGTTCATTTGCTGAAAATCAACAAAACCACGAAAAGTTCTTGTATTTGAAGATAAAATCTTTTTGCTTTGAAGAAGAAAGATTGAGCTGACTGAAATAAGTTCATAAGATGAAAACCAACAAAAATTGACAAGAACCACGAAAAGTTCTTGTATTTTAAGATAAAATCTGACGCTTTTAAAGAAAAAACTTCTCGCTCGCTGAAAGATGTTCATTTGCTGAAAATCAACAAAACCACGAAAAGTTCTTGTATTTGAAGATAAAATCTTTTTGCTTTGAAGAAGAAAGATCGAGCTGACTGAAATAAGTTCATAAGATGAAAACCAACAAAAATTGACAAGAACCACGAAAAGTTCTTGTATTTTAAGATAAAATCTTACGCTTTTAAAGAAAAAACTTCTCGCTCGCTGAAAGATGTTCATTTGCTGAAAATCAACAAAACCACGAAAAGTTCTTGTATTTGAAGATAAAATCTTTTTGCTTTGAAGAAGAAAGATCTAGCTGACTGAAATAAGTTCATAAGATGAAAACCAACAAAAATTGACAAGAACCACGAAAAGTTCTTGTATTTTAAGATAAAATCTGACGCTATTAAAGAAAAAACGTCTCGCTCGCTGAAATATGTTCATTTGCTGAAAATCAACAAAACCACGAAATGTTCGTGTATTTGAAGATAAAATCTTTTTGCTTTGAAGAAGAAAGATCTAGCTGAATGAAATAAGTTCATTCGATCAAAACCAACAAAAATTGACAAGAACCATGAAAAGTTCTTGTATTTTAAGATAAAATCTTACGCTATCAAAGAAAAAACTTCCAGCTCGCTGAAATATGTTCATTTGCTGAAAATCAACAAAACCACAAAAAGTTCTTGTATTTGAAGATAAAATCTTTTTGCTTTCAAGAAGAAAGATCGAGCTGACTGAAATAAGTTCATTGGATGAAAACCAACAAAAATTGACAAGAACCACGAAAAGTTCTTGTATTTTAAGATAAAATCTTACGCTTTTAAAGAAAAAACTTCTCGCTCGCTGAAAGATGTTCATTTGCTGAAAAGCAACAAAACCACGAAAAGTTCTTGCATTTGAAGATAAAATCTTTTTGCTTTAAAGAAGAAAGATCTAGCTGACTGAAATAAGTTTATTGGATGAAAGCCAACAAAAATTGACAAGAACCACGAAAAGTTCTTGTATTTTAAGATAAAATCTGACGCGATTAAAGAAAAAACTTCTCCCTCGCTGAAATATGTTCATTTGATGAAAATCAACAAAACCACGAAAAGTTCTTGTATTTGAAGATAAAATCTTTTTGCTTTGAAGAAGAAAGATCGAGCTGACTGAAATCAGTTCATAAGATGAAAACCAACAAAAATTGACAAGAACCACGAAAAGTTCTTGTATTTTAAGATAAAATCTTACGCTTTTAAAGAAAAAACTTCTCGCTCGCTGAAAGATGTTCATTTGCTGAAAATCAACAAAACCACGAAAAGTTCTTGTATTTGAAGATACAATCTTTTTGCTTTGAAGAAGAAAGATCTAGCTGACTGAAATAAGTTCATAAGATGAAAACCAACAAAAATTGACAAGAACCACGAAAAGTTCTTGTATTTTAAGATAAAATCTGACGCTATTAAAGAAAAAACTTCTCCCTCGCTGAAATATGTTCATTTGCTGAAAATCAACAAAACCACGAAAAGTTCTTGTATTTGAAGATAAAATCTTTTTGCTTTCAAGAAGAAAGATCGAGCTGACTGAAATAAGTTCATAAGATGAAAACCAACAAAAATTGACAAGAACCACGAAAAGTTCTTGTATTTTAAGATAAAATCTTACGCTTTTAAAGAAAAAACTTCTCGCTCGCTGAAAGATGTTCATTTGCTGAAAATCAACAAAACCACGAAAAGTTCTTGTATTTGAAGATAAAATCTTTTTGCTTTGAAGAAGAAAGATCTAGCTGACTGAAATAAGTTCATAAGATGAAAACCAACAAAAATTGACATGAACCACGAAAAGTTTTTGTATTTTAAGATAAAATCTGACGCTATTAAAGAAAAAACGTCTCGCTCGCTGAAATATGTTCATTTGCTGAAAATCAACAAAACCACGAAATGTTCTTGTATTTGAAGATAAAATCTTTTTGCTTTGAAGAAGAAAGATCTAGCTGAATGAAATAAGTTCATTCGATCAAAACCAACAAAAATTGACAAGAACCACGAAAAGTTCTTGTATTTTAAGATAAAATCTTTCGCTATTAAAGAAAAAACTTCCAGCTCGCTGAAATATGTTCATTTGCTGAAAATCAACAAAACCACGAAAAGTTCTTGTATTTGAAGATAAAATCTTTTTGCTTTCAAGAAGAAAGATCGAGCTGACTGAAATAAGTTCATTGGATGAAAACCAACAAAAATTGACAAGAACCACGAAAAGTTCTTGTATTTCAAGATAAAATCTTACGCTTTTAAAGAAAAAGCTTCTCGCTCGCTGAAAGATGTTCATTTGCTGAAAAGCAACAAAACCACGAAAAGTTCTTGCATTTGAAGATAAAATCTTTTTGCTTTCAAGAAGAAAGATATTGCTGACTGAAACAAGTTCATTGGATGAAATCCAACAAAAATTGACAAGAACCACGAAAAGTTCTTGTATTTTAAGATAAAATCTGACGCGATTAAAGAAAAAACTTCTCCCTCGCTGAAATATGTTCATTTGCTGAAAATCAACAAAACCACGAAAAGTTCTTGTATTTGAAGATAAAATCTTTTTGCTTTGAAGAAGAAAGATCGAGCTGACTGAAATAAGTTCATAAGATGAAAACCAACAAAAATTGACAAGAACCACGAAAAGTTCTTGTATTTTAAGATAAAATCTGACGCTTTTAAAGAAAAAACTTCTCCCTCGCTGAAATATGTTCATTTGCTGAAAATCAACAAAACCACGAAAAGTTCTTGTATTTGAAGATAAAATCTTTTTGCTTTGAAGAAGAAAGATCTTGCTGACTGAAATAAGTTCATTGGATGAAAACCAACAAAAATTGACAAGAACCACGAAAAGTTCTTGTATTTTAAGCTAAAATCTGACGCTTTTAAAGAAAAAACTTCTCGCTCGCTGAAATATGTTCATTTGCTGAAAATCAACAAAACCACGAAAAGTTCTTGTATTTGAAGATAAAATCTTTTTGCTTTGAAGAAGAAAGATCTAGCTGACTGAAATAAGTTCATTGGATGAAAGCCAACAAAAATTGACAAGAACCACGAAAAGTTCTTGTATTTTAAGATAAAATCTGACGCGATTAAAGAAAAAACTTCTGCCTCACTGAAATATGTTCATTTGCTGAAAATCAACAAAACCACGAAAAGTTCTTGTATTTGAAGATAAAATCTTTTTGCTTTGAAGAAGAAAGATCTAGCTGACTGAAATAAGTTCATAAGATGAAAACCAACAAAAATTGACAAGAACCACGAAAAGTTCTTGTATTTTAAGCTAAAATCTGACGCTTTTAAAGAAAAAACTTCTCGCTCGCTGAAATATGTTCATTTGCTGAAAATCAACAAAACCACGAAAAGTTCTTGTATTTGAAGATAAAATCTTTTTGCTTTGAAGAAGAAAGATCTCGCTGACTGAAATAAGTTTATGGGTTGAAAAACAACAAAAATTGACAAGAACCACGAAAATTTCTTGTATTTTAAGATAAAATCTGACGCTATTAAAGAAAAAACTTCTCCCTCGCTGAAATATGTTCATTTGCTGAAAATCAACAAAACCACGAAAAGTTCTTGTATTTGAAGATAAAATCTTTTTGCTTTAAAGAAGAAAGATCCAGCTGACTGAAATAAGTTCATTGGATGAAAGCCAACAAAAATTGACAAGAACCACGAAAAGTTCTTGTATTTTAAGATAAAATCTGACGCGACTAAAGAAAAAACTTCTCGCTCGCTGAAAGATGTTCATTTGCTGAAAATCAACAAAACCACGAAAAGTTCTTGTATTTGAAGATAAAATCTTTTTGCTTTGAAGAAGAAAGATCCAGCTGAATGAAATAAGTTCATTGGATGAAAACCAACAAAAATTGACAAGAACCACGAAAAGTTCTTGTATTTTAAGATAAAATCTGACGCTAATAAAGAAAAAACTTCTCGCTCGCTGAAATATGTTCATTTGCTGAAAAGCAACAAAACCACGAAAAGTTCTTGCATTTGAAGATAAAATCTATTTGCTTTCAAGAAGAAAGATCTTGCTGACTGAAATAAGTTCATTGGATGAAAACCAACAAAAATTGACAAGAACCACGAAAAGTTCTTGTATTTTAAGCTAAAATCTGACCCTTTGAAAGAAAAAACTTCTCGCTCGCTGAAATATGTTCATTTGCTGAAAATCAACAAAACCACGAAAAGTTCTTGTATTTGAAGATAAAATCTTTTTGCTTTAAAGAAGAAAGATCCAGCTGACTGAAATAAGTTCATTGAATGAAAGCAGCAAAAATTGACAAGAACCACGAAAAGTTCTTGTATTTTAAGATAAAATCTGACGCGATTAAAGAAAAAACTTCTCCCTCGCTGAAATATGTTCATTTGCTGAAAATCAACAAAACCACGAAAAGTTCTTGTATTTGAAGATAAAATCTTTTTGCTTTGAAGAAGAAAGATCTAGCTGACTGAAATAAGTTCATTGGATGAAAGCCAACAAAAATTGACAAGAACCACGAAAAGTTCTTGTATTTTAAGATAAAATCTGACGCGATTAAAGAAAAAACTTCTGCCTCACTGAAATATGTTCATTTGCTGAAAATCAACAAAACCACGAAAAGTTCTTGTATTTGAAGATAAAATCTTTTTGCTTTGAAGAAGAAAGATCTAGCTGATTGAAATAAGTTCATAAGATGAAAACCAACAAAAATTGACAAGAACCACGAAAAGTTCTTGTATTTTAAGCTAAAATCTGACGCTTTTAAAGAAAAAACTTCTCGCTCGCTGAAATATGTTCATTTGCTGAAAATCAACAAAACCACGAAAAGTTCTTGTATTTGAAGATAAAATCTTTTTGCTTTGAAGAAGAAAGATCTCGCTGACTGAAATAAGTTTATGGGTTGAAAAACAACAAAAATTGACAAGAACCACGAAAATTTCTTGTATTTTAAGATAAAATCTGACGCTATTAAAGAAAAAACTTCTCCCTCGCTGAAATATGTTCATTTGCTGAAAATCAACAAAACCACGAAAAGTTCTTGTATTTGAAGATAAAATCTTTTTGCTTTAAAGAAGAAAGATCCAGCTGACTGAAATAAGTTCATTGGATGAAAGCCAACAAAAATTGACAAGAACCACGAAAAGTTCTTGTATTTTAAGATAAAATCTGACGCGACTAAAGAAAAAACTTCTCGCTCGCTGAAAGATGTTCATTTGCTGAAAATCAACAAAACCACGAAAAGTTCTTGTATTTGAAGATAAAATCTTTTTGCTTTGAAGAAGAAAGATCCAGCTGAATGAAATAAGTTCATTGGATGAAAACCAACAAAAATTGACAAGAACCACGAAAAGTTCTTGTATTTTAAGATAAAATCTGACGCTAATAAAGAAAAAACTTCTCGCTCGCTGAAATATGTTCATTTGCTGAAAAGCAACAAAACCACGAAAAGTTCTTGCATTTGAAGATAAAATCTATTTGCTTTCAAGAAGAAAGATCTTGCTGACTGAAATAAGTTCATTGGATGAAAACCAACAAAAATTGACAAGAACCACGAAAAGTTCTTGTATTTTAAGCTAAAATCTGACCCTTTGAAAGAAAAAACTTCTCGCTCGCTGAAATATGTTCATTTGCTGAAAATCAACAAAACCACGAAAAGTTCTTGTATTTGAAGATAAAATCTTTTTGCTTTAAAGAAGAAAGATCCAGCTGACTGAAATAAGTTCATTGAATGAAAGCAGCAAAAATTGACAAGAACCACGAAAAGTTCTTGTATTTTAAGATAAAATCTGACGCGATTAAAGAAAAAACTTCTCCCTCGCTGAAATATGTTCATTTGCTGAAAATCAACAAAACCACGAAAAGTTCTTGTATTTGAAGATAAAATCTTTTTGCTTTGAAGAAGAAAGATCGAGCTGACTGAAATAAGTTCATAAGATGAAAACCAACAAAAATTGACAAGAACCACGAAAAGTTCTTGTATTTTAAGATAAAATCTGACGCTATGAAAGAAAAAACGTCTCGCTCGCTGAAATATGTTAATTTGCTGAAAATCAACAAAACCACGAAATGTTCTTGTATTTGAAGATAAAATCTTTTTGCTTTGAAGAAGAAAGATCTAGCTGAATGAAATAAGTTCATCAGATGAAAACCAACAAAAATTGACAAGAACCACGAAAAGTTCTTGTATTTTAAGATAAAATCTTACGCTATTAAAGAAAAAGCTTCCAGCTCGCTGAAATATGTTCATTTGCTGAAAATCAACAAAACCACGAAAAGTTCTTGTATTTGAAGATCAAATCTTTTTGCTTTCAAGAAGAAAGATCCAGCTGACTGAAATAAGTTCATTGGATGAAAACCAACAAAAATTGACAAGAACCACGAAAAGTTCTTGTATTTTAAGATAAAATCTGACGCTAATAAAGAAAAAACTTCTCGCTCGCTGAAATATGTTCATTTGCTGAAAAGCAACAAACCAACGAAAAGTTCTTGCATTTGAAGATAAAATCTTTTTGCTTTCAAGAAGAAAGATCTTGCTGACTGAAATAAGTTTATGGGTTGAAAAACAACAAAAATTGACAAGAACCACGAAAAGTTCTTGTATTTTAAGATAAAATCTGACGCTATTAAAGAAAAAACTTCTCCCTCGCTGAAATATGTTCATTTGCTGAAAATCAACAAAACCACGAAAAGTTCTTGTATTTGAAGATAAAATCTTTTTGCTTCAAAGAAGAAAGATCCAGCTGACTGAAATAAGTTCATTGGATGAAAGCCAACAAAAATTGACAAGAACCACGAAAAGTTCTTGTATTTTAAGATAAAATCTGACGCGACTAAAGAAAAAACTTCTCGCTCGCTGAAAGATGTTCATTTGCTGAAAATCAACAAAACCACGAAAAGTTCTTGTATTTGAAGATAAAATCTTTTTGCTTTGAAGAAGAAAGATCCAGCTGAATGAAATAAGTTCATTGGATGAAAACCAACAAAAATTGACAAGAACCACGAAAAGTTCTTGTATTTTAAGATAAAATCTGACGCTAATAAAGAAAAAACTTCTCGCTCGCTGAAATATGTTCATTTGCTGAAAAGCAACAAAACCACGAAAAGTTCTTGCATTTCAAGATAAAATCTATTTGCTTTCAAGAAGAAAGATCTTGCTGACTGAAATAAGTTCATTGGATGAAAACCAACAAAAATTGACAAGAACCACGAAAAGTTCTTGTATTTTAAGCTAAAATCTGACCCTTTGAAAGAAAAAACTTCTCGCTCGCTGAAATATGTTCATTTGCTGAAAATCAACAAAACCACGAAAAGTTCTTGTATTTGAAGATAAAATCTTTTTGCTTTAAAGAAGAAAGATCCAGCTGACTGAAATAAGTTCATTGAATGAAAGCAGCAAAAATTGACAAGAACCACGAAAAGTTCTTGTATTTTAAGATAAAATCTGACGCGATTAAAGAAAAAACTTCTCCCTCGCTGAAATATGTTCATTTGCTGAAAATCAACAAAACCACGAAAAGTTCTTGTATTTGAAGATAAAATCTTTTTGCTTTGAAGAAGAAAGATCGAGCTGACTGAAATAAGTTCATAAGATGAAAACCAACAAAAATTGACAAGAACCACGAAAAGTTCTTGTATTTTAAGATAAAATCTGACGCTATGAAAGAAAAAACGTCTCGCTCGCTGAAATATGTTAATTTGCTGAAAATCAACAAAACCACGAAATGTTCTTGTATTTGAAGATAAAATCTTTTTGCTTTGAAGAAGAAAGATCTAGCTGAATGAAATAAGTTCATCAGATGAAAACCAACAAAAATTGACAAGAACCACGAAAAGTTCTTGTATTTTAAGATAAAATCTTACGCTATTAAAGAAAAAACTTCCAGCTCGCTGAAATATGTTCATTTGCTGAAAATCAACAAAACCACGAAAAGTTCTTGTATTTGAAGATCAAATCTTTTTGCTTTCAAGAAGAAAGATCCAGCTGACTGAAATAAGTTCATTGGATGAAAACCAACAAAAATTGACAAGAACCACGAAAAGTTCTTGTATTTTAAGATAAAATCTGACGCTAATAAAGAAAAAACTTCTCGCTCGCTGAAATATGTTCATTTGCTGAAAAGCAACAAACCAACGAAAAGTTCTTGCATTTGAAGATAAAATCTTTTTGCTTTCAAGAAGAAAGATCTTGCTGACTGAAATAAGTTCATTGGATGAAAACCAACAAAAATTGACAAGAACCACGAAAAGTTCTTGTATTTTAAGCTGAAATCTGAAGCTTTTAAAGAAAAAACTTCTCGCTCGCTGAAATATGTTCATTTGCTGAAAATCAACAAAACCACGAAAAGTTCTTGTATTTGAAGATAAAATCTTTTTGCTTTGAAGAAGAAAGATCTCGCTGACTGAAATAAGTTTATGGGATGAAAACCAACAAAAATTGACAAGAACCACGAAAAGTTCTTGTATTTTAAGATAAAATCTGACGCTATTAAAGAAAAAACTTCTCCCTCGCTGAAATATGTTCATTTGCTGAAAATCAACAAAACCACGAAAAGTTCTTGTATTTGAAGATAAAATCTTTTTGCTTTAAAGAAGAAACATCCAGCTGACTGAAATAAGTTCATTGGATGAAAGCCAACAAAAATTGACAAGAACCACGAAAAGTTCTTGTATTTTAAGATAAAATCTGACGCGATTAAAGAAAAAACTTCTGCCTCGCTGAAATATGTTCATTTGCTGAAAATCAACAAAACCACGAAAAGTTCTTGTATTTGAAGATAAAATCTTTTTGCTTTGAAGAAGAAAGATCTAGCTGACTGAAATAAGTTCATAAGATGAAAACCAACAAAAATTGACAAGAACCACGAAAAGTTCTTGTATTTTAAGATAAAATCTGACGCTATTAAAGAAAAAACGTCTCGCTCGCTGAAATATGTTCATTTGCTGAAAATCAACAAAACCACGAAATGTTCTTGTATTTGAAGATAAAATCTTTTTGCTTTAAAGAAGAAAGATCTAGCTGACTGAAATAAGTTCATTGGATGAAAACCAACAAAAATTGACAAGAACCACGAAAAGTTCTTGTATTTTAAGATAAAATCTGACGCTTTTAAAGAAAAAACTTCTCGCTCGCTGAAATATGTTCATTTGCTGAAAATCAACAAAACCACGAAAAGTTCTTGTATTTGAAGATAAAATCTTTTTGCTTTGAAGAAGAAAGATCTCGCTGACTGAAATAAGTTTATGGGTTGAAAAACAACAAAAATTGACAAGAACCACGAAAAGTTCTTGTATTTTAAGATAAAATCTGACGCTATTAAAGAAAAAACTTCTCCCTCGCTGAAATATGTTCATTTGCTGAAAATCAACAAAACCACGAAAAGTTCTTGTATTTGAAGATAAAATCTTTTTGCTTTAAAGAAGAAAGATCCAGCTGACTGAAATAAGTTCATTGGATGAAAGCCAACAAAAATTGACAAGAACCACGAAAAGTTCTTGTATTTTAAGATAAAATCTGACGCGACTAAAGAAAAAACTTCTCGCTCGCTGAAAGATGTTCATTTGCTGAAAATCAACAAAACCACGAAAAGTTCTTGTATTTGAAGATAAAATCTTTTTGCTTTGAAGAAGAAAGATCCAGCTGAATGAAATAAGTTCATTGGATGAAAACCAACAAAAATTGACAAGAACCACGAAAAGTTCTTGTATTTTAAGATAAAATCTGACGCTAATAAAGAAAAAACTTCTCGCTCGCTGAAATATGTTCATTTGCTGAAAAGCAACAAAACCACGAAAAGTTCTTGCATTTGAAGATAAAATCTATTTGCTTTCAAGAAGAAAGATCTTGCTGACTGAAATAAGTTCATTGGATGAAAACCAACAAAAATTGACAAGAACCACGAAAAGTTCTTGTATTTTAAGCTAAAATCTGACCCTTTGAAAGAAAATACTTCTCGCTCGCTGAAATATGTTCATTTGCTGAAAATCAACAAAACCACGAAAAGTTCTTGTATTTGAAGATAAAATCTTTTTGCTTTAAAGAAGAAAGATCTAGCTGACTGAAATAAGTTCATTGAATGAAAGCAACAAAAATTGACAAGAACCACGAAAAGTTCTTGTATTTTAAGATAAAATCTGACGCGATTAAAGAAAAAACTTCTCCCTCGCTGAAATATGTTCATTTGCTGAAAATCAACAAAACCACGAAAAGTTCTTGTATTTGAAGATAAAATCTTTTTGCTTTGAAGAAGAAAGATCTAGCTGACTGAAATAAGTTCATAAGATGAAAACCAACAAAAATTGACAAGAACCACGAAAAGTTCTTGTATTTTAAGATAAAATCTGACGCTATTAAAGAAAAAACGTCTCGCTCGCTGAAATATGTTCATTTGCTGAAAATCAACAAAACCACGAAATGTTCTTGTATTTGAAGATAAAATCTTTTTGCTTTAAAGAAGAAAGATCTAGCTGACTGAAATAAGTTCATTGGATGAAAACCAACAAAAATTGACAAGAACCACGAAAAGTTCTTGTATTTTAAGATAAAATCTGACGCTTTTAAAGAAAAAACTTCTCGCTCGCTGAAATATGTTCATTTGCTGAAAATCAACAAAACCACGAAAAGTTCTTGTATTTGAAGATAAAATCTTTTTGCTTTGAAGAAGAAAGATCTCGCTGACTGAAATAAGTTTATGGGTTGAAAAACAACAAAAATTGACAAGAACCACGAAAAGTTCTTGTATTTTAAGATAAAATCTGACGCTATTAAAGAAAAAACTTCTCCCTCGCTGAAATATGTTCATTTGCTGAAAATCAACAAAACCACGAAAAGTTCTTGTATTTGAAGATAAAATCTTTTTGCTTTAAAGAAGAAAGATCCAGCTGACTGAAATAAGTTCATTGGATGAAAGCCAACAAAAATTGACAAGAACCACGAAAAGTTCTTGTATTTTAAGATAAAATCTGACGCGACTAAAGAAAAAACTTCTCGCTCGCTGAAAGATGTTCATTTGCTGAAAATCAACAAAACCACGAAAAGTTCTTGTATTTGAAGATAAAATCTTTTTGCTTTGAAGAAGAAAGATCGAGCTGACTGAAATAAGTTCATAAGATGAAAACCAACAAAAATTGACAAGAACCACGAAAAGTTCTTGTATTTTAAGATAAAATCTGACGCTATTAAAGAAAAAACGTCTCGCTCGCTGAAATATGTTAATTTGCTGAAAATCAACAAAACCACGAAATGTTCTTGTATTTGAAGATAAAATCTTTTTGCTTTGAAGAAGAAAGATCTAGCTGAATGAAATAAGTTCATCAGATGAAAACCAACAAAAATTGACAAGAACCACGAAAAGTTCTTGTATTTTAAGATAAAATCTTACGCTATTAAAGAAAAAACTTCCAGCTCGCTGAAATATGTTCATTTGCTGAAAATCAACAAAACCACGAAAAGTTCTTGTATTTGAAGATAAAATCTTTTTGCTTTCAAGAAGAAAGATCCAGCTGACTGAAATAAGTTCATTGGATGAAAACCAACAAAAATTGACAAGAACCACGAAAAGTTCTTGTATTTTAAGATAAAATCTGACGCTAATAAAGAAAAAACTTCTCGCTCGCTGAAATATGTTCATTTGCTGAAAAGCAACAAACCAACGAAAAGTTCTTGCATTTGAAGATAAAATCTTTTTGCTTTCAAGAAGAAAGATCTTGCTGACTGAAATAAGTTCATTGGATGAAAACCAACAAAAATTGACAAGAACCACGAAAAGTTCTTGTATTTCAAGCTAAAATCTGAAGCTTTTAAAGAAAAAACTTCTCGCTCGCTGAAATATGTTCATTTGCTGAAAATCAACAAAACCACGAAAAGTTCTTGTATTTGAAGATAAAATCTTTTTGCTTTGAAGAAGAAAGATCTCGCTGACTGAAATAAGTTTATGGGATGAAAACCAACAAAAATTGACAAGAACCACGAAAAGTTCTTGTATTTTAAGATAAAATCTGACGCTATTAAAGAAAAAACTTCTCCCTCGCTGAAATATGTTCATTTGCTGAAAATCAACAAAACCACGAAAAGTTCTTGTATTTGAAGATAAAATCTTTTTGCTTTAAAGAAGAAAGATCCAGCTGACTGAAATAAGTTCATTGGATGAAAGCCAACAAAAATTGACAAGAACCACGAAAAGTTCTTGTATTTTAAGATAAAATCTGACGCGATTAAAGAAAAAACTTCTCGCTCGCTGAAAGATGTTCATTTGCTGAAAATCAACAAAACCACGAAAAGTTCTTGTATTTGAAGATAAAATCTTTTTGCTTTGAAGAAGAAAGATCCAGCTGACTGAAATAAGTTCATTGGATGAAAACCAACAAAAATTGACAAGAACCACGAAAAGTTCTTGTATTTTAAGATAAAATCTGACGCTAATAAAGAAAAAACTTCTCGCTCGCTGAAATATGTTCATTTGCTGAAAATCAACAAAACCACGAAAAGTTCTTGTATTTGAAGATAAAATCTTTTTGCTTTCAAGAAGAAAGATCTCGCTGACTGAAATAAGTTTATGGGATGAAAGCCAACAAAAATTGACAAGAACCACGAAAAGTTCTTGTATTTTAAGCTAAAATCTGACGCTTTTAAAGAAAAAACTTCTCGCTCGCTGAAATATGTTCATTTGCTGAAAATCAACAAAACCACGAAAAGTTCTTGTATTTGAAGATAAAATCTTTTTGCTTTGAAGAAGAAAGATCTCGCTGACTGAAATAAGTTTATGGGTTGAAAAACAACAAAAATTGACAAGAACCACGAAAAGTTCTTGTATTTTAAGATAAAATCTGACGCTATTAAAGAAAAAACTTCTCCCTCGCTGAAATATGTTCATTTGCTGAAAATCAACAAAACCACGAAAAGTTCTTGTATTTGAAGATAAAATCTTTTTGCTTTGAAGAAGAAAGATCCAGCTGAATGAAATAAGTTCATTGGATGAAAACCAACAAAAATTGACAAGAACCACGAAAAGTTCTTGTATTTTAAGATAAAATCTGACGCTAATAAAGAAAAAACTTCTCGCTCGCTGAAATATGTTCATTTGCTGAAAAGCAACAAAACCACGAAAAGTTCTTGCATTTGAAGATAAAATCTATTTGCTTTCAAGAAGAAAGATCTTGCTGACTGAAATAAGTTCATTGGATGAAAACCAACAAAAATTGACAAGAACCACGCAAAGTTCTTGTATTTTAAGCTAAAATCTGACCCTTTGAAAGAAAAAACTTCTCGCTCGCTGAAATATGTTCATTTGCTGAAAATCAACAAAACCACGAAAAGTTCTTGTATTTGAAGATAAAATCTTTTTGCTTTAAAGAAGAAAGATCTAGCTGACTGAAATAAGTTCATTGAATGAAAGCAGCAAAAATTGACAAGAACCACGAAAAGTTCTTGTATTTTAAGATAAAATCTGACGCGATTAAAGAAAAAACTTCTCCCTCGCTGAAATATGTTCATTTGCTGAAAATCAACAAAACCACGAAAAGTTCTTGTATTTGAAGATAAAATCTTTTTGCTTTGAAGAAGAAAGATCGAGCTGACTGAAATAAGTTCATAAGATGAAAACCAACAAAAATTGACAAGAACCACGAAAAGTTCTTGTATTTTAAGATAAAATCTGACGCTATGAAAGAAAAAACGTCTCGCTCGCTGAAATATGTTAATTTGCTGAAAATCAACAAAACCACGAAATGTTCTTGTATTTGAAGATAAAATCTTTTTGCTTTGAAGAAGAAAGATCTAGCTGACTGAAATAAGTTCATTGAATGAAAGCAGCAAAAATTGACAAGAACCACGAAAAGTTCTTGTATTTTAAGATAAAATCTGACGCGATTAAAGAAAAAACT
The DNA here is from genome assembly GCF_035084215.1 of Heptranchias perlo. Taxonomy (NCBI): domain Eukaryota; kingdom Metazoa; phylum Chordata; class Chondrichthyes; order Hexanchiformes; family Hexanchidae; genus Heptranchias; species Heptranchias perlo. The sequence goes on along the minus strand of NC_090344.1, from coordinate 966,459 downwards.
TCTCCCTCGCTGAAATATGTTCATTTGCTGAAAATCAACAAAACCACGAAAAGTTCTTGTATTTGAAGATAAAATCTTTTTGCTTTGAAGAAGAAAGATCGAGCTGACTGAAATAAGTTCATAAGATGAAAACCAACAAAAATTGACAAGAACCACGAAAAGTTCTTGTATTTTAAGATAAAATCTGACGCTATGAAAGAAAAAACGTCTCGCTCGCTGAAATATGTTAATTTGCTGAAAATCAGCAAAACCACGAAATGTTCTTGTATTTGAAGATAAAATCTTTTTGCTTTGAAGAAGAAAGATCTAGCTGAATGAAATAAGTTCATCAGATGAAAACCAACAAAAATTGACAAGAACCACGAAAAGTTCTTGTATTTTAAGATAAAATCTTACGCTATTAAAGAAAAAACTTCCAGCTCGCTGAAATATGTTCATTTGCTGAAAATCAACAAAACCACGAAAAGTTCTTGTATTTGAAGATCAAATCTTTTTGCTTTCAAGAAGAAAGATCCAGCTGACTGAAATAAGTTCATTGGATGAAAACCAACAAAAATTGACAAGAACCACGAAAAGTTCTTGTATTTTAAGATAAAATCTGACGCTAATAAAGAAAAAACTTCTCGCTCGCTGAAATATGTTCATTTGCTGAAAAGCAACAAACCAACGAAAAGTTCTTGCATTTGAAGATAAAATCTTTTTGCTTTCAAGAAGAAAGATCTTGCTGACTGAAATAAGTTCATTGGATGAAAACCAACAAAAATTGACAAGAACCACGAAAAGTTCTTGTATTTTAAGCTGAAATCTGAAGCTTTTAAAGAAAAAACTTCTCGCTCGCTGAAATATGTTCATTTGCTGAAAATCAACAAAACCACGAAAAGTTCTTGTATTTGAAGATAAAATCTTTTTGCTTTAAAGAAGAAACATCCAGCTGACTGAAATAAGTTCATTGGATGAAAGCCAACAAAAATTGACAAGAACCACGAAAAGTTCTTGTATTTTCAGATAAAATCTGACGCGATTAAAGAAAAAACTTCTCGCTCGCTGAAAGATGTTCATTTGCTGAAAATCAACAAAACCACGAAAAGTTCTTGTATTTGAAGATAAAATCTTTTTGCTTTGAAGAAGAAAGATCCAGCTGACTGAAATAAGTTCATTGGATGAAAACCAACAAAAATTGACAAGAACCACGAAACGTTCTTGTATTTTAAGATAAAATCTGACGCGATTAAAGAAAAAACTTCTGCCTCGCTGAAATATGTTCATTTGCTGAAAATCAACAAAACCACGAAAAGTTCTTGTATTTGAAGATAAAATCTTTTTGCTTTGAAGAAGAAAGATCTAGCTGACTGAAATAAGTTCATAAGATGAAAACCAACAAAAATTGACAAGAACCACGAAAAGTTCTTGTATTTTAAGATAAAATCTGACGCTATTAAAGAAAAAACGTCTCGCTCGCTGAAATATGTTCATTTGCTGAAAATCAACAAAACCACGAAAAGTTCTTGCATTTGAAGATAAAATCTTTTTGCTTTGAAGAAGAAAGATCCAGCTGAATGAAATAAGTTCATTGGATGAAAACCAACAAAAATTGACAAGAACCACGAAAAGTTCTTGTATTTTAAGATAAAATCTGACACTAATAAAGAAAAAACTTCTCGCTCGCTGAAATATGTTCATTTGCTGAAAAGCAACAAAACCACGAAAAGTTCTTGCATTTGAAGATAAAATCTATTTGCTTTCAAGAAGAAAGATCTTGCTGACTGAAATAAGTTCATTGGATGAAAACCAACAAAACTTGACAAGAACCACGAAAAGTTCTTGTATTTTAAGCTAAAATCTGACCCTTTGAAAGAAAAAACTTCTCGCTCGCTGAAATATGTTCATTTGCTGAAAATCAACAAAACCACGAAAAGTTCTTGTATTTGAAGATAAAATCTTTTTGCTTTAAAGAAGAAAGATCTAGCTGACTGAAATAAGTTCATTGAATGAAAGCAACAAAAATTGACAAGAACCACAAAAAGTTCTTGTATTTTAAGATAAAATCTGACGCGATTAAAGAAAAAACTTCTCCCTCGCTGAAATATGTTCATTTGCTGAAAATCAACAAAACCACGAAAAGTTCTTGTATTTGAAGATAAAATCTTTTTGCTTTGAAGAAGAAAGATCGAGCTGACTGAAATAAGTTCATAAGATGAAAACCAACAAAAATTGACAAGAACCACGAAAAGTTCTTGTATTTTAAGATAAAATCTGACGCTATTAAAGAAAAAACGTCTCGCTCGCTGAAATATGTTAATTTGCTGAAAATCAACAAAACCACGAAATGTTCTTGTATTTGAAGATAAAATCTTTTTGCTTTGAAGAAGAAAGATCTAGCTGAATGAAATAAGTTCATCAGATGAAAACCAACAAAAATTGACAAGAACCACGAAAAGTTCTTGTATATTAAGATAAAATCTTACGCTATTAAAGAAAAAACTTCCAGCTCGCTGAAATATGTTCATTTGCTGAAAATCAACAAAACCACGAAAAGTTCTTGTATTTGAAGATAAAATCTTTTTGCTTTCAAGAAGAAAGATCCAGCTGACTGAAATAAGTTCATTGGATGAAAACCAACAAAAATTGACAAGAACCACGAAAAGTTCTTGTATTTTAAGATAAAATCTGACGCTAATAAAGAAAAAACTTCTCGCTCGCTGAAATATGTTCATTTGCTGAAAAGCAACAAACCAACGAAAAGTTCTTGCATTTGAAGATAAAATCTTTTTGCTTTCAAGAAGAAAGATCTTGCTGACTGAAATAAGTTCATTGGATGAAAACCAACAAAAATTGACAAGAACCACGAAAAGTTCTTGTATTTTAAGCTAAAATCTGAAGCTTTTAAAGAAAAAACTTCTCGCTCGCTGAAATATGTTCATTTGCTGAAAATCAACAAAACCACGAAAAGTTCTTGTATTTGAAGATAAAATCTTTTTGCTTTGAAGAAGAAAGATCTCGCTGACTGAAATAAGTTTATGGGATGAAAACCAACAAAAATTGACAAGAACCACGAAAAGTTCTTGTATTTTAAGATAAAATCTGACGCTATTAAAGAAAAAACTTCTCCCTCGCTGAAATATGTTCATTTGCTGAAAATCAACAAAACCACGAAAAGTTCTTGTATTTGAAGATAAAATCTTTTTGCTTTAAAGAAGAAACATCCAGCTGACTGAAATAAGTTCATTGGATGAAAGCCAACAAAAATTGACAAGAACCACGAAAAGTTCTTGTATTTTAAGATAAAATCTGACGCGATTAAAGAAAAAACTTCTCGCTCGCTGAAAGATGTTCATTTGCTGAAAATCAACAAAACCACGAAAAGTTCTTGTATTTGAAGATAAAATCTTTTTGCTTTGAAGAAGAAAGATCCAGCTGACTGAAATAAGTTCATTGGATGAAAACCAACAAAAATTGACAAGAACCACGAAAAGTTCTTGTATTTTAAGATAAAATCTGACGCTAATAAAGAAAAAACTTCTCGCTCGCTGAACTATGTTCATTTGCTGAAAAGCAACAAAACCACGAAAAGTTCTTGTATTTGAAGATAAAATCTTTTTGCTTTCAAGAAGAAAGATCTCGCTGACTGAAATAAGTTTATGGGATGAAAGCCAACAAAAATTGACAAGAACCACGAAAAGTTCTTGTATTTTAAGATAAAATCTGACGCTTTTAAAGAAAAAGCTTCTCGCTCGCTGAAAGATGTTCATTTGCTGAAAAGCAACAAAACCACGAAAAGTTCTTGCATTTGAAGATAAAATCTTTTTGCTTTCAAGAAGAAAGATCTTGCTGACTGAAACAAGTTCATTGGATGAAAACCAACAAAAATTGACAAGAACCACGAAAAGTTCTTGTATTTTAAGATAAAATCTGACGCGATTAAAGAAAAAACTTCTCCATCGCTGAAATATGTTCATTTGCTGAAAATCAACAAAACCACGAAAAGTTCTTGTATTTGAAGATAAAATCTTTTTGCTTTGAAGAAGAAAGATCGAGCTGACTGAAATAAGTTCATAAGATGAAAACCAACAAAAATTGACAAGAACCACGAAAAGTTCTTGTATTTTAAGATAAAATCTGACGCTTTTAAAGAAAAAACTTCTCCCTCGCTGAAATATGTTCATTTGCTGAAAATCAACAAAACCACGAAAAGTTCTTGTATTTGAAGATAAAATCTTTTTGCTTTGAAGAAGAAAGATCTTGCTGACTGAAATAAGTTGATTGGATGAAAACCAACAAAAATTGACAAGAACCACGAAAAGTTCTTGTATTTTAAGCTAAAATCTGACGCTTTTAAAGAAAAAACTTCTCGCTCGCTGAAATATGTTCATTTGCTGAAAATCAACAAAACCACGAAAAGTTCTTGTATTTGAAGATAAAATCTTTTTGCTTTGAAGAAGAAAGATCTAGCTGACTGAAATAAGTTCATTGGATGAAAGCCAACAAAAATTGACAAGAACCACGAAAAGTTCTTGTATTTTAAGATAAAATCTGACGCTTTTAAAGAAAAAACTTCTCGCTCGCTGAAATATGTTCATTTGCTGAAAATCAACAAAACCACGAAAAGTTCTTGTATTTGAAGATAAAATCTTTTTGCTTTGAAGAAGAAAGATCGCGCTGACTGAAATAAGTTTATGGGTTGAAAAACAACAAAAATTGACAAGAACCACGAAAAGTTCTTGTATTTTAAGATAAAATCTGACGCTATTAAAGAAAAAACTTCTCCCTCGCTGAAATATGTTCATTTGCTGAAAATCAACAAAACCACGAAAAGTTCTTGTATTTGAAGATAAAATCTTTTTGCTTTAAAGAAGAAAGATCCAGCTGACTGAAATAAGTTCATTGGATGAAAGCCAACAAAAATTGACAAGAACCACGAAAAGTTCTTGTATTTTAAGATAAAATCTGACGCGACTAAAGAAAAAACTTCTCGCTCGCTGAAAGATGTTCATTTGCTGAAAATCAACAAAACCACGAAAAGTTCTTGTATTTGAAGATAAAATCTTTTTGCTTTGAAGAAGAAAGATCCAGCTGAATGAAATAAGTTCATTGGATGAAAACCAACAAAAATTGACAAGAACCACGAAAAGTTCTTGTATTTTAAGATAAAATCTGACGCTAATAAAGAAAAAACTTCTCGCTCGCTGAAATATGTTCATTTGCTGAAAAGCAACAAAACCACGAAAAGTTCTTGCATTTGAAGATAAAATCTATTTGCTTTCAAGAAGAAAGATCTTGCTGACTGAAATAAGTTCATTGGATGAAAACCAACAAAAATTGACAAGAACCACGAAAAGTTCTTGTATTTTAAGCTAAAATCTGACCCTTTGAAAGAAAAAACTTCTCGCTCGCTGAAATATGTTCATTTGCTGAAAATCAACAAAACCACGAAAAGTTCTTGTATTTGAAGATAAAATCTTTTTGCTTTAAAGAAGAAAGATCTAGCTGACTGAAATAAGTTCATTGAATGAAAGCAACAAAAATTGACAAGAACCACGAAAAGTTCTTGTATTTTAAGATAAAATCTGACGCGATTAAAGAAAAAACTTCTCCCTCGCTGAAATATGTTCATTTGCTGAAAATCAACAAAACCACGAAAAGTTCTTGTATTTGAAGATAAAATCTTTTTGCTTTGAAGAAGAAAGATCGAGCTGACTGAAATAAGTTCATAAGATGAAAACCAACAAAAATTGACAAGAACCACGAAAAGTTCTTGTATTTTAAGATAAAATCTGACGCTATTAAAGAAAAAACGTCTCGCTCGCTGAAATATGTTAATTTGCTGAAAATCAACAAAACCACGAAATGTTCTTGTATTTGAAGATAAAATCTTTTTGCTTTGAAGAAGAAAGATCTAGCTGAATGAAATAAGTTCATCAGATGAAAACCAACAAAAATTGACAAGAACCACGAAAAGTTCTTGTATTTTAAGATAAAATCTTACGCTATTAAAGAAAAAACTTCCAGCTCGCTGAAATATGTTCATTTGCTGAAAATCAACAAAACCACGAAAAGTTCTTGTATTTGAAGATAAAATCTTTTTGCTTTCAGGAAGAAAGATCCAGCTGACTGAAATAAGTTCATTGGATGAAAACCAACAAAAATTGACAAGAACCACGAAAAGTTCTTGTATTTTAAGATAAAATCTGACGCTAATAAAGAAAAAACTTCTCGCTCGCTGAAATATGTTCATTTGCTGAAAAGCAACAAACCAACGAAAAGTTCTTGCATTTGAAGATAAAATCTTTTTGCTTTCAAGAAGAAAGATCTTGCTGACTGAAATAAGTTCATTGGATGAAAACCAACAAAAATTGACAAGAACCACGAAAAGTTCTTGTATTTTAAGCTAAAATCTGAAGCTTTTAAAGAAAAAACTTCTCGCTCGCTGAAATATGTTCATTTGCTGAAAATCAACAAAACCACGAAAAGTTCTTGCATTTGAAGATAAAATCTTTTTGCTTTCAAGAAGAAAGATCTCGCTGACTGAAATAAGTTTATGGGATGAAAACCAACAAAAATTGACAAGAACCACGAAAAGTTCTTGTATTTTAAGATAAAATCTGACGCTATTAAAGAAAAAACTTCTCCCTCGCTGAAATATGTTCATTTGCTGAAAATCAACAAAACCACGAAAAGTTCTTGTATTTGAAGATAAAATCTTTTTGCTTTAAAGAAGAAACATCCAGCTGACTGAAATAAGTTCATTGGATGAAAGCCAACAAAAATTGACAAGAACCACGAAAAGTTCTTGTATTTTAAGATAAAATCTGACGCGATTAAAGAAAAAACTTCTCGCTCGCTGAAAGATGTTCATTTGCTGAAAATCAACAAAACCTCGAAAAGTTCTTGTATTTGAAGATAAAATCTTTTTGCTTTGAAGAAGAAAGATCCAGCTGACTGAAATAAGTTCATTGGATGAAAACCAACAAAAATTGACAAGAACCACGAAAAGTTCTTGTATTTTAAGATAAAATCTGACGCTAATAAAGAAAAAACTTCTCGCTCGCTGAACTATGTTGATTTGCTGAAAAGCAACAAAACCACGAAAAGTTCTTGTATTTGAAGATAAAATCTTTTTGCTTTCAAGAAGAAAGATCTCGCTGACTGAAATAAGTTTATGGGATGAAAGCCAACAAAAATTGACAAGAACCACGAAAAGTTCTTGTATTTTAAGATAAAATCTGACGCTTTTAAAGAAAAAGCTTCTCGCTCGCTGAAAGATGTTCATTTGCTGAAAAGCAACAAAACCACGAAAAGTTCTTGCATTTGAAGATAAAATCTTTTTGCTTTCAAGAAGAAAGATCTTGCTGACTGAAACAAGTTCATTGGATGAAAACCAACAAAAATTGACAAGAACCACGAAAAGTTCTTGTATTTTAAGATAAAATCTGACGCTTTTAAAGAAAAAACTTCTCCCTCGCTGAAATATGTTCATTTGCTGAAAATCAACAAAACCACGAAAAGTTCTTGTATTTGAAGATAAAATCTTTTTGCTTTGAAGAAGAAAGATCTTGCTGACTGAAATAAGTTCATTGGATGAAAACCAACAAAAATTGACAAGAACCACGAAAAGTTCTTGTATTTTAAGCTAAAATCTGACGCTTTTAAAGAAAAAACTTCTCGCTCGCTGAAATATGTTCATTTGCTGAAAATCAACAAAACCACGAAAAGTTCTTGTATTTGAAGATAAAATCTTTTTGCTTTGAAGAAGAAAGATCTAGCTGACTGAAATAAGTTCATTGGATGAAAGCCAACAAAAATTGACAAGAACCACGAAAAGTTCTTGTATTTTAAGATAAAATCTGACGCTTTTAAAGAAAAAACTTCTCGCTCGCTGAAATATGTTCATTTGCTGAAAATCAACAAAACCACGAAAAGTTCTTGTATTTGAAGATAAAATCTTTTTGCTTTGAAGAAGAAAGATCTCGCTGACTGAAATAAGTTTATGGGTTGAAAAACAACAAAAATTGACAAGAACCACGAAAAGTTCTTGTATTTTAAGATAAAATCTGACGCTATTAAAGAAAAAACTTCTCCCTCGCTGAAATATGTTCATTTGCTGAAAATCAACAAAACCACGAAAAGTTCTTGTATTTGAAGATAAAATCTTTTTGCTTTAAAGAAGAAAGATCCAGCTGACTGAAATAAGTTCATTGGATGAAAGCCAACAAAAATTGACAAGAACCACGAAAAGTTCTTGTATTTTAAGATAAAATCTGACGCGACTAAAGAAAAAACTTCTCGCTCGCTGAAAGATGTTCATTTGCTGAAAATCAACAAAACCACGAAAAGTTCTTGTATTTGAAGATAAAATCTTTTTGCTTTGAAGAAGAAAGATCCAGCTGAATGAAATAAGTTCATTGGATGAAAACCAACAAAAATTGACAAGAACCACGAAAAGTTCTTGTATTTTAAGATAAAATCTGACGCTAATAAAGAAAAAACTTCTCGCTCGCTGAAATATGTTCATTTGCTGAAAAGCAACAAAACCACGAAAAGTTCTTGCATTTGAAGATAAAATCTATTTGCTTTCAAGAAGAAAGATCTTGCTGACTGAAATAAGTTCATTGGATGAAAACCAACAAAAATTGACAAGAACCACGAAAAGTTCTTGTATTTTAAGCTAAAATCTGACCCTTTGAAAGAAAAAACTTCTCGCTCGCTGAAATATGTTCATTTGCTGAAAATCAACAAAACCACGAAAAGTTCTTGTATTTGAAGATAAAATCTTTTTGCTTTAAAGAAGAAAGATCTAGCTGACTGAAATAAGTTCATTGAATGAAAGCAACAAAAATTGACAAGAACCACGAAAAGTTCTTGTATTTTAAGATAAAATCTGACGCGATTAAAGAAAAAACTTCTCCCTCGCTGAAATATGTTCATTTGCTGAAAATCAACAAAACCACGAAAAGTTCTTGTATTTGAAGATAAAATCTTTTTGCTTTGAAGAAGAAAGATCGAGCTGACTGAAATAAGTTCATAAGATGAAAACCAACAAAAATTGACAAGAACCACGAAAAGTTCTTGTATTTTAAGATAAAATCTGACGCTATTAAAGAAAAAACGTCTCGCTCGCTGAAATATGTTAATTTGCTGAAAATCAACAAAACCACGAAATGTTCTTGTATTTGAAGATAAAATCTTTTTGCTTTGAAGAAGAAAGATCTAGCTGAATGAAATAAGTTCATCAGATGAAAACCAACAAAAATTGACAAGAACCACGAAAAGTTCTTGTATTTTAAGATAAAATCTTACGCTATTAAAGAAAAAACTTCCAGCTCGCTGAAATATGTTCATTTGCTGAAAATCAACAAAACCACGAAAAGTTCTTGTATTTGAAGATAAAATCTTTTTGCTTTCAAGAAGAAAGATCCAGCTGACTGAAATAAGTTCATTGGATGAAAACCAACAAAAATTGACAAGAACCACGAAAAGTTCTTGTATTTTAAGATAAAATCTGACGCTAATAAAGAAAAAACTTCTCGCTCGCTGAAATATGTTCATTTGCTGAAAAGCAACAAACCAACGAAAAGTTCTTGCATTTGAAGATAAAATCTTTTTGCTTTCAAGAAGAAAGATCTTGCTGACTGAAATAAGTTCATTGGATGAAAACCAACAAAAATTGACAAGAACCACGAAAAGTTCTTGTATTTTAAGCTAAAATCTGAAGCTTTTAAAGAAAAAACTTCTCGCTCGCTGAAATATGTTCATTTGCTGAAAATCAACAAAACCACGAAAAGTTCTTGTATTTGAAGATAAAATCTTTTTGCTTTGAAGAAGAAAGATCTCGCTGACTGAAATAAGTTTATGGGATGAAAACCAACAAAAATTGACAAGAACCACGAAATGTTCTTGTATTTTAAGATAAAATCTGACGCTATTAAAGAAAAAACTTCTCCCTCGCTGAAATATGTTCAATTGCTGAAAATCAACAAAACCACGAAAAGTTCTTGTATTTGAAGATAAAATCTTTTTGCTTTAAAGAAGAAACATCCAGCTGACTGAAATAAGTTCATTGGATGAAAGCCAACAAAAATTGACAAGAACCACGAAAAGTTCTTGTATTTTAAGATAAAATCTGACGCGATTAAAGAAAAAACTTCTCGCTCGCTGAAAGATGTTCATTTGCTGAAAATCAACAAAACCACGAAAAGTTCTTGTATTTGAAGATAAAATCTTTTTGCTTTGAAGAAGAAAGATCCAGCTGACTGAAATAAGTTCATTGGATGAAAACCAACAAAAATTGACAAGAACCACGAAAAGTTCTTGTATTTTAAGATAAAATCTGACGCTAATAAAGAAAAAACTTCTCGCTCGCTGAAATATGTTCATTTGCTGAAAAGCAACAAAACCACGAAAAGTTCTTGTATTTGAAGATAAAATCTTTTTGCTTTCAAGAAGAAAGATCTCGCTGACTGAAATAAGTTTATGGGATGAAAGCCAACAAAAATTGACAAGAACCACGAAAAGTTCTTGTATTTTAAGATAAAATCTGACGCTTTTAAAGAAAAAACTTCTCCCTCGCTGAAATATGTTCATTTGCTGAAAATCAACAAAACCACGAAAAGTTCTTGTATTTGAAGATAAAATCTTTTTGCTTTGAAGAAGAAAGATCTTGCTGACTGAAATAAGTTCATTGGATGAAAACCAACAAAAATTGACAAGAACCACGAAAAGTTCTTGTATTTTAAGCTAAAATCTGACGCTTTTAAAGAAAAAACTTCTCGCTCGCTGAAATATGTTCATTTGCTGAAAATCAACAAAACCACGAAAAGTTCTTGTATTTGAAGATAAAATCTTTTTGCTTTGAAGAAGAAAGATCTAGCTGACTGAAATAAGTTCATTGGATGAAAGCCAACAAAAATTGACAAGAACCACGAAAAGTTCTTGTATTTTAAGATAAAATCTGACGCGATTAAAGAAAAAACTTCTGCCTCGCTGAAATATGTTCATTTGCTGAAAATCAACAAAACCACGAAAAGTTCTTGTATTTGAAGATAAAATCTTTTTGCTTTGAAGAAGAAAGATCTAGCTGACTGAAATAAGTTCATAAGATGAAAACCAACAAAAATTGACAAGAACCACGAAAAGTTCTTGTATTTTAAGATAAAATCAGACGCTATTAAAGAAAAAACGTCTCGCTCGCTGAAATATGTTCATTTGCTGAAAATCAACAAAACCACGAAATGTTCTTGTATTTGAAGATAAAATCTTTTTGCTTAAAAGAAGAAAGATCTAGCTGACTGAAATAAGTTCATTGGATGAAACCAACAAAAATTGACAAGAACCACGAAAAGTTCTTGTATTTTAAGCTAAAATCTGACGTTTTTAAAGAAAAAACTTCTCGCTCGCTGAAATATGTTCATTTGCTGAAAATCAACAAAACCACGAAAAGTTCTTGTATTTGAAGATAAAATCTTTTTGCTTTGAAGAAGAAAGATCTCGCTGACTGAAATAAGTTTATGGGTTGAAAAACAACAAAAATTGACAAGAACCACGAAAAGTTCTTGTATTTTAAGATAAAATCTGACGCTATTAAAGAAAAAACTTCCAGCTCGCTGAAATATGTTCATTTGCTGAAAATCAACAAAACCACGAAAAGTTCTTGTATTTGAAGATAAAATCTTTTTGCTTGAAAGAAGAAAGATCCAGCTGACTGAAATAAGTTCATTGGATGAAAGCCAACAAAAATTGACAAGAACCACGAAAAGTTCTTGTATTTTAAGATAAAATCTGACGCGACTAAAGAAAAAACTTCTCGCTCGCTGAAAGATGTTCATTTGCTGAAAATCAACAAAACCACGAAAAGTTCTTGTATTTGAAGATAAAATCTTTTTGCTTTGAAGAAGAAAGATCCAGCTGAATGAAATAAGTTCATTGGATGAAAACCAACAAAAATTGACAAGAACCACGAAAAGTTCTTGTATTTTAAGATAAAATCTGACGCTTATAAAGAAAAAACTTCTCGCTCGCTGAAATATGTTCATTTGCTGAAAAGCAACAAAACCACGAAAAGTTCTTGCATTTGAAGATTAAAATCTATTTGCTTTCAAGAAGAAAGATCTTGCTGACTGAAATAAGTTCATTGGATGAAAACCAACAAAAATTGACAAGAACCACGAAAAGTTCTTGTATTTTAAGCTAAAATCTGGCCCTTTGAAAGAAAAAACTTCTCGCTCGCTGAAATATGTCCATTTGCTGAAAATCAACAAAACCACGAAAAGTTCTTGTATTTGAAGATAAAATCTTTTTGCTTTAAAGAAGAAAGATCTAGCTGACTGAAATAAGTTCATTGAATGAAAGCAACAAAAATTGACAAGAACCACGAAAAGTTCTTGTATTTATGATAAAATCTGACGCAATTAAAGAAAAAACTTCTCCCTCGCTGAAATATGTTCATTTGCTGAAAATCAACAAAACCACGAAAAGTTCTTGTATTTGAAGATAAAATCTTTTTGCTTTGAAGAAGAAAGATCGAGCTGACTGAAATAAGTTCATAAGATGAAAACCAACAAAAATTGACAAGAACCACGAAAAGTTCTTGTATTTTAAGATAAAATCTGACGCTATTAAAGAAAAAACGTCTCGCTCGCTGAAATATGTTAATTTGCTGAAAATCAACAAAACCACGAAATGTTCTTGTATTTGAAGATAAAATCTTTTTGCTTTGAAGAAGAAAGATCTAGCTGAATGAAATAAGTTCATCAGATGAAAACCAACAAAAATTGACAAGAACCACGAAAAGTTCTTGTATTTTAAGATAAAATCTTACGCTATTAAAGAAAAAACTTCCAGCTCGCTGAAATATGTTCATTTGCTGAAAATCAACAAAACCACGAAAAGTTCTTGTATTTGAAGATAAAATCTTTTTGCTTTCAAGAAGAAAGATCCAGCTGACTGAAATAAGTTCATTGGATGAAAACCAACAAAAATTGACAAGAACCACGAAAAGTTCTTGTATTTTAAGATAAAATCTGACGCTAATAAAGAAAAAACTTCTCGCTCGCTGAAATATGTTCATTTGCTGAAAAGCAACAAACCAACGAAAAGTTCTTGCATTTGAAGATAAAATCTTTTTGCTTTCAAGAAGAAAGATCTTGCTGACTGAAATAAGTTCATTGGATGAAAACCAACAAAAATTGACAAGAACCACGAAAAGTTCTTGTATTTTAAGCTAAAATCTGAAGCTTTTAAAGAAAAAACTTCTCGCTCGCTGAAATATGTTCATTTGCTGAAAATCAACAAAACCACGAAAAGTTCTTGTATTTGAAGATAAAATCTTTTTGCTTTGAAGAAGAAAGATCTCGCTGACTGAAATAAGTTTATGGGATGAAAACCAACAAAAATTGACAAGAACCACGAAAAGTTCTTGTATTTTAAGATAAAATCTGACGCTATTAAAGAAAAAACTTCTCCCTCGCTGAAATATGTTCATTTGCTGAAAATCAACAAAACCACGAAAAGTTCTTGTATTTGAAGATAAAATCTTTTTGCTTTAAAGAAGAAACATCCAGCTGACTGAAATAAGTTCATTGGATGAAAGCCAACAAAAATTGACAAGTACCACGAAAAGTTCTTGTATTTTAAGATAAAATCTGACGCTAATAAAGAAAAAACTTCTCGCTCGCTGAAATATGTTCATTTGCTGAAAAGCAACAAAACCACGAAAAGTTCTTGTATTTGAAGATAAAATCTTTTTGCTTTCAAGAAGAAAGATCTCGCTGACTGAAATAAGTTTATGGGATGAAAGCCAACAAAAATTGACAAGAACCACGAAAAGTTCTTGTATTTTAAGATAAAATCTGACGCTTTTAAAGAAAAAACTTCTCGCTCGCTGAAAGATGTTCATTTGCTGAAAAGCAACAAAACCACGAAAAGTTCTTGCATTTGAAGATAAAATCTTTTTGCTTTCAAGAAGAAAGATCTTGCTGACTGAAACAAGTTCATTGGATGAAAACCAACAAAAATTGACAAGAACCACGAAAAGTTCTTGTATTTTAAGATAAAATCTGACGCGATTAAAGAAAAAACTTCTCCCTCGCTGAAATATGTTCATTTGCTGAAAATCAACAAAACCACGAAAAGTTCTTGTATTTGAAGATAAAATCTTTTTGCTTTGAAGAAGAAAGATCGAGCTGACTGAAATAAGTTCATAAGATGAAAACCAACAAAAATTGACAAGAACCACGAAAAGTTCTTGTATTTTAAGATAAAATCTGACGCTTTTAAAGAAAAAACTTCTCCCTCGCTGAAATATGTTCATTTGCTGAAAATCAACAAAACCACGAAAAGTTCTTGTATTTGAAGATAAAATCTTTTTGCTTTGAAGAAGAAAGATCTTGCTGACTGAAATAAGTTCATTGGATGAAAACCAACAAAAATTGACAAGAACCACGAAAAGTTCTTGTATTTTAAGCTAAAATCTGACGCTTTTAAAGAAAAAACTTCTCGCTCGCTGAAATATGTTCATTTGCTGAAAATCAACAAAACCACGAAAAGTTCTTGTATTTGAAGATAAAATCTTTTTGCTTTGAAGAAGAAAGATCTCGCTGACTGAAATAAGTTTATGGGTTGAAAAACAACAAAAATTGACAAGAACCACGAAAAGTTCTTGTATTTTAAGATAAAATCAGACGCTATTAAAGAAAAAACTTCTCCCTCGCTGAAATATGTTCATTTGCTGAAAATCAACAAAACCACGAAAAGTTCTTGTATTTGAAGATAAAATCTTTTTGCTTTAAAGAAGAAAGATCCAGCTGACTGAAATAAGTTCATTGGATGAAAGCCAACAAAAATTGACAAGAACCACGAAAAGTTCTTGTATTTTAAGATAAAATCTGACGCGACTAAAGAAAAAACTTCTCGCTCGCTGAAAGATGTTCATTTGCTGAAAATCAACAAAACCACGAAAAGTTCTTGTATTTGAAGATAAAATCTTTTTGCTTTGAAGAAGAAAGATCCAGCTGAATGAAATAAGTTCATTGGATGAAAACCAACAAAAATTGACAAGAACCACGAAAAGTTCTTGTATTTTAAGATAAAATCTGACGCTAATAAAGAAAAAAGTTCTCGCTCGCTGAAATATGTTCATTTGCTGAAAAGCAACAAAACCACGAAAAGTTCTTGCATTTGAAGATAAAATCTATTTGCTTTCAAGAAGAAAGATCTTGCTGACTGAAATAAGTTCATTGGATGAAAACCAACAAAAATTGACAAGAACCACGAAAAGTTCTTGTATTTTAAGCTAAAATCTGACCCTTTGAAAGAAAAAACTTCTCGCTCGCTGAAATATGTTCATTTGCTGAAAATCAACAAAACCACGAAAAGTTCTTGTATTTGAAGATAAAATCTTTTTGCTTTAAAGAAGAAAGATCTAGCTGACTGAAATAAGTTCATTGAATGAAAGCAACAAAAATTGACAAGAACCACGAAAAGTTCTTGTATTTTAAGATAAAATCTGACGCGACGAAAAAAAAAACTTCTCGCTCGCTGAAAGATGTTCATTTGCTGAAATTCAACAAAACCACGAAAAGTTCTTGTATTTGAAGATAAAATCTTTTTGCTTTGAAGAAGAAAGATCTCGCTGACTGAAATAAGTTTATGGGTTGAAAAACAACAAAAATTGACAAGAACCACGAAAAGTTCTTGTATTTTAAGATAAAATCTGACGCGATTAAAGAAAAAACTTCTCCCTCGCTGAAATATGTTCATTTGCTGAAAATCAACAAAACCACGAAAAGTTCTTGTATTTGAAGATAAAATCTTTTTGCTTTGAAGAAGAAAGATCGAGCTGACTGAAATAAGTTCATAAGATGAAAACCAACAAAAATTGACAAGAACCACGAAAAGTTCTTGTATTTTAAGATAAAATCTGACGCTTTTAAAGAAAAAACTTCTCCCTCGCTGAAATATGTTCATTTGCTGAAAATCAACAAAACCACGAAAAGTTCTTGTATTTGAAGATAAAATCTTTTTGCTTTGAAGAAGAAAGATCTTGCTGACTGAAATAAGTTCATTGGATGAAAACCAACAAAAATTGACAAGAACCACGAAAAGTTCTTGTATTTTAAGCTAAAATCTGACGCTTTTAAAGAAAAAACTTCTCGCTCGCTGAAATATGTTCATTTGCTGAAAATCAACAAAACCACGAAAAGTTCTTGTATTTGAAGATAAAATCTTTTTGCTTTGAAGAAGAAAGATCTAGCTGACTGAAATAAGTTCATTGGATGAAAGCCAACAAAAATTGACAAGAACCACGAAAAGTTCTTGTATTTTAAGATAAAATCTGACGCTTTTAAAGAAAAAACTTCTCGCTCGCTGAAATATGTTCATTTGCTGAAAATCAACAAAACCACGAAAAGTTCTTGTATTTGAAGATAAAATCTTTTTGCTTTGAAGAAGAAAGATCTCGCTGACTGAAATAAGTTTATGGGTTGAAAAACAACAAAAATTGACAAGAACCACGAAAAGTTCTTGTATTTTAAGATAAAATCTGACGCTATTAAAGAAAAAACTTCTCCCTCGCTGAAATATGTTCATTTGCTGAAAATCAACAAAACCACGAAAAGTTCTTGTATTTGAAGATAAAATCTTTTTGCTTGAAAGAAGAAAGATCCAGCTGACTGAAATAAGTTCATTGGATGAAAGCCAACAAAAATTGACAAGAACCACGAAAAGTTCTTGTATTTTAAGATAAAATCTGACGCGACTAAAGAAAAAACTTCTCGCTCGCTGAAAGATGTTCATTTGCTGAAAATCAACAAAACCACGAAAAGTTCTTGTATTTGAAGATAAAATCTTTTTGCTTTGAAGAAGAAAGATCCAGCTGAATGAAATAAGTTCATTGGATGAAAACCAACAAAAATTGACAAGAACCACGAAAAGTTCTTGTATTTTAAGATAAAATCTGACGCTAATAAAGAAAAAACTTCTCGCTCGCTGAAATATGTTCATTTGCTGAAAAGCAACAAAACCACGAAAAGTTCTTGCATTTGAAGATTAAAATCTATTTGCTTTCAAGAAGAAAGATCTTGCTGACTGAAATAAGTTCATTGGATGAAAACCAACAAAAATTGACAAGAACCACGAAAAGTTCTTGTATTTTAAGCTAAAATCTGACCCTTTGAAAGAAAAAACTTCTCGCTCGCTGAAATATGTTCATTTGCTGAAAATCAACAAAACCACGAAAAGTTCTTGTATTTGAAGATAAAATCTTTTTGCTTGAAAGAAGAAAGATCCAGCTGACTGAAATAAGTTCATTGAATGAAAGCAACAAAAATTGACAAGAACCATGAAAAGTTCTTGTATTTATGATAAAATCTGACGCAATTAAAGAAAAAACTTCTCCCTCGCTGAAATATGTTCATTTGCTGAAAATCAACAAAACCACGAAAAGTTCTTGTATTTGAAGATAAAATCTTTTTGCTTTGAAGAAGAAAGATCGAGCTGACTGAAATAACTTCATAAGATGAAAACCAACAAAAATTGACAAGAACCACGAAAAGTTCTTGTATTTTAAGATAAAATCTGACGCTATTAAAGAAAAAACGTCTCGCTCGCTGAAATATGTTAATTTGCTGAAAATCAACAAAACCACGAAATGTTCTTGTATTTGAAGATAAAATCTTTTTGCTTTGAAGAAGAAAGATCTAGCTGAATGAAATAAGTTCATCAGATGAAAACCAACAAAAATTGACAAGAACCACGAAAAGTTCTTGTATTTTAAGATAAAATCTTACGCTATTAAAGAAAAAACTTCCAGCTCGCTGAAATATGTTCATTTGCTGAAAATCAACAAAACCACGAAAAGTTCTTGTATTTGAAGATAAAATCTTTTTGCTTTCAAGAAGAAAGATCGAGCTGACTGAAATAACTTCATAAGATGAAAACCAACAAAAATTGACAAGAACCACGAAAAGTTCTTGTATTTTAAGATAAAATCTGACGCTATTAAAGAAAAAACGTCTCGCTCGCTGAAATATGTTAATTTGCTGAAAATCAACAAAACCACGAAATGTTCTTGTATTTGAAGATAAAATCTTTTTGCTTTGAAGAAGAAAGATCTAGCTGAATGAAATAAGTTCATCAGATGAAAACCAACAAAAATTGACAAGAACCACGAAAAGTTCTTGTATTTTAAGATAAAATCTTACGCTATTAAAGAAAAAACTTCCAGCTCGCTGAAATATGTTCATTTGCTGAAAATCAACAAAACCACGAAAAGTTCTTGTATTTGAAGATAAAATCTTTTTGCTTTCAAGAAGAAAGATCCAGCTGACTGAAATAAGTTCATTGGATGAAAACCAACAAAAATTGACAAGAACCACGAAAAGTTCTTGTATTTTAAGATAAAATCTGACGCTAATAAAGAAAAAACTTCTCGCTCGCTGAAATATGTTCATTTGCTGAAAAGCAACAAACCAACGAAAAGTTCTTGCATTTGAAGATAAAATCTTTTTGCTTTCAAGAAGAAAGATCTTGCTGACTGAAATAAGTTCATTGGATGAAAACCAACAAAAATTGACAAGAACCACGAAAAGTTCTTGTATTTTAAGCTAAAATCTGAAGCTTTTAAAGAAAAAACTTCTCGCTCGCTGAAATATGTTCATTTGCTGAAAATCAACAAAACCACGAAAAGTTCTTGTATTTGAAGATAAAATCTTTTTGCTTTGAAGAAGAAAGATCTCGCTGACTGAAATAAGTTTATGGGATGAAAACCAACAAAAATTGACAAGAACCACGAAAAGTTCTTGTATTTTAAGATAAAATCTGACGCTATTAAAGAAAAAACTTCTCCCTCGCTGAAATACGTTCATTTGCTGAAAATCAACAAAACCACGAAAAGTTCTTGTATTTGAAGATAAAATCTTTTTGCTTTAAAGAAGAAACATCCAGCTGACTGAAATAAGTTCATTGGATGAAAGCCAACAAAAATTGACAAGAACCACGAAAAGTTCTTGTATTTTAAGATAAAATCTGACGCTAATAAAGAAAAAACTTCTCGCTCGCTGAAATATGTTCATTTGCTGAAAAGCAACAAAACCACGAAAAGTTCTTGTATTTGAAGATAAAATCTTTTTGCTTTCAAGAAGAAAGATCTCGCTGACTGAAATAAGTTTGTGGGATGAAAGCCAACAAAAATTGACAAGAACCACGAAAAGTTCTTGTATTTTAAGATAAAATCTGACGCTTTTAAAGAAAAAGCTTCTCGCTCGCTGAAAGATGTTCATTTGCTGAAAAGCAACAAAACCACGAAAAGTTCTTGCATTTGAAGATAAAATCTTTTTGCTTTCAAGAAGAAAGATCTTGCTGACTGAAACAAGTTCATTGGATGAAAACCAACAAAAATTGACAAGAACCACGAAAAGTTCTTGTATTTTAAGATAAAATCTGACGCGATTAAAGAAAAAACTTCTCCCTCGCTGAAATATGTTCATTTGCTGAAAATCAACAAAACCACGAAAAGTTCTTGTATTTGAAGATAAAATCTTTTTGCTTTGAAGAAGAAAGATCGAGCTGACTGAAATAAGTTCATAAGATGAAAACCAACAAAAATTGACAAGAACCACGAAAAGTTCTTGTATTTTAAGATAAAATCTGACGCTTTTAAAGAAAAAACTTCTCCCTCGCTGAAATATGTTCATTTGCTGAAAATCAACAAAACCACGAAAAGTTCTTGTATTTGAAGATAAAATCTTTTTGCTTTGAAGAAGAAAGATCTTGCTGACTGAAATAAGTTCATTGGATGAAAACCAACAAAAATTGACAAGAACCACGAAAAGTTCTTGTATTTTAAGCTAAAATCTGACGCTTTTAAAGAAAAAACTTCTCGCTCGCTGAAATATGTTCATTTGCTGAAAATCAACAAAACCACGAAAAGTTCTTGTATTTGAAGATAAAATCTTTTTGCTTTGAAGAAGAAAGATCTCGCTGACTGAAATAAGTTTATGGGTTGAAAAACAACAAAAATTGACAAGAACCACGAAAAGTTCTTGTATTTTAAGATAAAATCAGACGCTATTAAAGAAAAAACTTCTCCCTCGCTGAAATATGTTCATTTGCTGAAAATCAACAAAACCACGAAAAGTTCTTGTATTTGAAGATAAAATCTTTTTGCTTTAAAGAAGAAAGATCCAGCTGACTGAAATAAGTTCATTGGATGAAAGCCAACAAAAATTGACAAGAACCACGAAAAGTTCTTGTATTTTAAGATAAAATCTGACGCGACTAAAGAAAAAACTTCTCGCTCGCTGAAAGATGTTCATTTGCTGAAAATCAACAAAACCACGAAAAGTTCTTGTATTTGAAGATAAAATCTTTTTGCTTTGAAGAAGAAAGATCCAGCTGAATGAAATAAGTTCATTGGATGAAAACCAACAAAAATTGACAAGAACCACGAAAAGTTCTTGTATTTTAAGATAAAATCTGACGCTAATAAAGAAAAAACTTCTCGCTCGCTGAAATATGTTCATTTGCTGAAAAGCAACAAAACCACGAAAAGTTCTTGCATTTGAAGATAAAATCTATTTGCTTTCAAGAAGAAAGATCTTGCTGACTGAAATAAGTTCATTGGATGAAAACCAACAAAAATTGACAAGAACCACGAAAAGTTCTTGTATTTTAGCTAAAATCTGACCCTTTGAAAGAAAAAACTTCTCGCTCGCTGAAATATGTTCATTTGCTGAAAATCAACAAAACCACGAAAAGTTCTTGTATTTGAAGATAAAATCTTTTTGCTTTAAAGAAGAAAGATCTAGCTGACTGAAATAAGTTCATTGAATGAAAGCAACAAAAATTGACAAGAACCACGAAAAGTTCTTGTATTTTAAGATAAAATCTGACGCGACGAAAGAAAAAACTTCTCGCTCGCTGAAAGATGTTCATTTGCTGAAATTCAACAAAACCACGAAAAGTTCTTGTATTTGAAGATAAAATCTTTTTGCTTTGAAGAAGAAAGATCTCGCTGACTGAAATAAGTTTATGGGTTGAAAAACAACAAAAATTGACAAGAACCACGAAAAGTTCTTGTATTTTAAGATAAAATCTGACGCGATTAAAGAAAAAACTTCTCCCTCGCTGAAATATGTTCATTTGCTGAAAATCAACAAAACCACGAAAAGTTCTTGTATTTGAAGATAAAATCTTTTTGCTTTGAAGAAGAAAGATCTTGCTGACTGAAATAAGTTCATTGGATGAAAACCAACAAAAATTGACAAGAACCACGAAAAGTTCTTGTATTTTAAGCTAAAATCTGACGCTTTTAAAGAAAAAAACTTCTCGCTCGCTGAAATATGTTCATTTGCTGAAAATCAACAAAACCACGAAAAGTTCTTGTATTTGAAGATAAAATCTTTTTGCTTTGAAGAAGAAAGATCTAGCTGACTGAAATAAGTTCATTGGATGAAAGCCAACAAAAATTGACAAGAACCACGAAAAGTTCTTGTATTTTAAGATAAAATCTGACGCTTTTAAAGAAAAAACTTCTCGCTCGCTGAAATATGTTCATTTGCTGAAAATCAACAAAACCACGAAAAGTTCTTGTATTTGAAGATAAAATCTTTTTGCTTTGAAGAAGAAAGATCTCGCTGACTGAAATAAGTTTATGGGTTGAAAAACAACAAAAATTGACAAGAACCACGAAAAGTTCTTGTATTTTAAGATAAAATCTGACGCTATTAAAGAAAAAACTTCTCCCTCGCTGAAATATGTTCATTTGCTGAAAATCAACAAAACCACGAAAAGTTCTTGTATTTGAAGATAAAATCTTTTTGCTTTAAAGAAGAAAGATCCAGCTGACTGAAATAAGTTCATTGGATGAAAGCCAACAAAAATTGACAAGAACCACGAAAAGTTCTTGTATTTTAAGATAAAATCTGACGCGACTAAAGAAAAAACTTCTCGCTCGCTGAAAGATGTTCATTTGCTGAAAATCAACAAAACCACGAAAAGTTCTTGTATTTGAAGATAAAATCTTTTTGCTTTGAAGAAGAAAGATCCAGCTGAATGAAATAAGTTCATTGGATGAAAACCAACAAAAATTGACAAGAACCACGAAAAGTTCTTGTATTTTAAGATAAAATCTGACGCTAATAAAGAAAAAACTTCTCGCTCGCTGAAATATGTTCATTTGCTGAAAAGCAACAAAACCACGAAAAGTTCTTGCATTTGAAGATAAAATCTATTTGCTTTCAAGAAGAAAGATCTTGCTGACTGAAATAAGTTCATTGGATGAAAACCAACAAAAATTGACAAGAACCACGAAAAGTTCTTGTATTTTAAGCTAAAATCTGACCCTTTGAAAGAAAAAACTTCTCGCTCGCTGAAATATGTTCATTTGCTGAAAATCAACAAAACCACGAAAAGTTCTTGTATTTGAAGATAAAATCTTTTTGCTTTAAAGAAGAAAGATCTAGCTGACTGAAATAAGTTCATTGAATGAAAGCAACAAAAATTGACAAGAACCACGAAAAGTTCTTGTATTTTAAGATAAAATCTGACGCGATTAAAGAAAAAACTTCTCCCTCGCTGAAATATGTTCATTTGCTGAAAATCAACAAAACCACGAAAAGTTCTTGTATTTGAAGATAAAATCTTTTTGCTTTGAAGAAGAAAGATCGAGCTGACTGAAATAAGTTCATAAGATGAAAACCAACAAAAATTGACAAGAACCACGAAAAGTTCTTGTATTTTAAGATAAAATCTGACGCTATTAAAGAAAAAACGTCTCGCTCGCTGAAATATGTTAATTTGCTGAAAATCAACAAAACCACGAAATGTTCTTGTATTTGAAGATAAAATCTTTTTGCTTTGAAGAAGAAAGATCTAGCTGAATGAAATAAGTTCATCAGATGAAAACCAACAAAAATTGACAAGAACCACGAAAAGTTCTTGTATTTTAAGATAAAATCTTACGCTATTAAAGAAAAAACTTCCAGCTCGCTGAAATATGTTCATTTGCTGAAAATCAACAAAACCACGAAAAGTTCTTGTATTTGAAGATAAAATCTTTTTGCTTTCAAGAAGAAAGATCCAGCTGACTGAAATAAGTTCATTGGATGAAAACCAACAAAAATTGACAAGAACCACGAAAAGTTCTTGTATTTTAAGATAAAATCTGACGCTAATAAAGAAAAAACTTCTCGCTCGCTGAAATATGTTCATTTGCTGAAAAGCAACAAACCAACGAAAAGTTCTTGCATTTGAAGATAAAATCTTTTTGCTTTCAAGAAGAAAGATCTTGCTGACTGAAATAAGTTCATTGGATGAAAACCAACAAAAATTGACAAGAACCACGAAAAGTTCTTGTATTTTAAGCTAAAATCTGAAGCTTTTAAAGAAAAAACTTCTCGCTCGCTGAAATATGTTCATTTGCTGAAAATCAACAAAACCACGAAAAGTTCTTGTATTTGAAGATAAAATCTTTTTGCTTTGAAGAAGAAAGATCTCGCTGACTGAAATAAGTTTATGGGATGAAAACCAACAAAAATTGACAAGAACCACGAAAAGTTCTTGTATTTTAAGATAAAATCTGACGCTATTAAAGAAAAAACTTCTCCCTCGCTGAAATATGTTCATTTGCTGAAAATCAACAAAACCACGAAAAGTTCTTGTATTTGAAGATAAAATCTTTTTGCTTTAAAGAAGAAACATCCAGCTGACTGAAATAAGTTCATTGGATGAAAGCCAACAAAAATTGACAAGAACCACGAAAAGTTCTTGTATTTTAAGATAAAATCTGACGCGATTAAAGAAAAAACTTCTCGCTCGCTGAAAGATGTTCATTTGCTGAAAATCAACAAAACCACGAAAAGTTCTTGTATTTGAAGATAAAATCTTTTTGCTTTGAAGAAGAAAGATCCAGCTGACTGAAATAAGTTCATTGGATGAAAACCAACAAAAATTGACAAGAACCACGAAAAGTTCTTGTATTTTAAGATAAAATCTGACGCTAATAAAGAAAAAACTTCTCGCTCGCTGAACTATGTTCATTTGCTGAAAAGCAACAAAACCACGAAAAGTTCTTGTATTTGAAGATAAAATCTTTTTGCTTTCAAGAAGAAAGATCTCGCTGACTGAAATAAGTTTATGGGATGAAAGCCAACAAAAATTGACAAGAACCACGAAAAGTTCTTGTATTTTAAGATAAAATCTGACGCTTTTAAAGAAAAAGCTTCTCGCTCGCTGAAAGATGTTCATTTGCTGAAAAGCAACAAAACCACGAAAAGTTCTTGCATTTGAAGATAAAATCTTTTTGCTTTCAAGAAGAAAGATCTTGCTGACTGAAACAAGTTCATTGGATGAAAACCAACAAAAATTGACAAGAACCACGAAAAGTTCTTGTATTTTAAGATAAAATCTGACGCGATTAAAGAAAAAACTTCTCCCTCGCTGAAATATGTTCATTTGCTGAAAATCAACAAAACCACGAAAAGTTCTTGTATTTGAAGATAAAATCTTTTTGCTTTGAAGAAGAAAGATCGAGCTGACTGAAATAAGTTCATAAGATGAAAACCAACAAAAATTGACAAGAACCACGAAAAGTTCTTGTATTTTAAGATAAAATCTGACGCTTTTAAAGAAAAAACTTCTCCCTCGCTGAAATATGTTCATTTGCTGAAAATCAACAAAACCACGAAAAGTTCTTGTATTTGAAGATAAAATCTTTTTGCTTTGAAGAAGAAAGATCTTGCTGACTGAAATAAGTTCATTGGATGAAAACCAACAAAAATTGACAAGAACCACGAAAAGTTCTTGTATTTTAAGCTAAAATCTGACGCTTTTAAAGAAAAAACTTCTCGCTCGCTGAAATATGTTCATTTGCTGAAAATCAACAAAACCACGAAAAGTTCTTGTATTTGAAGATAAAATCTTTTTGCTTTGAAGAAGAAAGATCTAGCTGACTGAAATAAGTTCATTGGATGAAAGCCAACAAAAATTGACAAGAACCACGAAAAGTTCTTGTATTTTAAGATAAAATCTGACGCTTTTAAAGAAAAAACTTCTCGCTCGCTGAAATATGTTCATTTGCTGAAAATCAACAAAACCACGAAAAGTTCTTGTATTTGAAGATAAAATCTTTTTGCTTTGAAGAAGAAAGATCTCGCTGACTGAAATAAGTTTATGGGTTGAAAAACAACAAAAATTGACAAGAACCACGAAAAGTTCTTGTATTTTAAGATAAAATCTGACGCTATTAAAGAAAAAACTTCTCCCTCGCTGAAATATGTTCATTTGCTGAAAATCAACAAAACCACGAAAAGTTCTTGTATTTGAAGATAAAATCTTTTTGCTTTAAAGAAGAAAGATCCAGCTGACTGAAATAAGTTCATTGGATGAAAGCCAACAAAAATTGACAAGAACCACGAAAAGTTCTTGTATTTTAAGATAAAATCTGACGCGACTAAAGAAAAAACTTCTCGCTCGCTGAAAGATGTTCATTTGCTGAAAATCAACAAAACCACGAAAAGTTCTTGTATTTGAAGATAAAATCTTTTTGCTTTGAAGAAGAAAGATCCAGCTGAATGAAATAAGTTCATTGGATGAAAACCAACAAAAATTGACAAGAACCACGAAAAGTTCTTGTATTTTAAGATAAAATCTGACGCTAATAAAGAAAAAACTTCTCGCTCGCTGAAATATGTTCATTTGCTGAAAAGCAACAAAACCACGAAAAGTTCTTGCATTTGAAGATAAAATCTATTTGCTTTCAAGAAGAAAGATCTTGCTGACTGAAATAAGTTCATTGGATGAAAACCAACAAAAATTGACAAGAACCACGAAAAGTTCTTGTATTTTAAGCTAAAATCTGACCCTTTGAAAGAAAAAACTTCTCGCTCGCTGAAATATGTTCATTTGCTGAAAATCAACAAAACCACGAAAAGTTCTTGTATTTGAAGATAAAATCTTTTTGCTTTAAAGAAGAAAGATCTAGCTGACTGAAATAAGTTCATTGAATGAAAGCAACAAAAATTGACAAGAACCACGAAAAGTTCTTGTATTTTAAGATAAAATCTGACGCGATTAAAGAAAAAACTTCTCCCTCGCTGAAATATGTTCATTTGCTGAAAATCAACAAAACCACGAAAAGTTCTTGTATTTGAAGATAAAATCTTTTTGCTTTGAAGAAGAAAGATCGAGCTGACTGAAATAAGTTCATAAGATGAAAACCAACAAAAATTGACAAGAACCACGAAAAGTTCTTGTATTTTAAGATAAAATCTGACGCTATTAAAGAAAAAACGTCTCGCTCGCTGAAATATGTTAATTTGCTGAAAATCAACAAAACCACGAAATGTTCTTGTATTTGAAGATAAAATCTTTTTGCTTTGAAGAAGAAAGATCTAGCTGAATGAAATAAGTTCATCAGATGAAAACCAACAAAAATTGACAAGAACCACGAAAAGTTCTTGTATTTTAAGATAAAATCTTACGCTATTAAAGAAAAAACTTCCAGCTCGCTGAAATATGTTCATTTGCTGAAAATCAACAAAACCACGAAAAGTTCTTGTATTTGAAGATAAAATCTTTTTGCTTTCAAGAAGAAAGATCCAGCTGACTGAAATAAGTTCATTGGATGAAAACCAACAAAAATTGACAAGAACCACGAAAAGTTCTTGTATTTTAAGATAAAATCTGACGCTAATAAAGAAAAAACTTCTCGCTCGCTGAAATATGTTCATTTGCTGAAAAGCAACAAACCAACGAAAAGTTCTTGCATTTGAAGATAAAATCTTTTTGCTTTCAAGAAGAAAGATCTTGCTGACTGAAATAAGTTCATTGGATGAAAACCAACAAAAATTGACAAGAACCACGAAAAGTTCTTGTATTTTAAGCTAAAATCTGAAGCTTTTAAAGAAAAAACTTCTCGCTCGCTGAAATATGTTCATTTGCTGAAAATCAACAAAACCACGAAAAGTTCTTGTATTTGAAGATAAAATCTTTTTGCTTTGAAGAAGAAAGATCTCGCTGACTGAAATAAGTTTATGGGATGAAAACCAACAAAAATTGACAAGAACCACGAAATGTTCTTGTATTTTAAGATAAAATCTGACGCTATTAAAGAAAAAACTTCTCCCTCGCTGAAATATGTTCATTTGCTGAAAATCAACAAAACCACGAAAAGTTCTTGTATTTGAAGATAAAATCTTTTTGCTTTAAAGAAGAAACATCCAGCTGACTGAAATAAGTTCATTGGATGAAAGCCAACAAAAATTGACAAGAACCACGAAAAGTTCTTGTATTTTAAGATAAAATCTGACGCGATTAAAGAAAAAACTTCTCCCTCGCTGAAAGATGTTCATTTGCTGAAAATCAACAAAACCACGAAAAGTTCTTGTATTTGAAGATAAAATCTTTTTGCTTTGAAGAAGAAAGATCCAGCTGACTGAAATAAGTTCATTGGATGAAAACCAACAAAAATTGACAAGAACCACGAAAAGTTCTTGTATTTTAAGATAAAATCTGACGCTAATAAAGAAAAAACTTCTCGCTCGCTGAAATATGTTCATTTGCTGAAAAGCAACAAAACCACGAAAAGTTCTTGTATTTGAAGATAAAATCTTTTTGCTTTCAAGAAGAAAGATCTCGCTGACTGAAATAAGTTTATGGGATGAAAGCCAACAAAAATTGACAAGAACCACGAAAAGTTCTTGTATTTTAAGATAAAATCTGACGCTATTGAAGAAAAAGCTTCTCGCTCGCTGAAAGATGTTCATTTGCTGAAAATCAACAAAACCACGAAAAGTTCTTGTATTTGAAGATAAAATCTTTTTGCTTTGAAGAAGAAAGATCTAGCTGACTGAAATAAGTTCATTGGATGAAAACCAACAAAAATTGACAAGAACCACGAAAAGTTCTTGTATTTTAAGATAAAATCTGACGCGATTAAAGAAAAAACTTCTCCCTCGCTGAAATATGTTCATTTGCTGAAAATCAACAAAACCACGAAAAGTTCTTGTATTTGAAGATAAAATCTTTTTGCTTTGAAGAAGAAAGATCGAGCTGACTGAAATAAGTTCATAAGATGAAAACCAACAAAAATTGACAAGAACCACGAAAAGTTCTTGTATTTTAAGATAAAATCTGACGCTTTTAAAGAAAAAACTTCTCCCTCGCTGAAATATGTTCATTTGCTGAAAATCAACAAAACCACGAAAAGTTCTTGTATTTGAAGATAAAATCTTTTTGCTTTGAAGAAGAAAGATCTTGCTGACTGAAATAAGTTCATTGGATGAAAACCAACAAAAATTGACAAGAACCACGAAAAGTTCTTGTATTTTAAGCTAAAATCTGACGCTTTTAAAGAAAAAACTTCTCGCTCGCTGAAATATGTTCATTTGCTGAAAATCAACAAAACCACGAAAAGTTCTTGTATTTGAAGATAAAATCTTTTTGCTTTGAAGAAGAAAGATCTAGCTGACTGAAATAAGTTCATTGGATGAAAACCAACAAAAATTGACAAGAACCACGAAAAGTTCTTGTATTTTAAGATAAAATCAGACGCTATTAAAGAAAAAACGTCTCGCTCGCTGAAATATGTTCATTTGCTGAAAATCAACAAAACCACGAAAAGTTCTTGTATTTGAAGATAAAATCTTTTTGCTTTGAAGAAGAAAGATCTCGCTGACTGAAATAAGTTTATGGGATGAAAACCAACAAAAATTGACAAGAACCACGAAATGTTCTTGTATTTTAAGATAAAATCTGACGCTATTAAAGAAAAAACTTCTCCCTCGCTGAAATATGTTCATTTGCTGAAAATCAACAAAACCACGAAAAGTTCTTGTATTTGAAGATAAAATCTTTTTGCTTTAAAGAAGAAACATCCAGCTGACTGAAATAAGTTCATTGGATGAAAGCCAACAAAAATTGACAAGAACCACGAAAAGTTCTTGTATTTTAAGCTAAAATCTGACCCTTTGAAAGAAAAAACTTCTCGCTCGCTGAAAGATGTTCATTTGCTGAAAATCAACAAAACCACGAAAAGTTCTTGTATTTGAAGATAAAATCTTTTTGCTTTGAAGAAGAAAGATCCAGCTGACTGAAATAAGTTCATTGGATGAAAACCAACAAAAATTGACAAGAACCACGAAAAGTTCTTGTATTTTAAGATAAAATCTGACGCTAATAAAGAAAAAACTTCTCGCTCGCTGAAATATGTTCATTTGCTGAAAAGCAACAAAACCACGAAAAGTTCTTGTATTTGAAGATAAAATCTTTTTGCTTTCAAGAAGAAAGATCTCGCTGACTGAAATAAGTTTATGGGATGAAAGCCAACAAAAATTGACAAGAACCACGAAAAGTTCTTGTATTTTAAGATAAAATCTGACGCTTTTAAAGAAAAAGCTTCTCGCTCGCTGAAAGATGTTCATTTGCTGAAAAGCAACAAAACCACGAAAAGTTCTTGCATTTGAAGATAAAATCTTTTTGCTTTCAAGAAGAAAGATCTTGCTGACTGAAACAAGTTCATTGGATGAAAACCAACAAAAATTGACAAGAACCACGAAAAGTTCTTGTATTTTAAGATAAAATCTGACGCGATTAAAGAAAAAACTTCTCCCTCGCTGAAATATGTTCATTTGCTGAAAATCAACAAAACCACGAAAAGTTCTTGTATTTGAAGATAAAATCTTTTTGCTTTGAAGAAGAAAGATCGAGCTGACTGAAATAAGTTCATAAGATGAAAACCAACAAAAATTGACAAGAACCACGAAAAGTTCTTGTATTTTAAGATAAAATCTGACGCTTTTAAAGAAAAAACTTCTCCCTCGCTGAAATATGTTCATTTGCTGAAAATCAACAAAACCACGAAAAGTTCTTGTATTTGAAGATAAAATCTTTTTGCTTTGAAGAAGAAAGATCTTGCTGACTGAAATAAGTTCATTGGATGAAAACCAACAAAAATTGACAAGAACCATGAAAAGTTCTTGTATTTTAAGCTAAAATCTGACGCTTTTAAAGAAAAAACTTCTCGCTCGCTGAAATATGTTCATTTGCTGAAAATCAACAAAACCACGAAAAGTTCTTGTATTTGAAGATAAAATCTTTTTGCTTTGAAGAAGAAAGATCTAGCTGACTGAAATAAGTTCATTGGATGAAAGCCAACAAAAATTGACAAGAACCACGAAAAGTTCTTGTATTTTAAGATAAAATCTGACGCGATTAAAGAAAAAACTTCTGCCTCGCTGAAATATGTTCATTTGCTGAAAATCAACAAAACCACGAAAAGTTCTTGTATTTGAAGATAAAATCTTTTTGCTTTGAAGAAGAAAGATCTAGCTGACTGAAATAAGTTCATAAGATGAAAACCAACAAAAATTGACAAGAACCACGAAAAGTTCTTGTATTTTAAGATAAAATCAGACGCTATTAAAGAAAAAACGTCTCGCTCGCTGAAATATGTTCATTTGCTGAAAATCAACAAAACCACGAAATGTTCTTGTATTTGAAGATAAAATCTTTTTGCTTAAAAGAAGAAAGATCTAGCTGACTGAAATAAGTTCATTGGATGAAAACCAACAAAAATTGACAAGAACCACGAAAAGTTCTTGTATTTTAAGCTAAAATCTGACGTTTTTAAAGAAAAAACTTCTCGCTCGCTGAAATATGTTCATTTGCTGAAAATCAACAAAACCACGAAAAGTTCTTGTATTTGAAGATAAAATCTTTTTGCTTTGAAGAAGAAAGATCTCGCTGACTGAAATAAGTTTATGGGTTGAAAAACAACAAAAATTGACAAGAACCACGAAAAGTTCTTGTATTTTAAGATAAAATCTGACGCTATTAAAGAAAAAACTTCTCCCTCGCTGAAATATGTTCATTTGCTGAAAATCAACAAAACCACGAAAAGTTCTTGTATTTGAAGATAAAATCTTTTTGCTTTAAAGAAGAAAGATCCAGCTGACTGAAATAAGTTCATTGGATGAAAGCCAACAAAAATTGACAAGAACCACGAAAAGTTCTTGTATTTTAAGATAAAATCTGACGCGATTAAAGAAAAAACTTCTCGCTCGCTGAAAGATGTTCATTTGCTGAAAATCAACAAAACCACGAAAAGTTCTTGTATTTGAAGATAAAATCTTTTTGCTTTGAAGAAGAAAGATCCAGCTGAATGAAATAAGTTCATTGGATGAAAACCAACAAAAATTGACAAGAACCACGAAAAGTTCTTGTATTTTAAGATAAAATCTGACGCTAATAAAGAAAAAACTTCTCGCTCGCTGAAATATGTTCATTTGCTGAAAAGCAACAAAACCACGAAAAGTTCTTGCATTTGAAGATTAAAATCTATTTGCTTTCAAGAAGAAAGATCTTGCTGACTGAAATAAGTTCATTGGATGAAAACCAACAAAAATTGACAAGAACCACGAAAAGTTCTTGTATTTTAAGCTAAAATCTGACCCTTTGAAAGAAAAAACTTCTCGCTCGCTGAAATATGTCCATTTGCTGAAAATCAACAAAACCACGAAAAGTTCTTGTATTTGAAGATAAAATCTTTTTGCTTTAAAGAAGAAAGATCTAGCTGACTGAAATAAGTTCATTGAATGAAAGCAACAAAAATTGACAAGAACCACGAAAAGTTCTTGTATTTATGATAAAATCTGACGCAATTAAAGAAAAAACTTCTCCCTCGCTGAAATATGTTCATTTGCTGAAAATCAACAAAACCACGAAAAGTTCTTGTATTTGAAGATAAAATCTTTTTGCTTTGAAGAAGAAAGATCGAGCTGACTGAAATAACTTCATAAGATGAAAACCAACAAAAATTGACAAGAACCACGAAAAGTTCTTGTATTTTAAGATAAAATCTGACGCTATTAAAGAAAAAACGTCTCGCTCGCTGAAATATGTTAATTTGCTGAAAATCAACAAAACCACGAAATGTTCTTGTATTTGAAGATAAAATCTTTTTGCTTTGAAGAAGAAAGATCTAGCTGAATGAAATAAGTTCATCAGATGAAAACCAACAAAAATTGACAAGAACCACGAAAAGTTCTTGTATTTTAAGATAAAATCTTACGCTATTAAAGAAAAAACTTCCAGCTCGCTGAAATATGTTCATTTGCTGAAAATCAACAAAACCACGAAAAGTTCTTGTATTTGAAGATAAAATCTTTTTGCTTTCAAGAAGAAAGATCCAGCTGACTGAAATAAGTTCATTGGATGAAAACCAACAAAAATTGACAAGAACCACGAAAAGTTCTTGTATTTTAAGATAAAATCTGACGCTAATAAAGAAAAAACTTCTCGCTCGCTGAAATATGTTCATTTGCTGAAAAGCAACAAACCAACGAAAAGTTCTTGCATTTGAAGATAAAATCTTTTTGCTTTCAAGAAGAAAGATCTTGCTGACTGAAATAAGTTCATTGGATGAAAACCAACAAAAATTGACAAGAACCACGAAAAGTTCTTGTATTTTAAGCTAAAATCTGAAGCTTTTAAAGAAAAAACTTCTCGCTCGCTGAAATATGTTCATTTGCTGAAAATCAACAAAACCACGAAAAGTTCTTGTATTTGAAGATAAAATCTTTTTGCTTTGAAGAAGAAAGATCTCGCTGACTGAAATAAGTTTATGGGATGAAAACCAACAAAAATTGACAAGAACCACGAAAAGTTCTTGTATTTTAAGATAAAATCTGACGCTATTAAAGAAAAAACTTCTCCCTCGCTGAAATATGTTCATTTGCTGAAAATCAACAAAACCACGAAAAGTTCTTGTATTTGAAGATAAAATCTTTTTGCTTTAAAGAAGAAACATCCAGCTGACTGAAATAAGTTCATTGGATGAAAGCCAACAAAAATTGACAAGAACCACGAAAAGTTCTTGTATTTTAAGATAAAATCTGACGCGATTAAAGAAAAAACTTCTCGCTCGCTGAAATATGTTCATTTGCTGAAAAGCAACAAAACCACGAAAAGTTCTTGTATTTGAAGATAAAATCTTTTTGCTTTCAAGAAGAAAGATCTCGCTGACTGAAATAAGTTTATGGGATGAAAGCCAACAAAAATTGACAAGAACCACGAAAAGTTCTTGTATTTTAAGATAAAATCTGACGCGATTAAAGAAAAAACTTCTCCCTCGCTGAAATATGTTCATTTGCTGAAAATCAACAAAACCACGAAAAGTTCTTGTATTTGAAGATAAAATCTTTTTGCTTTGAAGAAGAAAGATCGAGCTGACTGAAATAAGTTCATAAGATGAAAAACAACAAAAATTGACAAGAACCACGAAAAGTTCTTGTATTTTAAGATAAAATCAGACGCTTTTAAAGAAAAAACTTCTCCCTCGCTGAAATATGTTCATTTGCTGAAAATCAACAAAACCACGAAAAGTTCTTGTATTTGAAGATAAAATCTTTTTGCTTTGAAGAAGAAAGATCTTGCTGACTGAAATAAGTTCATTGGATGAAAACCAACAAAAATTGACAAGAACCACGAAAAGTTCTTGTATTTTAAGCTAAAATCTGACGCTTTTAAAGAAAAAACTTCTCGCTCGCTGAAATATGTTCATTTGCTGAAAATCAACAAAACCACGAAAAGTTCTTGTATTTGAAGATAAAATCTTTTTGCTTTGAAGAAGAAAGATCTCGCTGACTGAAATAAGTTTATGGGTTGAAAAACAACAAAAATTGACAAGAACCACGAAAAGTTCTTGTATTTTAAGATAAAATCAGACGCTATTAAAGAAAAAACTTCTCCCTCGCTGAAATATGTTCATTTGCTGAAAATCAACAAAACCACGAAAAGTTCTTGTATTTGAAGATAAAATCTTTTTGCTTTAAAGAAGAAAGATCCAGCTGACTGAAATAAGTTCATTGGATGAAAGCCAACAAAAATTGACAAGAACCACGAAAAGTTCTTGTATTTTAAGATAAAATCTGACGCGACCAAAGAAAAAACTTCTCGCTCGCTGAAAGATGTTCATTTGCTGAAAATCAACAAAACCACGAAAAGTTCTTGTATTTGAAGATAAAATCTTTTTGCTTTGAAGAAGAAAGATCCAGCTGAATGAAATAAGTTCATTGGATGAAAACCAACAAAAATTGACAAGAACCACGAAAAGTTCTTGTATTTTAAGATAAAATCTGACGCTAATAAAGAAAAAACTTCTCGCTCGCTGAAATATGTTCATTTGCTGAAAAGCAACAAAACCACGAAAAGTTCTTGCATTTGAAGATAAAATCTATTTGCTTTCAAGAAGAAAGATCTTGCTGACTGAAATAAGTTCATTGGATGAAAACCAACAAAAATTGACAAGAACCACGAAAAGTTCTTGTATTTTAAGCTAAAATCTGACCCTTTGAAAGAAAAAACTTCTCGCTCGCTGAAATATGTTCATTTGCTGAAAATCAACAAAACCACGAAAAGTTCTTGTATTTGAAGATAAAATCTTTTTGCTTTAAAGAAGAAAGATCTAGCTGACTGAAATAAGTTCATTGAATGAAAGCAACAAAAATTGACAAGAACCACGAAAAGTTCTTGTATTTTAAGATATAATCTGACGCGATTAAAGAAAAAACTTCTCCCTCGCTGAAATATGTTCATTTGCTGAAAATCAACAAAACCACGAAAAGTTCTTGTATTTGAAGATAAAATCTTTTTGCTTTGAAGAAGAAAGATCGAGCTGACTGAAATAAGTTCATAAGATGAAAACCAACAAAAATTGACAAGAACCACGAAAAGTTCTTGTATTTTAAGATAAAATCTGACGCTATTAAAGAAAAAACTTCTGCCTCGCTGAAATATGTTCATTTGCTGAAAATCAACAAAACCACGAAAAGTTCTTGTATTTGAAGATAAAATCTTTTTGCTTTGAAGAAGAAAGATCTAGCTGACTGAAATAAGTTCATAAGATGAAAACCAACAAAAATTGACAAGAACCACGAAAAGTTCTTGTATTTTAAGATAAAATCTGACGCTATTAAAGAAAAAACGTCTCGCTCGCTGATATATGTTCATTTGCTGAAAATCAACAAAACCACGAAATGTTCTTGTATTTGAAGATAAAATCTTTTTGCTTTAAAGAAGAAAGATCTAGCTGACTGAAATAAGTTCATTGGATGAAAACCAACAAAAATTGACAAGAACCACGAAAAGTTCTTGTATTTTAAGCTAAAATCTGACGCTTTTAAAGAAAAAACTTCTCGCTCGCTGAAATATGTTCATTTGCTGAAAATCAACAAAACCACGAAAAGTTCTTGTATTTGAAGATAAAATCTTTTTGCTTTGAAGAAGAAAGATCTCGCTGACTGAAATAAGTTTATGGGTTGAAAAACAGCAAAAATTGACAAGAACCACGAAAAGTTCTTGTATTTTAAGATAAAATCTGACGCTATTAAAGAAAAAACTTCTCCCTCGCTGAAATATGTTCATTTGCTGAAAATCAACAAAACCACGAAAAGTTCTTGTATTTGAAGATAAAATCTTTTTGCTTTAAAGAAGAAAGATCCAGCTGACTGAAATAAGTTCATTGGATGAAAGCCAACAAAAATTGACAAGAACCACGAAAAGTTCTTGTATTTTAAGATAAAATCTGACGCGACGAAAGAAAAAACTTCTCGCTCGCTGAAAGATGTTCATTTGCTGAAATTCAACAAAACCACGAAAAGTTCTTGTATTTGAAGATAAAATCTTTTTGCTTTGAAGAAGAAAGATCCAGCTGAATGAAATAAGTTCATTGGATGAAAACCAACAAAAATTGACAAGAACCACGAAAAGTTCTTGTATTTCAAGATAAAATCTGACGCTAATAAAGAAAAAACTTCTCGCTCGCTGAAATATGTTCATTTGCTGAAAAGCAACAAAACCACGAAAAGTTCTTGCATTTGAAGATAAAATCTATTTGCTTTCAAGAAGAAAGATCTTGCTGACTGAAATAAGTTCATTGGATGAAAACCAACAAAAATTGACAAGAACCACGAAAAGTTCTTGTATTTTAAGATAAAATCTGACGCTTTTAAAGAAAAAACTTCTCCCTCGCTGAAATATGTTCATTTGCTGAAAATCAACAAAACCACGAAAAGTTCTTGTATTTGAAGATAAAATCTGTTTGCTTTGAAGAAGAAAGATCTTGCTGACTGAAATAAGTTCATTGGATGAAAACCAACAAAAATTGACAAGAACCACGAAAAGTTCTTGTATTTTAAGCTAAAATCTGACGCTTTTAAAGAAAAAACTTCTCGCTCGCTGAAATATGTTCATTTGCTGAAAATCAACAAAACCACGAAAAGTTCTTGTATTTGAAGATAAAATCTTTTTGCTTTGAAGAAGAAAGATCTCGCTGACTGAAATAAGTTTATGGGTTGAAAAACAACAAAAATTGACAAGAACCACGAAAAGTTCTTGTATTTTAAGATAAAATCTGACGCTATTAAAGAAAAAACTTCTCCCTCGCTGAAATATGTTCATTTGCTGAAAATCAACAAAACCACGAAAAGTTCTTGTATTTGAAGATAAAATCTTTTTGCTTTAAAGAAGAAAGATCCAGCTGACTGAAATAAGTTCATTGGATGAAAGCCAACAAAAATTGACAAGAACCACGAAAAGTTCTTGTATTTTAAGATAAAATCTGACGCGACGAAAGAAAAAACTTCTCGCTCGCTGAAAGATGTTCATTTGCTGAAATTCAACAAAACCACGAAAAGTTCTTGTATTTGAAGATAAAATCTTTTTGCTTTGAAGAAGAAAGATCCAGCTGAATGAAATAAGTTCATTCGATGAAAACCAACAAAAATTGACAAGAACCACGAAAAGTTCTTGTATTTCAAGATAAAATCTGACGCTAATAAAGAAAAAACTTCTCGCTCGCTGAAATATGTTCATTTGCTGAAAAGCAACAAAACCACGAAAAGTTCTTGCATTTGAAGATAAAATCTATTTGCTTTCAAGAAGAAAGATCTTGCTGACTGAAATAAGTTCATTGGATGAAAACCAACAAAAATTGACAAGAACCACGAAAAGTTCTTGTATTTTAAGATAAAATCTGACGCTTTTAAAGAAAAAACTTCTCCCTCGCTGAAATATGTTCATTTGCTGAAAATCAACAAAACCACGAAAAGTTCTTGTATTTGAAGATAAAATCTGTTTGCTTTGAAGAAGAAAGATCTTGCTGACTGAAATAAGTTCATTGGATGAAAACCAACAAAAATTGACAAGAACCACGAAAAGTTCTTGTATTTTAAGCTAAAATCTGACGCTTTTAAAGAAAAAACTTCTCGCTCGCTGAAATATGTTCATTTGCTGAAAATCAACAAAACCACGAAAAGTTCTTGTATTTGAAGATAAAATCTTTTTGCTTTGAAGAAGAAAGATCTAGCTGACTGAAATAAGTTCATTGGATGAAAGCCAACAACAATTGACAAGAACCACGAAAAGTTCTTGTATTTTAAGATAAAATCTGACGCGATTAAAGAAAAAACTTCTGCCTCGCTGAAATATGTTCATTTGCTGAAAATCAACAAAACCACGAAAAGTTCTTGTATTTGAAGATAAAATCTTTTTGCTTTGAAGAAGAAAGATCTAGCTGACTGAAATAAGTTCATTGGATGAAAACCAACAAAAATTGACAAGAACCACGAAAAGTTCTTGTATTTTAAGATAAAATCAGACGCTATTAAAGAAAAAACGTCTCGCTCGCTGAAATATGTTCATTTGCTGAAAATCAACAAAACCACGAAATGTTCTTGTATTTGAAGATAAAATCTTTTTGCTTAAAAGAAGAAAGATCTAGCTGACTGAAATAAGTTCATTGGATGAAAACCAACAAAAATTGACAAGAACCACGAAAAGTTCTTGTATTTTAAGCTAAAATCTGACGTTTTTAAAGAAAAAACTTCTCGCTCGCTGAAATATGTTCATTTGCTGAAAATCAACAAAACCACGAAAAGTTCTTGTATTTGAAGATAAAATCTTTTTGCTTTGAAGAAGAAAGATCTCGCTGACTGAAATAAGTTTATGGGTTGAAAAACAACAAAAATTGACAAGAACCACGAAAAGTTCTTGTATTTTAAGATAAAATCTGACGCTATTAAAGAAAAAACTTCTCCCTCGCTGAAATATGTTCATTTGCTGAAAATCAACAAAACCACGAAAAGTTCTTGTATTTGAAGATAAAATCTTTTTGCTTGAAAGAAGAAAGATCCAGCTGACTGAAATAAGTTCATTGGATGAAAGCCAACAAAAATTGACAAGAACCACGAAAAGTTCTTGTATTTTAAGATAAAATCTGACGCGACTAAAGAAAAAACTTCTCGCTCGCTGAAAGATGTTCATTTGCTGAAAATCAACAAAACCACGAAAAGTTCTTGTATTTGAAGATAAAATCTTTTTGCTTTGAAGAAGAAAGATCCAGCTGAATGAAATAAGTTCATTGGATGAAAACCAACAAAAATTGACAAGAACCACGAAAAGTTCTTGTATTTTAAGATAAAATCTGACGCTAATAAAGAAAAAACTTCTCGCTCGCTGATATATGTTCATTTGCTGAAAATCAACAAAACCACGAAATGTTCTTGTATTTGAAGATAAAATCTTTTTGCTTTAAAGAAGAAAGATCTAGCTGACTGAAATAAGTTCATTGGATGAAAACCAACAAAAATTGACAAGAACCACGAAAAGTTCTTGTATTTTAAGCTAAAATCTGACGCTTTTAAAGAAAAAACTTCTCGCTCGCTGAAATATGTTCATTTGCTGAAAATCAACAAAACCACGAAAAGTTCTTGTATTTGAAGATAAAATCTT
This sequence comes from Heptranchias perlo, assembly GCF_035084215.1. NCBI lineage: Eukaryota > Metazoa > Chordata > Chondrichthyes > Hexanchiformes > Hexanchidae > Heptranchias > Heptranchias perlo. The sequence continues at coordinate 927,684 of NC_090344.1, read as the reverse complement.
TTTGCTTTGAAGAAGAAAGATCTCGCTGACTGAAATAAGTTTATGGGTTGAAAAACAACAAAAATTGACAAGAACCACGAAAAGTTCTTGTATTTTAAGATAAAATCTGACGCTATTAAAGAAAAAACTTCTCCCTCGCTGAAATATGTTCATTTGCTGAAAATCAACAAAACCACGAAAAGTTCTTGTATTTGAAGATAAAATCTTTTTGCTTTAAAGAAGAAAGATCTAGCTGACTGAAATAAGTTCATTGGATGAAAGCCAACAAAAATTGACAAGAACCACGAAAAGTTCTTGTATTTTAAGATAAAATCTGACGCGACGAAAGAAAAAACTTCTCGCTCGCTGAAAGATGTTCATTTGCTGAAATTCAACAAAACCACGAAAAGTTCTTGTATTTGAAGATAAAATCTTTTTGCTTTGAAGAAGAAAGATCCAGCTGAATGAAATAAGTTCATTGGATGAAAACCAACAAAAATTGACAAGAACCACGAAAAGTTCTTGTATTTCAAGATAAAATCTGACGCTAATAAAGAAAAAACTTCTCGCTCGCTGAAATATGTTCATTTGCTGAAAAGCAACAAAACCACGAAAAGTTCTTGCATTTGAAGATAAAATCTATTTGCTTTCAAGAAGAAAGATCTTGCTGACTGAAATAAGTTCATTGGATGAAAACCAACAAAAATTGACAAGAACCACGAAAAGTTCTTGTATTTTAAGATAAAATCTGACGCTTTTAAAGAAAAAACTTCTCCCTCGCTGAAATATGTTCATTTGCTGAAAATCAACAAAACCACGAAAAGTTCTTGTATTTGAAGATAAAATCTTTTTGCTTTGAAGAAGAAAGATCTTGCTGACTGAAATAAGTTCATTGGATGAAAACCAACAAAAATTGACAAGAACCACGAAAAGTTCTTGTATTTTAAGCTAAAATCTGACGCTTTTAAAGAAAAAACTTCTCGCTCGCTGAAATATGTTCATTTGCTGAAAATCAACAAAACCACGAAAAGGTCTTGTATTTGAAGATAAAATCTTTTTGCTTTGAAGAAGAAAGATCTAGCTGACTGAAATAAGTTCATTGGATGAAAGCCAACAACAATTGACAAGAACCACGAAAAGTTCTTGTATTTTAAGATAAAATCTGACGCGATTAAAGAAAAAACTTCTGCCTCGCTGAAATATGTTCATTTGCTGAATCTCAACAAAACCACGAAAAGTTCTTGTATTTGAAGATAAAATCTTTTTGCTTTGAAGAAGAAAGATCTAGCTGACTGAAATAAGTTCATAAGATGAAAACCAACAAAAATTGACAAGAACCACGAAAAGTTCTTGTATTTTAAGATAAAATCGGACGCTATTAAAGAAAAAACGTCTCGCTCGCTGAAATATGTTCATTTGCTGAAAATCAACAAAACCACGAAATGTTCTTGTATTTGAAGATAAAATCTTTTTGCTTAAAAGAAGAAAGATCTAGCTGACTGAAATAAGTTCATTGGATGAAAACCAACAAAAATTGACAAGAACCACGAAAAGTTCTTGTATTTTAAGCTAAAATCTGACGTTTTTAAAGAAAAAACTTCTCGCTCGCTGAAATATGTTCATTTGCTGAAAATCAACAAAAGCACGAAAAGTTCTTGTATTTGAAGATAAAATCTTTTTGCTTTGAAGAAGAAAGATCTCGCTGACTGAAATAAGTTTATGGGTTGAAAAACAACAAAAATTGACAAGAACCACGAAAAGTTCTTGTATTTTAAGATAAAATCTGACGCTATTAAAGAAAAAACTTCTCCCTCGCTGAAATATGTTCATTTGCTGAAAATCAACAAAACCACGAAAAGTTCTTGTATTTGAAGATAAAATCTTTTTGCTTGAAAGAAGAAAGATCCAGCTGACTGAAATAAGTTCATTGGATGAAAGCCAACAAAAATTGACAAGAACCACGAAAAGTTCTTGTATTTTAAGATAAAATCTGACGCGACTAAAGAAAAAACTTCTCGCTCGCTGAAAGATGTTCATTTGCTGAAAATCAACAAAACCACGAAAAGTTCTTGTATTTGAAGATAAAATCTTTTTGCTTTGAAGAAGAAAGATCCAGCTGAATGAAATAAGTTCATTGGATGAAAACCAACAAAAATTGACAAGAACCACGAAAAGTTCTTGTATTTTAAGATAAAATCTGACGCTAATAAAGAAAAAACTTCTCGCTCGCTGAAATATGTTCATTTGCTGAAAAGCAACAAAACCACGAAAAGTTCTTGCATTTGAAGATTAAAATCTATTTGCTTTCAAGAAGAAAGATCTTGCTGACTGAAATAAGTTCATTGGATGAAAACCAACAAAAATTGACAAGAACCACGAAAAGTTCTTGTATTTTAAGCTAAAATCTGACCCTTTGAAAGAAAAAACTTCTCGCTCGCTGAAATATGTCCATTTGCTGAAAATCAACAAAACCACGAAAAGTTCTTGTATTTGAAGATAAAATCTTTTTGCTTTAAAGAAGAAAGATCTAGCTGACTGAAATAAGTTCATTGAATGAAAGCAACAAAAATTGACAAGAACCACGAAAAGTTCTTGTATTTTAAGATAAAATCTGACGCGATTAAAGAAAAAACTTCTCCCTCGCTGAAATATGTTCATTTGCTGAAAATCAACAAAACCACGAAAAGTTCTTGTATTTGAAGATAAAATCTTTTTGCTTTGAAGAAGAAAGATCGAGCTGACTGAAATAAGTTCATAAGATGAAAACCAACAAAAATTGACAAGAACCACGAAAAGTTCTTGTATTTTAAGATAAAATCTGACGCTATGAAAGAAAAAACGTCTCGCTCGCTGAAATATGTTAATTTGCTGAAAATCAACAAAACCACGAAATGTTCTTGTATTTGAAGATAAAATCTTTTTGCTTTGAAGAAGAAAGATCTAGCTGAATGAAATAAGTTCATCAGATGAAAGCCAACAAAAATTGACAAGAACCACGAAAAGTTCTTGTATTTTAAGATAAAATCTTACGCTATTAAAGAAAAAACTTCCAGCTCGCTGAAATATGTTCATTTGCTGAAAATCAACAAAACCACGAAAAGTTCTTGTATTTGAAGATAAAATCTTTTTGCTTTCAAGAAGAATGATCCAGCTGACTGAAATAAGTTCATTGGATGAAAACCAACAAAAATTGACAAGAACCACGAAAAGTTCTTGTATTTTAAGATAAAATCTGACGCTAATAAAGAAAAAACTTCTCGCTCGCTGAAATATGTTCATTTGCTGAAAAGCAACAAACAAACGAAAAGTTCTTGCATTTGAAGATAAAATCTTTTTGCTTTCAAGAAGAAAGATCTTGCTGACTGAAATAAGTTCATTGGATGAAAACCAACAAAAATTGACAAGAACCACGAAAAGTTCTTGTATTTTAAGCTAAAATCTGAAGCTTTTAAAGAAAAAAATTCTCGCTCGCTGAAATATGTTCATTTGCTGAAAATCAACAAAACCACGAAAAGTTCTTGTATTTGAAGATAAAATCTTTTTGCTTTGAAGAAGAAAGATCTCGCTGACTGAAATAAGTTTATGGGATGAAAACCAACAAAAATTGACAAGAACCACGAAAAGTTCTTGTATTTTAAGATAAAATCTGACGCGATTAAAGAAAAAACTTCTCCCTCGCTGAAATATGTTCATTTGCTGAAAATCAACAAAACCACGAAAAGTTCTTGTATTTGAAGATAAAATCTTTTTGCTTTGAAGAAGAAAGATCGAGCTGACTGAAATAAGTTCATAAGATGAAAACCAACAAAAATTGACAAGAACCACGAAAAGTTCTTGTATTTTAAGATAAAATCTGACGCTTTTAAAGAAAAAACTTCTCCCTCGCTGAAATATGTTCATTTGCTGAAAATCAACAAAACCACGAAAAGTTCTTGTATTTGAAGATAAAATCTTTTTGCTTCGAAGAAGAAAGATCTTGCTGACTGAAATAAGTTCATTGGATGAAAACCAACAAAAATTGACAAGAACCACGAAAAGTTCTTGTATTTTAAGCTAAAATCTGACGCTTTTAAAGAAAAAACTTCTCGATCGCTGAAATATGTTCATTTGCTGAAAATCAACAAAACCACGAAAAGTTCTTGTATTTGAAGATAAAATCTTTTTGCTTTGAAGAAGAAAGATCTCGCTGACTGAAATAAGTTTATGGGTTGAAAAACAACAAAAATTGACAAGAACCACGAAAAGTTCTTGTATTTTAAGCTAAAATCTGACGCTTTTAAAGAAAAAACTTCTCGATCGCTGAAATATGTTCATTTGCTGAAAATCAACAAAACCACGAAAAGTTCTTGTATTTGAAGATAAAATCTTTTTGCTTTGAAGAAGAAAGATCCAGCTGACTGAAATAAGTTCATTGGATGAAAGCCAACAAAAATTGACAAGAACCACGAAAAGTTCTTGTATTTTAAGATAAAATCTGACGCGACTAAAGAAAAAACTTCTCGCTCGCTGAAAGATGTTCATTTGCTGAAAATCAACAAAACCACGAAAAGTTCTTGTATTTGAAGATAAAATCTTTTTGCTTTGAAGAAGAAAGATCCAGCTGAATGAAATAAGTTCATTGGATGAAAACCAACAAAAATTGACAAGAACCACGAAAAGTTCTTGTATTTTAAGATAAAATCTGACGCTAATAAAGAAAAAACTTCTCGCTCGCTGAAATATGTTCATTTGCTGAAAAGCAACAAAACCACGAAATGTTCTTGCATTTGAAGATAAAATCTATTTGCTTTCAAGAAGAAAGATCTTGCTGACTGAAATAAGTTCATTGGATGAAAACCAACAAAAATTGACAAGAACCACGAAAAGTTCTTGTATTTTAAGATAAAATCTGACCCTTTGAAAGAAAAAACTTCTCGCTCGCTGAAATATGTTCATTTGCTGAAAATCAACAAAACCACGAAAAGTTCTTGTATTTGAAGATAAAATCTTTTTGCTTTAAAGAAGAAAGATCTAGCTGACTGAAATAAGTTCATTGAATGAAAGCAACAAAAATTGACAAGAACCACGAAAAGTTCTTGTATTTTAAGCTAAAATCTGACCCTTTGAAAGAAAAAACTTCTCGCTCGCTGAAATATGTTCATTTGCTGAAAATCAACAAAACCACGAAAAGTTCTTGTATTTGAAGATAAAATCTATTTGCTTTCAAGAAGAAAGATCTTGCTGACTGAAATAAGTTCATTGGATGAAAACCAACAAAAATTGACAAGAACCACGAAAAGTTCTTGTATTTTAAGCTAAAATCTGACCCTTTGAAAGAAAAAACTTCTCGCTCGCTGAAATATGTTCATTTGCTGAAAATCAACAAAACCACGAAAAGTTCTTGTATTTGAAGATAAAATCTATTTGCTTTCAAGAAGAAAGATCTTGCTGACTGAAATAAGTTCATTGGATGAAAACCAACAAAAATTGACAAGAACCACGAAAAGTTCTTGTATTTTAAGATAAAATCTGACGCGATTAAAGAAAAAACTTCTCCCTCGCTGAAATATGTTCATTTGCTGAAAATCAACAAAACCACGAAAAGTTCTTGTATTTGAAGATAAAATCTTTTTGCTTGAAAGAAGAAAGATCCAGCTGACTGAAATAAGTTCATTGGATGAAAGCCAACAAAAATTGACAAGAACCACGAAAAGTTCTTGTATTTTAAGATAAAATCTGACGCGACTAAAGAAAAAACTTCTCGCTCGCTGAAAGATGTTCATTTGCTGAAAATCAACAAAACCACGAAAAGTTCTTGTATTTGAAGATAAAATCTTTTTGCTTTGAAGAAGAAAGATCCAGCTGAATGAAATAAGTTCATTGGATGAAAACCAACAAAAATTGACAAGAACCACGAAAAGTTCTTGTATTTTAAGATAAAATCTGACGCTAATAAAGAAAAAACTTCTCGCTCGCTGAAATATGTTCATTTGCTGAAAAGCAACAAAACCACGAAAAGTTCTTGCATTTGAAGATTAAAATCTATTTGCTTTCAAGAAGAAAGATCTTGCTGACTGAAATAAGTTCATTGGATGAAAACCAACAAAAATTGACAAGAACCACGAAAAGTTCTTGTATTTTAAGCTAAAATCTGACCCTTTGAAAGAAAAAACTTCTCGCTCGCTGAAATATGTCCATTTGCTGAAAATCAACAAAACCACGAAAAGTTCTTGTATTTGAAGATAAAATCTTTTTGCTTTAAAGAAGAAAGATCTAGCTGACTGAAATAAGTTCATTGAATGAAAGCAACAAAAATTGACAAGAACCACGAAAAGTTCTTGTATTTTAAGATAAAATCTGACGCGATTAAAGAAAAAACTTCTCCCTCGCTGAAATATGTTCATTTGCTGAAAATCAACAAAACCACGAAAAGTTCTTGTATTTGAAGATAAAATCTTTTTGCTTTGAAGAAGAAAGATCGAGCTGACTGAAATAAGTTCATAAGATGAAAACCAACAAAAATTGACAAGAACCACGAAAAGTTCTTGTATTTTAAGATAAAATCTGACGCTATGAAAGAAAAAACGTCTCGCTCGCTGAAATATGTTAATTTGCTGAAAATCAACAAAACCACGAAATGTTCTTGTATTTGAAGATAAAATCTTTTTGCTTTGAAGAAGAAAGATCTAGCTGAATGAAATAAGTTCATCAGATGAAAGCCAACAAAAATTGACAAGAACCACGAAAAGTTCTTGTATTTTAAGATAAAATCTTACGCTATTAAAGAAAAAACTTCCAGCTCGCTGAAATATGTTCATTTGCTGAAAATCAACAAAACCACGAAAAGTTCTTGTATTTGAAGATAAAATCTTTTTGCTTTCAAGAAGAATGATCCAGCTGACTGAAATAAGTTCATTGGATGAAAACCAACAAAAATTGACAAGAACCACGAAAAGTTCTTGTATTTTAAGATAAAATCTGACGCTAATAAAGAAAAAACTTCTCGCTCGCTGAAATATGTTCATTTGCTGAAAAGCAACAAACAAACGAAAAGTTCTTGCATTTGAAGATAAAATCTTTTTGCTTTCAAGAAGAAAGATCTTGCTGACTGAAATAAGTTCATTGGATGAAAACCAACAAAAATTGACAAGAACCACGAAAAGTTCTTGTATTTTAAGCTAAAATCTGAAGCTTTTAAAGAAAAAAATTCTCGCTCACTGAAATATGTTCATTTGCTGAAAATCAACAAAACCACGAAAAGTTCTTGTATTTGAAGATAAAATCTTTTTGCTTTGAAGAAGAAAGATCTCGCTGACTGAAATAAGTTTATGGGATGAAAACCAACAAAAATTGACAAGAACCACGAAAAGTTCTTGTATTTTAAGATAAAATCTGACGCGATTAAAGAAAAAACTTCTCCCTCGCTGAAATATGTTCATTTGCTGAAAATCAACAAAACCACGAAAAGTTCTTGTATTTGAAGATAAAATCTTTTTGCTTTGAAGAAGAAAGATCGAGCTGACTGAAATAAGTTCATAAGATGAAAACCAACAAAAATTGACAAGAACCACGAAAAGTTCTTGTATTTTAAGATAAAATCTGACGCTTTTAAAGAAAAAACTTCTCCCTCGCTGAAATATGTTCATTTGCTGAAAATCAACAAAACCACGAAAAGTTCTTGTATTTGAAGATAAAATCTTTTTGCTTCGAAGAAGAAAGATCTTGCTGACTGAAATAAGTTCATTGGATGAAAACCAACAAAAATTGACAAGAACCACGAAAAGTTCTTGTATTTTAAGCTAAAATCTGACGCTTTTAAAGAAAAAACTTCTCGATCGCTGAAATATGTTCATTTGCTGAAAATCAACAAAACCACGAAAAGTTCTTGTATTTGAAGATAAAATCTTTTTGCTTTGAAGAAGAAAGATCTCGCTGACTGAAATAAGTTTATGGGTTGAAAAACAACAAAAATTGACAAGAACCACGAAAAGTTCTTGTATTTTAAGCTAAAATCTGACGCTTTTAAAGAAAAAACTTCTCGATCGCTGAAATATGTTCATTTGCTGAAAATCAACAAAACCACGAAAAGTTCTTGTATTTGAAGATAAAATCTTTTTGCTTTGAAGAAGAAAGATCCAGCTGACTGAAATAAGTTCATTGGATGAAAGCCAACAAAAATTGACAAGAACCACGAAAAGTTCTTGTATTTTAAGATAAAATCTGACGCGACTAAAGAAAAAACTTCTCGCTCGCTGAAAGATGTTCATTTGCTGAAAATCAACAAAACCACGAAAAGTTCTTGTATTTGAAGATAAAATCTTTTTGCTTTGAAGAAGAAAGATCCAGCTGAATGAAATAAGTTCATTGGATGAAAACCAACAAAAATTGACAAGAACCACGAAAAGTTCTTGTATTTTAAGATAAAATCTGACGCTAATAAAGAAAAAACTTCTCGCTCGCTGAAATATGTTCATTTGCTGAAAAGCAACAAAACCACGAAATGTTCTTGCATTTGAAGATAAAATCTATTTGCTTTCAAGAAGAAAGATCTTGCTGACTGAAATAAGTTCATTGGATGAAAACCAACAAAAATTGACAAGAACCACGAAAAGTTCTTGTATTTTAAGATAAAATCTGACCCTTTGAAAGAAAAAACTTCTCGCTCGCTGAAATATGTTCATTTGCTGAAAATCAACAAAACCACGAAAAGTTCTTGTATTTGAAGATAAAATCTTTTTGCTTTAAAGAAGAAAGATCTAGCTGACTGAAATAAGTTCATTGAATGAAAGCAACAAAAATTGACAAGAACCACGAAAAGTTCTTGTATTTTAAGCTAAAATCTGACCCTTTGAAAGAAAAAACTTCTCGCTCGCTGAAATATGTTCATTTGCTGAAAATCAACAAAACCACGAAAAGTTCTTGTATTTGAAGATAAAACCTATTTGCTTTCAAGAAGAAAGATCTTGCTGACTGAAATAAGTTCATTGGATGAAAACCAACAAAAATTGACAAGAACCACGAAAAGTTCTTGTATTTTAAGCTAAAATCTGACCCTTTGAAAGAAAAAACTTCTCGCTCGCTGAAATATGTTCATTTGCTGAAAATCAACAAAACCACGAAAAGTTCTTGTATTTGAAGATAAAATCTATTTGCTTTCAAGAAGAAAGATCTTGCTGACTGAAATAAGTTCATTGGATGAAAACCAACAAAAATTGACAAGAACCACGAAAAGTTCTTGTATTTTAAGATAAAATCTGACGCGATTAAAGAAAAAACTTCTCCCTCGCTGAAATATGTTCATTTGCTGAAAATCAACAAAACCACGAAAAGTTCTTGTATTTGAAGATAAAATCTTTTTGCTTTGAAGAAGAAAGATCGAGCTGACTGAAATAAGTTCATAAGATGAAAACCAACAAAAATTGACAAGAACCACGAAAAGTTCTTGTATTTACGATAAAATCTGACGCTATGAAAGAAAAAACGTCTCGCTCGCTGAAATATGTTAATTTGCTGAAAATCAACAAAACCACGAAATGTTCTTGTATTTGAAGATAAAATCTTTTTGCTTTGAAGAAGAAAGATCTAGCTGAATGAAATAAGTTCATCAGATGAAAGCCAACAAAAATTGACAAGAACCACGAAAAGTTCTTGTATTTTAAGATAAAATCTTACGCTATTAAAGAAAAAACTTCCAGCTCGCTGAAATATGTTCATTTGCTGAAAATCAACAAAACCACGAAAAGTTCTTGTATTTGAAGATAAAATCTTTTTGCTTTCAAGAAGAATGATCCAGCTGACTGAAATAAGTTCATTGGATGAAAACCAACAAAAATTGACAAGAACCACGAAAAGTTCTTGTATTTTAAGATAAAATCTGACGCTAATAAAGAAAAAACTTCTCGCTCGCTGAAATATGTTCATTTGCTGAAAAGCAACAAACAAACGAAAAGTTCTTGCATTTGAAGATAAAATCTTTTTGCTTTCAAGAAGAAAGATCTTGCTGACTGAAATAAGTTCATTGGATGAAAACCAACAAAAATTGACAAGAACCACGAAAAGTTCTTGTATTTTAAGCTAAAATCTGAAGCTTTTAAAGAAAAAACTTCTCGCTCGCTGAAATATGTTCATTTGCTGAAAATCAACAAAACCACGAAAAGTTCTTGTATTTGAAGATAAAATCTTTTTGCTTTGAAGAAGAAAGATCTCGCTGACTGAAATAAGTTTATGGGATGAAAACCAACAAAAATTGACAAGAACCACGAAAAGTTCTTGTATTTTAAGATAAAATCTGACGCGATTAAAGAAAAAACTTCTCCCTCGCTGAAATTTGTTCATTTGCTGAAAATCAACAAAACCACGAAAAGTTCTTGTATTTGAAGATAAAATCTTTTTGCTTTGAAGAAGAAAGATCGAGCTGACTGAAATAAGTTCATAAGATGAAAACCAACAAAAATTGACAAGAACCACGAAAAGTTCTTGTATTTTAAGATAAAATCTGACGCCTTTAAAGAAAAAACTTCTCCCTCGCTGAAATATGTTCATTTGCTGAAAATCAACAAAACCACGAAAAGTTCTTGTATTTGAAGATAAAATCTTTTTGCTTCGAAGAAGAAAGATCTTGCTGACTGAAATAAGTTCATTGGATGAAAACCAACAAAAATTGACAAGAACCACGAAAAGTTCTTGTATTTTAAGCTAAAATCTGACGCTTTTAAAGAAAAAACTTCTCGATCGCTGAAATATGTTCATTTGCTGAAAATCAACAAAACCACGAAAAGTTCTTGTATTTGAAGATAAAATCTTTTTGCTTTGAAGAAGAAAGATCTCGCTGACTGAAATAAGTTTATGGGTTGAAAAACAACAAAAATTGACAAGAACCACGAAAAGTTCTTGTATTTTAAGATAAAATCTGACGCTATTAAAGAAAAAACTTCTCCCTCGCTGAAATATGTTCATTTGCTGAAAATCAACAAAACCACGAAAAGTTCTTGTATTTGAAGATAAAAGCTTTTTGCTTTGAAGAAGAAAGATCCAGCTGACTGAAATAAGTTCATTGGATGAAAGCCAACAAAAATTGACAAGAACCACGAAAAGTTCTTGTATTTTAAGATAAAATCTGACGCGACTAAAGAAAAAACTTCTCGCTCGCTGAAAGATGTTCATTTGCTGAAAATCAACAAAACCACGAAAAGTTCTTGTATTTGAAGATAAAATCTTTTTGCTTTGAAGAAGAAAGATCCAGCTGAATGAAATAAGTTCATTGGATGAAAACCAACAAAAATTGACAAGAACCACGAAAAGTTCTTGTATTTTAAGATAAAATCTGACGCTAATAAAGAAAAAACTTCTCGCTCGCTGAAATATGTTCATTTGCTGAAAAGCAACAAAACCACGAAATGTTCTTGCATTTGAAGATAAAATCTATTTGCTTTCAAGAAGAAAGATCTTGCTGACTGAAATAAGTTCATTGGATGAAAACCAACAAAAATTGACAAGAACCACGAAAAGTTCTTGTATTTTAAGATAAAATCTGACCCTTTGAAAGAAAAAACTTCTCGCTCGCTGAAATATGTTCATTTGCTGAAAATCAACAAAACCACGAAAAGTTCTTGTATTTGAAGATAAAATCTTTTTGCTTTAAAGAAGAAAGATCTAGCTGACTGAAATAAGTTCATTGAATGAAAGCAACAAAAATTGACAAGAACCACGAAAAGTTCTTGTATTTTAAGCTAAAATCTGACCCTTTGAAAGAAAAAACTTCTCGCTCGCTGAAATATGTTCATTTGCTGAAAATCAACAAAACCACGAAAAGTTCTTGTATTTGAAGATAAAATCTATTTGCTTTCAAGAAGAAAGATCTTGCTGACTGAAATAAGTTCATTGGATGAAAACCAACAAAAATTGACAAGAACCACGAAAAGTTCTTGTATTTTAAGCTAAAATCTGACCCTTTGAAAGAAAAAACTTCTCGCTCGCTGAAATATGTTCATTTGCTGAAAATCAACAAAACCACGAAAAGTTCTTGTATTTGAAGATAAAATCTATTTGCTTTCAAGAAGAAAGATCTTGCTGACTGAAATAAGTTCATTGGATGAAAACCAACAAAAATTGACAAGAACCACGAAAAGTTCTTGTATTTTAAGATAAAATCTGACGCGATTAAAGAAAAAACTTCTCCCTCGCTGAAATATGTTCATTTGCTGAAAATCAACAAAACCACGAAAAGTTCTTGTATTTGAAGATAAAATCTTTTTGCTTTGAAGAAGAAAGATCGAGCTGACTGAAATAAGTTCATAAGATGAAAACCAACAAAAATTGACAAGAACCACGAAAAGTTCTTGTATTTACGATAAAATCTGACGCTATGAAAGAAAAAACGTCTCGCTCGCTGAAATATGTTAATTTGCTGAAAATCAACAAAACCACGAAATGTTCTTGTATTTGAAGATAAAATCTTTTTGCTTTGAAGAAGAAAGATCTAGCTGAATGAAATAAGTTCATCAGATGAAAGCCAACAAAAATTGACAAGAACCACGAAAAGTTCTTGTATTTTAAGATAAAATCTTACGCTATTAAAGAAAAAACTTCCAGCTCGCTGAAATATGTTCATTTGCTGAAAATCAACAAAACCACGAAAAGTTCTTGTATTTGAAGATAAAATCTTTTTGCTTTCAAGAAGAATGATCCAGCTGACTGAAATAAGTTCATTGGATGAAAACCAACAAAAATTGACAAGAACCACGAAAAGTTCTTGTATTTTAAGATAAAATCTGACGCTAATAAAGAAAAAACTTCTCGCTCGCTGAAATATGTTCATTTGCTGAAAAGCAACAAACAAACGAAAAGTTCTTGCATTTGAAGATAAAATCTTTTTGCTTTCAAGAAGAAAGATCTTGCTGACTGAAATAAGTTCATTGGATGAAAACCAACAAAAATTGACAAGAACCACGAAAAGTTCTTGTATTTTAAGCTAAAATCTGAAGCTTTTAAAGAAAAAACTTCTCGCTCGCTGAAATATGTTCATTTGCTGAAAATCAACAAAACCACGAAAAGTTCTTGTATTTGAAGATAAAATCTTTTTGCTTTGAAGAAGAAAGATCTCGCTGACTGAAATAAGTTTATGGGATGAAAACCAACAAAAATTGACAAGAACCACGAAAAGTTCTTGTATTTTAAGATAAAATCTGACGCGATTAAAGAAAAAACTTCTCCCTCGCTGAAATATGTTCATTTGCTGAAAATCAACAAAACCACGAAAAGTTCTTGTATTTGAAGATAAAATCTTTTTGCTTTGAAGAAGAAAGATCGAGCTGACTGAAATAAGTTCATAAGATGAAAACCAACAAAAATTGACAAGAACCACGAAAAGTTCTTGTATTTTAAGATAAAATCTGACGCCTTTAAAGAAAAAACTTCTCCCTCGCTGAAATATGTTCATTTGCTGAAAATCAACAAAACCACGAAAAGTTCTTGTATTTGAAGATAAAATCTTTTTGCTTCGAAGAAGAAAGATCTTGCTGACTGAAATAAGTTCATTGGATGAAAACCAACAAAAATTGACAAGAACCACGAAAAGTTCTTGTATTTTAAGCTAAAATCTGACGCTTTTAAAGAAAAAACTTCTCGATCGCTGAAATATGTTCATTTGCTGAAAATCAACAAAACCACGAAAAGTTCTTGTATTTGAAGATAAAATCTTTTTGCTTTGAAGAAGAAAGATCTCGCTGACTGAAATAAGTTTATGGGTTGAAAAACAACAAAAATTGACAAGAACCACGAAAAGTTCTTGTATTTTAAGATAAAATCTGACGCTATTAAAGAAAAAACTTCTCCCTCGCTGAAATATGTTCATTTGCTGAAAATCAACAAAACCACGAAAAGTTCTTGTATTTGAAGATAAAATCTTTTTGCTTTGAAGAAGAAAGATCCAGCTGACTGAAATAAGTTCATTGGATGAAAGCCAACAAAAATTGACAAGAACCACGAAAAGTTCTTGTATTTTAAGATAAAATCTGACGCGACTAAAGAAAAAACTTCTCGCTCGCTGAAAGATGTTCATTTGCTGAAAATCAACAAAACCACGAAAAGTTCTTGTATTTGAAGATAAAATCTTTTTGCTTTGAAGAAGAAAGATCCAGCTGAATGAAATAAGTTCATTGGATGAAAACCAACAAAAATTGACAAGAACCACGAAAAGTTCTTGTATTTTAAGATAAAATCTGACGCTAATAAAGAAAAAACTTCTCGCTCGCTGAAATATGTTCATTTGCTGAAAAGCAACAAAACCACGAAAAGTTCTTGCATTTGAAGATAAAATCTATTTGCTTTCAAGAAGAAAGATCTTGCTGACTGAAATAAGTTCATTGGATGAAAACCAACAAAAATTGACAAGAACCACGAAAAGTTCTTGTATTTTAAGATAAAATCTGACCCTTTGAAAGAAAAAACTTCTCGCTCGCTGAAATATGTTCATTTGCTGAAAATCAACAAAACCACGAAAAGTTCTTGTATTTGAAGATAAAATCTTTTTGCTTTAAAGAAGAAAGATCGAGCTGACTGAAATAAGTTCATTGAATGAAAGCAACAAAAATTGACAAGAACCACGAAAAGTTCTTGTATTTTAAGCTAAAATCTGACCCTTTGAAAGAAAAAACTTCTCGCTCGCTGAAATATGTTCATTTGCTGAAAATCAACAAAACCACGAAAAGTTCTTGTATTTGAAGATAAAATCTATTTGCTTTCAAGAAGAAAGATCTTGCTGACTGAAATAAGTTCATTGGATGAAAACCAACAAAAATTGACAAGAACCACGAAAAGTTCTTGTATTTTAAGCTAAAATCTGACCCTTTGAAAGAAAAAACTTCTCGCTCGCTGAAATATGTTCATTTGCTGAAAATCAACAAAACCACGAAAAGTTCTTGTATTTGAAGATAAAATCTATTTGCTTTCAAGAAGAAAGATCTTGCTGACTGAAATAAGTTCATTGGATGAAAACCAACAAAAATTGACAAGAACCACGAAAAGTTCTTGTATTTTAAGCTAAAATCTGACCCTTTGAAAGAAAAAACTTCTCGCTCGCTGAAATATGTTCATTTGCTGAAAATCAACAAAACCACGAAAAGTTCTTGTATTTGAAGATAAAATCTTTTTGCTTTAAAGAAGAAAGATCTAGCTGACTGAAATAAGTTCATTGAATGAAAGCAACAAAAATTGACAAGAACCACGAAAAGTTCTTGTATTTTAAGATAAAATCTGACGCGATTAAAGAAAAAACTTCTCCCTCGCTGAAATATGTTCATTTGCTGAAAATCAACAAAACCACGAAAAGTTCTTGTATTTGAAGATAAAATCTTTTTGCTTTGAAGAAGAAAGATCGAGCTGACTGAAATAAGTTCATAAGATGAAAACCAACAAAAATTGACAAGAACCACGAAAAGTTCTTGTATTTTAAGATAAAATCTGACGCTATTAAAGAAAAAACGTCTCGCTCGCTGAAATATGTTCATTTGCTGAAAATCAACAAAACCACGAAAAGTTCTTGTATTTGAAGATAAAATCTTTTTGCTTTGAAGAAGAAAGATCTAGCTGACTGAAATAAGTTCATTGGATGAAAGCCAACAAAAATTGACAAGAACCACGAAAAGTTCTTGTATTTTAAGATAAAATCTGACGCGATTAAAGAAAAAACTTCTGCCTCGCTGAAATATGTTCATTTGCTGAAAATCAACAAAACCACGAAAAGTTCTTGTATTTGAAGATAAAATCTTTTTGCTTTGAAGAAGAAAGATCTAGCTGACTGAAATAAGTTCATAAGATGAAAACCAACAAAAATTGACAAGAACCACGAAAAGTTCTTGTATTTTAAGATAAAATCTGACGCTATTAAAGAAAAAACGTCTCGCTCGCTGATATATGTTCATTTGCTGAAAATCAACAAAACCACGAAAAGTTCTTGTATTTGAAGATAAAATCTTTTTGCTTTGAAGAAGAAAGATCTCGCTGACTGAAATAAGTTTATGGGTTGAAAAACAACAAAAATTGACAAGAACCACGAAAAGTTCTTGTATTTTAAGATAAAATCTGACGCTATTAAAGAAAAAACTTCTCCCTCGCTGAAATATGTTCATTTGCTGAAAATCAACAAAACCACGAAAAGTTCTTGTATTTGAAGATAAAATCTTTTTGCTTTAAAGAAGAAAGATCCAGCTGACTGAAATAAGTTCATTGGATGAAAGCCAACAAAAATTGACAAGAACCACGAAAAGTTCTTGTATTTTAAGATAAAATCTGACGCGACGAAAGAAAAAACTTCTCGCTCGCTGAAAGATGTTCATTTGCTGAAATTCAACAAAACCACGAAAAGTTCTTGTATTTGAAGATAAAATCTTTTTGCTTTGAAGAAGAAAGATCTAGCTGACTGAAATAAGTTCATAAGATGAAAACCAACAAAAATTGACAAGAACCACGAAAAGTTCTTGTATTTTAAGATAAAATCAGACGCTATTAAAGAAAAAACGTCTCGCTCGCTGAAATATGTTCATTTGCTGAAAATCAACAAAACCACGAAATGTTCTTGTATTTGAAGATAAAATCTTTTTGCTTAAAAGAAGAAAGATCTAGCTGACTGAAATAATTTCATTGGATGAAAACCAACAAAAATTGACAAGAACCACGAAAAGTTCTTGTATTTTAAGATAAAATCTTACGCTATTACAGAAAAAACTTCCAGCTCGCTGAAATATGTTCATTTGCTGAAAATCAACAAAACCACGAAAAGTTCTTGTATTTGAAGATAAAATCTTTTTGCTTTCAAGAAGAAAGATCCAGCTGACTGAAATAAGTTCATTGGATGAAAACCAACAAAAATTGACAAGAACCACGAAAAGTTCTTGTATTTTAAGATAAAATCTGATGCTAATAAAGAAAAAACTTCTCGCTCGCTGAAATATGTTCATTTGCTGAAAAGCAACAAACCAACGAAAAGTTCTTGCATTTGAAGATAAAATCTTTTTGCTTTCAAGAAGAAAGATCTTGCTGACTGAAATAAGTTCATTGGATGAAAACCAACAAAAATTGACAAGAACCACGAAAAGTTCTTGTATTTTAAGCTAAAATCTGAAGCTTTTAAAGAAAAAACTTCTCGCTCGCTGAAATATGTTCATTTGCTGAAAATCAACAAAACCACGAAAAGTTCTTGTATTTGAAGATAAAATCTTTTTGCTTTGAAGAAGAAAGATCTCGCTGACTGAAATAAGTTTATGGGATGAAAACCAACAAAAATTGACAAGAACCACGAAAAGTTCTTGTATTTTAAGATAAAATCTGACGCTATTAAAGAAAAAACTTCTCCCTCGCTGAAATATGTTCATTTGCTGAAAATCAACAAAACCACGAAAAGTTCTTGTATTTGAAGATAAAATCTTTTTGCTTTAAAGAAGAAACATCCAGCTGACTGAAATAAGTTCATTGGATGAAAGCCAACAAAAATTGACAAGAACCACGAAAAGTTCTTGTATTTTAAGATAAAATCTGACGCGATTAAAGAAAAAACTTCTCCCTCGCTGAAATATGTTCATTTGCTGAAAATCAACAAAACCACGAAAAGTTCTTGTATTTGAAGATAAAATCTTTTTGCTTTGAAGAAGAAAGATCGAGCTGACTGAAATAAGTTCATAAGATGAAAACCAACAAAAATTGACAAGAACCACGAAAAGTTCTTGTATTTTAAGATAAAATCTGACGCTTTTAAAGAAAAAACTTCTCCCTCGCTGAAATATGTTCATTTGCTGAAAATCAACAAAACCACGAAAAGTTCTTGTATTTGAAGATAAAATCTTTTTGCTTCGAAGAAGAAAGATCTTGCTGACTGAAATAAGTTCATTGGATGAAAACCAACAAAAATTGACAAGAACCACGAAAAGTTCTTGTATTTTAAGCTAAAATCTGACGCTTTTAAAGAAAAAACTTCTCGCTCGCTGAAATATGTTCATTTGCTGAAAATCAACAAAACCACGAAAAGTTCTTGTATTTGAAGATAAAATCTTTTTGCTTTGAAGAAGAAAGATCTCGCTGACTGAAATAAGTTTATGGGTTGAAAAACAACAAAAATTGACAAGAACCACGAAAAGTTCTTGTATTTTAAGATAAAATCTGACGCTATTAAAGAAAAAACTTCTCCCTCGCTGAAATATGTTCATTTGCTGAAAATCAACAAAACCACGAAAAGTTCTTGTATTTGAAGATAAAATCTTTTTGCTTTAAAGAAGAAAGATCCAGCTGACTGAAATAAGTTCATTGGATGAAAGCCAACAAAAATTGACAAGAACCACGAAAAGTTCTTGTATTTTAAGATAAAATCTGACGCGACTAAAGAAAAAACTTCTCGCTCGCTGAAAGATGTTCATTTGCTGAAAATCAACAAAACCACGAAAAGTTCTTGTATTTGAAGATAAAATCTTTTTGCTTTGAAGAAGAAAGATCCAGCTGAATGAAATAAGTTCATTGGATGAAAACCAACAAAAATTGACAAGAACCACGAAAAGTTCTTGTATTTTAAGATAAAATCTGACGCTAATAAAGAAAAAACTTCTCGCTCGCTGAAATATGTTCATTTGCTGAAAAGCAACAAAACCACGAAAAGTTCTTGCATTTGAAGATAAAATCTATTTGCTTTCAAGAAGAAAGATCTTGCTGACTGAAATAAGTTCATTGGATGAAAACCAACAAAAATTGACAAGAACCACGAAAAGTTCTTGTATTTTAAGCTAAACTCTGACCCTTTGAAAGAAAAAACTTCTCGCTCGCTGAAATATGTTCATTTGCTGAAAATCAACAAAACCACGAAAAGTTCTTGTATTTGAAGATAAAATCTTTTTGCTTTAAAGAAGAAAGATCTAGCTGACTGAAATAAGTTCATTGAATGAAAGCAACAAAAATTGACAAGAACCACGAAAAGTTCTTGTATTTTAAGATAAAATCTGACGCGATTAAAGAAAAAACTTCTCCCTCGCTGAAATATGTTCATTTGCTGAAAATCAACAAAACCACGAAAAGTTCTTGTATTTGAAGATAAAATCTTTTTGCTTTGAAGAAGAAAGATCGAGCTGACTGAAATAAGTTCATAAGATGAAAACCAACAAAAATTGACAAGAACCACGAAAAGTTCTTGTATTTTAAGATAAAATCTGACGCTATTAAAGAAAAAACGTCTCGCTCGCTGAAATATGTTCATTTGCTGAAAATCAACAAAACCACGAAAAGTTCTTGTATTTGAAGATAAAATCTTTTTGCTTTGAAGCAGAAAGATCTAGCTGACTGAAATAAGTTCATAAGATGAAAACCAACAAAAATTGACAAGAACCACGAAAAGTTCTTGTATTTTAAGATAAAATCTGACGCTATTAAAGAAAAAACGTCTCGCTCGCTGAAATATGTTCATTTGCTGAAAATCAACAAAACCACGAAATGTTCTTGTATTTGAAGATAAAATCTTTTTGCTTTAAAGAAGAAAGATCTAGCTGACTGAAATAAGTTCATTGGATGAAAACCAACAAAAATTGACAAGAACCACGAAAAGTTCTTCTATTTTAAGCTAAAATCTGACGCTTTTAAAGAAAAAACTTCTCGCTCGCTGAAATATGTTCATTTGCTGAAAATCAACAAAACCACGAAAAGTTCTTGTATTTGAAGATAAAATCTTTTTGCTTTGAAGAAGAAAGATCCAGCTGAATGAAATAAGTTCATTGGATGAAAACCAACAAAAATTGACAAGAACCACGAAAAGTTCTTGTATTTCAAGGTAAAATCTGACGCTAATAAAGAAAAAACTTCTCGCTCGCTGAAATATGTTCATTTGCTGAAAAGCAACAAAACCACGAAAAGTTCTTGCATTTGAAGATAAAATCTATTTGCTTTCAAGAAGAAAGATCTTGCTGACTGAAATAAGTTCATTGGATGAAAACCAACAAAAATTGACAAGAACCACGAAAAGTTCTTGTATTTTAAGATAAAATCTGACGCTTTTAAAGAAAAAACTTCTCCCTCGCTGAAATATGTTCATTTGCTGAAAATCAACAAAACCACGAAAAGTTCTTGTATTTGAAGATAAAATCTTTTTGCTTTGAAGAAGAAAGATCTAGCTGACTGAAATAAGTTCATAAGATGAAAACCAACAAAAATTGACAAGAACCACGAAAAGTTCTTGTATTTTAAGATAAAATCAGACGCTATTAAAGAAAAAACGTCTCGCTCGCTGAAATATGTTCATTTGCTGAAAATCAACAAAACCACGAAATGTTCTTGTATTTGAAGATAAAATCTTTTTGCTTAAAAGAAGAAAGATCTCGCTGACTGAAATAATTTCATTGGATGAAAATCAACAAAAATTGACAAGAACCACGAAAAGTTCTTGTATTTTAAGCTAAAATCTGACGTTTTTAAAGAAAAAACTTCTCGCTCGCTGAAATATGTTCATTTGCTGAAAATCAACAAAACCACGAAAAGTTCTTGTATTTGAAGATAAAATCTTTTTGCTTTGAAGAAGAAAGATCTCGCTGACTGAAATAAGTTTATGGGTTGAAAAACAACAAAAATTGACAAGAACCACGAAAAGTTCTTGTATTTTAAGATAAAATCTGACGCTATTAAAGAAAAAACTTCTCCCTCGCTGAAATATGTTCATTTGCTGAAAATCAACAAAACCACGAAAAGTTCTTGTATTTGAAGATAAAATCTTTTTGCTTGAAAGAAGAAAGATCCAGCTGACTGAAATAAGTTCATTGGATGAAAGCCAACAAAAATTGACAAGAACCACGAAAAGTTCTTGTATTTTAAGATAAAATCTGACGCGACTAAAGAAAAAACTTCTCGCTCGCTGAAAGATGTTCATTTGCTGAAATTCAACAAAACCACGAAAAGTTCTTGTATTTGAAGATAAAATCTTTTTGCTTTGAAGAAGAAAGATCCAGCTGAATGAAATAAGTTCATTGGATGAAAACCAACAAAAATTGACAAGAACCACGAAAAGTTCTTGTATTTTAAGATAAAATCTGACGCTAATAAAGAAAAAACTTCTCGCTCGCTGAAATATGTTCATTTGCTGAAAAGCAACAAAACCACGAAAAGTTCTTGCATTTGAAGATTAAAATCTATTTGCTTTCAAGAAGAAAGATCTTGCTGACTGAAATAACTTCATTGGATGAAAACCAACAAAAATTGACAAGAACCACGAAAAGTTCTTGTATTTTAAGCTAAAATCTGACCCTTTGAAAGAAAAAACTTCTCGCTCGCTGAAATATGTCCATTTGCTGAAAATCAACAAAACCACGAAAAGTTCTTGTATTTGAAGATAAAATCTTTTTGCTTTAAAGAAGAAAGATCTAGCTGACTGAAATAAGTTCATTGAATGAAAGCAACAAAAATTGACAAGAACCACGAAAAGTTCTTGTATTTTAAGATAAAATCTGACGCGATTAAAGAAAAAACTTCTCCCTCGCTGAAATATGTTCATTTGCTGAAAATCAACAAAACCACGAAAAGTTCTTGTATTTGAAGATAAAATCTTTTTGCTTTGAAGAAGAAAGATCGAGCTGACTGAAATAAGTTCATAAGATGAAAACCAACAAAAATTGACAAGAACCACGAAAAGTTCTTGTATTTTAAGATAAAATCTGACGCTATGAAAGAAAAAACGTCTCGCTCGCTGAAATATGTTAATTTGCTGAAAATCAACAAAACCACGAAATGTTCTTGTATTTGAAGATAAAATCTTTTTGCTTTGAAGAAGAAAGATCTAGCTGAATGAAATAAGTTCATCAGATGAAAACCAACAAAAATTGACAAGAACCACGAAAAGTTCTTGTATTTTAAGATAAAATCTTACGCTATTACAGAAAAAACTTCCAGCTCGCTGAAATATGTTCATTTGCTGAAAATCAACAAAACCACGAAAAGTTCTTGTATTTGAAGATAAAATCTTTTTGCTTTCAAGAAGAAAGATCCAGCTGACTGAAATAAGTTCATTGGATGAAAACCAACAAAAATTGACAAGAACCACGAAAAGTTCTTGTATTTTAAGATAAAATCTGATGCTAATAAAGAAAAAACTTCTCGCTCGCTGAAATATGTTCATTTGCTGAAAAGCAACAAACCAACGAAAAGTTCTTGCATTTGAAGATAAAATCTTTTTGCTTTCAAGAAGAAAGATCTTGCTGACTGAAATAAGTTCATTGGATGAAAACCAACAAAAATTGACAAGAACCACGAAAAGTTCTTGTATTTTAAGCTAAAATCTGAAGCTTTTAAAGAAAAAACTTCTCGCTCGCTGAAATATGTTCATTTGCTGAAAATCAACAAAACCACGAAAAGTTCTTGTATTTGAAGATAAAATCTTTTTGCTTTGAAGAAGAAAGAACTCGCTGACTGAAATAAGTTTATGGGATGAAAACCAACAAAAATTGACAAGAACCACGAAAAGTTCTTGTATTTTAAGATAAAATCTGACGCTATTAAAGAAAAAACTTCTCCCTCGCTGAAATATGTTCATTTGCTGAAAATCAACAAAACCACGAAAAGTTCTTGTATTTGAAGATAAAATCTTTTTGCTTTAAAGAAGAAACATCCAGCTGACTGAAATAAGTTCATTGGATGAAAGCCAACAAAAATTGACAAGAACCACGAAAAGTTCTTGTATTTTAAGATAAAATCTGACGCGATTAAAGAAAAAACTTCTCCCTCGCTGAAATATGTTCATTTGCTGAAAATCAACAAAACCACGAAAAGTTCTTGTATTTGAAGATAAAATCTTTTTGCTTTGAAGAAGAAAGATCGAGCTGACTGAAATAAGTTCATAAGATGAAAACCAACAAAAATTGACAAGAACCACGAAAAGTTCTTGTATTTTAAGATAAAATCTGACGCTTTTAAAGAAAAAACTTCTCCCTCGCTGAAATATGTTCATTTGCTGAAAATCAACAAAACCACGAAAAGTTCTTGTATTTGAAGATAAAATCTTTTTGCTTCGAAGAAGAAAGATCTTGCTGACTGAAATAAGTTCATTGGATGAAAACCAACAAAAATTGACAAGAACCACGAAAAGTTCTTGTATTTTAAGCTAAAATCTGACGCTTTTAAAGAAAAAACTTCTCGCTCGCTGAAATATGTTCATTTGCTGAAAATCAACAAAACCACGAAAAATTCTTGTATTTGAAGATAAAATCTTTTTGCTTTGAAGAAGAAAGATCTCGCTGACTGAAATAAGTTTATGGGTTGAAAAACAACAAAAATTGACAAGAACCACGAAAAGTTCTTGTATTTTAAGATAAAATCTGACGCTATTAAAGAAAAAACTTCTCCCTCGCTGAAATATGTTCATTTGCTGAAAATCAACAAAACCACGAAAAGTTCTTGTATTTGAAGATAAAATCTTTTTGCTTTAAAGAAGAAAGATCCAGCTGACTGAAATAAGTTCATTGGATGAAAGCCAACAAAAATTGACAAGAACCACGAAAAGTTCTTGTATTTTAAGATAAAATCTGACGCGATTAAAGAAAAAACTTCTCGCTCGCTGAAAGATGTTCATTTGCTGAAAATCAACAAAACCACGAAAAGTTCTTGTATTTGAAGATAAAATCTTTTTGCTTTGAAGAAGAAAGATCCAGCTGAATGAAATAAGTTCATTGGATGAAAACCAACAAAAATTGACAAGAACCACGAAAAGTTCTTGTATTTTAAGATAAAATCTGACGCTAATAAAGAAAAAACTTCTCGCTCGCTGAAATATGTTCATTTGCTGAAAAGCAACAAAACCACGAAAAGTTCTTGCATTTGAAGATAAAATCTATTTGCTTTCAAGAAGAAAGATCTTGCTGACTGAAATAAGTTCATTGGATGAAAACCAACAAAAATTGACAAGAACCACGAAAAGTTCTTGTATTTTAAGCTAAAATCTGACCCTTTGAAAGAAAAAACTTCTCGCTCGCTGAAATATGTTCATTTGCTGAAAATCAACAAAACCACGAAAAGTTCTTGTATTTGAAGATAAAATCTTTTTGCTTTAAAGAAGAAAGATCTAGCTGACTGAAATAAGTTCATTGAATGAAAGCAACAAAAATTGACAAGAACCACGAAAAGTTCTTGTATTTTAAGATAAAATCTGACGCGATTAAAGAAAAAACTTCTCCCTCGCTGAAATATGTTCATTTGCTGAAAATCAACAAAACCACGAAAAGTTCTTGTATTTGAAGATAAAATCTTTTTGCTTTGAAGAAGAAAGATCGAGCTGACTGAAATAAGTTCATAAGATGAAAACCAACAAAAATTGACAAGAACCACGAAAAGTTCTTGTATTTTAAGATAAAATCTGACGCTATTAAAGAAAAAACGTCTCGCTCGCTGAAATATGTTCATTTGCTGAAAATCAACAAAACCACGAAAAGTTCTTGTATTTGAAGATAAAATCTTTTTGCTTTGAAGAAGAAAGATCTAGCTGACTGAAATAAGTTCATAAGATGAAAACCAACAAAAATTGACAAGAACCACGAAAAGTTCTTGTATTTTAAGATAAAATCTGACGCTATTAAAGAAAAAACGTCTCGCTCGCTGAAATATGTTCATTTGCTGAAAATCAACAAAACCACGAAATGTTCTTGTATTTGAAGATAAAATCTTTTTGCTTTAAAGAAGAAAGATCTAGCTGACTGAAATAAGTTCATTGGATGAAAACCAACAAAAATTGACAAGAACCACGAAAAGTTCTTCTATTTTAAGCTAAAATCTGACGCTTTTAAAGAAAAAACTTCTCGCTCGCTGAAATATGTTCATTTGCTGAAAATCAACAAAACCACGAAAAGTTCTTGTATTTGAAGATAAAATCTTTTTGCTTTGAAGAAGAAAGATCTCGCTGACTGAAATAAGTTTATGGGTTGAAAAACAACAAAAATTGACAAGAACCACGAAAAGTTCTTGTATTTTAAGATAAAATCTGACGCTATTAAAGAAAAAACTTCTCCCTCGCTGAAATATGTTCATTTGCTGAAAATCAACAAAACCACGAAAAGTTCTTGTATTTGAAGATAAAATCTTTTTGCTTTAAAGAAGAAAGATCCAGCTGACTGAACTAAGTTCATTGGATGAAAGCCAACAAAAATTGACAAGAACCACGAAAAGTTCTTGTATTTTAAGATAAAATCTGACGCGACGAAAGAAAAAACTTCTCGCTCGCTGAAAGATGTTCATTTGCTGAAATTCAACAAAACCACGAAAAGTTCTTGTATTTGAAGATAAAATCTTTTTGCTTTGAAGAAGAAAGATCCAGCTGAATGAAATAAGTTCATTGGATGAAAACCAACAAAAATTGACAAGAACCACGAAAAGTTCTTGTATTTCAAGATAAAATCTGACGCTAATAAAGAAAAAACTTCTCGCTCGCTGAAATATGTTCATTTGCTGAAAAGCAACAAAACCACGAAAAGTTCTTGCATTTGAAGATAAAATCTATTTGCTTTCAAGAAGAAAGATCTTGCTGACTGAAATAAGTTCATTGGATGAAAACCAACAAAAATTGACAAGAACCACGAAAAGTTCTTGTATTTTAAGCTAAAATCTGACCCTTTGAAAGAAAAAACTTCTCGCTCGCTGAAATATGTTCATTTGCTGAAAATCAACAAAACCACGAAAAGTTCTTGTATTTGAAGATAAAATCTTTTTGCTTTAAAGAAGAAAGATCTAGCTGACTGAAATAAGTTCATTGAATGAAAGCAACAAAAATTGACAAGAACCACGAAAAGTTCTTGTATTTTAAGATAAAATCTGACGCGATTAAAGAAAAAACTTCTCCCTCGCTGAAATATGTTCATTTGCTGAAAATCAACAAAACCGCGAAAAGTTCTTGTATTTGAAGATAAAATCTTTTTGCTTTGAAGAAGAAAGATCGAGCTGACTGAAATAAGTTCATAAGATGAAAACCAACAAAAATTGACAAGAACCACGAAAAGTTCTTGTATTTTAAGATAAAATCTGACGCTATTAAAGAAAAAACGTCTCGCTCGCTGAAATATGTTAATTTGCTGAAAATCAACAAAACCACGAAATGTTCTTGTATTTGAAGATAAAATCTTTTTGCTTTGAAGAAGAAAGATCTAGCTGAATGAAATAAGTTCATCAGATGAAAACCAACAAAAAATTGACAAGAACCACGAAAAGTTCTTGTATTTTAAGATAAAATCTTACGCTATTAAAGAAAAAACTTCCAGCTCGCTGGAATATGTTCATTTGCTGAAAATCAACAAACCCACGAAAAGTTCTTGTATTTGAAGATAAAATCTTTTTGCTTTCAAGAAGAAAGATCCAGCTGACTGAAATAAGTTCATTGGATGAAAACCAACAAAAATTGACAAGAACCACGAAAAGTTCTTGTATTTTAAGATAAAATCTGACGCTAATAAAGAAAAAACTTCTCGCTCACTGAAATATGTTCATTTGCTGAAAAGCAACAAACCAACGAAAAGTTCTTGCATTTGAAGATAAAATCTTTTTGCTTTCAAGAAGAAAGATCTTGCTGACTGAAATAAGTTCATTGGATGAAAACCAACAAAAATTGACAAGAACCACGAAAAGTTCTTGTATTTTAAGCTAAAATCTGAAGCTTTTAAAGAAAAAACTTCTCGCTCGCTGAAATATGTTCATTTGCTGAAAATCAACAAAACCACGAAAAGTTCTTATATTTGAAGATAAAATCTTTTTGCTTTGAAGAAGAAAGATCTCGCTGACTGAAATAAGTTTATGGGATGAAAACCAACAAAAATTGACAAGAACCACGAAAAGTTCTTGTATTTTAAGATAAAATCTGACGCTATTGAAGAAAAAACTTCTCCCTCGCTGAAATATGTTCGTTTGCTGAAAATCAACAAAACCACGAAAAGTTCTTGTATTTGAAGATAAAATCTTTTTGCTTTAAAGAAGAAACATCCAGCTGACTGAAATAAGTTCATTGGATGAAAGCCAACAAAAATTGACAAGAACCACGAAAAGTTCTTGTATTTTAAGATAAAATCTGACGCGATTAAAGAATAAACTTCTCGCTCGCTGAAAGATGTTCATTTGCTGAAAATCAACAAAACCACGAAAAGTTCTTGTATTTGAAGATAAAATCTTTTTGCTTTGAAGAAGAAAGATCCAGCTGACTGAAATAAGTTCATTGGATGAAAACCAACAAAAATTGACAAGAACCACGAAAAGTTCTTGTATTTTAAGATAAAATCTGACGCGAATAAAGAAAAAACTTCTCGCTCGCTGAAATATGTTCATTTGCTGAAAAGCAACAAAACCACGAAAAGTTCTTGTATTTGAAGATAAAATCTTTTTGCTTTCAAGAAGAAAGATCTCGCTGACTGAAATAAGTTTATGGGATGAAAGCCAACAAAAATTGACAAGAACCACGAAAAGTTCTTGTATTTTAAGATAAAATCTGACGCTATTGAAGAAAAAACGTCTCGCTCGCTGAAATATGTTAATTTGCTGAAAATCAACAAAACCACGAAATGTTCTTGTATTTGAAGATAAAATCTTTTTGCTTTGAAGAAGAAAGATCTAGCTGAATGAAATAAGTTCATCAGATGAAAACCAACAAAAATTGACAAGAACCACGAAAAGTTCTTGTATTTTAAGATAAAATTTTACGCTATTAAAGAAAAAACTTCCAGCTCGCTGAAATATGTTCATTTGCTGAAAATCAACAAAACCACGAAAAGTTCTTGTATTTGAAGATAAAATCTTTTTGCTTTCAAGAAGAAAGATCTCGCTGACTGAAATAAGTTTATGGGATGAAAGCCAACAAAAATTGACAAGAACCACGAAAAGTTCTTGTATTTTAAGATAAAATCTGACGCGATTAAAGAAAAAACTTCTCGCTCGCTGAAAGATGTTCATTTGCTGAAAATCAACAAAACCACGAAAAGTTCTTGTATTTGAAGATAAAATCTTTTTGCTTTGAAGAAGAAAGATCCAGCTGACTGAAATAAGTTCATTGGATGAAAACCAACAAAAATTGACAAGAACCACGTAAAGTTCTTGTATTTTAACATAAAATCTGACGCTAATAAAGAAAAAACTTCTCGCTCGCTGAAATATGTTCATTTGCTGAAAAGCAACAAAACCACGAAAAGTTCTTGCATTTGAAGATAAAATCTTTTTGCTTTCAAGAAGAAAGATCTTGCTGACTGAAATAAGTTCATTGGATGAAAACCAACAAAAATTGACAAGAACCACGAAAAGTTCTTGTATTTTAAGCTAAAATCTGAAGCTTTTAAAGAAAAAACGTCTCGCTCGCTGAAATATGTTCATTTGCTGAAAATCAACAAAACCACGAAAAGTTCTTGTATTTGAAGATAAAATCTTTTTGCTTTGAAGAAGAAAGATCTCGCTGACTGAAATAAGTTTATGGGATGAAAACCAACAAAAATTGACAAGAACCACGAAAAGTTCTTGTATTTTAAGATAAAATCTGACGCGATTAAAGAAAAAACTTCTCGCTCGCTGAAAGATGTTCATTTGCTGAAAATCAACAAAACCACGAAAAGTTCTTGTATTTGAAGATAAAATCTTTTTGCTTTGAAGAAGAAAGATCCAGCTGACTGAAATAAGTTCATTGGATGAAAACCAACAAAAATTGACAAGAACCACGAAAAGTTCTTGTATTTTAAGATAAAATCTGACGCTAATAAAGAAAAAACTTCTCGCTCGCTGAAATATGTTCATTTGCTGAAAATCAACAAAACCACGAAAAGTTCTTGCATTTGAAGATAAAATCTTTTTGCTTTCAAGAAGAAAGATCTTGCTGACTGAAATAAGTTCATTGGATGAAAACCAACAAAAATTGACAAGAACCACGAAAAGTTCTTGTATTTTAAGATAAAATCTGACGCGATTAAAGAAAAAACTTCTCCCTCGCTGAAATATGTTCATTTGCTGAAAATCAACAAAACCACGAAAAGTTCTTGTATTTGAAGATAAAATCTTTTTGCTTTGAAGAAGAAAGATCGAGCTGACTGAAATAAGTTCATAAGATGAAAACCAACAAAAATTGACAAGAACCACGAAAAGTTCTTGTATTTTAAGATAAAATCTGACGCTTTTAAAGAAAAAACTTCTCTCTCCCTGAAATATGTTCATTTGCTGAAAATCAACAAAACCACGAAAAGTTCTTGTACTTGAAGATAAAATCTTTTTGCTTTGAAGAAGAAAGATCTTGCTGACTGAAAGAAGTTCATTGGATGAAAACCAACAAAAATTGACAAGAACCACGAAAAGTTCTTGTATTTTAAGATTAAATCTGACGCTAATAAAGAAAAAACTTCTCGCTCGCTGAAATATGTTCATTTGCTGAAAAGCAACAAAACCACGAAAAGTTCTTGCATTTGAAGATAAAATCTTTTTGCTTTCAAGAAGAAAGATCTTGCTGACTGAAATAAGTTCATAAGGTGAAAACCAACAAAAATTGACAAGAACCACGAAAAGTTCTTGTATTTTAAGATTAAATCTGACGCTAATAAAGAAAAAACTTCTCGCTCGCTGAAATATGTTCATTTGCTGAAAAGCAACAAAACCACGAAAAGTTCTTGCATTTGAAGATAAAATCTTTTTGCTTTCAAGAAGAAAGATCTTGCTGACTGAAATAAGTTCATAAGGTGAAAACCAACAAAAATTGACAAGAACCACGAAAAGTTCTTGTATTTTAAGATAAAATCTGACGCTAATAAAGAAAAAACTTCTCGCTCACTGAAATATGTTCATTTGCTGAAAAGCAACAAACCAACGAAAAGTTCTTGCATTTGAAGATAAAATCTTTTTGCTTTCAAGAAGAAAGATCTTGCTGACTGAAATAAGTTCATTGGATGAAAACCAACAAAAATTGACAAGAACCACGAAAAGTTCTTGTATTTTAAGCTAAAATCTGACCCTTTTAAAGAAAAAACTTCTCGCTCGCTGAAATATGTTCATTTGCTGAAAATCAACAAAACCACGAAAAGTTCTTGTATTTGAAGATAAAATCTTTTTGCTTTGAAGAAGACAGATCTCGCTGACTGAAATAAGTTTATGGGATGAAAACCAACAAAAATTGACAAGAACCACGAAAAGTTCTTGTATTTTAAGATAAAATCTGACGCTATTAAAGAAAAAACTTCTCCCTCGCTGAAATATGTTCATTTGCTGAAAATCAACAAAACCACGAAAAGTTCTTGTATTTGAAGATAAAATCTTTTTGCTTTAAGGAAGAAACATCCAGCTGACTGAAATAAGTTCATTGGATGAAAGCCAACAAAAATTGACAAGAACCACGAAAAGTTCTTGTATTTTAAGATAAAATCTGACGCGATTAAAGAAAAAACTTCTCGCTCGCTGAAAGATGTTCATTTGCTGAAAATCAACAAAACCACGAAAAGTTCTTGTATTTGAAGATAAAATCTTTTTGCTTTGAAGAAGAAAGATCCAGCTGACTGAAATAAGTTCATTGGATGAAAACCAACAAAAATTGACAAGAACCACGAAAAGTTCTTGTATTTTAAGATAAAATCTGACGCTAATAAAGAAAAAACTTCTCGCTCGCTGAAATATGTTCATTTGCTGAAAAGCAACAAAACCACGAAAAGTTCTTGTATTTGAAGATAAAATCTTTTTGCTTTCAAGAAGAAAGATCTCGCTGACTGAAATAAGTTTATGGGATGAAAGCCAACAAAAATTGACAAGAACCACGAAAAGTTCTTGTATTTTAAGATAAAATCTGACGCTATTGAAGAAAAAACGTCTCACTCGCTGAAATATGTTAATTTGCTGAAAATCAACAAAACCACGAAATGTTCTTGTATTTGAAGATAAAATCTTTTTGCTTTGAAGAAGAAAGATCTAGCTGAATGAAATAAGTTCATCAGATGAAAACCAACAAAAATTGACAAGAACCACGAAAAGTTCTTGTATTTTAAGATAAAATTTTACGCTATTAAAGAAAAAACTTCCAGCTCGCTGAAATATGTTCATTTGCTGAAAATCAACAAAACCACGAAAAGTTCTTGTATTTGAAGATAAAATCTTTTTGCTTTGAAGAAGAAAGATCCAGCTGACTGAAATAAGTTCATTGGATGAAAACCAACAAAAATTGACAAGAACCACGTAAAGTTCTTGTATTTTAACATAAAATCTGACGCTAATAAAGAAAAAACTTCTCGCTCGCTGAAATATGTTCATTTGCTGAAAAGCAACAAAACCACGAAAAGTTCTTGCATTTGAAGATAAAATCTTTTTGCTTTCAAGAAGAAAGATCTTGCTGACTGAAATAAGTTCATTGGATGAAAACCAACAAAAATTGACAAGAACCACGCAAAGTTCTTGTATTTTAAGCTAACATCTGAAGCTTTTAAAGAAAAAACGTCTCGCTCGCTGAAATATGTTCATTTGCTGAAAATCAACAAAACCACGAAAAGTTCTTGTATTTGAAGATAAAATCTTTTTGCTTTGAAGAAGAAAGATCTCGCTGACTGAAATAAGTTTATGGGATGAAAACCAACAAAAATTGACAAGAACCACGAAAAGTTCTTGTATTTTAAGATAAAATCTGACGCGATTAAAGAAAAAACTTCTCGATCGCTGAAAGATGTTCATTTGCTGAAAATCAACAAAACCACGAAAAGTTCTTGTATTTGAAGATAAAATCTTTTTGCTTTGAAGAAGAAAGATCCAGCTGACTGAAATAAGTTCATTGGATGAAAACCAACAAAAATTGACAAGAACCACGAAAAGTTCTTGTATTTTAAGATAAAATCTGACGCTGATAAAGAAAAAACTTCTCCCTCGCTGAAATATGTTCATTTGCTGAAAATCAACAAAACCACGAAAAGTTCTTGCATTTGAAGATAAAATCTTTTTGCTTTCAAGAAGAAAGATCTTGCTGACTGAAATAAGTTCATTGGATGAAAACCAACAAAAATTAACAAGAACCACGAAAAGTTCTTGTATTTTAAGATAAAATCTGACGCTATTAAAGAAAAAAGTTCTCCCTCGCTGAAATATGTTCATTTGCTGAAAATCAACAAAACCACGAAAAGTTCTTGTATTTGAAGATAAAATCTTTTTGCTTTGAAGAAGAAAGATCGAGCTGACTGAAATAAGTTCAGAAGATGAAAACCAACAAAAATTGACAAGAACCACGAAAAGTTCTTGTATTTTAAGATAAAATCTGACGCTTTTAAAGAAAAAACTTCTCTCTCCCTGAAATATGTTCATTTGCTGAAAATCAACAAAACCACGAAAAGTTCTTGTACTTGAAGATAAAATCTTTTTGCTTTGAAGAAGAAAGATCTTGCTGACTGAAAGAAGTTCATTGGATGAAAACCAACAAAAATTGACAAGAACCACGAAAAGTTCTTGTATTTTAAGCTAAAATCTGACGCTTTTAAAGAAAAAACTTCTCGCTCGCTGAAATATGTTCATTTGCTGAAAATCAACAAAACCACGAAAAGTTCTTGTATTTGAAGATAAAATCTTTTTGCTTTGAAGAAGAAAGATCTCGCTGACTGAAATAAGTTTATTGGATGAAAGCCAAAAAAAATTGACAAGAACCACGAAAAGTTCTTGTATTTTAAGATAAAATCTGACGCTATTAAAGAAAAAACTTCTCCCTCGCTGAAATATGTTCATTTGCTGAAAATCAACAAAACCACGAAAAGTTCTTGTATTTGAAGATAAAATCTTTTTGCTTTAAAGAAGAAAGATCTAGCTGACTGAAATAAGTTCATTGGATGAAAGCCAACAAAAATTGACAAGAACCACGAAAAGTTCTTGTATTTTAAGATAAAATCTGACGCGATTAAAGAAAAAACATCTCCCTCGCTGAAATATGTTCATTTGCTGAAAATCAACAAAACCACGAAAAGTTCTTGTATTTGAAGATAAAATCTTTTTGCTTTGAAGAAGAAAGATCTAGCTGAATGAAATAAGTTCATCAGATGAAAACCAACAAAAATTGACAAGAACCACGAAAAGTTCTTCTATTTTAAGATAAAATCTTACGCTATTAAAGAAAAAACTTCCAGCTCGCTGAAATATGTTCATTTGCTGAAAATCAACAAAACCACGAAAAGTTCTTGTATTTGAAGATAAAATCTTTTTGCTTTCAAGAAGAAAGATCCAGCTGACTGAAATAAGTTCATTGGATGAAAACCAACAAAAATTGACAAGAACCACGAAAAGTTCTTGTATTTTAAGATAAAATCTGACGCGATTAAAGAAAAAACTTCTCGCTCGCTGAAAGATGTTCATTTGCTGAAAATCAACAAAACCACGAAAAGTTCTTGTATTTGAAGATAAAATCTTTTTGCTTTGAAGAAGAAAGATCTCGCTGACTGAAATAAGTTCATTGGATGAAAGCCAACAAAAATTGACAAGAACCACGAAAAGTTCTTGTATTTTAAGATAAAATCTGACGCGATTAAAGAAAAAACTTCTCCCTCGCTGAAATATGTTAATTTGCTGAAAATCAACAAAACCACAAAATGTTCTTGTATTTGAAGATAAAATCTTTTTGCTTTGAAGAAGAAAGATCGAGCTGAATGAAATAAGTTCATCAGATGAAAACCAACAAAAATTGACAAGAACCACGAAAAGTTCTTGTATTTTAAGATAAAATCTGACGCTAATAAAGAAAAAACTTCTCGCTCGCTGAAATATGTGCATTTGCTGAAAAGCAACAAACCCAAGAACAGTTCTTGCATTTGAAGATAAAATCTTTTTGCTTTCAAGAAGAAAGATCTTGCTGACTGAAATAAGTTCATTGGATGAAAACCAACAAAAATTGACAAGAACCACGAAAAGTTCTTGTATTTTAAGCTAAAATCTGAAGCTTTTAAAGAAAAAACTTCTCGCTCGCTGAAATATGTTCATTTGCTGAAAATCAACAAAACCACGAAAAGTTCTTGTATTTGAAGATAAAATCTTTTTGCTTTGAAGAAGAAAGATCTCGCTGACTGAAATAAGTTTATGGGACGAAAACCAACAAAAATTGACAAGAACCACGAAAAGTTCTTGTATTTTAAGATAAAATCTGACGCTATTAAAGAAAAAACTTCTCCCTCGCTGAAATATGTTCATTTGCTGAAAATCAACAAAACCACGAAAAGTTCTTGTATTTGAAGATAAAATCTTTTTGCTTTAAAGAAGAAAGATCTAGCTGACTGAAATAAGTTCATTGGATGAAAGCCAACAAAAATTGACAAGAACCACGAAAAGGGGGAGGGTGAACAGCCAGTTGTCGTGGTGCATATAGGCACCAACGATATAGGTAAAAAACAGGATGAGGTCCTACAAGCTGAATTTAGGGAGTTAGGAGTTAAACTAAAGAGTAGGACCTCAAAGGTAGTAATCTCAGGATTGCTACCAGTGCCACGGGCTAGTCAGAGTAGGAATGACAGGATAGCTAAGATGAATACGTGGCTTGAGAGATGGTGCAAGAGGGAGGGATTCAAATTCCTGGGCCATTGGAACCGGTTCTGGGGGAGGTGGTACCAGTACAAATTGGACGGTCTGCATCTGGGCAGGACTGGAACCAATGTCCTCGGGGGAGTGTTTGCCAGTGCTGTTGGGGAGGGTTTAAACTAATGTGGCAGGGGGATGGGAACCGATGCAGGAAGTCAGTGGGAAATAAAGTGGTGACAGAAACAAAAGGCAGTAAGGGAGAGTGTACAGAACATGACCGGACAGATGGTCTGAGAAAGCAGGGCAAAGACCAAGGGAAGACTAGATTAAACTGCATTTATTTCAATGCAAGAAGTCTGATGGGCAAGGCAGATGAACTCAGGGCATGGATGGGTACATGGGACTGGGATGTCATAGCTATTACTGAAACATGGCTAAGGGAGGGGCAGGACTGGCAGCTCAATGTTCCAGGGTACAGATGCTATAGGAAAGATAGAGCAGGAGGTAAGAGAGGAGGGGGAGTTGCGTTCTTGATTAGGGAGAACATCACGGCAGTAGTGAGAGGGGATATATCCGAGGGTTCGCCCACTGAGTCCATATGGGTAGAACTGAAAAATAAGAAGGGAGAGATCACTTTGATAGGATTGTACTACAGACCCCCAAATAGTCAACGGGAAATTGAGGAGCAAATATGTAAGGAGATTACAGACAGCTGCAAGAAAAATAGGGTGGTAATAGTAGGGGACTTTAACTTTCCCAACATTGACTGGGACAGCCATAGCATTAGGGGCTTGGATGGAGAGAAATTTGTTGAGTGTATTCAGGAGGAATTTCTCATTCAGTATGTGGATGGCCCGACTAGAGAGGGGGCAAAACTTGACCTCCTCTTGGGAAATAAGGAAGGGCAGGTGACAGAAGTGTTAGTGAGGGATCACTTTGGGACCAGTGATCATAATTCCATTAGTTTTAAGATAGCTATGGAGAAGGATAGGTCTGGCCCAAAAGTTAAAATTCTAAATTGGGGAAAGGCCAATTTTGATGGTATTAGACAGGAACTTTCAGAAGTTGATTGGGAGAGTCTGTTGGCAGGCAAAGGGACGTCTGGTAAGTGGGAGGCTTTCAAAAGTGTGTTAACCAGGGTTCAGTGTAAGCACATTCCTTATAAAGTGAAGGGCAAGGCTGGTAGAAGTAGGGAACCTTGGATGACTCGGGAGATTGAGGCACTAGTCAAAAATAAGAAGGAGGCATATGACATGCATAGGCAGCTGGGATCAAGTGGATCCCTTGAAGAGTATAGAGATTGCCGGAGTAGAGTTAAGAGAGAAATCAGGAGGGCAAAAAGGGGATATGAGATTGCTTTGGCAGATCAGGCAAAGGTGAATCCAAAGAGCTTCTACAAATACATAAAGGGCAAAAGGGTAACTAGGGAGAGAGTAGGGCCTCTTAAGGATCAACAAGGTCATCTATGTGCGGAACCACAAGAGATGGGTGAGATCCTGAATGAATATTTCACATCGGTATTTACGGTTGAGAAAGGCATGGATGTTAGGGAACTTGGGGAAATAAATAGTGATGTCTTGAGGAGTGTACATATTACAGAGAGGGAGGTGCTGGAAGTCTTAACGCGCATCAAGGTAGATAAATCTCCGGGACCTGATGAAATGTATCCCAGGACGTTATGGGAGGTTAGGGAGGAAATTGCGGGTCCCCTAGCAGAGATATTTGAATCATCCACCGCTACAGGTGAGGTGCCTGAAGATTGGAGGGTAGCAAATGTTGTGCCTTTGTTTAAGAAGGGCGGCAGGGAAAAGCCTGGGAACTACAGACCAGTGAGCCTGACATCTGTAGTGGGTAAGTTGTTAGAGGGTATTCTGAGGGACAGAATCTACAGGCATTTGGAGAGGCAGGGACTAATTAGGAACAGTCAGCATGGTTTTGTGAGAGGAAAATCATGTCTCACGAATTTGATTGAGTTTTTTGAAGGGGTAACCAAGAAGATAGATGAGGGCTGTGCAGTAGACGTGGTCTACATGGACTTCAGCAAAGCATTTGACAAGGTACCGCATGGTAGGTTGTTACATAAGGTTAAATCTCATGGGATCCAAGGTGAGGTAGCCAATTGGATACAAAATTGGCTTGACGACAGAAGACAGAGGGTGGTTGTCGAGGGTTGTTTTTCAAACTGGATGCCTGTGTCCAGCGGTGTGCCTCAGGGATCGGTGCTGGGTCCGCTGTTATTTGTTATTTATATTAATGATTTGGATGAGAATTTAGGAGGCATGGTTAGTAAGTTTGCAGATGACACCAAGATTGGTGGCATTGTGGACAGTGAAGAAGGTTATCTAGGATTGCAACGGGATCTTGATAAATTGGGCCAGTGGGCCGATGAATGGCAGATGGAGTTTAATTTAGATAAATGTGAGGTGATGCATTTTGGTAGATCGAATCGGGCCAGGACCTACTCCGTTAATGGTAGGGCGTTGGGGAGAGTTATAGAACAAAGAGATCTAGGAGTACAGATTCATAGCTCCTTGAAAGTGGAGTCACAGGTGGATAGGGTGGTGAAGAAGGCATTCAGCATGCTTGGTTTCATTGGTCAGAACATTGAATGCAGGAGTTGGGATGTCTTGTTGAAGTTGTACAGGGTATTGGTGAGGCCACACTTGGAGTACTGTGTACAATTCTGGTCACCCTATTATAGAAAGGATATTATTAAACTAGAAAGAGTGCAGAAAAGATTTACTAGGATGCTACCGGGACTTGATGGTTTGACTTACAGGGAGAGGTTAGACAGACTGGGACTTTATTCCCTGGAGAGTAGGAGGTTAAGGGGTGATCTTATAGAAGTCTATAAAATAATGAGGGGCATAGATAAGGTCGATAGTCAAAATCTTTTCCCAAAGGTAGGGGAGTCTATAACGAGGGGGCATAGATTTAAGGTGAGAGGGGAGAGATACAAAAGGATCCAGAGGGGCAATTTTTTCACTCAAAGGGTGGTGAGTGTCTGGAACGAGCTGCCAGAGGCAGTAGTAGAGGCGGGTACAATTTTGTCTTTTAAAAAGCATTTGGACAGTTACATGGGGAAGATGGGTATCGAGGGATATGGGCCAAGTGCAGGCAATTGGGACTAGCTTAGTGGTATAAACTGGGCGACATGGACATGTTGGGCCGAAGGGCCTGTTTCCATGTTGTAACTTCTATGATTCTATGATTCTATGATTTTAAGATAAAATCTGACGCGATTAAAGAAAAAACTTCTCGCTCGCTGTAAGATGTTCATTTGCTGAAAATCAACAAAACCACGAAAAGTTCTTGTATTTGAAGATAAAATCTTTTTGCTTTGAAGAAGAAAGATCCAGCTGACTGAAATAAGTTCATTGGATGAAAACCAACAAAAATTGACAAGAACCACGAAAAGTTCTTGTATTTTAAGATAAAAT
Organism: Heptranchias perlo; assembly: GCF_035084215.1. NCBI lineage: Eukaryota > Metazoa > Chordata > Chondrichthyes > Hexanchiformes > Hexanchidae > Heptranchias > Heptranchias perlo. Next base: position 889,828 of record NC_090344.1, on the reverse strand, counting down.
CTGACGCTAATAAAGAAAAAACTTCTCGCTCGCTGAAATATGTTCATTTGCTGAAAAGCAACAAAACCACGAAAAGTTCTTGCATTTGAAGATAAAATCTTTTTGCTTTCAAGAAGAAAGATCTCGCTGACTGAAATAAGTTTATGGGATGAAAGCCAACAAAAATTGACAAGAACCACGAAAAGTTCTTGTATTTTAAGATAAAATCTGACGCTATTAAAGAAAAAACGTCTCGCTCGCTGAAATATGTTAATTTGCTGAAAATCAACAAAACCACGAAATGTTCTTGTATTTGAAGATAAAATCTTTTTGCTTTGAAGAAGAAAGATCTAGCTGAATGAAATAAGTTCATCAGATGAAAACCAACAAAAATTGACAAGAACCACGAAAAGTTCTTGTATTTCAAGATAAAATTTTACGCTATTAAAGAAAAAACTTCCAGCTCGCTGAAATATGTTCATTTGCTGAAAATCAACAAAACCACAAAAAGTTCTTGTATTTGAAGATAAAATCTTTTTGCTTTCAAGAAGAAAGATCTCGCTGACTGAAATAAGTTTATGGGATGAAAGCCAACAAAAATTGACAAGAACCACGAAACGTTTTTGTATTTTAAGATAAAATCTGACGCGATTAAAGAAAAAACTTCTCGCTCGCTGAAAGATGTTCATTTGCTGAAAATCAACAAAACCACGAAAAGTTCTTGTATTTGAAGATAAAATCTTTTTGCTTTGAAGAAGAAAGATCCAGCTGACTGAAATAAGTTCATTGGATGAAAACCAACAAAAATTGACAAGAACCACGAAAAGTTCTTGTATTTTAAGATAAAATCTGACGCTAATAAAGAAAAAACTTCTCGCTCGCTGAAATATGTTCATTTGCTGAAAAGCAACAAAACCACGAAAAGTTCTTGCATTTGAAGATAAAATCTTTTTGCTTTCAAGAAGAAAGATCTTGCTGACTGAAATAAGTTCATTGGATGAAAACCAACAAAAATTGACAAGAACCACGAAAAGTTCTTGTATTTTAAGCTAAAATCTGAAGCTTTTAAAGAAAAAACTTCTCGCTCGCTGAAATATGTTCATTTGCTGAAAATCAACAAAACCACGAAAAGTTCTTGTATTTGAAGATAAAATCTTATTGCTTTGAAGAAGAAAGATCTCGCTGACTGAAATAAGTTTATGGGATGAAAACCAACAAAAATTGACAAGAACCACGAAAAGTTCTTGTATTTTAAGATAAAATCTGACGCGATTAAAGAAAAAACTTCTCCCTCGCTGAAATATGTTTATTGGCTGAAAATCAACAAAACCACGAAAAGTTCTTGTATTTGAAGATAAAATCTTTTTGCTTTGAAGAAGAAAGATCGAGCTGACTGAAATAAGTTCATAAGATGAAAACCAACAAAAATTGACAAGAACCACGAAAAGTTCTTGTATTTTAAGATAAAATCTGACGCTTTTAAAGAAAAAACTTCTCCCTCCCTGAAATATGTTCATTTGCTGAAAATCAACAAAACCACGAAAAGTTCTTGTATTTGAAGATAAAATCTTTTTGCTTTGAAGAAGAAAGATCTGGCTGACTGAAATAAGTTCATTAGATGAAAACCAACAAAAATTGACAAGAACGACGAAAAGTTCTTGTATTTTAGGATAAAATCTGACGCTATCAAAGAAAAAACTTCTCGCTCGCTGAAATATGTTCATTTGCTGAAAATCAACAAAACCACGAAAAGTTCTTGTATTTGAAGATAAAATCTTTTTGCTTTGAAGAAGAAAGATCTCGCTGACTGAAATAAGTTTATTGGATGAAAGCCAACAAAAATTGACAAGAACCACGAAAAGTTCTTGTATTTTAAGATAAAATCTGACGCTATGAAAGAAAAAACTTCTCCCTCGCTGAAATATGTTCATTTGCTGAAAATCAACAAAACCACGAAAAGTTCTTGTATTTGAAGATAAAATCTTTTTGCTTTAAAGAAGAAAGATCTCGCTGACTGAAATAAGTTCATTGGATGAAAGCCAACAAAAATTGACAAGAACCACGAAAAGTTCTTGTATTTTAAGATAAAATCTGACGCGATTAAAGAAAAAACTTCTCGCTCGCTGAAAGATGTTCATTTGCTGAAAATCAACAAAACCACGAAAAGTTCTTGTATTTGAAGATAAAATCTTTTTGCTTTGAAGAAGAAAGATCCAGCTGACTGAAATAAGTTCATTGGATGAAAACCAACAAAAATTGACAAGAACCACGAAAAGTTCTTGTATTTTAAGATAAAATCTGACGCCAATAAAGAAAAAACTTCTCGCTCGCTGAAATATGTTCATTTGCTGAAAAGCAACAAAACCACGAAAAGTTCTTGCATTTGAAGATAAAATCTTTTTGCTTTCAAGAAGAAAGATCTCGCTGACTGAAATAAGTTTATGGGATGAAAGCCAACAAAAATTGACAAGAACCACGAAAAGTTCTTGTATTTTAAGATAAAATCTGACGCTATTAAAGAAAAAACGTCTCGCTCGCTGAAATATGTTAATTTGCTGAAAATCAACAAAACCACGAAATGTTCTTGTATTTGAAGATAAAATCTTTTTGCTTTGAAGAAGAAGGATCTAGCTGAATGAAATAAGTTCATCAGATGAAAACCAACAAAAATTGACAAGAACCACGAAAAGTTCTTGTATTTTAAGATAAAATTTTACGCTATTAAAGAAAAAACTTCCAGCTCGCTGAAACATGTTCATTTGCTGAAAATCAACAAAACCACAAAAAGTTCTTGTATTTGAAGATAAAATCTTTTTGCTTTCAAGAAGAAAGATCTCGCTGACTGAAATAAGTTTATGGGATGAAAGCCAACAAAAATTTACAAGAACCACGAAAAGTTCTTGTATTTTAAGATAAAATCTGACGCGATTAAAGAAAAAACTTCTCGCTCGCTGAAAGATGTTCATTTGCTGAAAATCAACAAAACCACGAAAAGTTCTTGTATTTGAAGATAAAATCTTTTTGCTTTGAAGAAGAAAGATCCAGCTGACTGAAATAAGTTCATTGGATGAAAACCAACAAAAATTGACAAGAACCATGAAAAGTTCTTGTATTTTAAGATAAAATCTGACGCGATTAAAGAAAAAACTTCTCGCTCGCTGAAATATGTTCATTTGCTGAAAAGCAACAAAACCACGAAAAGTTCTTGCATTTGAAGATAAAATCTTTTTGCTTTCAAGAAGAAAGATCTTGCTGACTGAAATAAGTTCATTGGATGAAAACCAACAAAAATTGACAAGAACCACGAAAAGTTCTTGTATTTTAAGCTAAAATCTGAAGCTTTTAAAGAAAAAACTTCTCGCTCGCTGAAATATGTTCATTTGCTGAAAATCAACAAAACCACGAAAAGTTCTTGTATTTGAAGATAAAATCTTATTGCTTTGAAGAAGAAAGATCTCGCTGACTGAAATAAGTTTATGGGATGAAAACCAACAAAAATTGACAAGAACCACGAAAAGTTCTTGTATTTTAAGATAAAATCTGACGCTATTAAAGAAAAAACTTCTCCCTCGCTGAAATATGTTCATTTGCTGAAAATCAACAAAACCACGAAAAGTTCTTGTATTTGAAGATAAAATCTTTTTGCTTTGAAGAAGAAAGATCGAGCTGACTGAAATAATTTTATTGGATGAAAACCAACAAAAATTGACAAGAACCACGAAAAGTTCTTGTATTTTAAGATAAAATCTGACGCTTTTAAAGAAAAAACTTCTCCCTCCCTGAAATATGTTCATTTGCTGAAAATCAACAAAACCACGAAAAGTTCTTGTACTTGAAGATAAAATCTTTTTGCTTTGAAGAAGAAAGATCTTGCTGACTGAAAGAAGTTCATTGGATGAAAACCAACAAAAATTGACAAGAACCACGAAAAGTTCTTGTATTTTAAGATAAAATCTGACGCTATTAAAGAAAAAACGTCTCGCTCGCTGAAATATGTTAATTTGCTGAAAATCAACAAAACCACGAAATGTTCTTGTATTTGAAGATAAAATCTTTTTGCTTTGAAGAAGAAAGATCTAGCTGAATGAAATAAGTTCATCAGATGAAAACCAACAAAAATTGACAAGAACCACGAAAAGTTCTTGTATTTCAAGATAAAATGTTACGCTATTAAAGAAAAAACTTCCAGCTCGCTGAAATATGTTCATTTGCTGAAAATCAACAAAACCACAAAAAGTTCTTGTATTTGAAGATAAAATCTTTTTGCTTTCAAGAAGAAAGATCTCGCTGACTGAAATAAGTTTATGGGATGAAAGCCAACAAAAATTGACAAGAACCACGAAACGTTTTTGTATTTTAAGATAAAATCTGACGCGATTAAAGAAAAAACTTCTCGCTCGCTGAAAGATGTTCATTTGCTGAAAATCAACAAAACCACGAAAAGTTCTTGTATTTGAAGATAAAATCTTTTTGCTTTGAAGAAGAAAGATCCAGCTGACTGAAATAAGTTCATTGGATGAAAACCAACAAAAATTGACAAGAACCACGAAAAGTTCTTGTATTTTAAGATAAAATCTGACGCTAATAAAGAAAAAACTTCTCGCTCGCTGAAATATGTTCATTTGCTGAAAAGCAACAAAACCACGAAAAGTTCTTGCATTTGAAGATAAAATCTTTTTGCTTTCAAGAAGAAAGATCTTGCTGACTGAAATAAGTTAATTGGATGAAAACCAACAAAAATTGACAAGAACCACGAAAAGTTCTTGTATTTTAAGCTAAAATCTGAAGCTTTTAAAGAAAAAACTTCTCGCTCGCTGAAATATGTTCATTTGCTGAAAATCAACAAAACCACGAAAAGTTCTTGTATTTGAAGATAAAATCTTATTGCTTTGAAGAAGAAAGATCTCACTGACTGAAATAAGTTTATGGGATGAAAACCAACAAAAATTGACAAGAACCACGAAAAGTTCTTGAATTTTAAGATAAAATCTGACGCTATTAAAGAAAAAACTTCTCCCTCGCTGAAATATGTTCATTGGCTGAAAATCAACAAAACCACGAAAAGTTCTTGTATTTGAAGATAAAATCTTTTTGCTTTGAAGAAGAAAGATCGAGCTGACTGAAATAAGTTCATAAGATGAAAACCAACAAAAATTGACAAGAACCACGAAAAGTTCTTGTATTTTAAGATAAAATCTGACGCTTTTAAAGAAAAAACTTCTCCCTCCCTGAAATATGTTCATTTGCTGAAAATCAACAAAACCACGAAAAGTTCTTGTATTTGAAGATAAAATCTTTTTGCTTTGAAGAAGAAAGATCTGGCTGACTGAAATAAGTTCATTAGATGAAAACCAACAAAAATTGACAAGAACGACGAAAAGTTCTTGTATTTTAGGATAAAATCTGACGCTATCAAAGAAAAAACTTCTCGCTCGCTGAAATATGTTCATTTGCTGAAAATCAACAAAACCACGAAAAGTTCTTGTATTTGAAGATAAAATCTATTTGCTTTGAAGAAGAAAGATCTCGCTGACTGAAATAAGTTTATTGGATGAAAGCCAACAAAAATTGACAAGAACCACGAAAAGTTCTTGTATTTTAAGATAAAATCTGACGCTATTAAAGAAAAAACTTCTCCCTCGCTGAAATATGTTCATTTGCTGAAAATCAACAAAACCACGAAAAGTTCTTGTATTTGAAGATAAAATCTTTTTGCTTTGAAGAAGAAAGATCTCGCTGACTGAAATAAGTTCATTGGATGAAAGCCAACAAAAATTGACAAGAACCACGAAAAGTTCTTGTATTTTAAGATAAAATCTGACGCGATTAAAGAAAAAACTTCTCGCTCGCTGAAAGATGTTCATTTGCTGAAAATCAACAAAACCACGAAAAGTTCTTGTATTTGAAGATAAAATCTTTTTGCTTTGAAGAAGAAAGATCCAGCTGACTGAAATAAGTTCATTGGATGAAAACCAACAAAAATTGACAAGAACCACGAAAAGTTCTTGTATTTTAAGATAAAATCTGACGCTAATAAAGAAAAAACTTCTCGCTCGCTGAAATATGTTCATTTGCTGAAAAGCAACAAAACCACGAAAAGTTCTTGCATTTGAAGATAAAATCTTTTTGCTTTCAAGAAGAAAGATCTCGCTGACTGAAATAAGTTTATGGGATGAAAGCCAACAAAAATTGACAAGAACCACGAAAAGTTCTTGTATTTTAAGATAAAATCTGACGCTATTAAAGAAAAAACGTCTCGCTCGCTGAAATATGTTAATTTGCTGAAAATCAACAAAACCACGAAATGTTCTTGTATTTGAAGATAAAATCTTTTTGCTTTGAAGAAGAAAGATCTAGCTGAATGAAATAAGTTCATCAGATGAAAACCAACAAAAATTGACAAGAACCACGAAAAGTTCTTGTATTTCAAGATAAAATTTTACGCTATTAAAGAAAAAACTTCCAGCTCGCTGAAATATGTTCATTTGCTGAAAATCAACAAAACCACAAAAAGTTCTTGTATTTGAAGATAAAATCTTTTTGCTTTCAAGAAGAAAGATCTCGCTGACTGAAATAAGTTTATGGGATGAAAGCCAACAAAAATTGACAAGAACCACGAAACGTTTTTGTATTTTAAGATAAAATCTGACGCGATTAAAGAAAAAACTTCTCGCTCGCTGAAAGATGTTCATTTGCTGAAAATCAACAAAACCACGAAAAGTTCTTGTATTTGAAGATAAAATCTTTTTGCTTTGAAGAAGAAAGATCCAGCTGACTGAAATAAGTTCATTGGATGAAAACCAACAAAAATTGACAAGAACCACGAAAAGTTCTTGTATTTTAAGATAAAATCTGACGCTAATAAAGAAAAAACTTCTCGCTCGCTGAAATATGTTCATTTGCTGAAAAGCAACAAAACCACGAAAAGTTCTTGCATTTGAAGATAAAATCTTTTTGCTTTCAAGAAGAAAGATCTTGCTGACTGAAATAAGTTCATTGTATGAAAACCAACAAAAATTGACAAGAACCACGAAAAGTTCTTGTATTTTAAGCTAAAATCTGAAGCTTTTAAAGAAAAAACTTCTCGCTCGCTGAAATATGTTCATTTGCTGAAAATCAACAAAACCACGAAAAGTTCTTGTATTTGAAGATAAAATCTTATTGCTTTGAAGAAGAAAGATCTCGCTGACTGAAATAAGTTTATGGGATGAAAACCAACAAAAATTGACAAGAACCACGAAAAGTTCTTGTATTTTAAGATAAAATCTGACGCGATTAAAGAAAAAACTTCTCCCTCGCTGAAATATGTTTATTGGCTGAAAATCAACAAAACCACGAAAAGTTCTTGTATTTGAAGATAAAATCTTTTTGCTTTGAAGAAGAAAGATCGAGCTGACTGAAATAAGTTCATAAGATGAAAACCAACAAAAATTGACAAGAACCACGAAAAGTTCTTGTATTTTAAGATAAAATCTGACGCTTTTAAAGAAAAAACTTCTCCCTCCCTGAAATATGTTCATTTGCTGAAAATCAACAAAACCACGAAAAGTTCTTGTATTTGAAGATAAAATCTTTTTGCTTTGAAGAAGAAAGATCTGGCTGACTGAAATAAGTTCATTAGATGAAAACCAACAAAAATTGACAAGAACGACGAAAAGTTCTTGTATTTTAGGATAAAATCTGACGCTATCAAAGAAAAAACTTCTCGCTCGCTGAAATATGTTCATTTGCTGAAAATCAACAAAACCACGAAAAGTTCTTGTATTTGAAGATAAAATCTTTTTGCTTTGAAGAAGAAAGATCTCGCTGACTGAAATAAGTTTATTGGATGAAAGCCAACAAAAATTGACAAGAACCACGAAAAGTTCTTGTATTTTAAGATAAAATCTGACGCTATGAAAGAAAAAACTTCTCCCTCGCTGAAATATGTTCATTTGCTGAAAATCAACAAAACCACGAAAAGTTCTTGTATTTGAAGATAAAATCTTTTTGCTTTAAAGAAGAAAGATCTCGCTGACTGAAATAAGTTCATTGGATGAAAGCCAACAAAAATTGACAAGAACCACGAAAAGTTCTTGTATTTTAAGATAAAATCTGACGCGATTAAAGAAAAAACTTCTCGCTCGCTGAAAGATGTTCATTTGCTGAAAATCAACAAAACCACGAAAAGTTCTTGTATTTGAAGATAAAATCTTTTTGCTTTGAAGAAGAAAGATCCAGCTGACTGAAATAAGTTCATTGGATGAAAACCAACAAAAATTGACAAGAACCACGAAAAGTTCTTGTATTTTAAGATAAAATCTGACGCCAATAAAGAAAAAACTTCTCGCTCGCTGAAATATGTTCATTTGCTGAAAAGCAACAAAACCACGAAAAGTTCTTGCATTTGAAGATAAAATCTTTTTGCTTTCAAGAAGAAAGATCTCGCTGACTGAAATTAGTTTATGGGATGAAAGCCAACAAAAATTGACAAGAACCACGAAAAGTTCTTGTATTTTAAGATAAAATCTGACGCTATTAAAGAAAAAACGTCTCGCTCGCTGAAATATGTTAATTTGCTGAAAATCAACAAAACCACGAAATGTTCTTGTATTTGAAGATAAAATCTTTTTGCTTTGAAGAAGAAGGATCTAGCTGAATGAAATAAGTTCATCAGATGAAAACCAACAAAAATTGACAAGAACCACGAAAAGTTCTTGTATTTTAAGATAAAATTTTACGCTATTAAAGAAAAAACTTCCAGCTCGCTGAAACATGTTCATTTGCTGAAAATCAACAAAACCACAAAAAGTTCTTGTATTTGAAGATAAAATCTTTTTGCTTTCAAGAAGAAAGATCTCGCTGACTGAAATAAGTTTATGGGATGAAAGCCAACAAAAATTTACAAGAACCACGAAAAGTTCTTGTATTTTAAGATAAAATCTGACGCGATTAAAGAAAAAACTTCTCGCTCGCTGAAAGATGTTCATTTGCTGAAAATCAACAAAACCACGAAAAGTTCTTGTATTTGAAGATAAAATCTTTTTGCTTTGAAGAAGAAAGATCCAGCTGACTGAAATAAGTTCATTGGATGAAAACCAACAAAAATTGACAAGAACCATGAAAAGTTCTTGTATTTTAAGATAAAATCTGACGCTAATAAAGAAAAAACTTCTCGCTCGCTGAAATATGTTCATTTGCTGAAAAGCAACAAAACCACGAAAAGTTCTTGCATTTGAAGATAAAATCTTTTTGCTTTCAAGAAGAAAGATCTTGCTGACTGAAATAAGTTCATTGGATGAAAACCAACAAAAATTGACAAGAACCACGAAAAGTTCTTGTATTTTAAGCTAAAATCTGAAGCTTTTAAAGAAAAAACTTCTCGCTCGCTGAAATATGTTCATTTGCTGAAAATCAACAAAACCACGAAAAGTTCTTGTATTTGAAGATAAAATCTTATTGCTTTGAAGAAGAAAGATCTCGCTGACTGAAATAAGTTTATGGGATGAAAACCAACAAAAATTGACAAGAACCACGAAAAGTTCTTGTATTTTAAGATAAAATCTGACGCTATTAAAGAAAAAACTTCTCCCTCGCTGAAATATGTTCATTTGCTGAAAATCAACAAAACCACGAAAAGTTCTTGTATTTGAAGATAAAATCTTTTTGCTTTGAAGAAGAAAGATCGAGCTGACTGAAATAATTTTATTGGATGAAAACCAACAAAAATTGACAAGAACCACGAAAAGTTCTTGTATTTTAAGATAAAATCTGACGCTTTTAAAGAAAAAACTTCTCCCTCCCTGAAATATGTTCATTTGCTGAAAATCAACAAAACCACGAAAAGTTCTTGTACTTGAAGATAAAATCTTTTTGCTTTGAAGAAGAAAGATCTTGCTGACTGAAAGAAGTTCATTGGATGAAAACCAACAAAAATTGACAAGAACCACGAAAAGTTCTTGTATTTTAAGATAAAATCTGACGCTATTAAAGAAAAAACGTCTCGCTCGCTGAAATATGTTAATTTGCTGAAAATCAACAAAACCACGAAATGTTCTTGTATTTGAAGATAAAATCTTTTTGCTTTGAAGAAGAAAGATCTAGCTGAATGAAATAAGTTCATCAGATGAAAACCAACAAAAATTGACAAGAACCACGAAAAGTTCTTGTATTTCAAGATAAAATGTTACGCTATTAAAGAAAAAACTTCCAGCTCGCTGAAATATGTTCATTTGCTGAAAATCAACAAAACCACAAAAAGTTCTTGTATTTGAAGATAAAATCTTTTTGCTTTCAAGAAGAAAGATCTCGCTGACTGAAATAAGTTTATGGGATGAAAGCCAACAAAAATTGACAAGAACCACGAAACGTTTTTGTATTTTAAGATAAAATCTGACGCGATTAAAGAAAAAACTTCTCGCTCGCTGAAAGATGTTCATTTGCTGAAAATCAACAAAACCACGAAAAGTTCTTGTATTTGAAGATAAAATCTTTTTGCTTTGAAGAAGAAAGATCCAGCTGACTGAAATAAGTTCATTGGATGAAAACCAACAAAAATTGACAAGAACCACGAAAAGTTCTTGTATTTTAAGATAAAATCTGACGCTAATAAAGAAAAAACTTCTCGCTCGCTGAAATATGTTCATTTGCTGAAAAGCAACAAAACCACGAAAAGTTCTTGCATTTGAAGATAAAATCTTTTTGCTTTCAAGAAGAAAGATCTTGCTGACTGAAATAAGTTCATTGGATGAAAACCAACAAAAATTGACAAGAACCACGAAAAGTTCTTGTATTTTAAGCTAAAATCTGAAGCTTTTAAAGAAAAAACTTCTCGCTCGCTGAAATATGTTCATTTGCTGAAAATCAACAAAACCACGAAAAGTTCTTGTATTTGAAGATAAAATCTTATTGCTTTGAAGAAGAAAGATCTCACTGACTGAAATAAGTTTATGGGATGAAAACCAACAAAAATTGACAAGAACCACGAAAAGTTCTTGTATTTTAAGATAAAATCTGACGCTATTAAAGAAAAAACTTCTCCCTCGCTGAAATATGTTCATTGGCTGAAAATCAACAAAACCACGAAAAGTTCTTGTATTTGAAGATAAAATCTTTTTGCTTTGAAGAAGAAAGATCGAGCTGACTGAAATAAGTTCATAAGATGAAAACCAACAAAAATTGACAAGAACCACGAAAAGTTCTTGTATTTTAAGATAAAATCTGACGCTTTTAAAGAAAAAACTTCTCCCTCCCTGAAATATGTTCATTTGCTGAAAATCAACAAAACCACGAAAAGTTCTTGTATTTGAAGATAAAATCTTTTTGCTTTGAAGAAGAAAGATCTGGCTGACTGAAATAAGTTCATTAGATGAAAACCAACAAAAATTGACAAGAACGACGAAAAGTTCTTGTATTTTAGGATAAAATCTGACGCTATCAAAGAAAAAACTTCTCGCTCGCTGAAATATGTTCATTTGCTGAAAATCAACAAAACCACGAAAAGTTCTTGTATTTGAAGATAAAATCTATTTGCTTTGAAGAAGAAAGATCTCGCTGACTGAAATAAGTTTATTGGATGAAAGCCAACAAAAATTGACAAGAACCACGAAAAGTTCTTGTATTTTAAGATAAAATCTGACGCGATTAAAGAAAAAACTTCTCGCTCGCTGAAAGATGTTCATTTGCTGAAAATCAACAAAACCACGAAAAGTTCTTGTATTTGAAGATAAAATCTTTTTGCTTTGAAGAAGAAAGATCCAGCTGACTGAAATAAGTTCATTGGATGAAAACCAACAAAAATTGACAAGAACCACGAAAAGTTCTTGTATTTTAAGATAAAATCTGACGCCAATAAAGAAAAAACTTCTCGCTCGCTGAAATATGTTCATTTGCTGAAAAGCAACAAAACCACGAAAAGTTCTTGCATTTGAAGATAAAATCTTTTTGCTTTCAAGAAGAAAGATCTCGCTGACTGAAATTAGTTTATGGGATGAAAGCCAACAAAAATTGACAAGAACCACGAAAAGTTCTTGTATTTTAAGATAAAATCTGACGCTATTAAAGAAAAAACGTCTCGCTCGCTGAAATATGTTAATTTGCTGAAAATCAACAAAACCACGAAATGTTCTTGTATTTGAAGATAAAATCTTTTTGCTTTGAAGAAGAAGGATCTAGCTGAATGAAATAAGTTCATCAGATGAAAACCAACAAAAATTGACAAGAACCACGAAAAGTTCTTGTATTTTAAGATAAAATTTTACGCTATTAAAGAAAAAACTTCCAGCTCGCTGAAACATGTTCATTTGCTGAAAATCAACAAAACCACAAAAAGTTCTTGTATTTGAAGATAAAATCTTTTTGCTTTCAAGAAGAAAGATCTCGCTGACTGAAATAAGTTTATGGGATGAAAGCCAACAAAAATTTACAAGAACCACGAAAAGTTCTTGTATTTTAAGATAAAATCTGACGCGATTAAAGAAAAAACTTCTCGCTCGCTGAAAGATGTTCATTTGCTGAAAATCAACAAAACCACGAAAAGTTCTTGTATTTGAAGATAAAATCTTTTTGCTTTGAAGAAGAAAGATCCAGCTGACTGAAATAAGTTCATTGGATGAAAACCAACAAAAATTGACAAGAACCATGAAAAGTTCTTGTATTTTAAGATAAAATCTGACGCTAATAAAGAAAAAACTTCTCGCTCGCTGAAATATGTTCATTTGCTGAAAAGCAACAAAACCACGAAAAGTTCTTGCATTTGAAGATAAAATCTTTTTGCTTTCAAGAAGAAAGATCTTGCTGACTGAAATAAGTTCATTGGATGAAAACCAACAAAAATTGACAAGAACCACGAAAAGTTCTTGTATTTTAAGCTAAAATCTGAAGCTTTTAAAGAAAAAACTTCTCGCTCGCTGAAATATGTTCATTTGCTGAAAATCAACAAAACCACGAAAAGTTCTTGTATTTGAAGATAAAATCTTATTGCTTTGAAGAAGAAAGATCTCGCTGACTGAAATAAGTTTATGGGATGAAAACCAACAAAAATTGACAAGAACCACGAAAAGTTCTTGTATTTTAAGATAAAATCTGACGCTATTAAAGAAAAAACTTCTCCCTCGCTGAAATATGTTCATTTGCTGAAAATCAACAAAACCACGAAAAGTTCTTGTATTTGAAGATAAAATCTTTTTGCTTTGAAGAAGAAAGATCGAGCTGACTGAAATAATTTTATTGGATGAAAACCAACAAAAATTGACAAGAACCACGAAAAGTTCTTGTATTTTAAGATAAAATCTGACGCTTTTAAAGAAAAAACTTCTCCCTCCCTGAAATATGTTCATTTGCTGAAAATCAACAAAACCACGAAAAGTTCTTGTACTTGAAGATAAAATCTTTTTGCTTTGAAGAAGAAAGATCTTGCTGACTGAAAGAAGTTCATTGGATGAAAACCAACAAAAATTGACAAGAACCACGAAAAGTTCTTGTATTTTAAGATAAAATCTGACGCTATTAAAGAAAAAACGTCTCGCTCGCTGAAATATGTTAATTTGCTGAAAATCAACAAAACCACGAAATGTTCTTGTATTTGAAGATAAAATCTTTTTGCTTTGAAGAAGAAAGATCTAGCTGAATGAAATAAGTTCATCAGATGAAAACCAACAAAAATTGACAAGAACCACGAAAAGTTCTTGTATTTCAAGATAAAATGTTACGCTATTAAAGAAAAAACTTCCAGCTCGCTGAAATATGTTCATTTGCTGAAAATCAACAAAACCACAAAAAGTTCTTGTATTTGAAGATAAAATCTTTTTGCTTTCAAGAAGAAAGATCTCGCTGACTGAAATAAGTTTATGGGATGAAAGCCAACAAAAATTGACAAGAACCACGAAACGTTTTTGTATTTTAAGATAAAATCTGACGCGATTAAAGAAAAAACTTCTCGCTCGCTGAAAGATGTTCATTTGCTGAAAATCAACAAAACCACGAAAAGTTCTTGTATTTGAAGATAAAATCTTTTTGCTTTGAAGAAGAAAGATCCAGCTGACTGAAATAAGTTCATTGGATGAAAACCAACAAAAATTGACAAGAACCACGAAAAGTTCTTGTATTTTAAGATAAAATCTGACGCTAATAAAGAAAAAACTTCTCGCTCGCTGAAATATGTTCATTTGCTGAAAAGCAACAAAACCACGAAAAGTTCTTGCATTTGAAGATAAAATCTTTTTGCTTTCAAGAAGAAAGATCTTGCTGACTGAAATAAGTTCATTGGATGAAAACCAACAAAAATTGACAAGAACCACGAAAAGTTCTTGTATTTTAAGCTAAAATCTGAAGCTTTTAAAGAAAAAACTTCTCGCTCGCTGAAATATGTTCATTTGCTGAAAATCAACAAAACCACGAAAAGTTCTTGTATTTGAAGATAAAATCTTATTGCTTTGAAGAAGAAAGATCTCACTGACTGAAATAAGTTTATGGGATGAAAACCAACAAAAATTGACAAGAACCACGAAAAGTTCTTGTATTTTAAGATAAAATCTGACGCTATTAAAGAAAAAACTTCTCCCTCGCTGAAATATGTTCATTGGCTGAAAATCAACAAAACCACGAAAAGTTCTTGTATTTGAAGATAAAATCTTTTTGCTTTGAAGAAGAAAGATCGAGCTGACTGAAATAAGTTCATAAGATGAAAACCAACAAAAATTGACAAGAACCACGAAAAGTTCTTGTATTTTAAGATAAAATCTGACGCTTTTAAAGAAAAAACTTCTCCCTCCCTGAAATATGTTCATTTGCTGAAAATCAACAAAACCACGAAAAGTTCTTGTATTTGAAGATAAAATCTTTTTGCTTTGAAGAAGAAAGATCTGGCTGACTGAAATAAGTTCATTAGATGAAAACCAACAAAAATTGACAAGAACGACGAAAAGTTCTTGTATTTTAGGATAAAATCTGACGCTATCAAAGAAAAAACTTCTCGCTCGCTGAAATATGTTCATTTGCTGAAAATCAACAAAACCACGAAAAGTTCTTGTATTTGAAGATAAAATCTATTTGCTTTGAAGAAGAAAGATCTCGCTGACTGAAATAAGTTTATTGGATGAAAGCCAACAAAAATTGACAAGAACCACGAAAAGTTCTTGTATTTTAAGATAAAATCTGACGCGATTAAAGAAAAAACTTCTCGCTCGCTGAAAGATGTTCATTTGCTGAAAATCAACAAAACCACGAAAAGTTCTTGTATTTGAAGATAAAATCTTTTTGCTTTGAAGAAGAAAGATCCAGCTGACTGAAATAAGTTCATTGGATGAAAACCAACAAAAATTGACAAGAACCACGAAAAGTTCTTGTATTTTAAGATAAAATCTGACGCCAATAAAGAAAAAACTTCTCGCTCGCTGAAATATGTTAATTTCTGAAAAGCAACAAAACCACGAAAAGTTCTTGCATTTGAAGATAAAATCTTTTTGCTTTCAAGAAGAAAGATCTCGCTGACTGAAATAAGTTTATGGGATGAAAGCCAACAAAAATTGACAAGAACCACGAAAAGTTCTTGTATTTTAAGATAAAATCTGACGCTATTAAAGAAAAAACGTCTCGCTCGCTGAAATATGTTAATTTGCTGAAAATCAACAAAACCACGAAATGTTCTTGTATTTGAAGATAAAATCTTTTTGCTTTGAAGAAGAAGGATCTAGCTGAATGAAATAAGTTCATCAGATGAAAACCAACAAAAATTGACAAGAACCACGAAAAGTTCTTGTATTTTAAGATAAAATTTTACGCTATTAAAGAAAAAACTTCCAGCTCGCTGAAACATGTTCATTTGCTGAAAATCAACAAAACCACAAAAAGTTCTTGTATTTGAAGATAAAATCTTTTTGCTTTCAAGAAGAAAGATCTCGCTGACTGAAATAAGTTTATGGGATGAAAGCCAACAAAAATTTACAAGAACCACGAAAAGTTCTTGTATTTTAAGATAAAATCTGACGCGATTAAAGAAAAAACTTCTCGCTCGCTGAAAGATGTTCATTTGCTGAAAATCAACAAAACCACGAAAAGTTCTTGTATTTGAAGATAAAATCTTTTTGCTTTGAAGAAGAAAGATCCAGCTGACTGAAATAAGTTCATTGGATGAAAACCAACAAAAATTGACAAGAACCATGAAAAGTTCTTGTATTTTAAGATAAAATCTGACGCTAATAAAGAAAAAACTTCTCGCTCGCTGAAATATGTTCATTTGCTGAAAAGCAACAAAACCACGAAAAGTTCTTGCATTTGAAGATAAAATCTTTTTGCTTTCAAGAAGAAAGATCTTGCTGACTGAAATAAGTTCATTGGATGAAAACCAACAAAAATTGACAAGAACCACGAAAAGTTCTTGTATTTTAAGCTAAAATCTGAAGCTTTTAAAGAAAAAACTTCTCGCTCGCTGAAATATGTTCATTTGCTGAAAATCAACAAAACCACGAAAAGTTCTTGTATTTGAAGATAAAATCTTATTGCTTTGAAGAAGAAAGATCTCGCTGACTGAAATAAGTTTATGGGATGAAAACCAACAAAAATTGACAAGAACCACGAAAAGTTCTTGTATTTTAAGATAAAATCTGACGCTATTAAAGAAAAAACTTCTCCCTCGCTGAAATATGTTCATTTGCTGAAAATCAACAAAACCACGAAAAGTTCTTGTATTTGAAGATAAAATCTTTTTGCTTTGAAGAAGAAAGATCGAGCTGACTGAAATAATTTTATTGGATGAAAACCAACAAAAATTGACAAGAACCACGAAAAGTTCTTGTATTTTAAGATAAAATCTGACGCTTTTAAAGAAAAAACTTCTCCCTCCCTGAAATATGTTCATTTGCTGAAAATCAACAAAACCACGAAAAGTTCTTGTACTTGAAGATAAAATCTTTTTGCTTTGAAGAAGAAAGATCTTGCTGACTGAAAGAAGTTCATTGGATGAAAACCAACAAAAATTGACAAGAACCACGAAAAGTTCTTGTATTTTAAGCTAAAATCTTACGCTTTTAAAGAAAAAACGTCTCGCTCGCTGAAATATGTTCATTTGCTGAAAATCAACAAAACCACGAAAAGTTCTTGTATTTGAAGATAAAATCTTTTTGCTTTGAAGAAGAAAGATCTCGCTGACTGAAATAAGTTTATTGGATGAAAGCCAACAAAAATTGACAAGAACCACGAAAAGTTCTTGAATTTTAAGATAAAATCTGACGCTATTAAAGAAAAAACTTCTCCCTCGCTGAAATATGTTCATTTGCTGAAAATCAACAAAACCACGAAAAGTTCTTGTATTTGAAGATAAAATCTTTTTGCTTTTAAGAAGAAAGATCTCGCTGACTGAAATAAGTTCATTGGATGAAAGCCAACAAAAATTGACAAGAACCACGAAAAGTTCTTGTATTTTAAGATAAAATCTGACACGATTAAAGAAAAAACTTCTCCCTCGCTGAAATATGTTCATTTGCTGAAAATCAACAAAACCACGAAAAGTTCTTGTATTTGAAGATAAAATCTTTTTGCTTTGAAGAAGAAAGATCGAGCTGACTGAAATAAGTTCATAAGATGAAAACCAACAAAAATTGACAAGAACCACGAAAAGTTCTTGTATTTTAAGATAAAATCTGACGCTATTAAAGAAAAAACGTCTCGCTCGCTGAAATATGTTCATTTGCTGAAAATCAACATAACCACGAAATGTTCTTGTATTTGAAGATAAAATCTTTTTGCTTTGAAGAAGAAAGATCTAGCTGAATGAAATAAGTTCATCAGATGAAAACCAACAAAAATTGACAAGAACCACGAAAAGTTCTTGTATTTTAAGATAAAATCTTACGCTATTAAAGAAAAAACTTCCAGCTCGCTGAAATATGTTCATTTGCTGAAAATCAACAAAACCACGAAAAGTTCTTGTATTTGAAGATAAAATCTTTTTGCTTTCAAGAAGAAAGATCCAGCTGACTGAAATAAGTTCATTGGATGAAAACCAACAAAAATTGACAAGAACCACGAAAAGTTCTTGTATTTTAAGATAAAATCTGACGCTAATAAAGAAAAAACTTCTCGCTCGCTGAAATATGTTCATTTGCTGAAAAGCAACAAAACCACGAAAAGTTCTTGCATTTGAAGATAAAATCTTTTTGCTTTCAAGAAGAAAGATCTCGCTG
This sequence comes from Heptranchias perlo, assembly GCF_035084215.1. Taxonomy (NCBI): domain Eukaryota; kingdom Metazoa; phylum Chordata; class Chondrichthyes; order Hexanchiformes; family Hexanchidae; genus Heptranchias; species Heptranchias perlo. Next base: position 871,691 of record NC_090344.1, on the reverse strand, counting down.
ACTGAAATAAGTTTATTGGATGAAAGCCAACAAAAATTGACAAGAACCACGAAAAGTTCTTGGAATTTAAAATAAAATCTGACGCTATTAAAGAAAAAACTTCTCCCTCGCTGAAATATGTTCATTTGCTGAAAATCAACAAAACCACGAAAAGTTCTTGTATTTGAAGATAAAATCTTTTTGCTTTAAAGAAGAAAGATCTCGCTGACTGAAATAAGTTCATTGGATGAAAGCCAACAAAAATTGACAAGAACCACAAAAAGTTCTTGTATTTTAAGATAAAATCTGACACGATTAAAGAAAAAACTTCTCCCTCGCTGAAATATGTTCATTTGCTGAAAATCAACAAAACCACGAAAAGTTCTTGTATTTGAAGATAAAATCTTTTTGCTTTGAAGAAGAAAGATCTGGCTGACTGAAATAAGTTCATAAGATGAAAACCAACAAAAATTGACAAGAACCAGGAAAAGTTCTCGTATTTTAAGATAAAATCTGACGCTATTAAAGAAAAAACGTCTCGCTCGCTGAAATATGTTCATTTGCTGAAAATCAACATAACCACGAAATGTTCTTGTATTTGAAGATAAAATCTTTTTGCTTTGAAGAAGAAAGATCTCGGTGAATGAAATAAGTTCATCAGATGAAAACCAACAAAAATTGACAAGAACCACGAAAAGTTCTTGTATTTTAAGATAAAATCTTACGCTATTAAAGAAAAAACTTCCAGCTCGCTGAAATATGTTCATTTGCTGAAAATCAACAAAACCACGAAAAGTTCTTGTATTTGAAGATAAAATCTTTTTGCTTTCAAGAAGAAAGATCCAGCTGACTGAAATAAGTTCATTGGATGAAAACCAACAAAAATTGACAAGAACCACGAAAAGTTCTTGTATTTTAAGATAAAATCTGACGCTAATAAAGAAAAAACTTCTCGCTCGCTGAAATATGTTCATTTGCTGAAAAGCAACAAAACCACGAAAAGTTCTTGCATTTGAAGATAAAATCTTTTTGCTTTCAAGAAGAAAGATCTTGCTGACTGAAATAAGTTCATTGGATGAAAACCAACAAAAATTGACAAGAACCACGAAAAGTTCTTGTATTTTAAGCTAAAATCTGACGCTAATAAAGAAAAAACTTCTCGTTCGCTGAAATATGTTCATTTGCTGAAAATCAACAAAACCACGAAAAGTTCTTGTATTTGAAGATAAAATCTTTTTGCTTTGAAGAAGAAAGATCTCGCTGACTGAAATAAGTTTATGGGATGAAAACCAACAAAAATTGACAAGAACCACGAAAAGTTCTTGTATTTTAAGATAAAATCTGACGCTATTAAAGAAAAAACTTCTCCCTCGCTGAAATATGTTCATTTGCTGAAAATCAACAAAACCACGAAAAGTTCTTGTATTTGAAGATAAAATCTATTTGCTTTGAAGAAGAAAGATCTCGCTGACTGAAATAAGTTTATTGGATGAAAGCCAACAAAAATTGACAAGAACCACGAAAAGTTCTTGTATTTTAAGATAAAATCTGACGCGATTAAAGAAAAAACTTCTCGCTCGCTGAAAGATGTTCATTTGCTGAAAATCAACAAAACCACGAAAAGTTCTTGTATTTGAAGATAAAATCTTTTTGCTTTGAAGAAGAAAGATCCAGCTGACTGAAATAAGTTCATTGGATGAAAACCAACAAAAATTGACAAGAACCACGAAAAGTTCTTGTATTTTAAGATAAAATCTGACGCCAATAAAGAAAAAACTTCTCGCTCGCTGAAATATGTTAATTTCTGAAAAGCAACAAAACCACGAAAAGTTCTTGCATTTGAAGATAAAATCTTTTTGCTTTCAAGAAGAAAGATCTCGCTGACTGAAATAAGTTTATGGGATGAAAGCCAACAAAAATTGACAAGAACCACGAAAAGTTCTTGTATTTTAAGATAAAATCTGACGCTATTAAAGAAAAAACGTCTCGCTCGCTGAAATATGTTAATTTGCTGAAAATCAACAAAACCACGAAATGTTCTTGTATTTGAAGATAAAATCTTTTTGCTTTGAAGAAGAAGGATCTAGCTGAATGAAATAAGTTCATCAGATGAAAACCAACAAAAATTGACAAGAACCACGAAAAGTTCTTGTATTTTAAGATAAAATTTTACGCTATTAAAGAAAAAACTTCCAGCTCGCTGAAACATGTTCATTTGCTGAAAATCAACAAAACCACAAAAAGTTCTTGTATTTGAAGATAAAATCTTTTTGCTTTCAAGAAGAAAGATCTCGCTGACTGAAATAAGTTTATGGGATGAAAGCCAACAAAAATTTACAAGAACCACGAAAAGTTCTTGTATTTTAAGATAAAATCTGACGCGATTAAAGAAAAAACTTCTCGCTCGCTGAAAGATGTTCATTTGCTGAAAATCAACAAAACCACGAAAAGTTCTTGTATTTGAAGATAAAATCTTTTTGCTTTGAAGAAGAAAGATCCAGCTGACTGAAATAAGTTCATTGGATGAAAACCAACAAAAATTGACAAGAACCATGAAAAGTTCTTGTATTTTAAGATAAAATCTGACGCTAATAAAGAAAAAACTTCTCGCTCGCTGAAATATGTTCATTTGCTGAAAAGCAACAAAACCACGAAAAGTTCTTGCATTTGAAGATAAAATCTTTTTGCTTTCAAGAAGAAAGATCTTGCTGACTGAAATAAGTTCATTGGATGAAAACCAACAAAAATTGACAAGAACCACGAAAAGTTCTTGTATTTTAAGCTAAAATCTGAAGCTTTTAAAGAAAAAACTTCTCGCTCGCTGAAATATGTTCATTTGCTGAAAATCAACAAAACCACGAAAAGTTCTTGTATTTGAAGATAAAATCTTATTGCTTTGAAGAAGAAAGATCTCGCTGACTGAAATAAGTTTATGGGATGAAAACCAACAAAAATTGACAAGAACCACGAAAAGTTCTTGTATTTTAAGATAAAATCTGACGCTATTAAAGAAAAAACTTCTCCCTCGCTGAAATATGTTCATTTGCTGAAAATCAACAAAACCACGAAAAGTTCTTGTATTTGAAGATAAAATCTTTTTGCTTTGAAGAAGAAAGATCGAGCTGACTGAAATAATTTTATTGGATGAAAACCAACAAAAATTGACAAGAACCACGAAAAGTTCTTGTATTTTAAGATAAAATCTGACGCTTTTAAAGAAAAAACTTCTCCCTCCCTGAAATATGTTCATTTGCTGAAAATCAACAAAACCACGAAAAGTTCTTGTACTTGAAGATAAAATCTTTTTGCTTTGAAGAAGAAAGATCTTGCTGACTGAAAGAAGTTCATTGGATGAAAACCAACAAAAATTGACAAGAACCACGAAAAGTTCTTGTATTTTAAGCTAAAATCTTACGCTTTTAAAGAAAAAACGTCTCGCTCGCTGAAATATGTTCATTTGCTGAAAATCAACAAAACCACGAAAAGTTCTTGTATTTGAAGATAAAATCTTTTTGCTTTGAAGAAGAAAGATCTCGCTGACTGAAATAAGTTTATTGGATGAAAGCCAACAAAAATTGACAAGAACCACGAAAAGTTCTTGAATTTTAAGATAAAATCTGACGCTATTAAAGAAAAAACTTCTCCCTCGCTGAAATATGTTCATTTGCTGAAAATCAACAAAACCACGAAAAGTTCTTGTATTTGAAGATAAAATCTTTTTGCTTTTAAGAAGAAAGATCTCGCTGACTGAAATAAGTTCATTGGATGAAAGCCAACAAAAATTGACAAGAACCACGAAAAGTTCTTGTATTTTAAGATAAAATCTGACACGATTAAAGAAAAAACTTCTCCCTCGCTGAAATATGTTCATTTGCTGAAAATCAACAAAACCACGAAAAGTTCTTGTATTTGAAGATAAAATCTTTTTGCTTTGAAGAAGAAAGATCGAGCTGACTGAAATAAGTTCATAAGATGAAAACCAACAAAAATTGACAAGAACCACGAAAAGTTCTTGTATTTTAAGATAAAATCTGACGCTATTAAAGAAAAAACGTCTCGCTCGCTGAAATATGTTCATTTGCTGAAAATCAACATAACCACGAAATGTTCTTGTATTTGAAGATAAAATCTTTTTGCTTTGAAGAAGAAAGATCTAGCTGAATGAAATAAGTTCATCAGATGAAAACCAACAAAAATTGACAAGAACCACGAAAAGTTCTTGTATTTTAAGATAAAATCTTACGCTATTAAAGAAAAAACTTCCAGCTCGCTGAAATATGTTCATTTGCTGAAAATCAACAAAACCACGAAAAGTTCTTGTATTTGAAGATAAAATCTTTTTGCTTTCAAGAAGAAAGATCCAGCTGACTGAAATAAGTTCATTGGATGAAAACCAACAAAAATTGACAAGAACCACGAAAAGTTCTTGTATTTTAAGATAAAATCTGACGCTAATAAAGAAAAAACTTCTCGCTCGCTGAAATATGTTCATTTGCTGAAAAGCAACAAAACCACGAAAAGTTCTTGCATTTGAAGATAAAATCTTTTTGCTTTCAAGAAGAAAGATCTCGCTGACTGAAATAAGTTTATTGGATGAAAGCCAACAAAAATTGACAAGAACCACGAAAAGTTCTTGGAATTTAAAATAAAATCTGACGCTATTAAAGAAAAAACTTCTCCCTCGCTGAAATATGTTCATTTGCTGAAAATCAACAAAACCACGAAAAGTTCTTGTATTTGAAGATAAAATCTTTTTGCTTTAAAGAAGAAAGATCTCGCTGACTGAAATAAGTTCATTGGATGAAAGCCAACAAAAATTGACAAGAACCACAAAAAGTTCTTGTATTTTAAGATAAAATCTGACACGATTAAAGAAAAAACTTCTCCCTCGCTGAAATATGTTCATTTGCTGAAAATCAACAAAACCACGAAAAGTTCTTGTATTTGAAGATAAAATCTTTTTGCTTTGAAGAAGAAAGATCTGGCTGACTGAAATAAGTTCATAAGATGAAAACCAACAAAAATTGACAAGAACCAGGAAAAGTTCTCGTATTTTAAGATAAAATCTGACGCTATTAAAGAAAAAACGTCTCGCTCGCTGAAATATGTTCATTTGCTGAAAATCAACATAACCACGAAATGTTCTTGTATTTGAAGATAAAATCTTTTTGCTTTGAAGAAGAAAGATCTCGGTGAATGAAATAAGTTCATCAGATGAAAACCAACAAAAATTGACAAGAACCACGAAAAGTTCTTGTATTTTAAGATAAAATCTTACGCTATTAAAGAAAAAACTTCCAGCTCGCTGAAATATGTTCATTTGCTGAAAATCAACAAAACCACGAAAAGTTCTTGTATTTGAAGATAAAATCTTTTTGCTTTCAAGAAGAAAGATCCAGCTGACTGAAATAAGTTCATTGGATGAAAACCAACAAAAATTGACAAGAACCACGAAAAGTTCTTGTATTTTAAGATAAAATCTGACGCTAATAAAGAAAAAACTTCTCGCTCGCTGAAATATGTTCATTTGCTGAAAAGCAACAAAACCACGAAAAGTTCTTGCATTTGAAGATAAAATCTTTTTGCTTTCAAGAAGAAAGATCTTGCTGACTGAAATAAGTTCATTGGATGAAAACCAACAAAAATTGACAAGAACCACGAAAAGTTCTTGTATTTTAAGCTAAAATCTGACGCTAATAAAGAAAAAACTTCTCGTTCGCTGAAATATGTTCATTTGCTGAAAATCAACAAAACCACGAAAAGTTCTTGTATTTGAAGATAAAATCTTTTTGCTTTGAAGAAGAAAGATCTCGCTGACTGAAATAAGTTTATGGGATGAAAACCAACAAAAATTGACAAGAACCACGAAAAGTTCTTGTATTTTAAGATAAAATCTGACGCTATTAAAGAAAAAACTTCTCCCTCGCTGAAATATGTTCATTTGCTGAAAATCAACAAAACCACGAAAAGTTCTTGTATTTGAAGATAAAATCTTTTTGCTTTAAAGAAGAAAGATCGAGCTGACTGAAATAAGTTCATTGGATGAAAGCCAACAAAAATTGACAAGAACCACGAAAAGTTCTTGTATTTTAAGATAACATCTGACGCGATTAAAGAAAAAACATCTCGCTCGCTGAAAGATGTTCATTTGCTGAAAATCAACAAAACCACGAAAAGTTCTTGCATTTGAAGATAAAATCTTTTTGCTTTCAAGAAGAAAGATCTTGCTGACTGAAATAAGTTCATTGGATGAAAACCAACAAAAATTGACAAGAACCACGAAAAGTTCTTGTGTTTTAAGCTAAAATCTGACGCTTTTAAAGAAAAAACTTCTCGCTCGCTGAAATATGTTCATTTGCTGAAAATCAACAAAACCACGAAAAGTTCTTGTATTTGAAGATAAAATCTTTTTGCTTTGAAGAAGAAAGATCTCGCTGACTGAAATAAGTTTGTGGGATGAAAACCAACAAAAATTGACAAGAACCACGAAAAGTTCTTGTATTTTAAGATAAAATCTTACGCGATTAAAGAAAAAACTTCTCCCTCGCTGAAATATGTTCATTTGCTGAAAATCAACAAAACCACGAAAAGTTCTTGTATTTGAAGATAAAATCTTTTTGCTTTAAAGAAGAAAGATCTAGCTGACTGAAATAAGTTCATTGGATGAAAGCGAACAAAAATTGACAAGAACCACGAAAAGTTCTTGTATTTTAAGATAAAATCTGACGCGATTAAAGAAAAAACTTCTCCCTCGCTGAAATATGTTCATTTGCTGAAAATCAACAAAACCACAAAAAGTTCTTGTATTTGAAGATAAAATCTTTTTGCTTTGAAGAAGAAAGATCGAGCTGACTGAAATAAGTTCATAAGATGAAAACCAACAAAAATTGACAAGAACCACGAAAAGTTCGTGTATTTTAAGATAAAATCTTACACTTTTAAAGAAAAAACTTCTCGCTCGCTGAAATATGTTCATTTGCTGAAAATCAACAAAACCACGAAAAGTTCTTGTATTTGAAGATAAAATCTTTTTGCTTTGAAGAAGAAAGATCTAGCTGACTGAAATAAGTTCATAAGATGAAAACCAACAAAAATTGACAAGAACCACGAAAAGGTCTTGTATTTTAAGATAAAATCTGACGCTATTAAAGAAAAAACGTCTCGCTCGCTGAAATATGTTCATTTGCTGAAAATCAACATAACCACGAAATGTTCTTGTATTTGAAGATAAAATCTTTTTGCTTTGAAGAAGAAAGATCTCGCTGAATGAAATAAGTTCATCAGATGAAAACCAACAAAAATTGACAAGAACCACGAAAAGTTCTTGTATTTTAAGATAAAATCTTACGCTATTAAAGAAAAAACTTCCAGCTCGCTGAAATATGTTCATTTGCTGAAAATCAACAAAATCACGAAAAGTTCTTGTATTTGAAGATAAAATCTTTTTGCTTTCAAGAAGAAAGATCCAGCTGACTGAAATAAGTTCATTGGATGAAAACCAACAAAAATTGATAAGAACCACGAAAAGTTCTTGTATTTTAAGATAAAATCTGACGCTAATAAAGAAAAAACTTCTCGCTCGCTGAAATATGTTCATTTGCTGAAAAGCAACAAAACCACGAAAAGTTCTTGCATTTGAAGATAAAATCTTTTTGCTTTCAAGAAGAAAGATCTTGCTGACTGAAATAAGTTCATTGGATGAAAACCAACAAAAATTGACAAGAACCACGAAAAGTTCTTGTATTTTAAGATAAAATCTGACGCGATTAAAGAAAAAACTTCTCGCTCGCTGAAAGATGTTCATTTGCTGAAAATCAACAAAACCACGAAAAGTTCTTGTATTTGAAGATAAAATCTTTTTGCTTTGAAGAAGAAAGATCTAGCTGAATGAAATAAGTTCATCAGATGAAAACCAACAAAAATTGACAAGAACCACGAAAAGTTCTTGTATTTTAAGATAAAATCTTACGCTATTAAAGAAAAAACTTCCAGCTCGCTGAAATATGTTCATTTGCTGAAAATCAACAAAACCACGAAAAGTTCTTGTATTTGAAGATAAAATCTTTTTGCTTTGAAGAAGAAAGATCCAGCTGACTGAAATAAGTTCATTGGATGAAAGCCAACAAAAATTGACAAGAACCACGAAACGTTCTTGTATTTTAAGATAAAATCTGACGCGATTAAAGAAAAAACTTCTCCCTCGCTGAAATATGTTCATTTGCTGAAAATCAACAAAACCACGAAAAGTTCTTGTATTTGAAGATAAAATCTTTTTGCTTTGAAGAAGAAAGATCTCGCTGAATGAAATAAGTTCATCAGATGAAAACCAACAAAAATTGACAAGAACCACGAAAAGTTCTTGTATTTTAAGATAAAATCTGACGCTATTAATGAAAAAACTTCCAGCTCGCTGAAATATGTTCATTTGCTGAAAATCAACAAAACCACGAAAAGTTCTTGTATTTGAAGATAAAATCTTTTTGCTTTCAAGAAGAAAGATCCAGCTGACTGAAATAAGTTCATTGGATGAAAACCAACAAAAATTGACAAGAACCACGAAAAGTTCTTGTATTTTAAGCTAAAATCTGACGCTTTTAAAGAAAAAACTTCTCGCTCGCTGAAATATGTTCATTTGCTGAAAATCAACAAAACCACGAAAAGTTCTTGTATTTGAAGATAAAATCTTTTTGCTTTGAAGAAGAAAGATCTCGCTGACTGAAATAAGTTTTTGGGATGAAAACCAACAAAAATTGACAAGAACCACGAAAAGTTCTTGTATTTTAAGATAAAATCTGACGCTATTAAAGAAAAAACTTCTCCCTCGCTGAAATATGTTCATTTGCTGAAAATCAACAAAACCACGAAAAGTTCTTGTATTTGAAGATAAAATCTTTTTGCTTTGAAGAAGAAAGATCGAGCTGACTGAAATAAGTTCATAAGATGAAAACCAACAAAAATTGACAAGAACCACGAAAAGTTCGTGTATTTTAAGATAAAATCTTACACTTTTAAAGAAAAAACTTCTCGCTCGCTGAAAGATGTTCATTTGCTGAAAATCAACAAAACCACGAAAAGTTCTTGTATTTGAAGATAAAATCTTTTTGCTTTGAAGAAGAAAGATCTAGCTGACTGAAATAAGTTCATAAGATGAAAACCAACAAAAATTGACAAGAACCACGAAAAGTTCTTGTATTTTAAGATAAAATCTGACGCTATTAAAGAAAAAACGTCTCGCTCGCTGAAATATGTTCATTTGCTGAAAATCAACATAACCACGAAATGTTCTTGTATTTGAAGATAAAATCTTTTTGCTTTGAAGAAGAAAGATCTCGGTGAATGAAATAAGTTCATCAGATGAAAACCAACAAAAATTGACAAGAACCACGAAAAGTTCTTGTATTTTAAGATAAAATCTTACGCTATTAAAGAAAAAACTTCCAGCTCGCTGAAATATGTTCATTTGCTGAAAATCAACAAAACCACGAAAAGTTCTTCTATTTGAAGATAAAATCTTTTTGCTTTCAAGAAGAAAGATCCAGCTGACTGAAATAAGTTCATTGGATGAAAACCAACAAAAATTGACAAGAACCACGAAAAGTTCTTGTATTTTAAGATAAAATCTGACGCTAATAAAGAAAAAACTTCTCGCTCGCTGAAATATGTTCATTTGCTGAAAAGCAACAAAACCACGAAAAGTTCTTGCATTTGAAGATAAAATCTTTTTGCTTTCAAGAAGAAAGATCTTGCTGACTGAAATAAGTTCATTGGATGAAAACCACAAAAATTGACAAGAACCACGAAAAGTTCTTGTATTTTAAGATAAAATCTGACGCGATTAAAGAAAAAACTTCTCGCTCGCTGAAAGATGTTCATTTGCTGAAAATCAACAAAACCACGAAAAGTTCTTGTATTTGAAGATAAAATCTTTTTGCTTTGAAGAAGAAAGATCTCGCTGACTGAAATAAGTTTGTGGGATGAAAACCAACAAAAATTGACAAGAACCACGAAAAGTTCTTGTATTTTAAGATAAAATCTGACGCTATTAAAGAAAAAAACTTCTCCCTCGCTGAAATATGTTCATTTGCTGAAAATCAACAAAACCACGAAAAGTTCTTGTATTTGAAGATAAAATCTTTTTGCTTTAAAGAAGAAAGATCTAGCTGACTGAAATAAGTTCATTGGATGAAAGCCAACAAAAATTGACAAGAACCACGAAACGTTCTTGTATTTTAAGATAAAATCTGACGCGATTAAAGAAAAAACTTCTCCCTCGCTGAAATATGTTCATTTGCTGAAAATCAACAAAACCACGAAAAGTTCTTGTATTTGAAGATAAAATCTTTTTGCTTTGAAGAAGAAAGATCGAGCTGACTGAAATAAGTTCATAAGATGAAAACCAACAAAAATCAACAAAACCACGAAAAGTTCTTGTATTTGAAGATAAAATCTTTTTGCTTTGAAGAAGAAAGATCTCGCTGACTGAAATAAGTTTATGGGATGAAAACCAACAAAAATTGACAAGAACCACGAAAAGTTCTTGTATTTTAAGATAAAATCTGACGCTATTAAAGAAAAAACTTCTCCCTCGCTGAAATATGTTCATTTGCTGAAAATCAACAAAACCACGAAAAGTTCTTGTATTTGAAGATAAAATCTTTTTGCTTTAAAGAAGAAAGATCTAGCTGACTGAAATAAGTTCATTGGATGAAAGCCAACAAAAATTGACAAGAACCACGAAAAGTTCTTGTATTTTAAGATAAAATCTGACGCGATTAAAGAAAAAACATCTCGCTCGCTGAAAGATGTTCATTTGCTGAAAATCAACAAAACCACGAAAAGTTCTTGCATTTGAAGATAAAATCTTTTTGCTTTCAAGAAGAAAGATCTTGCTGACTGAAATAAGTTCATTGGATGAAAACCAACAAAAATTGACAAGAACCACGAAAAGTTCTTGTGTTTTAAGCTAAAATCTGACGCTTTTAAAGAAAAAACTTCTCGCTCGCTGAAATATGTTCATTTGCTGAAAATCAACAAAACCACGAAAAGTTCTTGTATTTGAAGATAAAATCTTTTTGCTTTGAAGAAGAAAGATCTCGCTGACTGAAATAAGTTTGTGGGATGAAAACCAACAAAAATTGACAAGAACCACGAAAAGTTCTTGTATTTTAAGATAAAATCTTACGCGATTAAAGAAAAAACTTCTCCCTCGCTGAAATATGTTCATTTGCTGAAAATCAACAAAACCACGAAAAGTTCTTGTATTTGAAGATAAAATCTTTTTGCTTTAAAGAAGAAAGATCTAGCTGACTGAAATAAGTTCATTGGATGAAAGCGAACAAAAATTGACAAGAACCACGAAAAGTTCTTGTATTTTAAGATAAAATCTGACGCGATTAAAGAAAAAACTTCTCCCTCGCTGAAATATGTTCATTTGCTGAAAATCAACAAAACCACGAAAAGTTCTTGTATTTGAAGATAAAATCTTTTTGCTTTGAAGAAGAAAGATCGAGCTGACTGAAATAAGTTCATAAGATGAAAACCAACAAAAATTGACAAGAACCACGAAAAGTTCGTGTATTTTAAGATAAAATCTTACACTTTTAAAGAAAAAACTTCTCGCTCGCTGAAATATGTTCATTTGCTGAAAATCAACAAAACCACGAAAAGTTCTTGTATTTGAAGATAAAATCTTTTTGCTTTGAAGAAGAAAGATCTAGCTGACTGAAATAAGTTCATAAGATGAAAACCAACAAAAATTGACAAGAACCACGAAAAGTTCTTGTATTTTAAGATAAAATCTGACGCTATTAAAGAAAAAACGTCTCGCTCGCTGAAATATGTTCATTTGCTGAAAATCAACATAACCACGAAATGTTCTTGTATTTGAAGATAAAATCTTTTTGCTTTAAAGAAGAAACATCCAGCTGACTGAAATAAGTTCATTGGATGAAAACCAACAAAAATTGACAAGAACCACGAAAAGTTCTTGTATTTTAAGATAAAATCTGACGCTAATAAAGAAAAAACTTCTCGCTCGCTGAAATATGTTCATTTGCTGAAAAGCAACAAAACCACGAAAAGTTCTTGCATTTGAAGATAAAATCTTTTTGCTTTCAAGAAGAAAGATCTTGCTGACTGAAATAAGTTCATTGGATGAAAACCAACAAAAATTGACAAGAACCACGAAAAGTTCTTGTATTTTAAGATAAAATCTGACGCGATTAAAGAAAAAACTTCTCGCTCGCTGAAAGATGTTCATTTGCTGAAAATCAACAAAACCACGAAAAGTTCTTGTATTTGAAGATAAAATCTTTTTGCTTTGAAGAAGAAAGATCTCACTGACTGAAATAAGTTTGTGGGATGAAAACCAACAAAAATTGACAAGAACCACGAAAAGTTCTTGTATTTTAAGATAAAATCTGACGCTATTAAAGAAAAAACTTCTCCCTCGCTGAAATATGTTCATTTGCTGAAAATCAACAAAACCACGAAAAGTTCTTGTATTTGAAGATAAAATCTTTTTGCTTTAAAGAAGAAAGATCTAGCTGACTGAAATAAGTTCATTGGATGAAAGCCAACAAAAATTGACAAGAACCACGAAACGTTCTTGTATTTTAAGATAAAATCTGACGCGATTAAAGAAAAAACTTCTCCCTCGCTGAAATATGTTCATTTGCTGAAAATCAACAAAACCACGAAAAGTTCTTGTATTTGAAGATAAAATCTTTTTGCTTTGAAGAAGAAAGATCTCGCTGAATGAAATGAGTTCATCAGATGAAAACCAACAAAAATTGACAAGAACCACGAAAAGTTCTTGTATTTTAAGATAAAATCTGACGCTATTAATGAAAAAACTTCCAGCTCGCTGAAATATGTTCATTTGCTGAAAATCAACAAAACCACGAAAAGTTCTTGTATTTGAAGATAAAATCTTTTTGCTTTCAAGAAGAAAGATCCAGCTGACTGAAATAAGTTCATTGGATGAAAACCAACAAAAATTGACAAGAACCACGAAAAGTTCTTGTATTTTAAGCTAAAATCTGACGCTTTTAAAGAAAAAACTTCTCGCTCGCTGAAATATGTTCATTTGCTGAAAATCAACAAAACCACGAAAAGTTCTTGTATTTGAAGATAAAATCTTTTTGCTTTGAAGAAGAAAGATCTCGCTGACTGAAATAAGTTTATGGGATGAAAACCAACAAAAATTGACAAGAACCACGAAAAGTTCTTGTATTTTAAGATAAAATCTGACGCTATTAAAGAAAAAACTTCTCCCTCGCTGAAATATGTTCATTTGCTGAAAATCAACAAAACCACGAAAAGTTCTTGTATTTGAAGATAAAATCTTTTTGCTTTGAAGAAGAAAGATCTCGCTGACTGAAATAAGTTTATGGGTTGAAAAACAACAAAAATTGACAAGAACCACGAAAAGTTCTTGTATTTTAAGATAAAATCTGACGCGATTAAAGAAAAAACTTCTCCCTCGCTGAAATATGTTCATTTGCTGAAAATCAACAAAACCACGAAAAATTCTTGTATTTGAAGATAAAATCTTTTTGCTTTGAAGAAGAAAGATCGAGCTGACTGAAATAAGTTCATAAGATGAAAACCAACAAAAATTGACAAGAACCACGAAAAGTTCTTGTATTTTAAGATAAAATCTTACACTTTTAAAGAAAAAACTTCTCGCTCGCTGAAAGATGTTCATTTGCTGAAAATCAACAAAACCACGAAAAGTTCTTGTATTTAAGATAAAATCTTTTTGCTTTGAAGAAGAAAGATCTCGCTGAATGAAATAAGTTCATCAGATGAAAACCAACAAAAATTGACAAGAACCACGAAAAGTTCTTGTATTTTAAGATAAAATCTTACGCTATTAAAGAAAAAACTTCCAGCTCGCTGAAATATGTTCATTTGCTGAAAATCAACAAAACCACGAAAAGTTCTTGTATTTGAAGATAAAATCTTTTTGCTTTCAAGAAGAAAGATCCAGCTGACTGAAATAAGTTCATTGGATGAAAACCAACAAAAATTGACAAGAACCACGAAAAGTTCTTGTATTTTAAGATAAAATCTGACGCTAATAAAGAAAAAACTTCTCGCTCGCTGAAATATGTTCATTTGCTGAAAAGCAACAAAACCACGAAAAGTTCTTGCATTTGAAGATAAAATCTTTTTGCTTTCAAGAAGAAAGATCTTGCTGACTGAAATAAGTTCATTGGATGAAAACCAACAAAAATTGACAAGAACCACGAAAAGTTCTTGTATTTTAAGCTAAAATCTGACGCTTTTAAAGAAAAAACTTCTCGCTCGCTGAAATATGTTCATTTGCTGAAAATCAACAAAACCACGAAAAGTTATTGTATTTGAAGATAAAATCTTTTTGCTTTGAAGAAGAAAGATCTCGCTGACTGAAATAAGTTTATGGGATGAAAACCAACAAAAATTGACAAGAACCACGAAAAGTTCTTGTATTTTAAGATAAAATCTGACGCTATTAAAGAAAAAACTTCTCCCTCGCTGAAATATGTTCATTTGCTGAAAATCAACAAAACCACGAAAAGTTCTTGTATTTGAAGATAAAATCTTTTTGCTTTGAAGAAGAAAGATCTCGCTGACTGAAATAAGTTTATGGGTTGAAAAACAACAAAAATTGACAAGAACCACGAAAAGTTCTTGTATTTTAAGATAAAATCTTACACTTTTAAAGAAAAAACTTCTCGCTCGCTGAAAGATGTTCATTTGCTGAAAATCAACAAAACCACGAAAAGTTCTTGTATTTGAAGATAAAATCTTTTTGCTTTGAAGAAGAAAGATCTCGCTGAATGAAATAAGTTCATCAGATGAAAACCAACAAAAATTGACAAGAACCACGAAAAGTTCTTGTATTTTAAGATAAAATCTTACGCTATTAAAGAAAAAACTTCCAGCTCGCTGAAATATGTTCATTTGCTGAAAATCAACAAAACCACGAAAAGTTCTTGTATTTGAAGATAAAATCTTTTTGCTTTCAAGAAGAAAGATCCAGCTGACTGAAATAAGTTCATTGGATGAAAACCAACAAAAATTGACAAGAACCACGAAAAGTTCTTGTATTTTAAGATAAAATCTGACGCTAATAAAGAAAAAACTTCTCGCTCGCTGAAATATGTTCATTTGCTGAAAAGCAACAAAACCACGAAAAGTTCTTGCATTTGAAGATAAAATCTTTTTGCTTTCAAGAAGAAAGATCTTGCTGACTGAAATAAGTTCATTGGATGAAAACCAACAAAAATTGACAAGAACCACGAAAAGTTCTTGTATTTTAAGCTAAAATCTGACGCTTTTAAAGAAAAAACTTCTCGCTCGCTGAAATATGTTCATTTGCTGAAAATCAACAAAACCACGAAAAGTTATTGTATTTGAAGATAAAATCTTTTTGCTTTGAAGAAGAAAGATCTCGCTGACTGAAATAAGTTTATGGGATGAAAACCAACAAAAATTGACAAGAACCACGAAAAGTTCTTGTATTTTAAGATAAAATCTGACGCTATTAAAGAAAAAACTTCTCCCTCGCTGAAATATGTTCATTTGCTGAAAATCAACAAAACCACGAAAAGTTCTTGTATTTGAAGATAAAATCTTTTTGCTTTAAAGAAGAAAGATCTGGCTGACTGAAATAAGTTCATTGGATGAAAGCCAACAAAAATTGACAAGAACCACGAAAAGTTCTTGTATTTTAAGATAAAATCTGACGCGATTAAAGAAAAAACTTCTCGCTCGCTGAAAGATGTTCATTTGCTGAAAATCAACAAAACCACGAAAAGTTCTTGTATTTGAAGATAAAATCTTTTTGCTTTGAAGAAAGATCTCGCTGACTGAAATAAGTTCATAAGATGAAAACCAACAAAAATTGACAAGAACCACGAAAAGTTCTTGTATTTTAAGATAAAATCTGACGCTATTAAAGAAAAAACTTCTCCCTCGCTGAAATATGTTCATTTGCTGAAAATCAACAAAACCACGAAAAGTTCTTGTATTTGAAGATAAAATCTTTTTGCTTTAAAGAAGAAAGATCTAGCTGACTGAAATAAGTTCATTGGATGAAAGCCAACAAAAATTGACAAGAACCACGAAAAGTTCTTGTATTTTAAGATAAAATCTGACGCGATTAAAGAAAAAACTTCTCGCTCGCTGAAATATGTTCATTTGCTGAAAATCAACAAAACCACGAAAAGTTCTTGTATTTGAAGATAAAATCTTTTTGCTTTGAAGAAGAAAGATCGAGCTGACTGAAATAAGTTCATAAGATGAAAACCAACAAAAATTGACAAGAACCACGAAAAGTTCTTGTATTTTAAGATAAAATCTGACGTTATTAAAGAAAAAACGTCTCGCTCGCTGAAATATGTTCATTTGCTGAAAATCAACATAACCACGAAATGTTCTTGTATTTGAAGATAAAATCTTTTTGCTTTGAAGAAGAAAGATCTAGCTGAATGAAATAAGTTCATCAGATGAAAACCAACAAAAATTGACAAGAACCACGAAAAGTTCTTGTATTTTAAGATAAAATCTGACGCTATTAAAGAAAAAACTTCCAGCTCGCTGAAATATGTTCATTTGCTGAAAATCAACAAAACCACAAAAAGTTCTTGTATTTGAAGATAAAATCTTTTTGCTTTCAAGAAGAAAGATCCAGCTGACTGAAATAAGTTCATTGGATGAAAACCAACAAAAATTGACAAGAACCACGAAAAGTTCTTGTATTTTAAGATAAAATCTGACGCTAATAAAGAAAAAACTTCTCGCTCGCTGAAATATGTTCATTTGCTGAAAAGCAACAAAACCACGAAAAGTTCTTGCATTTGAAGATAAAATCTTTTTGCTTTCAAGAAGAAAGATCTTGCTGACTGAAATAAGTTCATTGGATGAAAACCAACAAAAATTGACAAGAACCACGAAAAGTTCTTGTATTTTAAGATAAAATCTGACGCGATTAAAGAAAAAACTTCTCGCTCGCTGAAAGATGTTCATTTGCTGAAAATCAACAAAACCACGAAAAGTTCTTGTATTTGAAGATAAAATCTTTTTGCTTTGAAGAAGAAAGATCTCGCTGACTGAAATAAGTTCATTGGATGAAAGCCAACAAAAATTGACAAGAACCACGAAAAGTTCTTGTATTTTAAGATAAAATCTGACGCGATTAAAGAAAAAACTTCTCCCTCGCTGAAATATGTTCATTTGCTGAAAATCAACAAAACCACGAAAAGTTCTTGTATTTGAAGATAAAATCTTTTTGCTTTGAAGAAGAAAGATCGAGCTGACTGAAATAAGTTCATAAGATGAAAACCAACAAAAATTGACAAGAACCACGAAAAGTTCTTGTATTTTAAGATAAAATCTTACACTTTTAAAGAAAAAACTTCTCGCTCGCTGAAAGATGTTCATTTGCTGAAAATCAACAAAACAACGAAAAGTTCTTGTATTTGAAGATAAAATCTTTTTGCTTTGAAGAAGAAAGATCTAGCTGACTGAAATAAGTTCATAAGATGAAAACCAACAAAAATTGACAAGAACCACGAAAAGCTCTTGTATTTTAAGATAAAATCTGACGCTATTAAAGAAAAAACGTCTCGCTCGCTGAAATATGTTCATTTGCTGAAAATCAACATAACCACGAAATGTTCTTGTATTTGAAGATAAAATCTTTTTGCTTTGAAGAAGAAAGATCTCGCTGAATGAAATAAGTTCATCAGATGAAAACCAACAAAAATTGACAAGAACCACGAAAAGTTCTTGTATTTTAAGATAAAATCTTACGCTATTAAAGAAAAAACTTCCAGCTCGCTGAAATATGTTCATTTGCTGAAAATCAACAAAACCACGAAAAGTTCTTGTATTTGAAGATAAAATCTTTTTGCTTTCAAGAAGAAAGATCCAGTTGACTGAAATAAGTTCATTGGATGAAAACCAACAAAAATTGACAAGAACCACGAAAAGTTCTTGTATTTTAAGATGAAATCTGACGCTATTAAAGAAAAAACTTCTCGCTCGCTGAAATATGTTCATTTGCTGAAAAGCAACAAAACCACGAAAAGTTCTTGCATTTGAAGATAAAATCTTTTTGCTTTGAAGAAGAAAGATCGAGCTGACTGAAATAAGTTCATAAGATGAAAACCAACAAAAATTGACAAGAACCACGAAAAGTTCTTGTATTTTAAGATAAAATCTGACGTTATTAAAGAAAAAACGTCTCGCTCGCTGAAATATGTTCATTTGCTGAAAATCAACATAACCACAAAATGTTCTTGTATTTGAAGATAAAATCTTTTTGCTTTGAAGAAGAAAGATCTAGCTGAATGAAATAAGTTCATCAGATGAAAACCAACAAAAATTGACAAGAACCACGAAAAGTTCTTGTATTTTAAGATAAAATCTGACGCTTTTTAAGAAAAAACTTCCAGCTCGCTGAAATATGTTCATTTGCTGAAAATCAACAAAACCACAAAAAGTTCTTGTATTTGAAGATAAAATCTTTTTGCTTTCAAGAAGAAAGATCCACCTGACTGAAATAAGTTCATTGGATGAAAACCAACAAAAATTGACAAGAACCACGAAAAGTTCTTGTATTTTAAGATAAAATCTGACGCTAATAAAGAAAAAACTTCTCGCTCGCTGAAATATGTTCATTTGCTGAAAAGCAACAAAACCACGAAAAGTTCTTGCATTTGAAGATAAAATCTTTTTGCTTTCAAGAAGAAAGATCTTGCTGACTGAAATAAGTTCATTGGATGAAAACCAACAAAAATTGACAAGAACCATGAAAAGTTCTTGTGTTTTAAGCTAAAATCTGACGCTTTTAAAGAAAAAACTTCTCGCTCGCTGAAATATGTTCATTTGCTGAAAATCAACAAAACCACGAAAAGTTCTTGTATTTGAAGATAAAATCTTTTTGCTTTGAAGAAGAAAGATCTCGCTGACTGAAATAAGTTTGTGGGATGAAAACCAACAAAAATTGACAAGAACCACGAAAAGTTCTTGTATTTTAAGATAAAATCTTACGCTATTAAAGAAAAAACTTCCAGCTCGCTGAAATATGTTCATTTGCTGAAAATCAACAAAACCACGAAAAGTTCTTGTATTTGAAGATAAAATCTTTTTGCTTTCAAGAAGAAAGATCCAGTTGACTGAAATAAGTTCATTGGATGAAAACCAACAAAAATTGACAAGAACCACGAAAAGTTCTTGTATTTTAAGATGAAATCTGACGCTATTAAAGAAAAAACTTCTCGCTCGCTGAAATATGTTCATTTGCTGAAAAGCAACAAAACCACGAAAAGTTCTTGCATTTGAAGATAAAATCTTTTTGCTTTGAAGAAGAAAGATCGAGCTGACTGAAATAAGTTCATAAGATGAAAACCAACAAAAATTGACAAGAACCACGAAAAGTTCTTGTATTTTAAGATAAAATCTGACGTTATTAAAGAAAAAACGTCTCGCTCGCTGAAATATGTTCATTTGCTGAAAATCAACATAACCACAAAATGTTCTTGTATTTGAAGATAAAATCTTTTTGCTTTGAAGAAGAAAGATCTAGCTGAATGAAATAAGTTCATCAGATGAAAACCAACAAAAATTGACAAGAACCACGAAAAGTTCTTGTATTTTAAGATAAAATCTGACGCTTTTTAAGAAAAAACTTCCAGCTCGCTGAAATATGTTCATTTGCTGAAAATCAACAAAACCACAAAAAGTTCTTGTATTTGAAGATAAAATCTTTTTGCTTTCAAGAAGAAAGATCCACCTGACTGAAATAAGTTCATTGGATGAAAACCAACAAAAATTGACAAGAACCACGAAAAGTTCTTGTATTTTAAGATAAAATCTGACGCTAATAAAGAAAAAACTTCTCGCTCGCTGAAATATGTTCATTTGCTGAAAAGCAACAAAACCACGAAAAGTTCTTGCATTTGAAGATAAAATCTTTTTGCTTTCAAGAAGAAAGATCTTGCTGACTGAAATAAGTTCATTGGATGAAAACCAACAAAAATTGACAAGAACCATGAAAAGTTCTTGTGTTTTAAGCTAAAATCTGACGCTTTTAAAGAAAAAACTTCTCGCTCGCTGAAATATGTTCATTTGCTGAAAATCAACAAAACCACGAAAAGTTCTTGTATTTGAAGATAAAATCTTTTTGCTTTGAAGAAGAAAGATCTCGCTGACTGAAATAAGTTTGTGGGATGAAAACCAACAAAAATTGACAAGAACCACGAAAAGTTCTTGTATTTTAAGATAAAATCTGACGCTATTAAAGAAAAAACTTCTCCCTCGCTGAAATATGTTCATTTGCTGAAAATCAACAAAACCACGAAAAGTTCTTGTATTTGAAGATAAAATCTTTTTGCTTTAAAGAAGAAAGATCTAGCTGACTGAAATGAGTTCATTGGATGAAAGCCAACAAAAATTGACAAGAACCACGAAAAGTTCTTGTATTTTAAGATAAAATCTGACGCGATTAAATAAAAAACTTCTCCCTCGCTGAAATATGTTCATTTGCTGAAAATCAACAAAACCACGAAAAGTTCTTGTATTTGAAGATAAAATCTTTTTGCTTTGAAGAAGAAAGATCTCGCTGACTGAAATAAGTTTGTGGGATGAAAACCAACAAAAATTGACAAGAACCACGAAAAGTTCTTGTATTTTAAGATAAAATCTGACGCTATTAAAGAAAAAACTTCTCCCTCGCTGAAATATGTTCATTTGCTGAAAATCAACAAAACCACGAAAAGTTCTTGTATTTGAAGATAAAATCTTTTTGCTTTGAAGAAGAAAGATCTAGCTGACTGAAATAAGTTCATTGGATGAAAGCCAACAAAAATTGACAAGAACCACGAAAAGTTCTTGTATTTTATGATAAAATCTGACGCGATTAAAGAAAAAACTTCTCCCTCGCTGAAATATGTTCATTTGCTGAAAATCAACAAAACCACGAAAAGTTCTTGTATTTGAAGATAAAATCTTTTTGCTTTGAAGAAGAAAGATCGAGCTGACTGAAATAAGTTCATAAGATGAAAACCAACAAAAATTGACAAGAACCACGAAAAGTTCTTGTATTTTAAGATAAAATCTTACACTTTTAAAGAAAAAACTTCTCGCTCGCTGAAAGATGTTCATTTGCTGAAAATCAACAAAACCACGAAAAGTTCTTGTATTTGAAGATAAAATCTTTTTGCTTTGAAGAAGAAAGATCGAGCTGAATGAAATAAGTTCATCAGATGAAAACCAACAAAAATTGACAAGAACCACGAAAAGTTCTTGTATTTTAAGATAAAATCTGACGCTATTAAAGAAAAAACTTCCAGCTCGCTGAAATATGTTCATTTGCTGAAAATCAACATAACCACGAAATGTTCTTGTCTTTGAAGATAAAATCTTTTTGCTTTGAAGAAGAAAGATCTCGCTGAATGAAATAAGTTCATCAGATGAAAACCAACAAAAATTGACAAGAACCACGAAAAGTTCTTGTATTTTAAGATAAAATCTTACGCTATTAAAGAAAAAACTTCCAGCTCGCTGAAATATGTTCATTTGCTGAAAATCAACAAAACCACGAAAAGTTCTTGTATTTGAAGATAAAATCTTTTTGCTTTGAAGAAGAAAGATCTCGCTGACTGAAATAAGTTTATGGGATGAAAACCAACAAAAATTGACAAGAACCACGAAAAGTTCTTGTATTTTAAGATAAAATCTGACGCTATTAAAGAAAAAACTTCTCCCTCGCTGAAATATGTTCATTTGCTGAAAATCAACAAAACCACGAAAAGTTCTTGTATTTGAAGATAAAATCTTTTTGCTTTAAAGAAGAAAGATCCAGCTGACTGAAATAAGTTCATTGGATGAAAGCCAACAAAAATTGACAAGAACCACGAAAAGTTCTTGTATTTTAAGATAAAATCTGACGCGATTAAAGAAAAAACTTCTCGCTCGCTGAAAGATGTTCATTTGCTGAAAATCAACAAAACCACGAAAAGTTCTTGTATTTGAAGATAAAATCTTTTTGCTTTGAAGAAGAAAGATCTCGCTGACTGAAATAAGTTTGTGGGATGAAAACCAACAAAAATTGACAAGAACCACGAAAAGTTCTTGTATTTTAAGATAAAATCTGACGCTATTAAAGAAAAAACTTCTCCCTCGCTGAAATATGTTCATTTGCTGAAAATCAACAAAACCACGAAAAGTTCTTGTATTTGAAGATAAAATCTTTTTGCTTTAAAGAAGAAAGATCTAGCTGACTGAAATAAGTTCATTGGATGAAAGCCAACAAAAATTGACAAGAACCACGAAAAGTTCTTGTATTTTAAGATAAAATCTGACGCGATTAAAGAAAAAACTTCTCCCTCGCTGAAATATGTTCATTTGCTGAAAATCAACAAAACCACGAAAAGTTCTTGTATTTGAAGATAAAATCTTTTTGCTTGGAAAAAGAAAGATCGAGGTGACTGAAATAAGTTCATTGGATGAAAACCAACGAAAATTGACAAGAACCACGAAAAGTTCTTGTATTTTAAGATAAAATCTGACGCTATTAAAGAAAAAACTTCTCCCTCGCTGAAATATGTTCATTTGCTGAAAGTCAACAAAACCACAAAAAGTTCTTGTATTTGAAGATAAAATCTTTTTGCTTTCAAGAAGAAAGATCCAGCTGACTGAAATAAGTTCATTGGATGAAAACCAACAAAAATTGACAAGAACCACGAAAAGTTCTTGTATTTTAAGATAAAATCTGACGCGATTAAAGAAAAAACTTCTCGCTCTCTGAAATATGTTCATTTGCTGAAAATCAACAAAACCACGAAAAGTTCTTGTATTTGAAGATAAAATCTTTTTGCTTTGAAGAAGAAAGATCCAGCTGACTGAAATAAGTTTATTGGATGAAAATCAACAAAAATTGACAAGAACCACGAAAAGTTCTTGTATTTTAAGATAAAATCTGACGCTATTAAAGAAAAAACGTCTCCCTCGCTGAAATATGTTCATTTGCTGAAAATCAACAAAACCACGAAAAGTTCTTGTATTTGAAGATAAAATATTTTTGCTTTGAAGAAGAAAGATCCAGCTGACTGAAATAAGTTCAGAAGATGAAAACCAACAAAAATTGACAAGAACCACGAAAAGTTCTTGTATTTCAAGATAACATCTGACGCTTTTATAGAAAAAACTTCTTGCTCGCTGAAATATGTTCATTTGCTGATAATCAACAAAACCACGAAAAGTTCTTGTATTTGAAGATAAAATCTTTTTGCTTTGAAGAAGAAAGATCTAGCTGACTGAAATAAGTTTATTGGATGAAAATCAACAAAAATTGACAAGAACCACGAAAAGTTCTTGTATTTTAAGATAAAATCTGACGCTGTTAAAGTAAAAACTTCTCGCTCGCTGAAATATGTTCATTTGCTGAAAATCAACAAAACCACGAAAAGTTCTTGTATTTGAAGATAAAATCTTTTTGCTTTGAAGAAGAAAGATCTCGCTGACTGAAATAAGTTCATTGGATGAAAACCAACGAAAATTAACAAGAACCACGAAAAGTTCTTGTATTTTAAGATAAAATCTGACGCTATTAAAGAAAAAACTTCTCCCTCGCTGAAATATGTTCATTTGCTGAAAATCAACAAAACCACGAAAAGTTCTTGTATTTGAAGATAAAATCTTTTTGCTTTGAAGAAGAAAGATCTCGCTGACTGAAATAAGTTCATTGGATGAAAACCAACGAAAATTAACAAGAACCACGAAAAGTTCTTGTATTTTAAGATAAAATTTGACGCTATTAAAGAAAAAACTTCTCCCTCGCTGAAATATGTTCATTTGCTGAAATTCAACAAAACCACGAAAAGTTCTTGTATTTGAAGATAAAATCTTTTTGCTTTGAAGAAGAAAGATCTAGCTGACTGAAATAAGTTCAGAAGATGAAAACCAACAAAAATTGAAAGGAACCACGAATAGTTCTTGTATTTTAAGATAAAATCTGACGCTGTAAAAGAAAAAACTTCCAGCTCGCTGAAATATGTTCATTTGCTGAAAATCAACAAAACCACGAAAAGTTCTTGCATTTGAAGATAAAAGCTTTTTGCTTTGAAGAAGAAAGATCTGGCTGACTGAAATAAGTTCATTGGATGAAAACCAACAAAAATTGACAAGAACCACGAAAAGTTCTTGTATTTTAAGATAAAATCTGATGCTATTAAAGAAAAAACTTCTCCCTCGCTGAAATATGTTCATTTGCTGAAAATCAACAAAACCACGAAAAGTTCTTGTATTTGAAGATACAATCTTTTTGCTTTGAAGAAGAAAGATCTCGCTGACTGAAATAAGTTCAGAAGATGAAAACCAACAAAAATTGACAAGAACCACGAATAGTTCTTGTATTTTAAGATAAAATCTGACGCTGTTAAAGAAAAAACTTCCAGCTCGCTGAAATATGTTCATTTGCTGAAAATCAACAAAACCACGAAAAGTTCTTGCATTTGAAGATAAAAGCTTTTTGCTTTGAAGAAGAAAGATCTGGCTGACTGAAATAAGTTCATTGGATGAGAACCAACAAAAATTGACAAGAACCACGAAAAGTTCTTGTATTTTAAGATAAAATCTGACGCTATTAAAGAAAAAACGTCTCCCTCGCTGAAATATGTTCATTTGCTGAAAATCAACAAAACCACGAAAAGTTCTTGTATTTGAAGATAAAATCTTTTTGCTTTGAAGAAGAAAGATCTAGCTGACTGAAATAAGTTCATAAGATGAAAACCAACAAAAATTGACAAGAACCACGAAAAGTTCTTGTATTTTAAGATAACATCTGACGCTTTTTAAGAAAAAACTTCTCGCTCGCTGAAATATGTTCATTTGCTGAAAATCAACAAAACCACGAAAAGTTCTTGTATTTGAAGATAAAATCTTTTTGCTTGGAAGAAGAAAGATCGAGGTGACTGAAATAAGTTCATTGGATGAAAACCAACGAAAATTGACAAGAACCACGAAAAGTTCTTGTATTTTAAGATAAAATCTGACGCTATTAAAGAAAAAACTTCTCCCTCGCTGAAATATGTTCATTTGCTGAAAATCAACAAAACCACGAAAAGTTCTTGTATTTGAAGATAAAATCTTTTTGCTTTCAAGAAGAAAGATCCAGCTGACTGAAATAAGTTCATTGGATGAAAACCAACAAAAATTGACAAGAACCACGAATAGTTCTTGTATTTTAAGATAAAATCTGACGCTGTAAAAGAAAAAACTTCTCCCTCGCTGAAATATGTTCATTTGCTGAAAATCAACAAAACCACGAAAAGTTCTTGCATTTGAAGATAAAATCTTTTTGCTTTGAAGAAGAAAGATCTTGCTGACTGAAATAAGTTTATTGGATGAAAATCAACAAAAATTGACAAGAACCACGAAAAGTTCTTGTATTTTAAGATAAAATCTGACGCTATTAAAGAAAAAACTTCTCGCTCGCTGAAATATGTTCATTTGCTGAAATTCAACAAAACCACGAAAAGTTCTTGCATTTGAAGATAAAATCTTTTTGCTTTGAAGAAGAAAGATCCAGCTGACTGAAATAAGTTCATAAGATGAAAACCAACAAAAATTGACAAGAACCACGAAAAGTTCTTGTATTTTAAGATAACATCTGACGCTTTTAAAGAAAAAACTTCTCGCTCGCTGAAATATGTTCATTTGCTGAAAATCAACAAAACCACGAAAAGTTCTTGTATTTGAAGATAAAATCTTATTGCTTCGAAGAAGAAAGATCTAGCTGACCGAAATAAGTTCATTGGATGAAAACCAACGAAAATTGACAAGAACCACGAAAAGTTCTTGTATTTTAAGATAAAATCTGACGCTATTAAAGAAAAAACGTCTCCCTCGCTGAAATATGTTCATTTGCTGAAAATCAACAAAACCACGAAAAGTTCTTGTATTTGAAGATAAAATATTTTTGCTTTGAAGAAGAAAGATCCAGCTGACTGAAATAAGTTCAGAAGATGAAAACCAACAAAAATTGACAAGAACCACGAAAAGTTCTTGTATTTTAAGATAACATCTGACGCTTTTAAAGAAAAAACTTCTTGCTCGCTGAAATATGTTCATTTGCTGAAAATCAACAAAACCACGAAAAGTTCTTGTATTTGAAGATAAAATCTTTTTGCTTTGAAGAAGAAAGATCTAGCTGACTGAAATAAGTTTATTGGATGAAAATCAACAAAAATTGACAAGAACCACGAAAAGTTCTTGTATTTTAAGATAAAATCTGACGCTGTTAAAGTAAAAAATTCTCGCTCGCTGAAATATGTTCATTTGCTGAAAATCAACAAAACCACGAAAAGTTCTTGTATTTGAAGATAAAATCTTTTTGCTTTGAAGAAGAAAGATCTCGCTGACTGAAATAAGTTCATTGGATGAAAACCAACGAAAATTAACAAGAACCACGAAAAGTTCTTGTATTTTATGATAAAATCTGACGCTATTAAAGAAAAAACTTCTCCCTCGCTGAAATATGTTCATTTGCTGAAAATCAACAAAACCATGAAAAGTTCTTGTATTTGAAGATAAAATCTTTTTGCTTTGAAGAAGAAAGATCTCGCTGACTGAAATAAGTTCATTGGATGACAACCAACGAAAATTAACAAGAACCACGAAAAGTTCTTGTATTTTAAGATAAAATTTGACGCTATTAAAGAAAAAACTTCTCCCTCGCTGAAATATGTTCATTTGCTGAAATTCAACAAAACCACGAAAAGTTCTTGTATTTGAAGATAAAATCTTTTTGCTTTGAAGAAGAAAGATCTAGCTGACTGAAATAAGTTCAGAAGATGAAAACCAACAAAAATTGAAAGGAACCACGAATAGTTCTTGTATTTTAAGATAAAATCTGACGCTGTAAAAGAAAAAACTTCCAGCTCGCTGAAATATGTTCATTTGCTGAAAATCAACAAAACCACGAAAAGTTCTTGCATTTGAAGATAAAAGCTTTTTGCTTTGAAGAAGAAAGATCTGGCTGACTGAAATAAGTTCATTGGATGAAAACCAACAAAAATTGACAAGAACCACGAAAAGTTCTTGTATTTTAAGATAAAATCTGACGCTATTAAAGAAAAAACGTCTCCCTCGCTGAAATATGTTCATTTGCTGAAAATCAACAAAACCACGAAAAGTTCTTGTATT
The DNA here is from genome assembly GCF_035084215.1 of Heptranchias perlo. Lineage (NCBI taxonomy): Eukaryota > Metazoa > Chordata > Chondrichthyes > Hexanchiformes > Hexanchidae > Heptranchias > Heptranchias perlo. The sequence goes on along the minus strand of NC_090344.1, from coordinate 844,514 downwards.
TGAAGATAAAATCTTTTTGCTTTGAAGAAGAAAGATCTAGCTGACTGAAATAAGTTCATAAGATGAAAACCAACAAAAATTGACAAGAACCACGAAAAGTTCTTGTATTTTAAGATAACATCTGACGCTTTTAAAGAAAAAACTTCTCGCTCGCTGAAATATGTTCATTTGCTGAAAATCAACAAAACCACGAAAAGTTCTTGTATTTGAAGATAAAATCTTTTTGCTTGGAAGAAGAAAGATCGAGGTGACTGAAATAAGTTCATTGGATGAAAACCAACGAAAATTGACAAGAACCACGAAAAGTTCTTGTATTTTAAGATAAAATCTGACGCTATTAAAGAAAAAACTTCTCCCTCGCTGAAATATGTTCATTTGCTGAAAGTCAACAAAACCACGAAAAGTTCTTGTATTTGAAGATAAAATCTTTTTGCTTTCAAGAAGAAAGATCCAGCTGACTGAAATAAGTTCATTGGATGAAAACCAACAAAAATTAACAAGAACCACGAAAAGTTGTTGTATTTTAAGTTAAAATCTGACGCGATTAAAGAAAAAACTTCTCGCTCTCTGAAATATGTTCATTTGCTGAAAATCAACAAAACCACGAAAAGTTCTTGTATTTGAAGATAAAATCTTTTTGCTTTGAAGAAGAAAGATCTAGCTGACTGAAATAAGTTCAGAAGATGAAAACCAACAAAAATTGAAAGGAACCACGAATAGTTCTTGTATTTTAAGATAAAATCTGACGCTGTAAAAGAAAAAACTTCTCCCTCGCTGAAATATGTTCATTTGCTGAAAATCAACAAAACCACGAAAAGTTCTTGCATTTGAAGATAAAATCTTTTTGCTTTGAAGAAGAAAGATCTAGCTGACTGAAATAAGTTCAGAAGATGAAAACCAACAAAAATTGAAAGGAACCACGAATAGTTCTTGTATTTTAAGATAAAATCTGACGCTGTAAAAGAAAAAACTTCTCCCTCGCTGAAATATGTTCATTTGCTGAAAATCAACAAAACCACGAAAAGTTCTTGCATTTGAAGATAAAATCTTTTTGCTTTGAAGAAGAAAGATCTTGCTGACTGAAATAAGTTTATTGGATGAAAATCAACAAAAATTGACAAGAACCACGAAAAGTTCTTGTATTTTAAGATAAAATCTGACGCTATTAAAGAAAAAACTTCTCGCTCGCTGAAATATGTTCATTTGCTGAAATTCAACAAAACCACGAAAAGTTCTTGCATTTGAAGATAAAATCTTTTTGCTTTGAAGAAGAAAGATCCAGCTGACTGAAATAAGTTCATAAGATGAAAACCAACAAAAATTGACAAGAACCACGAAAAGTTCTTGTATTTTAAGATAACATCTGACCCTTTTAAAGAAAAAACTTCTCGCTCGCTGAAATATGTTCATTTGCTGAAAATCAACAAAACCACGAAAAGTTCTTGTATTTGAAGATAAAATCTTATTGCTTCGAAGAAGAAAGATCTAGCTGACTGAAATAAGTTCATTGGATGAAAACCAACGAAAATTGACAAGAACCACGAAAAGTTCTTGTATTTTAAGATAACATCTGACGCTTTTAAAGAAAAAACTTCTTGCTCGCTGAAATATGTTCATTTGCTGAAAATCAACAAAACCACGAAAAGTTCTTGTATTTGAAGATAAAATCTTTTTGCTTTGAAGAAGAAAGATCTAGCTGACTGAAATAAGTTTATTGGATGAAAATCAACAAAAATTGACAAGAACCACGAAAAGTTCTTGTATTTTAAGATAAAATCTGACGCTATTAAAGAAAAAACTTCTCGCTCGCTGAAATATGTTCATTTGCTGAAAATCAACAAAACCACGAAAAGTTCTTGTATTTGAAGATAAAATCTTTTTGCTTTCAAGAAGAAAGATCCAGCTGACTGAAATAAGTTCATTGGATGAAAACCAACAAAAATTGACAAGAACCACGAAAAGTTCTTGTATTTTAAGATAACATCTGACGCTTTTAAAGAAAAAACTTCTCGCTCGCTGAAATATGTTCATTTGCTGAAAATCAACAAAACCACGAAAAGTTCTTGTATTTGAAGATAAAATCTTTTTGCTTTCAAGAAGAAAGATCCAGCTGACTGAAATAAGTTCATTGGATGAAAACCAACAAAAATTGACAAGAACCACGAAACGTTGTTGTATTTTAAGATAAAATCTGACGCGATTAAAGAAAAAACTTCTCGCTCTCTGAAATATGTTCATTTGCTGAAAATCAACAAAACCACGAAAAGTTCTTGTATTTGAAGATAAAATATTTTTGCTTTGAAGAAGAAAGATCCAGCTGACTGAAATAAGTTCAGAAGATGAAAACCAACAAAAATTGAAAGGAACCACGAATAGTTCTTGTATTTTAAGATAAAATCTGACGCTGTAAAAGAAAAAACTTCTCCCTCGCTGAAATATGTTCATTTGCTGAAAATCAACAAAACCACGAAAAGTTCTTGCATTTGAAGATAAAATCTTTTTGCTTTGAAGAAGAAAGATCTCGCTGACTGAAATAAGTTCATTGGATGAAAACCAACGAAAATTAACAAGAACCACGAAAAGTTCTTGTATTTTAAGATAAAATCTGACGCTATTAAAGAAAAAACTTCTCCCTCGCTGAAATATGTTCATTTGCTGAAATTCAACAAAACCACGAAAAGTTCTTGTATTTGAAGATAAAATCTTTTTGCTTTGAAGAAGAAAGATCTAGCTGACTGAAATAAGTTCAGAAGATGAAAACCAACAAAAATTGAAAGGAACCACGAATAGTTCTTGTATTTTAAGATAAAATCTGACGCTGTAAAAGAAAAAACTTCCAGCTCGCTGAAATATGTTCATTTGCTGAAAATCAACAAAACCACGAAAAGTTCTTGCATTTGAAGATAAAAGCTTTTTGCTTTGAAGAAGAAAGATCTGGCTGACTGAAATAAGTTCATTGGATGAAAACCAACAAAAATTGACAAGAACCACGAAAAGTTCTTGTATTTTAAGATAACATCTGACGCTTTTAAAGAAAAAACTTCTCGCTCGCTGAAATATGTTCATTTGCTGAAAATCAACAAAACCACGAAAAGTTCTTGTATTTGAAGATAAAATCTTTTTGCTTTCAAGAAGAAAGATCCAGCTGACTGAAATAAGTTCATTGGATGAAAACCAACAAAAATTGACAAGAACCACGAAACGTTGTTGTATTTTAAGATAAAATCTGACGCGTTTAAAGAAAAAACTTCTCGCTCTCTGAAATATGTTCATTTGCTGAAAATCAACAAAACCACGAAAAGTTCTTGTATTTGAAGATAAAATATTTTTGCTTTGAAGAAGAAAGATCCAGCTGACTGAAATAAGTTCAGAAGATGAAAACCAACAAAAATTGACAAGAACCACGAAAAGTTCTTGTATTTTAAGATAACATCTGACGCTTTTAAAGAAAAAACTTCTTGCTCGCTGAAATATGTTCATTTGCTGAAAATCAACAAAACCACGAAAAGTTCTTGTATTTGAAGATAAAATCTTTTTGCTTTGAAGAAGAAAGATCTAGCTGACTGAAATAAGTTTATTGGATGAAAATCAACAAAAATTGACAAGAACCACGAAAAGTTCTTGTATTTTAAGATAAAATCTGACGCTGTTAAAGTAAAAAATTCTCGCTCGCTGAAATATGTTCATTTGCTGAAAATCAACAAAACCACGAAAAGTTCTTGTATTTGAAGATAAAATCTTTTTGCTTTGAAGAAGAAAGATCTCGCTGACTGAAATAAGTTCATTGGATGAAAACCAACGAAAATTAACAAGAACCACGAAAAGTTCTTGTATTTTAAGATAAAATCTGACGCTATTAAAGAAAAAACTTCTCCCTCGCTGAAATATGTTCATTTGCTGAAAATCAACAAAACCATGAAAAGTTCTTGTATTTGAAGATAAAATCTTTTTGCTTTGAAGAAGAAAGATCTCGCTGACTGAAATAAGTTCATTGGATGACAACCAACGAAAATTAACAAGAACCACGAAAAGTTCTTGTATTTTAAGATAAAATTTGACGCTATTAAAGAAAAAACTTCTCCCTCGCTGAAATATGTTCATTTGCTGAAATTCAACAAAACCACGAAAAGTTCTTGTATTTGAAGATAAAATCTTTTTGCTTTGAAGAAGAAAGATCTAGCTGACTGAAATAAGTTCAGAAGATGAAAACCAACAAAAATTGAAAGGAACCACGAATAGTTCTTGTATTTTAAGATAAAATCTGACGCTGTAAAAGAAAAAACTTCCAGCTCGCTGAAATATGTTCATTTGCTGAAAATCAACAAAACCACGAAAAGTTCTTGCATTTGAAGATAAAAGCTTTTTGCTTTGAAGAAGAAAGATCTGGCTGACTGAAATAAGTTCATTGGATGAAAACCAACAAAAATTGACAAGAACCACGAAAAGTTCTTGTATTTTAAGATAAAATCTGACGCTATTAAAGAAAAAACGTCTCCCTCGCTGAAATATGTTCATTTGCTGAAAATCAACAAAACCACGAAAAGTTCTTGTATTTGAAGATAAAATCTTTTTGCTTTGAAGAAGAAAGATCTAGCTGACTGAAATAAGTTCATAAGATGAAAACCAACAAAAATTGACAAGAACCACGAAAAGTTCTTGTATTTTAAGATAACATCTGACGCTTTTAAAGAAAAAACTTCTCGCTCGCTGAAATATGTTCATTTGCTGAAAATCAACAAAACCACGAAAAGTTCTTGTATTTGAAGATAAAATCTTTTTGCTTGGAAGAAGAAAGATCGAGGTGACTGAAATAAGTTCATTGGATGAAAACCAACGAAAATTGACAAGAACCACGAAAAGTTCTTGTATTTTAAGATAAAATCTGACGCTATTAAAGAAAAAACTTCTCCCTCGCTGAAATATGTTCATTTGCTGAAAGTCAACAAAACCACGAAAAGTTCTTGTATTTGAAGATAAAATCTTTTTGCTTTCAAGAAGAAAGATCCAGCTGACTGAAATAAGTTCATTGGATGAAAACCAACAAAAATTGACAAGAACCACGAAAAGTTGTTGTATTTTAAGTTAAAATCTGACGCGATTAAAGAAAAAACTTCTCGCTCTCTGAAATATGTTCATTTGCTGAAAATCAACAAAACCACGAAAAGTTCTTGTATTTGAAGATAAAATCTTTTTGCTTTGAAGAAGAAAGATCTAGCTGACTGAAATAAGTTCAGAAGATGAAAACCAACAAAAATTGAAAGGAACCACGAATAGTTCTTGTATTTTAAGATAAAATCTGACGCTGTAAAAGAAAAAACTTCTCCCTCGCTGAAATATGTTCATTTGCTGAAAATCAACAAAACCACGAAAAGTTCTTGCATTTGAAGATAAAATCTTTTTGCTTTGAAGAAGAAAGATCTAGCTGACTGAAATAAGTTCAGAAGATGAAAACCAACAAAAATTGAAAGGAACCACGAATAGTTCTTGTATTTTAAGATAAAATCTGACGCTGTAAAAGAAAAAACTTCTCCCTCGCTGAAATATGTTCATTTGCTGAAAATCAACAAAACCACGAAAAGTTCTTGCATTTGAAGATAAAATCTTTTTGCTTTGAAGAAGAAAGATCTTGCTGACTGAAATAAGTTTATTGGATGAAAATCAACAAAAATTGACAAGAACCACGAAAAGTTCTTGTATTTTAAGATAAAATCTGACGCTATTAAAGAAAAAACTTCTCGCTCGCTGAAATATGTTCATTTGCTGAAATTCAACAAAACCACGAAAAGTTCTTGCATTTGAAGATAAAATCTTTTTGCTTTGAAGAAGAAAGATCCAGCTGACTGAAATAAGTTCATAAGATGAAAACCAACAAAAATTGACAAGAACCACGAAAAGTTCTTGTATTTTAAGATAACATCTGACCCTTTTAAAGAAAAAACTTCTCGCTCGCTGAAATATGTTCATTTGCTGAAAATCAACAAAACCACGAAAAGTTCTTGTATTTGAAGATAAAATCTTATTGCTTCGAAGAAGAAAGATCTAGCTGACTGAAATAAGTTCATTGGATGAAAACCAACGAAAATTGACAAGAACCACGAAAAGTTCTTGTATTTTAAGATAACATCTGACGCTTTTAAAGAAAAAACTTCTTGCTCGCTGAAATATGTTCATTTGCTGAAAATCAACAAAACCACGAAAAGTTCTTGTATTTGAAGATAAAATCTTTTTGCTTTGAAGAAGAAAGATCTAGCTGACTGAAATAAGTTTATTGGATGAAAATCAACAAAAATTGACAAGAACCACGAAAAGTTCTTGTATTTTAAGATAAAATCTGACGCTATTAAAGAAAAAACTTCTCGCTCGCTGAAATATGTTCATTTGCTGAAAATCAACAAAACCACGAAAAGTTCTTGTATTTGAAGATAAAATCTTTTTGCTTTGAAGAAGAAAGATCTCGCTGACTGAAATAAGTTCATTGGATGAAAACCAACGAAAATTAACAAGAACCACGAAAAGTTCTTGTATTTTAAGATAAAATCTGACGCTATTAAAGAAAAAACTTCTCCCTCGCTGAAATATGTTCATTTGCTGAAATTCAACAAAACCACGAAAAGTTCTTGTATTTGAAGATAAAATCTTTTTGCTTTGAAGAAGAAAGATCTAGCTGACTGAAATAAGTTCAGAAGATGAAAACCAACAAAAATTGAAAGGAACCACGAATAGTTCTTGTATTTTAAGATAAAATCTGACGCTGTAAAAGAAAAAACTTCCAGCTCGCTGAAATATGTTCATTTGCTGAAAATCAACAAAACCACGAAAAGTTCTTGCATTTGAAGATAAAAGCTTTTTGCTTTGAAGAAGAAAGATCTGGCTGACTGAAATAAGTTCATTGGATGAAAACCAACAAAAATTGACAAGAACCACGAAAAGTTCTTGTATTTTAAGATAACATCTGACGCTTTTAAAGAAAAAACTTCTCGCTCGCTGAAATATGTTCATTTGCTGAAAATCAACAAAACCACGAAAAGTTCTTGTATTTGAAGATAAAATCTTTTTGCTTTCAAGAAGAAAGATCCAGCTGACTGAAATAAGTTCATTGGATGAAAACCAACAAAAATTGACAAGAACCACGAAACGTTGTTGTATTTTAAGATAAAATCTGACGCGATTAAAGAAAAAACTTCTCGCTCTCTGAAATATGTTCATTTGCTGAAAATCAACAAAACCACGAAAAGTTCTTGTATTTGAAGATAAAATCTTTTTGCTTTGAAGAAGAAAGATCTAGCTGACTGAAATAAGTTTATTGGATGAAAATCAACAAAAATTGACAAGAACCACGAAAAGTTCTTGTATTTTAAGATAAAATCTGACGCTTTTAAAGAAAAAACTTCTCGCTCGCTGAAATATGTTCATTTGCTGAAAATCAACAAAACCACGAAAAGTTCTTGTATTTGAAGATAAAATCTTTTTGCTTGGAAGAAGAAAGATCGAGGTGACTGAAATAAGTTCATTGGATGAAAACCAACGAAAATTGACAAGAACCACGAAAAGTTCTTGTATTTTAAGATAAAATCTGACGCTATTAAAGAAAAAACTTCTCCCTCGCTGAAATATGTTCATTTGCTGAAAGTCAACAAAACCACGAAAAGTTCTTGTATTTGAAGATAAAATCTTTTTGCTTTCAAGAAGAAAGATCCAGCTGACTGAAATAAGTTCATTGGATGAAAACCAACAAAAATTGACAAGAACCACGAAAAGTTGTTGTATTTTAAGTTAAAATCTGACGCAATTAAAGAAAAAACTTCTCGCTCTCTGAAATATGTTCATTTGCTGAAAATCAACAAAACCACGAAAAGTTCTTGTATTTGAAGATAAAATCTTTTTGCTTTGAAGAAGAAAGATCTAGCTGACTGAAATAAGTTCAGAAGATGAAAACCAACAAAAATTGAAAGGAACCACGAATAGTTCTTGTATTTTAAGATAAAATCTGACGCTATTAAAGAAAAAACTTCTCGCTCGCTGAAATATGTTCATTTGCTGAAATTCAACAAAACCACGAAAAGTTCTTGCATTTGAAGATGAAATCTTTTTGCTTTGAAGAAGAAAGATCTTGCTGACTGAAATAAGTTTATTGGATGAAAATCAACAAAAATTGACAAGAACCACGAAAAGTTCTTGTATTTTAAGATAAAATCTGACGCTATTAAAGAAAAAACTTCTCGCTCGCTGAAATATGTTCATTTGCTGAAATTCAACAAAACCACGAAAAGTTCTTGCATTTGAAGATAAAATCTTTTTGCTTTGAAGAAGAAAGATCCAGCTGACTGAAATAAGTTCATAAGATGAAAACCAACAAAAATTGACAAGAACCACGAAAAGTTCTTGTATTTTAAGATAACATCTGACCCTTTTAAAGAAAAAACTTCTCGCTCGCTGAAATATGTTCATTTGCTGAAAATCAACAAAACCACGAAAAGTTCTTGTATTTGAAGATAAAATCTTATTGCTTCGAAGAAGAAAGATCTTGCTGACTGAAATAAGTTCATTGGATGAAAACCAACGAAAATTGACAAGAACCACGAAAAGTTCTTGTATTTTAAGATAAAATCTGACGCTATTAAAGAAAAAACGTCTCCCTCGCTGAAATATGTTCATTTGCTGAAAATCAACAAAACCACGAAAAGTTCTTGTATTTGAAGATAAAATATTTTTGCTTTGAAGAAGAAAGATCCAGCTGACTGAAATAAGTTCAGAAGATGAAAACCAACAAAAATTGACAAGAACCACGAAAAGTTCTTGTATTTTAAGATAACATCTGACGCTTTTAAAGAAAAAACTTCTTGCTCGCTGAAATATGTTCATTTGCTGAAAATCAACAAAACCACGAAAAGTTCTTGTATTTGAAGATAAAATCTTTTTGCTTTGAAGAAGAAAGATCGAGCTGACTGAAATAAGTTTATTGGATGAAAATCAACAAAAATTGACAAGAACCACGAAAAGTTCTTGTATTTTAAGATAAAATCTGACGCTATTAAAGAAAAAACTTCTCGCTCGCTGAAATATGTTCATTTGCTGAAAATCAACAAAACCACGAAAAGTTCTTGTATTTGAAGATAAAATCTTTTTGCTTTGAAGAAGAAAGATCTCGCTGACTGAAATAAGTTCATTGGATGAAAACCAACGAAAATTAACAAGAACCACGAAAAGTTCTTGTATTTTAAGATAAAATCTGACGCTATTAAAGAAAAAACTTCTCCCTCGCTGAAATATGTTCATTTGCTGAAATTCAACAAAACCACGAAAAGTTCTTGTATTTGAAGATAAAATCTTTTTGCTTTGAAGAAGAAAGATCTGGCTGACTGAAATAAGTTCAGAAGATGAAAACCAACAAAAATTGAAAGGAACCACGAATAGTTCTTGTATTTTAAGATAAAATCTGACGCTGTAAAAGAAAAAACTTCCAGCTCGCTGAAATATGTTCATTTGCTGAAAATCAACAAAACCACGAAAAGTTCTTGCATTTGAAGATAAAAGCTTTTTGCTTTGAAGAAGAAAGATCTGGCTGACTGAAATAAGTTCATTGGATGAAAACCAACAAAAATTGACAAGAACCACGAAAAGTTCTTGTATTTTAAGATAACATCTGACGCTTTTAAAGAAAAAACTTCTCGCTCGCTGAAATATGTTCATTTGCTGAAAATCAACAAAACCACGAAAAGTTCTTGTATTTGAAGATAAAATCTTTTTGCTTTCAAGAAGAAAGATCCAGCTGACTGAAATAAGTTCATTGGATGAAAACCAACAAAAATTGACAAGAACCACGAAAAGTTGTTGTATTTTAAGATAAAATCTGACGCGATTAAAGAAAAAACTTCTCGCTCTCTGAAATATGTTCATTTGCTGAAAATCAACAAAACCACGAAAAGTTCTTGTATTTGAAGATAAAATCTTTTTGCTTTGAAGAAGAAAGATCTAGCTGACTGAAATAAGTTTATTGGATGAAAATCAACAAAAATTGACAAGAACCACGAAAAGTTCTTGTATTTTAAGATAAAATCTGACGCTATTAAAGAAAAAACTTGTCGCTCGCTGAAATATGTTCATTTGCTGAAATTCAACAAAACCACGAAAAGTTCTTGCATTTGAAGATAAAATCTTTTTGCTTTGAAGAAGAAAGATCCAGCTGACTGAAATAAGTTCATAAGATGAAAACCAACAAAAATTGACAAGAACCACGAAAAGTTCTTGTATTTTAAGATAACATCTGACGCTTTTAAAGAAAAAACTTCTCGCTCGCTGAAATATGTTCATTTGCTGAAAATCAACAAAACCACGAAAAGTTCTTGTATTTGAAGATAAAATCTTATTGCTTCGAAGAAGAAAGATCTAGCTGACTGAAATAAGTTCATTGGATGAAAACCAACGAAAATTGACAAGAACCACGAAACGTTCTTGTATTTTAAGATAAAATCTGACGCTATTAAAGAAAAAACGTCTCCCTCGCTGAAATTTGTTCATTTGCTGAAAATCAACAAAACCACGAAAAGTTCTTGTATTTGAAGATAAAATATTTTTGCTTTGAAGAAGAAAGATCCAGCTGACTGAAATAAGTTCAGAAGATGAAAACCAACAAAAATTGACAAGAACCACGAAAAGTTCTTGTATTTTAAGATAACATCTGACGCTTTTAAAGAAAAAACTTCTTGCTCGCTGAAATATGTTCATTTGCTGAAAATCAACAAAACCACGAAAAGTTCTTGTATTTGAAGATAAAATCTTTTTGCTTTGAAGAAGAAAGATCAAGCTGACTGAAATAAGTTTATTGGATGAAAATCAACAAAAATTGACAAGAACCACGAAAAGTTCTTGTATTTTAAGATAAAATCTGACGCTATTAAAGAAAAAACATCTCGCTCGCTGAAATATGTTCATTTGATGGAAATCAACAAAACCACGAAAAGTTCTTGTATTTGAAGATAAAATCTTTTTGCTTTGAAGAAGAAAGATCTCGCTGACTGAAATAAGTTCATTGGATGAAAACCAATGAAAATTAACAAGAACCACGAAAAGTTCTTGTATTTTAAGATAAAATCTGACGCTATTAAAGAAAAAACTTCTCCCTCGCTGAAATATGTTCATTTGCTGAAAATCAACAAAACCACGAAAAGTTCTTGTATTTGAAGATAAAATATTTTTGCTTTGAAGAAGAAAGATCCAGCTGACTGAAATAAGTTCAGAAGATGAAAACCAACAAAAATTGACAAGAACCACGAAAAGTTCTTGTATTTGAAGATAAAATCTTTTTGCTTTCCAGAAGAAAGATCCAGCTGACTGAAATAAGTTCATTGGATGAAAACCAACAAAAATTGACAAGAACCACGAAAAGTTGTTGTATTTTAAGATAAAATCTGACGCGATTAAAGAAAAAACTTCTCGCTCTCTGAAATATGTTCATTTGCTGAAAATCAACAAAACCACGAAAAGTTCTTGTATTTGAAGATAAAATCTTTTTGCTTTGAAGAAGAAAGATCTAGCTGACTGAAATAAGTTTATTGGATGAAAATCAACAAAAATTGACAAGAACCACGAAAAGTTCTTGTATTTTAAGATAAAATCTGACGCTATTAAAGAAAAAACTTCTCGCTCGCTGAAATATGCTCATTTGCTGAAATTCAACAAAACCCCGAAAAGTTCTTGCATTTGAAGATAAAATCTTTTTGCTTTGAAGAAGAAAGATCCAGCTGACTGAAATAAGTTCATAAGATGAAAACCAACAAAAATTGACAAGAACCACGAAAAGTTCTTGTATTTTAAGATAACATCTGACGCTTTTAAAGAAAAAACTTCTCGCTCGCTGAAATATGTTCATTTGCTGAAAATCAACAAAACCACGAAAAGTTCTTGTATTTGAAGATAAAATCTTATTGCTTCGAAGAAGAAAGATCTAGCTGACTGAAATAAGTTTATGGGATGAAAACCAACGAAAATTGACAAGAACCACGAAAAGTTCTTGTATTTTAAGATAAAATCTGAAGCTATTAAAGAAAAAACGTCTCCCTCGCTGAAATTTGTTCATTTGCTGAAAATCAACAAAACCACGAAAAGTTCTTGTATTTGAAGATAAAATATTTTTGCTTTGAAGAAGAAAGATCCAGCTGACTGAAATAAGTTCAGAAGATGAAAACCAACAAAAATTGACAAGAACCACGAAAAGTTCTTGTATTTTAAGATAACATCTGACGCTTTTAAAGAAAAAACTTCTTGCTCGCTGAAATATGTTCATTTGCTGAAAATCAACAAAACCACGAAATGTTCTTGTATTTGAAGATAAAATCTTTTTGCTTTGAAGAAGAAAGATCTAGCTGACTGAAATAAGTTTATTGGATGAAAATCAACAAAAATTGACAAGAACCACGAAAAGTTCTTGTATTTTAAGATAAAATCTGACGCTATTAAAGAAAAAACTTCTCGCTCGCTGAAATATGTTCTTTTGATGGAAATCAACAAAACCACGAAAAGTTCTTGTATTTGAAGATAAAATCTTTTTGCTTTGAAGAAGAAAGATCTCGCTGACTGAAATAAGTTCATTGCATGAAAACCAACGAAAATTAACAAGAACCACGAAAAGTTCTTGTATTTTAAGATAAAATCTGACGCTATTAAAGAAAAAACTTCTCCCTCGCTGAAATATGTTCATTTGCTGAAAATCAACAAAACCACGAAAAGTTCTTGTATTTGAAGATAAAATCTTTTTGCTTTGAAGAAGAAAGATCTCGCTGACTGAAATAAGTTCATTGGATGAAAACCAACGAAAATTGACAAGAACCACGAAAAGTTCTTGTATTTTAAGATAAAATCTGACGCTATTAAAGAAAAAACTTCTCCCTCGCTGAAATATGTTAATTTGCTGAAATTCAACAAAACCACGAAAAGTTCTTGTATTTGAAGATAAAATCTTTTTGCTTTGAAGAAGAAAGATCTAGCTGACTGAAATAAGTTCAGAAGATGAAAACCAACAAAAATTGAAAGGAACCACGAATAGTTCTTGTATTTTAAGATAAAATCTGACGCTGTAAAAGAAAAAACTTCCAGCTCGCTGAAATATGTTCATTTGCTGAAAATCAACAAAACCACGAAAAGTTCTTGCATTTGAAGATAAAATCTTTTTGCTTTGAAGAAGAAAGATCTGGCTGACTGAAATAAGTTCATTGGATGAAAACCAACAAAAATTGACAAGAACCACGAAAAGTTCTTGTATTTTAAGATAAAATCTGACGCTATTAAAGAAAAAACGTCTCCCTCGCTGAAATATGTTCATTTGCTGAAAATCAACAAAACCACGAAAAGTTCTTGTATTTGAAGATAAAATCTTTTTGCTTTGAAGAAGAAAGATCTAGCTGACTGAAATAAGTTCATAAGATGAAAACCAACAAAAATTGACAAGAACCACGAAAAGTTCTTGTATTTTAAGATAACATCTGACGCTTTTAAAGAAAAAACTTGTCGCTCGCTGAAATATGTTCATTTGCTGAAAATCAACAAAACGACGAAAAGTTCTTGTATTTGAAGATAAAATCTTTTTGCTTTGAAGAAGAAAGATCTAGCTGACTGAAATAAGTTTATTGGATGAAAATCAACAAAAATTGACAAGAACCACGAAAAGTTCTTGTATTTTAAGATAAAATCTGACGCTGTTAAAGAAAAAACTTCTCCCTCGCTGAAATATGTTCATTTGCTGAAAATCAACAAAACCACGAAAAGTTCTTGGATTTGAAGATAAAATCTTTTTGCTTTGAAGAATAAAGATCTGGCTGACTGAAATAAGTTCATTGGATGAAAACCAACAAAAATTGACGAGAACCACGAAAAGTTCTTGTATTTTAAGATAAAATCTGACGCTATTAAAGAAAAAACTTCCAGCTCGCTGAAATATGTTCATTTGCTGAAAATCAACAAAACCACGAAAAGTTCTTGGATTTGAAGATAAAATCTTTTTGCTTTGAAGAAGAAAGATCTTGCTGAATGAAATAAGTTCATCAGATGAAAACCAACAAAAATTGACAAGAACCACGAAAAGTTCTTGTATTTTAAGATAAAATCTTACGCTATTAAAGAAAAAACTTCTAGCTCGCTGAAATATGTTAATTTGCTGAAAATCAACAAAACCACGAAAAGTTCTTGTATTTGAAGATAAAATATTTTTGCTTTGAAGAAGAAAGATCTGGCTGACTGAAATAAGTTCATTGGATGAAAACCAACAAAAATTGACGAGAACCACGAAAAGTTCTTGTATTTTAAGATAAAATCTGACGCTATTAAAGAAAAAACTTCTCGCTCGCTGAAATATGTTCATTTGCTGAAAATCAACAAAACCACGAAAAGTTCTTGTATTTGAAGATAAAATCTTTTTGCTTTGAAGAAGAAAGATCTAGCTGACTGAAATAAGTTCATAAGATGAAAACCAACAAAAATTGACAAGAACCACGAAACATTCTTGTATTTTAAGATAAAATCTGACGCGATTAAAGAAAAAACTTCTCGCTCGCTGAAATATGTTCATTTGCTGAAAATCAACAAAACCACGAAAAGTTCTTGGATTTGAAGATAAAATCTTTTTGCTTTGAAGAATAAAGATCTGGCTGACTGAAATAAGTTCATTGGATGAAAACCAACAAAAATTGACGAGAACCACGAAAAGTTCTTGTATTTTAAGATAAAATCTGACGCTGTTAAAGAAAAAACTTCCAGCTCGCTGAAATATGTTCATTTGCTGAAAATCAACAAAACCACGAAAAGTTCTTGGATTTGAAGATAAAATCTTTTTGCTTTGAAGAAGAAAGATCTTGCTGAATGAAATAAGTTGATCAGATGAAAACCAACAAAAATTGACAAGAACCACGAAAAGTTCTTGTATTTTAAGATAAAATCTTACGCTATTAAAGAAAAAACTTCTAGCTCGCTGAAATATGTTAATTTGCTGAAAATCAACAAAACCACGAAAAGTTCTTGTATTTGAAGATAAAATATTTTTGCTTTGAAGAAGAAAGATCTGGCTGACTGAAATAAGTTCATTGGATGAAAACCAACAAAAATTGACGAGAACCACGAAAAGTTCTTGTATTTTAAGATAAAATCTGACGCTATTAAAGAAAAAACTTCTCGCTCGCTGAAATATGTTCATTTGCTGAAAATCAACAAAACCACGAATAGTTCTTGTATTTGAAGATAAAATCTTTTTGCTTTGAAGCAGAAAGATCCAGCTGACTGAAATAAGTTCATAAGATGAAAACCAACAAAAATTGACAAGAACCACGAATAGTTCTTGTATTTGAAGATAAAATCTGACGCTATTAAAGAAAAAACTTCTCGTTTGCTGAAATATGTTCATTTGCTGAAAATCAACAAAACCACGAAAAGTTCTTGTATGAGAAGATAAAATCTTTTTGCTTCGAAGAAGAAAGATCCAGCTGACTGAAATAAGTTCATTGGATGAAAACCAACGAAAATTGACAAGAACCACGAAAAGTTCTTGTATTTTAAGATAAAATCTGACGCTATTAAAGAAAAAACTTCTCCCTCGCTGAAATATGTTCATTTGCTGAAAATCAACAAAACCACGAAAAGTTCTTGTATTTGAAGATAAAATCTTTTTGCTTTGAAGAAGAAAGATCTGGCTGACTGAAATAAGTTCATTGGATGAAAACCAACAAAAATTGACGAGAACCACGAAAAGTTCTTGTATTTTAAGATAAAATCTGACGCTATTAAAGAAAAAACTTCTCGCTCGCTGAAATATGTTAATTTGCTGAAAATCAACAACACCCCGAAAAGGTCTTGTATTTGAAGATAAAATCTTTTTGCTTTCAAGAAGAAAGATCTCACTGACTGAAATAAGTTCATTGGATGAAAACCAACGAAAATTAACAAGAACCACGAAAAGTTCTAATATTTTAAGATAAAATCTGACGCTATTAAAGAAAAAACTTCTCGCTCGCTGAAATATGTTCATTTGCTGAAAATCAACAAACTCACGAAAAGTTCTTGGATTTGAAGATAAAATCTTTTTGCTTTGAAGAAGAAAGATCTAGCTGAATGAAATGAGTTCATCAGATGAAAACCAACAAAAATTGACAAGAACCACGAAAAGTTCTTGTATTTTAAGATAACATCTGACGCTTTTAAAGAAAAAAATTCTCGCTCGCTGAAATATGTTCATTTGCTGAAAATCAACAAAACGACGAAAAGTTCTTGTATTTGAAGATAAAATCTTTTTGCTTTGAAGAAGAAAGATCTAGCTCACTGAAATAAGTTTATTGGATGAAAATCAACAAAAATTGACAAGAACCACGAAATGTTCTTGTATTTTAAGATAACATCTGACGCTATTAAAGAAAAAACTTCTCGCTCGCTGAAATATGTTCATTTGCTGAAAATCAACAAAACCACGAAAAGTTCTTGTATTTGAAGATAAAATCTTTTTGCTTTGAAGCAGAAAGATCCAGCTGACTGAAATAAGTTCATAAGATGAAAACCAACAAAAATTGACAAGAACCACGAATAGTTCTTGTATTTGAAGATAAAATCTGACGCTATTAAAGAAAAAACTTCTCACTTGCTGAAATATGTTCATTTGCTGAAAATCAACAAAACCACGAAAAGTTCTTGTATTAGAAGATAAAATCTTTTTGCTTCGAAGAAGAAAGATCCAGCTGACTGAAATAAGTTCATTGGATGAAAACCAACGAAAATTGACAAGAACCACGAAAAGTTCTTGTATTTTAAGATAAAATCTGACGCTATTAAAGAAAAAACTTCTCCCTCGCTGAAATATGTTCATTTGCTGAAAATCAACAAACTCACGAAAAGTTCTTGGATTTGAAGATAAAATCTTTTTGCTTTGAAGAAGAAAGATCTAGCTGAATGAAATGAGTTCATCAGATGAAAACCAACAAAAATTGACACGAACCACGAAAAGTTCTTGTATTTTAAGATAACATCTGACGCTTTTAAAGAAAAAAATTCTCGCTCGCTGAAATATGTTCATTTGCTGAAAATCAACAAAACGACGAAAAGTTCTTGTATTTGAAGATAAAATCTTTTTGCTTTGAAGAAGAAAGATCTAGCTCACTGAAATAAGTTTATTGGATGAAAATCAACAAAAATTGACAAGAACCACGAAATGTTCTTGTATTTTAAGATAACATCTGACACTTTTAAAGAAAAAACTTCTCGCTCGCTGAAATATGTTCATTTGCTGAAAATCAACAAAACCACGAAAAGTTCTTGTATTTGAAGATAAAATCTTTTTGCTTTGAAGAAGAAAGATCTAGCTGACTGAAATAAGTTCAGAAGATGAAAACCAACAAAAATTGACAAGAACCACGAAAAGTTCTTGTATTTTAAGATAAAATCTGACGCTATTAAAGAAAAAACTTCTCGCTCGCTGAAATATGTTCTTTTGATGGAAATCAACAAAACCACGAAAAGTTCTTGTATTTGAAGATAAAATCTTTTTGCTTTGAAGAAGAAAGATCTCGCTGACTGAAATAAGTTCATTGCATGAAAACCAACGAAAATTAACAAGAACCACGAAAAGTTCTCGTATTTTAAGATAAAATCTGACGCTATTAAAGAAAAAACTTCTCCCTCGCTGAAATATGTTCATTTGCTGAAAATCAACAAAACCACGAAAAGTTCTTGTATTTGAAGATAAAATCTTTTTGCTTTGAAGAAGAAAGATCTCGCTGACTGAAATAAGTTCATTGGATGAAAACCAACGAAAATTGACAAGAACCACGAAAAGTTCTTGTATTTTAAGATAAAATCTGACGCTATTAAAGAAAAAACTTCTCCCTCGCTGAAATATGTTAATTTGCTGAAATTCAACAAAACCACGAAAAGTTCTTGTATTTGAAGATAAAATCTTTTTGCTTTGAAGAAGAAAGATCTAGCTGACTGAAATAAGTTCAGAAGATGAAAACCAACAAAAATTGAAAGGAACCACGAATAGTTCTTGTATTTTAAGATAAAATCTGACGCTGTAAAAGAAAAAACTTCCAGCTCGCTGAAATATGTTCATTTGCTGAAAATCAACAAAACCACGAAAAGTTCTTGCATTTGAAGATAAAATCTTTTTGCTTTGAAGAAGAAAGATCTGGCTGACTGAAATAAGTTCATTGGATGAAAACCAACAAAAATTGACAAGAACCACGAAAAGTTCTTGTATTTTAAGATAAAATCTGACGCTATTAAAGAAAAAACGTCTCCCTCGCTGAAATATGTTCATTTGCTGAAAATCAACAAAACCACGAAAAGTTCTTGTATTTGAAGATAAAATCTTTTTGCTTTGAAGAAGAAAGATCTAGCTGACTGAAATAAGTTCATAAGATGAAAACCAACAAAAATTGACAAGAACCACGAAAAGTTCTTGTATTTTAAGATAACATCTGACGCTTTTAAAGAAAAAACTTCTCGCTCGCTGAAATATGTTCATTTGCTGAAAATCAACAAAACGACGAAAAGTTCTTGTATTTGAAGATAAAATCTTTTTGCTTTGAAGAAGAAAGATCTAGCTGACTGAAATAAGTTTATTGGATGAAAATCAACAAAAATTGACAAGAACCACGAAAAGTTCTTGTATTTTAAGATAAAATCTGACGCTGTTAAAGAAAAAACTTCCAGCTCGCTGAAATATGTTCATTTGCTGAAAATCAACAAAACCACGAAAAGTTCTTGGATTTGAAGATAAAATCTTTTTGCTTTGAAGAATAAAGATCTGGCTGACTGAAATAAGTTCATTGGATGAAAACCAACAAAAATTGACGAGAACCACGAAAAGTTCTTGTATTTTAAGATAAAATCTGACGCTGTTAAAGAAAAAACTTCCAGCTCGCTGAAATATGTTCATTTGCTGAAAATCAACAAAACCACGAAAAGTTCTTGGATTTGAAGATAAAATCTTTTTGCTTTGAAGAAGAAAGATCTTGCTGAATGAAATAAGTTCATCAGATGAAAACCAACAAAAATTGACAAGAACCACGAAAAGTTCTTGTATTTTAAGATAAAATCTTACGCTATTAAAGAAAAAACTTCTAGCTCGCTGAAATATGTTAATTTGCTGAAAATCAACAAAACCACGAAAAGTTCTTGTATTTGAAGATAAAATATTTTTGCTTTGAAGAAGAAAGATCTGGCTGACTGAAATAAGTTCATTGGATGAAAACCAACAAAAATTGACGAGAACCACGAAAAGTTCTTGTATTTTAAGATAAAATCTGACGCTATTAAAGAAAAAACTTCTCGCTCGCTGAAATATGTTCATTTGCTGAAAATCAACAAAACCACGAAAAGTTCTTGTATTTGAAGATAAAATCTTTTTGCTTTGAAGAAGAAAGATCTAGCTGACTGAAATAACTTCATAAGATGAAAACCAACAAAAATTGACAAGAACCACGAAACATTCTTGTATTTTAAGATAAAATCTGACGCGATTAAAGAAAAAACTTCTCGCTCGCTGAAATATGTTCATTTGCTGAAAATCAACAAAACCACGAAAAGTTCTTGGATTTGAAGATAAAATCTTTTTGCTTTGAAGAATAAAGATCTGGCTGACTGAAATAAGTTCATTGGATGAAAACCAACAAAAATTGACGAGAACCACGAAAAGTTCTTGTATTTTAAGATAAAATCTGACGCTGTTAAAGAAAAAACTTCCAGCTCGCTGAAATATGTTCATTTGCTGAAAATCAACAAAACCACGAAAAGTTCTTGGATTTGAAGATAAAATCTTTTTGCTTTGAAGAAGAAAGATCTTGCTGAATGAAATAAGTTCATCAGATGAAAACCAACAAAAATTGACAAGAACCACGAAAAGTTCTTGTATTTTAAGATAAAATCTTACGCTATTAAAGAAAAAACTTCTAGCTCGCTGAAATATGTTAATTTGCTGAAAATCAACAAAACCACGAAAAGTTCTTGTATTTGAAGATAAAATATTTTTGCTTTGAAGAAGAAAGATCTGGCTGACTGAAATAAGTTCATTGGATGAAAACCAACAAAAATTGACGAGAACCACGAAAAGTTCTTGTATTTTAAGATAAAATCTGACGCTATTAAAGAAAAAACTTCTCGCTCGCTGAAATATGTTCATTTGCTGAAAATCAACAAAACCACGAATAGTTCTTGTATTTGAAGATAAAATCTTTTTGCTTTGAAGCAGAAAGATCCAGCTGACTGAAATAAGTTCATAAGATGAAAACCAACAAAAATTGACAAGAACCACGAATAGTTCTTGTATTTGAAGATAAAATCTGACGCTATTAAAGAAAAAACTTCTCGTTTGCTGAAATATGTTCATTTGCTGAAAATCAACAAAACCACGAAAAGTTCTTGTGTGAGAAGATAAAATCTTTTTGCTTCGAAGAAGAAAGATCTAGCTGACTGAAATAAGTTCATTGGATGAAAACCAACGAAAATTGACAAGAACCACGAAAAGTTCTTGTATTTTAAGATAAAATCTGACGCTATTAAAGAAAAAACTTCTCCCTCGCTGAAATATGTTCATTTGCTGAAAATCAACAAAACCACGAAAAGTTCTTGTATTTGAAGATAAAATCTTTTTGCTTTCAAGAAGAAAGATCTCGCTGACTGAAATAAGTTCATAAGATGAAAACCAACAAAAATTGACGAGAACCACGAAAAGTTCTTGTATTTTAAGATAAAATCTGACGCTGTTAAAGAAAAAACTTCCAGCTCGCTGAAATATGTTCATTTGCTGAAAATCAACAAAACCACAAAAAGTTCTTGGATTTGAAGATAAAATCTTTTTGCTTTGAAGAAGAAAGATCTAGCTGAATGAAATAAGTTCATCAGATGAAAACCAACAAAAATTGACAAGAACCACGAAAAGTTCTTGTATTTTCAGATAAAATCTTACGCTGTGAAAGAAAAAACTTCGAGCTCGCTGAAATATGTTAATTTGCTGAAAATCAACAAAACCACGAAAAGTTCTTGTATTTGAAGATAAAATCTTTTTGCTTTGAAGAAGAAAGATCTGGCTGACTGAAATAAGTTCATTGGATGAAAACCAACAAAAATTGACGAGAACCACGAAAAGTTCTTGTATTTTAAGATAAAATCTGACGCTATTAAAGAAAAAACTTCTCGCTCGCTGAAATATGTTAATTTGCTGAAAATCAACAACACCACGAAAAGGTCTTGTATTTGAAGATAAAATCTTTTTGCTTTCAAGAAGAAAGATCTCACTGACTGAAATAAGTTCATTGGATGAAAACCAACGAAAATTAACAAGAACCACGAAAAGTTCTAATATTTTAAGATAAAATCTGACGCTATTAAAGAAAAAACTTCTCGCTCGCTGAAATATGTTCATTTGCTGAAAATCAACAAACTCACGAAAAGTTCTTGGATTTGAAGATAAAATCTTTTTGCTTTGAAGAAGAAAGATCTAGCTGAATGAAATGAGTTCATCAGATGAAAACCAACAAAAATTGACACGAACCACGAAAAGTTCTTGTATTTTAAGATAACATCTGACGCTTTTAAAGAAAAAAATTCTCGCTCGCTGAAATATGTTCATTTGCTGAAAATCAACAAAACGACGAAAAGTTCTTGTATTTGAAGATAAAATCTTTTTGCTTTGAAGAAGAAAGATCTAGCTCACTGAAATAAGTTTATTGGATGAAAATCAACAAAAATTGACAAGAACCACGAAATGTTCTTGTATTTTAAGATAACATCTGACGCTTTTAAAGAAAAAACTTCTCGCTCGCTGAAATATGTTCATTTGCTGAAAATCAACAAAACCACGAAAAGTTCTTGTATTTGAAGATAAAATCTGTTTGCTTTGAAGAAGAAAGATCTCGCTGAATGAAATAAGTTTATCAGATGAAAACCAACAAAAATTGACAAGAACCACGAAAAGTTCTTGTATTTTAAGATAAAATCTTACGCTATTAAAGAAAAAACTTCTAGCTCGCTGAAATATGTTAATTTGCTGAAAATCAACAAAACCACGAAAAGTTCTTGTATTTGAAGATAAAATATTTTTGCTTTGAAGAAGAAAGATCTGGCTGACTGAAATAAGTTCATTGGATGAAAACCAACAAAAATTGACAAGAACCACGAAAAGTTCTTGTATTTTAAGATAAAATCTGACGCTATTAAAGAAAAAACTTCTCGCTCGCTGAAATATGTTCATTTGCTGAAAATCAACAAAACCACGAAAAGTTCTTGTATTTGAAGATAAAATCTTTTTGCTTTGAAGCAGAAAGATCCAGCTGACTGAAATAAGTTCATAAGATGAAAACCAACAAAAATTGACAAGAACCACGAATAGTTCTTGTATTTGAAGATAAAATCTGACGCTATTAAAGAAAAAACTTCTCACTTGCTGAAATATGTTCATTTGCTGAAAATCAACAAAACCACGAAAAGTTCTTGTATTAGAAGATAAAATCTTTTTGCTTCGAAGAAGAAAGATCCAGCTGACTGAAATAAGTTCATTGGATGAAAACCAACGAAAATTGACAAGAACCACGAAAAGTTCTTGTATTTTAAGATAAAATCTGACGCTATTAAAGAAAAAACTTCTCCCTCGCTGAAATATGTTCATTTGCTGAAAATCAACAAACTCACGAAAAGTTCTTGGATTTGAAGATAAAATCTTTTTGCTTTGAAGAAGAAAGATCTAGCTGAATGAAATGAGTTCATCAGATGAAAACCAACAAAAATTGACACGAACCACGAAAAGTTCTTGTATTTTAAGATAACATCTGACGCTTTTAAAGAAAAAAATTCTCGCTCGCTGAAATATGTTCATTTGCTGAAAATCAACAAAACGACGAAAAGTTCTTGTATTTGAAGATAAAATCTTTTTGCTTTGAAGAAGAAAGATCTAGCTCACTGAAATAAGTTTATTGGATGAAAATCAACAAAAATTGACAAGAACCACGAAATGTTCTTGTATTTTAAGATAACATCTGACACTTTTAAAGAAAAAACTTCTCGCTCGCTGAAATATGTTCATTTGCTGAAAATCAACAAAACCACGAAAAGTTCTTGTATTTGAAGATAAAATCTTTTTGCTTTGAAGAAGAAAGATCTAGCTGACTGAAATAAGTTCAGAAGATGAAAACCAACAAAAATTGACAAGAACCACGAAAAGTTCTTGTATTTTAAGATAAAATCTGACGCGATTAAAGAAAAAACTTCTCGCTCTCTGAAATATGTTCATTTGCTGAAAATCAACAAACTCACGAAAAGTTCTTGGATTTGAAGATAAAATCTTTTTGCTTTGAAGAAGAAAGATCTCGCTGAATGAAATAAGTTCATCAGATGAAAACCAACAAAAATTGACAAGAACCACGAAAAGTTCTTGTATTTTAAGATAAAATCTTACGCTATTAAAGAAAAAACTTCTAGCTCGCTGAAATATGTTAATTTGCTGAAAATCAACAAAACCACGAAAAGTTCTTGTATTTGAAGATAAAATATTTTTGCTTTGAAGAAGAAAGATCCAGCTGACTGAAATAAGTTCATAAGATGAAAACCAACAAAAATTGACAAGAACCACGAAAAGTTCTTGTATTTTAAGATAAAATCTGACGCTATTAAAGAAAAAACTTCTCGCTCGCTGAAATATGTTCATTTGCTGAAAATCAACAAAACCACGAAAAGTTCTTGTATTTGAAGATAAAATCTTTTTGCTTTGAAGCAGAAAGATCCAGCTGACTGAAATAAGTTCATAAGATGAAAACCAACAAAAATTGACAAGAACCACGAATAGTTCTTGTATTTGAAGATAAAATCTGACGCTATTAAAGAAAAAACTTCTCACTTGCTGAAATATGTTCATTTGCTGAAAATCAACAAAACCACGAAAAGTTCTTGTATTAGAAGATAAAATCTTTTTGCTTCGAAGAAGAAAGATCCAGCTGACTGAAATAAGTTCATTGGATGAAAACCAACGAAAATTGACAAGAACCACGAAAAGTTCTTGTATTTTAAGATAAAATCTGACGCTATTAAAGAAAAAACTTCTCCCTCGCTGAAATATGTTCATTTGCTGAAAATCAACAAAACCACGAAAAGTTCTTGTATTTGAAGATAAAATCTTTTTGCTTTCAAGAAGAAAGATCTCGCTGACTGAAATAAGTTCATAAGATGAAAACCAACAAAAATTGACGAGAACCACGAAAAGTTCTTGTATTTTAAGATAAAATCTGACGCTGTTAAAGAAAAAACTTCCAGCTCGCTGAAATATGTTCATTTGCTGAAAATCAACAAAACCACAAAAAGTTCTTGGATTTGAAGATAAAATCTTTTTGCTTTGAAGAAGAAAGATCTAGCTGAATGAAATAAGTTCATCAGATGAAAACCAACAAAAATTGACAAGAACCACGAAAAGTTCTTGTATTTTAAGATAAAATCTTACGCTATGAAAGAAAAAACTTCGAGCTCGCTGAAATATGTTAATTTGCTGAAAATCAACAAAACCACGAAAAGTTCTTGTATTTGAAGATAAAATCTTTTTGCTTTCAAGAAGAAAGATCTGGCTGACTGAAATAAGTTCATTGGATGAAAACCAACAAAAATTGACGAGAACCACGAAAAGTTCTTGTATTTTAAGATAAAATCTGACGCTATTAAAGAAAAAACTTCTCGCTCGCTGAAATATGTTCATTTGTTGAAAATCAACAACACCACGAAAAGTTCTTGTATTTGAAGATAAAATCTTTTTGCTTTCAAGAAGAAAGATCTCACTGACTGAAATAAGTTCATTGGATGAAAACCAACGAAAATTAACAAGAACCACGAAAAGTTCTTATATTTTAAGATAAAATCTGACGCTATTAAAGAAAAAACTTCTCGCTCGCTGAAATATGTTCATTTGCTGAAAATCAACAAACTCACGAAAAGTTCTTGGATTTGAAGATAAAATCTTTTTGCTTTGAAGAAGAAAGATCTAGCTGAATGAAATAAGTTCATCAGATGAAAACCAACAAAAATTGACACGAACCACGAAAAGTTCTTGTATTTTAAGATAAAATCTGACGCTTTTAAAGAAAAAACTTCTCGCTCGCTGAAATATGTTCATTTGCTGAAAATCAACAAAACGACGAAAAGTTCTTGTATTTGAAGATAAAATCTTTTTGCTTTCAAGAAGAAAGATCTCACTGACTGAAATAAGTTCATTGGATGAAAACCAACGAAAATTAACAAGAACCACGAAAAGTTCTAATATTTTAAGATAAAATCTGACGCTATTAAAGAAAAAACTTCTCGCTCGCTGAAATATGTTCATTTGCTGAAAATCAACAAACTCACGAAAAGTTCTTGGATTTGAAGATAAAATCTTTTTGCTTTGAAGAAGAAAGATCTAGCTGAATGAAATAAGTTCATCAGATGAAAACCAACAAAAATTGACACGAACCACGAAAAGTTCTTGTATTTTAAGATAACATCTGACGCTTTTAAAGAAAAAACTTCTCGCTCGCTGAAATATGTTCATTTGCTGAAAATCAACAAAACGACGAAAAGTTCTTGTATTTGAAGATAAAATCTTTTTGCTTTGAAGAAGAAAGATCTAGCTGACTGAAATAAGTTTATTGGATGAAAATCAACAAAAATTGACAAGAACCACGAAAAGTTCTTGTATTTTAAGATAACATCTGACGCTTTTAAAGAAAAAACTTCTCGCTCGCTGAAATATGTTCATTTGCTGAAAATCAACAAAACCACGAAAAGTTCTTGTATTTGAAGATAAAATCTTTTTGCTTTGAAGAAGAAAGATCTAGCTGACTGAAATAAGTTCAGAAGATGAAAACCAACAAAAATTGACAAGAACCACGAAAAGTTCTTGTATTTTAAGATAAAATCTGACGCGATTAAAGAAAAAACTTCTCGCTCTCTGAAATATGTTCATTTGCTGAAAATCAACAAACTCACGAAAAGTTCTTGGATTTGAAGATAAAATCTTTTTGCTTTGAAGAAGAAAGATCTCGCTGAATGAAATAACTTCATCAGATGAAAACCAACAAAAATTGACAAGAACCACGAAAAGTTCTTGTATTTTAAGATAAAATCTTACGCTATTAAAGAAAAAACTTCTAGCTCGCTGAAATATGTTAATTTGCTGAAAATCAACAAAACCACGAAAAGTTCTTGTATTTGAAGATAAAATATTTTTGCTTTGAAGAAGAAAGATCTGGCTGACTGAAATAAGTTCATTGGATGAAAACCAACAAAAATTGACGAGAACCACGAAAAGTTCTTGTATTTTAAGATAAAATCTGACGCTATTAAAGAAAAAACTTCTCGCTCGCTGAAATATGTTCATTTGCTGAAAATCAACAAAACCACGAAAAGTTCTTGTATTTGAAGATAAAATATTTTTGCTTTGAAGCAGAAAGATCCAGCTGACTGAAATAAGTTCATAAGATGAAAACCAACAAAAATTGACAAGAACCACGAATAGTTCTTGTATTTGAAGATAAAATCTGACGCTATTAAAGAAAAAACTTCTCACTTGCTGAAATATGTTCATTTGCTGAAAATCAACAAAACCACGAAAAGTTCTTGTATTAGAAGATAAAATCTTTTTGCTTCGAAGAAGAAAGATCCAGCTGACTGAAATAAGTTCATTGGATGAAAACCAACGAAAATTGACAAGAACCACGAAAAGTTCTTGTATTTTAAGATAAAATCTGACGCTATTAAAGAAAAAACTTCTCCCTCGCTGAAATATGTTCATTTGCTGAAAATCAACAAAACCACGAAAAGTTCTTGTATTTGAAGATAAAATCTTTTTGCTTTCAAGAAGAAAGATCTCGCTGACTGAAATAAGTTCATAAGATGAAAACCAACAAAAATTGACGAGAACCACGAAAAGTTCTTGTATTTTAAGATAAAATCTGACGCTGTTAAAGAAAAAACTTCCAGCTCGCTGAAATATGTTCATTTGCTGAAAATCAACAAAACCACAAAAAGTTCTTGGATTTGAAGATAAAATCTTTTTGCTTTGAAGAAGAAAGATCTAGCTGAATGAAATAAGTTCATCAGATGAAAACCAACAAAAATTGACAAGAACCACGAAAAGTTCTTGTATTTTAAGATAAAATCTTACGCTATGAAAGAAAAAACTTCGAGCTCGCTGAAATATGTTAATTTGCTGAAAATCAACAAAACCACGAAAAGTTCTTGTATTTGAAGATAAAATCTTTTTGCTTTCAAGAAGAAAGATCTGGCTGACTGAAATAAGTTCATTGGATGAAAACCAACAAAAATTGACGAGATAAAATCTGACGCTATTAAAGAAAAAACTTCTCGCTCGCTGAAATATGTTCATTTGCTGAAAATCAACAACACCACGAAAAGTTCTTGTATTTGAAGATAAAATCTTTTTGCTTTCAAGAAGAAAGATCTCACTGACTGAAATAAGTTCATTGGATGAAAACCAACGAAAATTAACAAGAACCACGAAAAGTTCTTATATTTTAAGATAAAATCTGACGCTATTAAAGAAAAAACTTCTCGCTCGCTGAAATATGTTCATTTGCTGAAAATCAACAAACTCACGAAAAGTTCTTGGATTTGAAGTTAAAATCTTTTTGCTTTGAAGAAGAAAGATCTAGCTGAATGAAATAAGTTCATCAGATGAAAACCAACAAAAATTGACACGAACCACGAAAAGTTCTTGTATTTGAAGATAAAATCTGACGCTTTTAAAGAAAAAACTTCTCGCTCGCTGAAATATGTTCATTTGCTGAAAATCAACAAAACGACGAAAAGTTCTTGTATTTGAAGATAAAATCTTTTTGCTTTGAAGAAGAAAGATCTAGCTGACTGAAATAAGTTTATTGGATGAAAATCAACAAAAATTGACAAGAACCACGAAAAGTTCTTGTATTTTAAGATAACATCTGACGCTTTTAAAGAAAAAACTTCTCGCTCGCTGAAATATGTTCATTTGCTGAAAATCAACAAAACCACGAAAAGTTCTTGTATTTGAAGATAAAATCTTTTTGCTTTGAAGAAGAAAGATCTAGCTGACTGAAATAAGTTCAGAAGATGAAAACCAACAAAAATTGACAAGAACCACGAAAAGTTCTTGTATTTTAAGATAAAATCTGACGCGATTAAAGAAAAAACTTCTCGCTCTCTGAAATATGTTCATTTGCTGAAAATCAACAAACTCACGAAAAGTTCCTGGATTTGAAGATAAAATCTTTTTGCTTTGAAGAAGAAATATCTAGCTGAATGAAATAAGTTCATCAGATGAAAACCAACAAAAATTGACAAGAACCACGAAAAGTTCTTGTATTTTAAGATAAAATCTTACGCTATTAAAGAAAAAACTTCGAGCTCGCTGAAATATGTTCATTTGCTGAAAATCAACAAAACCACGAAAAGTTCTTGTATTTGAAGATAAAATCTTTTTGCTTCGAAGAAGAAAGATCTGGCTGACTGAAATAAGTTCATTGGATGAAAACCAACAAAAATTGACGAGAACCACGAAAAGTTCTTGTATTTTAAGATAAAATCTGACGCTATTAAAGAAAAAACTTCTCGCTCGCTGAAATATTTTCATTTGCTGAAAATCAACAAAACCACGAAAAGTTCTTGTATTTGAAGATAAAATCTTTTTGCTTTGAAGAAGAAAGATCCAGCTGACTGAAATAAGTTCATTGGATGAAAACCAACAAAAATTGAAAAGAACCACGAAAAGTTCTTGTATTTTAAGATAAAATCTGACGCTGTTAAAGAAAAAACTTCCAGCTCGCTGAAAGATGTTCATTTGCTGAAATTCAACAAAACCACGAAAAGTTCTTGTATTTGAAGATAAAATCTTTTTGCTTTGAAGAAGAAAGATCCAGCTGAATGAAATAAGTTCATTGGATGAAAACCAACAAAAATTGACAAGAACCACGAAAAGTTCTTGTATTTTAAGATAAAATCTTACGCTATTAAAGAAAAAACTTCTAGCTCGCTGAAATATGTTCATTTGCTGAAAATCAACAAAACCATGAAAAGTTCTTGTATTTGAAGATAAAATCTTTTTGCTTTGAAGAAGAAAGATCTCGCTGACAGAAATAAGTTCATTGGATGAAAACCAACGAAAATTAACAAGAACCACGAAAAGTTCTTGTATTTTAAGATAAAATCTGACGCTATTAAAGAAAAAACTTCTCGCTCGCTGAAATATGTTCATTTGCTGAAAATCAACAAAACCACGAAAAGTTCTTGTATTTGAAGATAAAATCTTTTTGCTTTGAAGAAGAAAGATCCAGCTGACTGAAATAAGTTCATTGGATGAAAACCAACAAAAATTGACAAGAACCACGAAAAGTTCTTGTATTTTAAGATAACATCTGACGCTTTTAAAGAAAAAACTTCTCGCTCGCTGAAATATGTTCATTTGCTGAAAATCAACAAAACCACGAAAAGTCCTTGTATTTGAAGATAAAATCTTTTTGCTTTGAAGAAGAAAGATCTAGCTGACTGAAATAAGTTCATAAGATGAAAACCAACAAAAATTGACAAGAACCACGAAAAGTTCTTGTATTTTAAGATAAAATCTGACGCTATTAAAGAAAAAACTTCTCGCTTGCTGAAATATGTTCATTTGCTGAAAATCAACAAAACCACGAAAAGTTCTTGGATTTGAAGATAAAATCTTTTTGCTTTGAAGAAGAAAGATCTAGCTGAATGAAATAAGTTCATCAGATGAAAACCAACAAAAATTGACAAGAACCACGAAAAGTTCTTGTATTTTAAGATAAAATCTTACGCTATTGAAGAAAAAACTTCTAGCTCGCTGAAATATGTTCATTTGCTGAAAATCAACAAAACCATGAAAAGTTCTTGTATTTGAAGATAAAATCTTTTTGCTTTGAAGAAGAAAGACCTGGCTGACTGAAATAAGTTCATTGGATGAAAACCAACGAAAATTAACAAGAACCACGAAAAGTTCTTGTATTTTAAGATAAAATCTGACGCTATTAAAGAAAAAACTTCTCGCTCGCAGAAATATGTTCATTTGCTGAAAATCAACAAAACCACGAAAAGTTCTTGTATTTGAAGATAAAATCTTTTTGCTTTGAAGAAGAAAGATCCAGCTGACTGAAATAAGTTCATTGGATGAAAACCAACAAAAATTGACAAGAACCACGAAAAGTTCTTGTATTTTAAGATAACATCTGACGCTTTTAAAGAAAAAACTTCTCGCTCGCTGAAATATGTTCATTTGCTGAAAATCAACAAAACCACGAAAAGTTCTTGTATTTGAAGATAAAATCTTTTTGCTTTGAAGAAGAAAGATCTAGCTGACTGAAATAAGTTCATAAGATGAAAACCAACAAAAATTGACAAGAACCACGAAAAGTTCTTGTATTTTAAGATAAAATCTGACGCTATTAAAGAAAAAACTTCTCGCTTGCTGAAATATGTTCATTTGCTGAAAATCAACAAAACCACGAAAAGTTCTTGTATTAGAAGATAAAATCTTTTAGCTTCGAAGAAGAAAGATCTAGCTGACTGAAATAAGTTCATTGGATGAAAACCAACGAAAATTGACAAGAACCACGAAAAGTTCTTGTATTTTAAGATAACATCTGATGCTTTTAAAGAAAAAACTTCTCGCTCGCTGAAATATGTTCATTTGCTGAAAATCAACAAAACCACGAAAAGTTCTTGTATTTGAAGATAAAATCTTTTTGCTTTCAAGAAGAAAGATCTCGCTGACTGAAATAAGTTCATCAGATGAAAACCAACAAAAATTGACAAGAACCACGAAAAGTTCTTGTATTTTAAGATAAAATCTTACGCTATTAAAGAAAAAACTTCTAGCTCGCTGAAATATGTTCATTTGCTGAAAATCAACAAAACCACGAAAAGTTCTTGTATTTGAAGATAAAATCTTTTTGCTTTGAAGAAGAAAGATCTGGCTGACTGAAATAAGTTCATTGGATGAAAACCAACAAAAATTGACAAGAACCACGAAAAGTTCTTGTATTTTAAGATAAAATCTGACGCTATTAAAGAAAAAACTTCTCGCTCGCTGAAATATGTTCATTTGCTGAAAATCAACAAAACCACGAAAAGTTCTTGTATTTGAAGATAAAATCTTTTTGCTTTGAAGAAGAAAGATCCAGCTGACTGAAATAAGTTCATTGGATGAAAACCAACAAAAATTGACAAGAACCACGAAAAGTTCTTGTATTTTAAGATAACATCTGATGCTTTTAAAGAAAAAACTTCTCGCTCGCTGAAATATGTTCATTTGCTGAAAATCAACAAAACCACGAAAAGTTCTTGTATTTGAAGATAAAATCTTTTTGCTTTCAAGAAGAAAGATCTCGCTGACTGAAATAAGTTCATTGGATGAAAACCAACCAAAATTAACAAGAACCACGAAAAGTTCTTGTATTTTAAGATTAAATCTGACGCTATTAAAGAAAAAACTTCTCGCTCGCTGAAATATGTTCATTTGCTGAAAATCAACAAAACCACGAAAAGTTCTTGTATTTGAAGATAAAATCTTTTTGCTTTGAAGAAGAAAGATCTGGCTGACTGAAATAAGTTCATTGGATGAAAACCAACAAAAATTGACGAGAACCACGAAAAGTTCTTGTATTTTAAGATAAAATCTGACGCTGTTAAAGAAAAAACTTCTAGCTCGCTGAAATATGTTCATTTGCTGAAAATCAACAAAACCACGAAAAGTTCTTGTATTTGAAGATAAAATCTTTTTGCTTTCAAGAAGAAAGATCTGGCTGACTGAAATAAGTTCATTGGATGAAAACCAACAAAAATTGACGAGAACCACGAAAAGTTCTTGTATTTTAAGATAAAATCTGACGCTATTAAAGAAAAAACTTCTCGCTCGCTGAAATATGTTCATTTGCTGAAAATCAACAAAACCACGAAAAGTTCTTGTATTTGAAGATAAAATCTTTTTGCTTTCAAGAAGAAAGATCTCGCTGACTGAAATAAGTTCATTGGATGAAAACCAACGAAAATTAACAAGAACCACGAAAAGTTCTTGTATTTTAAGATAAAATCTGACGCTATTAAAGAAAAAACTTCTCGCTCGCTGAAATATGTTCATTTGCTGAAAATCAACAAACTCACGAAAAGTTCTTGGATTTGAAGATAAAATCTTTTTGCTTTGAAGAAGAAAGATCTAGCTGAATGAAATAAGTTCATCAGATGAAAACCAACAAAAATTGACAAGAACCACGAAAAGTTCTTGTATTTTAAGATAAAATCTTACGCGATTAAAGAAAAAACTTCTCGCTCGCTGAAATATGTTCATTTGCTGAAAATCAACAAAACCACGAAAAGTTCTTGTATTTGAAGATAAAATCTTTTTGCTTTGAAGAAGAAAGATCTGGCTGACTGAAATAAGTTCATTGGATGAAAACCAACAAAAATTGACGAGAACCACGAAAAGTTCTTGTATTTTAAGATAAAATCTGACGCTATTAAAGAAAAAACTTCTCGCTCGCTGAAATATTTTCATTTGCTAAAATCAACAAAACCACGAAAAGTTCTTGTATTTGAAGATAAAATCTTTTTGCTTTGAAGAAGAAAGATCCAGCTGACTGAAATAAGTTCATTGGATGAAAACCAACAAAAATTGAAAAGAACCACGAAAAGTTCTTGTATTTTAAGATAAAATCTGACGCTGTCAAAGAAAAAACTTCCAGCTCGCTGAAATATGTTCATTTGCTGAAAATCAACAAAACCACGAAAAGTTCTTGGATTTGAAGATAAAATCTTTTTGCTTTGAAGAAGAAAGATCTAGCTGAATGAAATAAGTTCATCAGATGAAAACCAACAAAAATTGACAAGAACCACGAAAAGTTCTTGTATTTGAAGATAAAATCTTACGCTATTAAAGAAAAAACTTCTAGCTCGCTGAAATATGTTCATTTGCTGAAAATCAACAAAACCACGAAAAGTTCTTGTATTTGAAGATAAAATCTTTTTGCTTTCAAGAAGAAAGATCTCGCTGACTGAAATAAGTTCATAAGATGAAAACCAACAAAAATTGACGAGAACCACGAAAAGTTCTTGTATTTTAAGATAAAATCTGACGCTGTTAAAGAAAAAACTTCCAGCTCGCTGAAATATGTTCATTTGCTGAAAATCAACAAAACCACAAAAAGTTCTTGGATTTGAAGATAAAATCTTTTTGCTTTGAAGAAGAAAGATCCAGCTGACTGAAATAAGTTCATTGGATGAAAACCAACAAAAATTGACAAGAACCACGAAAAGTTCTTGTATTTTAAGATAACATCTGACGCTTTTAAAGAAAAAACTTCTCGCTCGCTGAAATATGTTCATTTGCTGAAAATCAACAAAACCACGAAAAGTTCTTGTATTTGAAGATAAAATCTTTTTGCTTTGAAGAAGAAAGATCTAGCTGACTGAAATAAGTTCATCAGATGAAAACCAACAAAAATTGACAAGAACCACGAAAAGTTCTTGTATTTTAAGATAAAATCTGACGCTATTAAAGAAAAAACTTCTCGCTTGCTGAAATATGTTCATTTGCTGAAAATCAACAAAACCACGAAAAGTTCTTGTATTAGAAGATAAAATCTTTTAGCTTCGAAGAAGAAAGATCTCGCTGACTGAAATAAGTTCATTGGATGAAAACCAACGAAAATTGACAAGAACCACGAAAAGTTCTTGTATTTTAAGATAAAATCTGACGCTCTTTAAGAAAAAACTTCTCCCTCGCTGAAATATGTTCATTTGCTGAAAATCAACAAAACCACGAAAAGTTCTTGTATTTGAAGACAAAATCTTTTTGCTTTCAAGAAGAAAGATCTCGCTGACTGAAATAAGTTCATTGGATGAAAACCAACGAAAATTAACAAGAACCACGAAAAGTTCTTGTATTTTAAGATTAAATCTGACGCTATTAAAGAAAAAACTTCTCGCTCACTGAAATATGTTCATTTGCTGAAAATCAACAAAACCACGAAAAGTTCTTGTATTTGAAGATAAAATCTTTTTGCTTTGAAGAAGAAAGATCTAGCTGACTGAAATAAGTTCATAAGATGAAAACCAACAAAAATTGACAAGAACCACGAAAAGTTCTTGTATTTTAAGATAAAATCTGACACTATTAAAGAAAAAACTTCTCGCTTGCTGAAATATGTTCATTTGCTGAAAATCAACAAAACCACGAAAAGTTCTTGTATTAGAAGATAAAATCTTTTAGCTTCGAAGAAGTAAGATCTAGCTGACTGAAATAAGTACATTGGATGAAAACCAACGAAAATTGACAAGAACCACGAAAAGTTCTTGTATTTTAAGATAAAATCTGACGCTATTAAAGAAAAAACTTCTCGCTCGCTGAAATATGTTCATTTGCTGAAAATCAACAAAACCACGAAAAGTTCTTGTATTTGAAGATAAAATCTTTTTGCTTTGAAGAAGAAAGATCCAGCTGACTGAAATAAGTTCATTGGATGAAAACCAACAAAAATTGACAAGAACCACGAAAAGTTCTTGTATTTTAAGATAACATCTGACGCTTTTAAAGAAAAAACTTCTCACTCGCTGAAATATGTTCATTTGCTGAAAATCAACAAAACCACGAAAAGTTCTTGTATTTGAAGATAAAATCTTTTTGCTTTGAAGAAGAAAGATCTAGCTGACTGAAATAAGTTCATAAGATGAAAACCAACAAAAATTGACAAGAACCACGAAAAGTTCTTGTATTTTAAGATAAAATCTGACGCTATTAAAGAAAAAACTTCTCGCTTGCTGAAATATGTACATTTGCTGAAAATCAACAAAACCACGAAAAGTTCTTGTATTAGAAGATAAAATCTTTTAGCTTCGAAGAAGAAAGATCTAGCTGACTGAAATAAGTTCATTGGATGAAAACCAACGAAAATTGACAAGAACCACGAAAAGTTCTTGTATTTTAAGATAAAATCTGACGCTATTAAAGAAAAAACTTCTCCCTCGCTGAAATATGTTCATTTGCTGAAAATTAACAAAACCACGAAAAGTTCTTGTATTTGAAGATAAAATCTTTTTGCTTTGAAGAAGAAAGATCTGGCTGACTGAAATAAGTTCATTGGATGAAAACCAACAAAAATTGACGAGAACCACGAAAAGTTCTTGTATTTTAAGATAAAATCTGACGCTATTAAAGAAAAAACTTCTCGCTCGCTGAAATATGTTCATTTGCTGAAAATCAACAAAACCACGAAAAGTTCTTGTATTTGAAGATAAAATCTTTTTGCTTTCAAGAAGAAAGATCTCGCTGACTGAAATAAGTTCATTGGATGAAAACCAACGAAAATTAACAAGAACCACGAAAAGTTCTTGTATTTTAAGATAAAATCTGACGCTATTAAAGAAAAAACTTCTCGCTCGCTGATATATGTTCATTTGCTGAAAATCAACAAACTCACGAAAAGTTCTTGGATTTGAAGATAAAATCTTTTTGCTTTGAAGAAGAAAGATCTAGCTGAATGAAATAAGTTCATCAGATGAAAACCAACAAAAATTGACAAGAACCACGAAAAGTTCTTGTATTTTAAGATAAAATCTTACGCGATTAAAGAAAAAACTTCTCGCTCGCTGAAATATGTTCATTTGCTGAAAATCAACAAAACCACGAAAAGTTCTTGTATTTGAAGATAAAATCTTTTTGCTTTGAAGAAGAAAGATCTGGCTGACTGAAATAAGTTCATTGGATGAAAACCAACAAAAATTGACGAGAACCACGAAAAGTTCTTGTATTTTAAGATAAAATCTGACGCTGTTAAAGAAAAAACTTCCAGCTCGCTGAAATATGTTCATTTGCTGAAAATCAACAAAACCACGAAAAGTTCTTGGATTTGAAGATAAAATCTTTTTGCTTTGAAGAAGAAAGATCTCGCTGAATGAAATAAGTTCATCAGATGAAAACCAACAAAAATTGACAAGAACCACGAAAAGTTCTTGTATTTTAAGATAAAATCTTACGCTATTAAAGAAAAAACTTCTAGCTCGCTGAAATATGTTCATTTGCTGAAAATCAACATAACCACGAAAAGTTCTTGTATTTGAAGATAAAATCTTTTTGCTTTCAAGAAGAAAGATCTCGCTGACTGAAATAAGTTCATAAGATGAAAACCAACAAAAATTGACGAGAACCACGAAAAGTTCTTGTATTTTAAGATAAAATCTGACGCTGTTAAAGAAAAAACTTCCAGCTCGCTGAAATATGTTCATTTGCTGAAAATCAACAAAACCACAAAAAGTTCTTGTATTTGAAGATAAAATCTTTTTGCTTTGAAGAAGAAAGATCCAGCTGAATGAAATAAGTTCATCAGATGAAAACCAACAAAAATTGACAAGAACCACGAAAAGTTCATGTATTTTAAGATAAAATCTTACGCTATTAAAGAAAAAACTTCTAGCTCGCTGAAATATGTTCATTTGCTGAAAATCAACAAAACCACGAAAAGTTCTTGTATTTGAAGATAAAATCTTTTTGCTTTCAAGAAGAAAGATCTGGCTGACTGAAATAAGTTCATTGGATGAAAACCAACAAAAATTGACGAGAACCACGAAAAGTTCTTGTATTTTAAGATAAAATCTGACGCTATTAAAGAAAAAACTTTTCGCTCACTGAAATATGTTCATTTGCTGAAAATCAACAAAACCACGAAAAGTTCTTGTATTTGAAGATAAAATCTTTTTGCTTTCAAGAAGAAAGATCTCGCTGACTGAAATAAGTTCATTGGATGAAAACCAACGAAAATTAACAAGAACCACGAAAAGTTCTTGTATTTTAAGATAAAATCTGACGCTATTAAAGAAAAAACTTCTCGCTCGCTGAAATATGTTCATTTGCTGAAAATCAACAAACTCACGAAAAGTTCTTGGATTTGAAGATAAAATCTTTTTGCTTTGAAGAAGCAAGATCCAGCTGAATGAAATAAGTTCATCAGATGAAAACCAAGAAAAATTGACAAGAACCACGAAAAGTTCTTGTATTTTAAGATAAAATCTTACGCTATTAAAGACAAAACTTCTAGCTCGCTGAAATATGTACATTTGCTGAAAATCAACAAAACCACGAAAAGTTCTTGTATTTGAAGATAAAATCTTTTTGCTTTGAAGAAGAAAGATCTGGCTGACTGAAATAAGTTCATTGGATGAAAACCAACAAAAATTGACGAGAACCACGAAAAGTTCTTGTATTTTAAGATAAAATCTGACGCTATTAAAGAAAAAACTTCTCGCTCGCTGAAATATTTTCATTTGCTGAAAATCAACAAAACCACGAAAAGTTCTTGTATTTGAAGATAAAATCTTTTTGCTTTGAAGAAGAAAGATCCAGCTGACTGAAATAAGTTCATTGGATGAAAACCAACAAAAATTGAAAAGAACCACGAAAAGTTCTTGTATTTTAAGATAAAATCTGACGCTGTTAAAGAAAAAACTTCCAGCTCGCTGAAATATGTTCATTT
Source organism: Heptranchias perlo (assembly GCF_035084215.1). Lineage (NCBI taxonomy): Eukaryota > Metazoa > Chordata > Chondrichthyes > Hexanchiformes > Hexanchidae > Heptranchias > Heptranchias perlo. The sequence goes on along the minus strand of NC_090344.1, from coordinate 807,003 downwards.
GCTGAAAATCAACAAAACCACGAAAAGTTCTTGGATTTGAAGATAAAATCTTTTTGCTTTGAAGAAGAAAGATCTAGCTGAATGAAATAAGTTCATCAGATGAAAACCAACAAAAATTGACAAGAACCACGAAAAGTTCTTGTATTTTAAGATAAAATCTTACGCTATTAAAGAAAAAACTTCCAGCTCACTGAAATATGTTCATTTGCTGAAAATCAACAAAACCACGAAAAGTTCTTGTATTTGAAGATAAAATCTTTTTGCTTTGAAGAAGAAAGATCCAGCTGACTGAAATAAGTTCATTGGATGAAAACCAACAAAAATTGAAAAGAACCACGAAAAGTTCTTGTATTTTAAGCTAAAATCTGACGCTTTTAAAGAAAAAACTTCTCGCTCGCTGAAATATGTTCATTTGCTGAAAATCAACAAAACCACGAAAAGTTCTTGTATTTGAAGATAAAATCTTTTTGCTTTGAAGAAGAAAGATCTGGCTGACTGAAATAAGTTCATAAGATGAAAACCAACAAAATTTGACAATAACCAAGAAAAGTTCTTGTATTTTAAGATTAAATCTGACGCTGTTAAAGAAAAAACTTCTCGCTCGCTGAAATATGTTCATTTGCTGAAAATCAACAAAATCACGAAAAGTTCTTGTATTTGAAGATAAAATCTTTTTGCTTTCAAGAAGAAAGATCTTGCTGACTGAAATAAGTTCATTGGATGAAAACCGACAAAAATTGACAAGAACCACGAAAAATTCTTGTATTTTAAGCTAAAATCTGACGCTATTAAAGAAAAAACTTCTCGCTCGCTGAAATATGTTCATTTGCTGAAAATCAACAAAACCACCAAAAGTTCTTGTATTTGAAGATAAAATATTTTTGCTTTCAAGAAGAAAGATCTTGCTGACTGAAATAAGTTCATTGGATGAAAACCGACAAAAATTGACAAGAACCACGAAAAGTTTTTGTATTTTAAGATAAAATCTGACGCTATTAAAGAAAAAACTTCTCGCTCGCTGAAATATGTTCATTTGCTGAAAATCAACAAAATCACGAAAAGTTCTTGGATTTGAAGATAAAATCTTTTTGCTTTCAAGAAGAAAGATCTTGCTGACTGAAATAAGTTCATTGGATGAAAACCGACAAAAATTGACGAGAACCACGAAAAGTTCTTGTATTTTAAGATAAAATCTGACGCTATTAAAGAAAAAACTTCTCGCTCGCTGAAATATTTTCATTTGCTAAAATCAACAAAACCACGAAAAGTTCTTGTATTTGAAGATAAAATCTTTTTGCTTTGAAGAAGAAAGATCCAGCTGACTGAAATAAGTTCATTGGATGAAAACCAACAAAAATTGAAAAGAACCACGAAAAGTTCTTGTATTTTAAGATAAAATCTGACGCTGTTAAAGAAAAAACTTCCAGCTCGCTGAAATATGTTCATTTGCTGAAAATCAACAAAACCACGAAAAGTTCTTGTATTTGAAGATAAAATCTTTTTGCTTTCAAGAAGAAAGATCTCGCTGACTGAAATAAGTTCATAAGATGAAAACCAACAAAAATTGACGAGAACCACAAAAAGTTCTTGTATTTTAAGATAAAATCTGATGCTGTTAAAGAAAAAACTTCCAGCTCGCTGAAATATGTTCATTTGCTGAAAATCAACAAAACCACGAAAAGTTCTTGGATTTGAAGATAAAATCTTTTTGCTTTGAAGAAGAAAGATCCAGCTGAATGAAATAAGTTCATCAGATGAAAACCAACAAAAATTGACAAGAACCACGAAACGTTCATGTATTTTAAGATAAAATCTTACGCTATTAAAGAAAAAACTTCTAGCTCGCTGAAATATGTTCATTTGCTGAAAATCAACAAAACCACGAAAAGTTCTTGTATTTGAAGATAAAATCTTTTTGCTTTCAAGAAGAAAGATCTGGCTGACTGAAATAAGTTCATTGGATGAAAAGCAACAAAAATTGACGAGAACCACGAAAAGTTCTTGTATTTTAAGATAAAATCTGACGCTATTAAAGAAAAAACTTTTCGCTCACTGAAATATGTTCATTTGCTGAAAATCAACAAAACCACGAAAAGTTCTTGTATTTGAAGATAAAATCTTTTTGCTTTCAAGAAGAAAGATCTAGCTGAATGAAATAAGTTCATCAGATGAAAACCAAGAAAAATTGACAAGAACCACGAAAAGTTCTTGTATTTTAAGATAAAATCTTACGCTATTAAAGACAAAACTTCGAGCTCGCTGAAATATGTACATTTGCTGAAAATCAACAAAACCACGAAAAGTTCTTGTATTTGAAGATAAAATCTTTTTGCTTTGAAGAAGAAAGATCTGGCTGACTGAAATAAGTTCATTGGATGAAAACCAACAAAAATTGACGAGAACCACGAAAAGTTCTTGTATTTTAAGATAAAATCTGACGCTATTAAAGAAAAAACTTCTCGCTCGCTGAAATATTTTCATTTGCTAAAATCAACAAAACCACGAAAAGTTCTTGTATTTGAAGATAAAATCTTTTTGCTTTGAAGAAGAAAGATCCAGCTGACTGAAATAAGTTCATTGGATGAAAACCAACAAAAATTGAAAAGAACCACGAAAAGTTCTTGTATTTTAAGATAAAATCTGACGCTGTCAAAGAAAAAACTTCCAGCTCGCTGAAATATGTTCATTTGCTGAAAATCAACAAAACCACGAAAAGTTCTTGGATTTGAAGATAAAATCTTTTTGCTTTGAAGAAGAAAGATCTAGCTGAATGAAATAAGTTCATCAGATGAAAACCAACAAAAATTGACAAGAACCACGAAAAGTTCTTGTATTTGAAGATAAAATCTTACGCTATTAAAGAAAAAACTTCTAGCTCGCTGAAATATGTTCATTTGCTGAAAATCAACAAAACCACGAAAAGTTCTTGTATTTGAAGATAAAATCTTTTTGCTTTCAAGAAGAAAGATCTCGCTGACTGAAATAAGTTCATAAGATGAAAACCAACAAAAATTGACGAGAACCACGAAAAGTTCTTGTATTTTAAGATAAAATCTGACGCTGTTAAAGAAAAAACTTCCAGCTCGCTGAAATATGTTCATTTGCTGAAAATCAACAAAACCACAAAAAGTTCTTGGATTTGAAGATAAAATCTTTTTGCTTTGAAGAAGAAAGATCCAGCTGACTGAAATAAGTTCATTGGATGAAAACCAACAAAAATTGACAAGAACCACGAAAAGTTCTTGTATTTTAAGATAACATCTGACGCTTTTAAAGAAAAAACTTCTCGCTCGCTGAAATATGTTCATTTGCTGAAAATCAACAAAACCACGAAAAGTTCTTGTATTTGAAGATAAAATCTTTTTGCTTTGAAGAAGAAAGATCTAGCTGACTGAAATAAGTTCATCAGATGAAAACCAACAAAAATTGACAAGAACCACGAAAAGTTCTTGTATTTTAAGATAAAATCTGACGCTATTAAAGAAAAAACTTCTCGCTTGCTGAAATATGTTCATTTGCTGAAAATCAACAAAACCACGAAAAGTTCTTGTATTAGAAGATAAAATCTTTTAGCTTCGAAGAAGAAAGATCTCGCTGACTGAAATAAGTTCATTGGATGAAAACCAACGAAAATTGACAAGAACCACGAAAAGTTCTTGTATTTTAAGATAAAATCTGACGCTCTTTAAGAAAAAACTTCTCCCTCGCTGAAATATGTTCATTTGCTGAAAATCAACAAAACCACGAAAAGTTCTTGTATTTGAAGACAAAATCTTTTTGCTTTCAAGAAGAAAGATCTCGCTGACTGAAATAAGTTCATTGGATGAAAACCAACGAAAATTAACAAGAACCACGAAAAGTTCTTGTATTTTAAGATTAAATCTGACGCTATTAAAGAAAAAACTTCTCGCTCACTGAAATATGTTCATTTGCTGAAAATCAACAAAACCACGAAAAGTTCTTGTATTTGAAGATAAAATCTTTTTGCTTTGAAGAAGAAAGATCTAGCTGACTGAAATAAGTTCATAAGATGAAAACCAACAAAAATTGACAAGAACCACGAAAAGTTCTTGTATTTTAAGATAAAATCTGACACTATTAAAGAAAAAACTTCTCGCTTGCTGAAATATGTTCATTTGCTGAAAATCAACAAAACCACGAAAAGTTCTTGTATTAGAAGATAAAATCTTTTAGCTTCGAAGAAGTAAGATCTAGCTGACTGAAATAAGTACATTGGATGAAAACCAACGAAAATTGACAAGAACCACGAAAAGTTCTTGTATTTTAAGATAAAATCTGACGCTATTAAAGAAAAAACTTCTCGCTCGCTGAAATATGTTCATTTGCTGAAAATCAACAAAACCACGAAAAGTTCTTGTATTTGAAGATAAAATCTTTTTGCTTTGAAGAAGAAAGATCCAGCTGACTGAAATAAGTTCATTGGATGAAAACCAACAAAAATTGACAAGAACCACGAAAAGTTCTTGTATTTTAAGATAACATCTGACGCTTTTAAAGAAAAAACTTCTCACTCGCTGAAATATGTTCATTTGCTGAAAATCAACAAAACCACGAAAAGTTCTTGTATTTGAAGATAAAATCTTTTTGCTTTGAAGAAGAAAGATCTAGCTGACTGAAATAAGTTCATAAGATGAAAACCAACAAAAATTGACAAGAACCACGAAAAGTTCTTGTATTTTAAGATAAAATCTGACGCTATTAAAGAAAAAACTTCTCGCTTGCTGAAATATGTACATTTGCTGAAAATCAACAAAACCACGAAAAGTTCTTGTATTAGAAGATAAAATCTTTTAGCTTCGAAGAAGAAAGATCTAGCTGACTGAAATAAGTTCATTGGATGAAAACCAACGAAAATTGACAAGAACCACGAAAAGTTCTTGTATTTTAAGATAAAATCTGACGCTATTAAAGAAAAAACTTCTCCCTCGCTGAAATATGTTCATTTGCTGAAAATTAACAAAACCACGAAAAGTTCTTGTATTTGAAGATAAAATCTTTTTGCTTTGAAGAAGAAAGATCTGGCTGACTGAAATAAGTTCATTGGATGAAAACCAACAAAAATTGACGAGAACCACGAAAAGTTCTTGTATTTTAAGATAAAATCTGACGCTATTAAAGAAAAAACTTCTCGCTCGCTGAAATATGTTCATTTGCTGAAAATCAACAAAACCACGAAAAGTTCTTGTATTTGAAGATAAAATCTTTTTGCTTTCAAGAAGAAAGATCTCGCTGACTGAAATAAGTTCATTGGATGAAAACCAACGAAAATTAACAAGAACCACGAAAAGTTCTTGTATTTTAAGATAAAATCTGACGCTATTAAAGAAAAAACTTCTCGCTCGCTGATATATGTTCATTTGCTGAAAATCAACAAACTCACGAAAAGTTCTTGGATTTGAAGATAAAATCTTTTTGCTTTGAAGAAGAAAGATCTAGCTGAATGAAATAAGTTCATCAGATGAAAACCAACAAAAATTGACAAGAACCACGAAAAGTTCTTGTATTTTAAGATAAAATCTTACGCGATTAAAGAAAAAACTTCTCGCTCGCTGAAATATGTTCATTTGCTGAAAATCAACAAAACCACGAAAAGTTCTTGTATTTGAAGATAAAATCTTTTTGCTTTGAAGAAGAAAGATCTGGCTGACTGAAATAAGTTCATTGGATGAAAACCAACAAAAATTGACGAGAACCACGAAAAGTTCTTGTATTTTAAGATAAAATCTGACGCTGTTAAAGAAAAAACTTCCAGCTCGCTGAAATATGTTCATTTGCTGAAAATCAACAAAACCACGAAAAGTTCTTGGATTTGAAGATAAAATCTTTTTGCTTTGAAGAAGAAAGATCTCGCTGAATGAAATAAGTTCATCAGATGAAAACCAACAAAAATTGACAAGAACCACGAAAAGTTCTTGTATTTTAAGATAAAATCTTACGCTATTAAAGAAAAAACTTCTAGCTCGCTGAAATATGTTCATTTGCTGAAAATCAACATAACCACGAAAAGTTCTTGTATTTGAAGATAAAATCTTTTTGCTTTCAAGAAGAAAGATCTCGCTGACTGAAATAAGTTCATAAGATGAAAACCAACAAAAATTGACGAGAACCACGAAAAGTTCTTGTATTTTAAGATAAAATCTGACGCTGTTAAAGAAAAAACTTCCAGCTCGCTGAAATATGTTCATTTGCTGAAAATCAACAAAACCACAAAAAGTTCTTGTATTTGAAGATAAAATCTTTTTGCTTTGAAGAAGAAAGATCCAGCTGAATGAAATAAGTTCATCAGATGAAAACCAACAAAAATTGACAAGAACCACGAAAAGTTCATGTATTTTAAGATAAAATCTTACGCTATTAAAGAAAAAACTTCTAGCTCGCTGAAATATGTTCATTTGCTGAAAATCAACAAAACCACGAAAAGTTCTTGTATTTGAAGATAAAATCTTTTTGCTTTCAAGAAGAAAGATCTGGCTGACTGAAATAAGTTCATTGGATGAAAACCAACAAAAATTGACGAGAACCACGAAAAGTTCTTGTATTTTAAGATAAAATCTGACGCTATTAAAGAAAAAACTTTTCGCTCACTGAAATATGTTCATTTGCTGAAAATCAACAAAACCACGAAAAGTTCTTGTATTTGAAGATAAAATCTTTTTGCTTTCAAGAAGAAAGATCTCGCTGACTGAAATAAGTTCATTGGATGAAAACCAACGAAAATTAACAAGAACCACGAAAAGTTCTTGTATTTTAAGATAAAATCTGACGCTATTAAAGAAAAAACTTCTCGCTCGCTGAAATATGTTCATTTGCTGAAAATCAACAAACTCACGAAAAGTTCTTGGATTTGAAGATAAAATCTTTTTGCTTTGAAGAAGCAAGATCTAGCTGAATGAAATAAGTTCATCAGATGAAAACCAAGAAAAATTGACAAGAACCACGAAAAGTTCTTGTATTTTAAGATAAAATCTTACGCTATTAAAGACAAAACTTCTAGCTCGCTGAAATATGTACATTTGCTGAAAATCAACAAAACCACGAAAAGTTCTTGTATTTGAAGATAAAATCTTTTTGCTTTGAAGAAGAAAGATCTGGCTGACTGAAATAAGTTCATTGGATGAAAACCAACAAAAATTGACGAGAACCACGAAAAGTTCTTGTATTTTAAGATAAAATCTGACGCTATTAAAGAAAAAACTTCTCGCTCGCTGAAATATTTTCATTTGCTGAAAATCAACAAAACCACGAAAAGTTCTTGTATTTGAAGATAAAATCTTTTTGCTTTGAAGAAGAAAGATCCAGCTGACTGAAATAAGTTCATTGGATGAAAACCAACAAAAATTGAAAAGAACCACGAAAAGTTCTTGTATTTTAAGATAAAATCTGACGCTGTTAAAGAAAAAACTTCCAGCTCGCTGAAATATGTTCATTTGCTGAAAATCAACAAAACCACGAAAAGTTCTTGGATTTGAAGATAAAATCTTTTTGCTTTGAAGAAGAAAGATCTAGCTGAATGAAATAAGTTCATCAGATGAAAACCAACAAAAATTGACAAGAACCACGAAAAGTTCTTGTATTTTAAGATAAAATCTTACGCTATTAAAGAAAAAACTTCCAGCTCACTGAAATATGTTCATTTGCTGAAAATCAACAAAACCACGAAAAGTTCTTGTATTTGAAGATAAAATCTTTTTGCTTTGAAGAAGAAAGATCCAGCTGACTGAAATAAGTTCATTGGATGAAAACCAACAAAAATTGAAAAGAACCACGAAAAGTTCTTGTATTTTAAGCTAAAATCTGACGCTTTTAAAGAAAAAACTTCTCGCTCGCTGAAATATGTTCATTTGCTGAAAATCAACAAAACCACGAAAAGTTCTTGTATTTGAAGATAAAATCTTTTTGCTTTGAAGAAGAAAGATCTGGCTGACTGAAATAAGTTCATAAGATGAAAACCAACAAAATTTGACAATAACCAAGAAAAGTTCTTGTATTTTAAGATTAAATCTGACGCTGTTAAAGAAAAAACTTCTCGCTCGCTGAAATATGTTCATTTGCTGAAAATCAACAAAATCACGAAAAGTTCTTGTATTTGAAGATAAAATCTTTTTGCTTTCAAGAAGAAAGATCTTGCTGACTGAAATAAGTTCATTGGATGAAAACCGACAAAAATTGACAAGAACCACGAAAAATTCTTGTATTTTAAGCTAAAATCTGACGCTATTAAAGAAAAAACTTCTCGCTCGCTGAAATATGTTCATTTGCTGAAAATCAACAAAACCACCAAAAGTTCTTGTATTTGAAGATAAAATATTTTTGCTTTCAAGAAGAAAGATCTTGCTGACTGAAATAAGTTCATTGGATGAAAACCGACAAAAATTGACAAGAACCACGAAAAGTTTTTGTATTTTAAGATAAAATCTGACGCTATTAAAGAAAAAACTTCTCGCTCGCTGAAATATGTTCATTTGCTGAAAATCAACAAAATCACGAAAAGTTCTTGGATTTGAAGATAAAATCTTTTTGCTTTCAAGAAGAAAGATCTTGCTGACTGAAATAAGTTCATTGGATGAAAACCGACAAAAATTGACGAGAACCACGAAAAGTTCTTGTATTTTAAGATAAAATCTGACGCTATTAAAGAAAAAACTTCTCGCTCGCTGAAATATTTTCATTTGCTAAAATCAACAAAACCACGAAAAGTTCTTGTATTTGAAGATAAAATCTTTTTGCTTTGAAGAAGAAAGATCCAGCTGACTGAAATAAGTTCATTGGATGAAAACCAACAAAAATTGAAAAGAACCACGAAAAGTTCTTGTATTTTAAGATAAAATCTGACGCTGTTAAAGAAAAAACTTCCAGCTCGCTGAAATATGTTCATTTGCTGAAAATCAACAAAACCACGAAAAGTTCTTGTATTTGAAGATAAAATCTTTTTGCTTTCAAGAAGAAAGATCTCGCTGACTGAAATAAGTTCATAAGATGAAAACCAACAAAAATTGACGAGAACCACAAAAAGTTCTTGTATTTTAAGATAAAATCTGATGCTGTTAAAGAAAAAACTTCCAGCTCGCTGAAATATGTTCATTTGCTGAAAATCAACAAAACCACGAAAAGTTCTTGGATTTGAAGATAAAATCTTTTTGCTTTGAAGAAGAAAGATCCAGCTGAATGAAATAAGTTCATCAGATGAAAACCAACAAAAATTGACAAGAACCACGAAACGTTCATGTATTTTAAGATAAAATCTTACGCTATTAAAGAAAAAACTTCTAGCTCGCTGAAATATGTTCATTTGCTGAAAATCAACAAAACCACGAAAAGTTCTTGTATTTGAAGATAAAATCTTTTTGCTTTCAAGAAGAAAGATCTGGCTGACTGAAATAAGTTCATTGGATGAAAAGCAACAAAAATTGACGAGAACCACGAAAAGTTCTTGTATTTTAAGATAAAATCTGACGCTATTAAAGAAAAAACTTTTCGCTCACTGAAATATGTTCATTTGCTGAAAATCAACAAAACCACGAAAAGTTCTTGTATTTGAAGATAAAATCTTTTTGCTTTCAAGAAGAAAGATCTAGCTGAATGAAATAAGTTCATCAGATGAAAACCAAGAAAAATTGACAAGAACCACGAAAAGTTCTTGTATTTTAAGATAAAATCTTACGCTATTAAAGACAAAACTTCGAGCTCGCTGAAATATGTACATTTGCTGAAAATCAACAAAACCACGAAAAGTTCTTGTATTTGAAGATAAAATCTTTTTGCTTTGAAGAAGAAAGATCTGGCTGACTGAAATAAGTTCATTGGATGAAAACCAACAAAAATTGACGAGAACCACGAAAAGTTCTTGTATTTTAAGATAAAATCTGACGCTATTAAAGAAAAAACTTCTCGCTCGCTGAAATATTTTCATTTGCTGAAAATCAACAAAACCACGAAAAGTTCTTGTATTTGAAGATAAAATCTTTTTGCTTTGAAGAAGAAAGATCCAGCTGACTGAAATAAGTTCATTGGATGAAAACCAACAAAAATTGAAAAGAACCACGAAAAGTTCTTGTATTTTAAGATAAAATCTGACGCTGTTAAAGAAAAAACTTCCAGCTCGCTGAAATATGTTCATTTGCTGAAAATCAACAAAACCACGAAAAGTTCTTGGATTTGAAGATAAAATCTTTTTGCTTTGAAGAAGAAAGATCGAGCTGAATGAAATAAGTTCATCAGATGAAAACCAACAAAAATTGACAAGAACCACGAAAAGTTCTTGTATTTTAAGATAAAATCTTACGCTATTAAAGAAAAAACTTCCAGCTCGCTGAAATATGTTCATTTGCTGAAAATCAACAAAACCACGAAAAGTTCTTGTATTTGAAGATAAAATCTTTTTGCTTTGAAGAAGAAAGATCCAGCTGACTGAAATAAGTTCATTGGATGAAAACCAACAAAAATTGAAAAGAACCACGAAAAGTTCTTGTATTTTAAGCTAAAATCTGACGCTTTTAAAGAAAAAACTTCTCGCTCGCTGAAATATGTTCATTTGCTGAAAATCAACAAAACCACGAAAAGTTCTTGTATTTGAAGATAAAATCTTTTTGCTTTGAAGAAGAAAGATCTGGCTGACTGAAATAAGTTCAGAAGATGAAAACCAACAAAATTTGACAATAACCAAGAAAAGTTCTTGTATTTTAAGATTAAATCTGACGCTGTTAAAGAAAAAACTTCTCGCTCGCTGAAATATGTTCATTTGCTGAAAATCAACAAAATCACGAAAAGTTCTTGTATTTGAAGATAAAATCTTTTTGCTTTCAAGAAGAAAGATCTTGCTGACTGAAATAAGTTGATTGGATGAAAACCGACAAAAATTGACAAGAACCACGAAAAATTCTTGTATTTTAAGCTAAAATCTGACGCTATTAAAGAAAAAACTTCTCGCTCGCTGAAATATGTTCATTTGCTGAAAATCAACAAAACCACCAAAAGTTCTTGTATTTGAAGATAAAATATTTTTGCTTTCAAGAAGAAAGATCTAGCTGACTGAAATAAGTTCATTGGATGAAAACCAACAAAAATTGTCAAGAACCACGAAAAGTTTTTGTATTTTAAGATAAAATCTGACGCTATTAAAGAAAAAACTTCTCGCTCGCTGAAATATGTTCATTTGCTGAAAATCAACAAAATCACGAAAAGTTCTTGTATTTGAAGATAAAATCTTTTTGCTTTCAAGAAGAAAGATCTTGCTGACTGAAATAAGTTCATTGGATGAAAACCGACAAAAATTGACAAGAACCACGAAAAGTTCTTGTATTTTAAGCTAAAATCTGACGCTTTTAAAGAAAAAACTTCTCGCTCGCTGAAATATGTTCATTTGCTGAAAATCAACAAAACCACGAAAAGATCTTGTATTTGAAGATAAAATCTTTTTGCTTTGAAGAAGAAAGATCTGGCTGACTGAACTAAGTTCATTGGATGAAAGCCAACAAAAATTGACAAGAACCACGAAAAGTTCTTGTATTTTAAGATAAAATCTGACGCGATTAAAGAAAAAACTTCTCCCTCGCTGAAATACTTTCATTTGCTGAAAATCAACAAAACCACGAAAAGTTCTTGTATTTGAAGAGAAAATCTTTTTGCTTTAAAGAAGAAAGATCTCGCTGACTGAAATAAGTTCATTTGATGAAAATCAACAAAAATTGACAAGAACCACGAAAAGTTTTTGTATTTTCAGATTAAATCTGACGCTATTAAAGAAAAAACTTCTCGCTCGCTGAAATATGTTCATTTGCTGAAAATCAACAAAACCACGAAAAGTTCTTGTATTTGAAGATAAAATCTTTTTGCTTTCAAGAAGAAAGATCTAGCTGACTGAAATAAGTTCATTGGATGAAAACCAACAAAAATTGACAAGAACCACGAAAAGTTCTTGTATTTTAAGATAAAATCTGACGCTATTAAAGAAAAAACTTCTCGCTCGCTGAAATATGTTCATTTGCTGAAAATCAACAAAACCACGATATGTTCTTGCATTTGAAGATAAAATCTTTTTGCTTTAAAGAAGAAAGATCTAGCTGACTGAAATAAGTTCATTTGATGAAAATCAACAACAATTGACAAGAACCACGAAAAGTTTTTTATTTTAAGATTAAATCTGACGCTATTAAAGAAAAAACTTCTCGCTCGCTGAAATATGTTCATTTGCTGAAAAACAACAAAACCACGAAAAGTTCTCGCATTTGAAGATAAAATCTTTTTGCTTTCAAGAAGAAAGATCTTGCTGACTGAAATAAGTTCATTGGATGAAAACCGACAAAAATTGACAAGAACCACGAAAAATTCTTGTATTTTAAGCTAAAATCTGACGCTATTAAAGAAAAAACTTCTCGCTCGCTGAAATATGTTCATTTGCTGTAAATCAACAAAACCACCAAAAGTTCTTGTATTTGAAGATAAAATATTTTTGCTTTCAAGAAGAAAGATCTAGCTGACTGAAATAAGTTCATTGGATGAAAACCAACAAAAATTGTCAAGAACCACGAAAAGTTTTTGTATTTTAAGATAAAATCTGACGCTATTAAAGAAAAAACTTCTCGCTCGCTGAAATATGTTCATTTGCTGAAAATCAACAAAATCACGAAAAGTTCTTGTGTTTGAAGATAAAATCTTTTTGCTTTCAAGAAGAAAGATCTTGCTGACTGAAATAAGTTCATTGGATGAAAACCGACAAAAATTGACAAGAACCACGAAAAGTTCTTGTATTTTAAGATAAAATCTGACGCTTTTAAAGAAAAAACTTCTCGCTCGCTGAAATATGTTCATTTGCTGAAAATCAACAAAACCACGAAAAGATCTTGTATTTGAAGATAAAATCTTTTTGCTTTGAAGAAGAAAGATCTGGCTGACTGAACTAAGTTCATTGGATGAAAGCCAACAAAAATTGACAAGAACCACGAAAAGTTCTTGTATTTTAAGATAAAATCTGACGCGATTAAAGAAAAAACTTCTCCCTCGCTGAAATACTTTCATTTGCTGAAAATCAACAAAACCACGAAAAGTTCTTGTATTTGAAGAGAAAATCTTTTTGCTTTAAAGAAGAAAGATCTCGCTGACTGAAATAAGTTCATTTGATGAAAATCAACAAAAATTGACAAGAACCACGAAAAGTTTTTGTATTTTCAGATTAAATCTGACGCTATTAAAGAAAAAACTTCTCTCTCGCTGAAATATGTTCATTTGCTGAAAATCAACAAAATCACGAAAAGTTCTTGTATTTGAAGATAAAATCTTTTTGCTTTCAAGAAGAAAGATCTCGCTGACTGAAATAAGTTCATTGGATGAAAACCAACAAAAATTGACAAGAACCACGAAAAGTTCTTGTATTTTAAGATAAAATCTGACGCAATTAAAGAAAAAAACTTCTCCCTCGCTGAAATGTGTTCATTTGCTGAAAATCAACAAAACCACGAAAAGTTCTTGTATTTGAAGATAAAATCTTTTTGCTTTGAAGAAGAAAGATCCAGCTGAATGAAATAAGTTCATCAGATGAAAACCAACAAAAATTGACAAGAACCACGAAAAGTTCTTGTATTTTAAGATAAAATCTGACGCTATTAAAGAAAAAACTTCTCGCTCGCTGAAATATGTTCATTTGCTGAAAATCAACAAAACCACGAAAAGTTCTTGTATTTGAAGATAAAATCTTTTTGCTTTCAAGAAGAAAGATCTGGCTGACTGAAATAAGTTCATTGGATGAAAAGCAACAAAAATTGACAAGAACCACGAAAAGTTCTTGTATTTTAAGATAAAATCTGACGCGATTAAAGAAAAAACTTCTCGCTCGCTGAAATATGTTCATTTGCTGTAAATCAACAAAACCACCAAAAGTTCTTGTATTTGAAGATAAAATATTTTTGCTTTCAAGAAGAAAGATCTAGCTGACTGAAATAAGTTCATTGGATGAAAACCAACAAAAATTGTCAAGAACCACGAAAAGTTTTTGTATTTTAAGATAAAATCTGACGCTATTAAAGAAAAAACTTCTCGCTCGCTGAAATATGTTCATTTGCTGAAAATCAACAAAATCACGAAAAGTTCTTGTGTTTGAAGATAAAATCTTTTTGCTTTCAAGAAGAAAGATCTTGCTGACTGAAATAAGTTCATTGGATGAAAACCGACAAAAATTGACAAGAACCACGAAAAGTTCTTGTATTTTAAGATAAAATCTGACGCTTTTAAAGAAAAAACTTCTCGCTCGCTGAAATATGTTCATTTGCTGAAAATCAACAAAACCACGAAAAGATCTTGTATTTGAAGATAAAATCTTTTTGCTTTCAAGAAGAAAGATCTTGCTGACTGAACTAAGTTCATTGGATGAAAGCCAACAAAAATTGACAAGAACCACGAAAAGTTCTTGTATTTTAAGATAAAATCTGACGCGATTAAAGAAAAAACTTCTCCCTCGCTGAAATACTTTCATTTGCTGAAAATCAACAAAACCACGAAAAGTTCTTGTATTTGAAGAGAAAATCTTTTTGCTTTAAAGAAGAAAGATCTCGCTGACTGAAATAAGTTCATTTGATGAAAATCAACAAAAATTGACAAGAACCACGAAAAGTTTTTGTATTTTCAGATTAAATCTGACGCTATTAAAGAAAAAACTTCTCTCTCGCTGAAATATGTTCATTTGCTGAAAATCAACAAAATCACGAAAAGTTCTTGTATTTGAAGATAAAATCTTTTTGCTTTCAAGAAGAAAGATCTCGCTGACTGAAATAAGTTCATTGGATGAAAACCAACAAAAATTGACAAGAACCACGAAAAGTTCTTGTATTTTAAGATAAAATCTGACGCAATTAAAGAAAAAAACTTCTCCCTCGCTGAAATGTGTTCATTTGCTGAAAATCAACAAAACCACGAAAAGTTCTTGTATTTGAAGATAAAATCTTTTTGCTTTGAAGAAGAAAGATCCAGCTGAATGAAATAAGTTCATCAGATGAAAACCAACAAAAATTGACAAGAACCACGAAACGTTCATGTATTTTAAGATAAAATCTTACGCTATTAAAGAAAAAACTTCTAGCTCGCTGAAATATGTTCATTTGCTGAAAATCAACAAAACCACGAAAAGTTCTTGTATTTGAAGATAAAATCTTTTTGCTTTCAAGAAGAAAGATCTGGCTGACTGAAATAAGTTCATTGGATGAAAAGCAACAAAAATTGACGAGAACCACGAAAAGTTCTTGTATTTTAAGATAAAATCTGACGCTATTAAAGAAAAAACTTTTCGCTCACTGAAATATGTTCATTTGCTGAAAATCAACAAAACCACGAAAAGTTCTTGTATTTGGAGATAAAATCTTTTTGCTTTCAAGAAGAAAGATCTAGCTGAATGAAATAAGTTCATCAGATGAAAACCAAGAAAAATTGACAAGAACCACGAAAAGTTCTTGTATTTTAAGATAAAATCTTACGCTATTAAAGACAAAACTTCGAGCTCGCTGAAATATGTACATTTGCTGAAAATCAACAAAACCACGAAAAGTTCTTGTGTTTGAAGATAAAATCTTTTTGCTTTGAAGAAGAAAGATCTGGCTGACTGAAATAAGTTCATTGGATGAAAACCAACAAAAATTGACGAGAACCACGAAAAGTTCTTGTATTTTAAGATAAAATCTGACGCTATTAAAGAAAAAACTTCTCGCTCGCTGAAATATGTTCATTTGCTGAAAATCAACAAAACCACGAAAAGTTCTTGTATTTGAAGATAAAATCTTTTTGCTTTGAAGAAGAAAGATCCAGCTGACTGAAATAAGTTCATGGGATGAAAACCAACAAAAATTGAAAAGAACCACGAAAAGTTCTTGTATTTTAAGATAAAATCTGACGCTGTTAAAGAAAAAACTTCCAGCTCGCTGAAATATGTTCATTTGCTGAAAATCAACAAAACCACGAAAAGTTCTTGGATTTGAAGATAAAATCTTTTTGCTTTGAAGAAGAAAGATCTAGCTGAATGAAATAAGTTCATCAGATGAAAACCAACAAAAATTGACAAGAACCACGAAAAGTTCTTGTATTTTAAGATAAAATCTTACGCTATTAAAGAAAAAACTTCCAGCTCGCTGAAATATGTTCATTTGCTGAAAATCAACAAAACCACGAAAAGTTCTTGTATTTGAAGATAAAATCTTTTTGCTTTGAAGAAGAAAGCTCCAGCTGACTGAAATAAGTTCATTGGATGAAAACCAACAAAAATTGAAAAGAACCACGAAAAGTTCTTGTATTTTAAGCTAAAATCTGACGCTTTTAAAGAAAAAACTTCTCGCTCGCTGAAATATGTTCATTTGCTGAAAATCAACAAAACCACGAAAAGTTCTTGTATTTGAAGATAAAATCTTTTTGCTTTGAAGAAGAAAGATCTGGCTGACTGAAATAAGTTCAGAAGATGAAAACCAACAAAATTTGACAATAACCAAGAAAAGTTCTTGTATTTTAAGATTAAATCTGACGCTGTTAAAGAAAAAACTTCTCGCTCGCTGAAATATGTTCATTTGCTGAAAATCAACAAAATCACGAAAAGTTCTTGTATTTGAAGATAAAATCTTTTTGCTTTCAAGAAGAAAGATCTTGCTGACTGAAATAAGTTCATTGGATGAAAACCGACAAAAATTGACAAGAACCACGAAAAATTCTTGTATTTTAAGCTAAAATCTGACGCTATTAAAGAAAAAACTTCTCGCTCGCTGAAATATGTTCATTTGCTGAAAATCAACAAAACCACCAAAAGTTCTTGTATTTGAAGATAAAATATTTTTGCTTTCAAGAAGAAAGATCTAGCTGACTGAAATAAGTTCATTGGATGAAAACCAACAAAAATTGTCAAGAACCACGAAAAGTTTTTGTATTTTAAGATAAAATCTGACGCTATTAAAGAAAAAACTTCTCGCTCGCTGAAATATGTTCATTTGCTGAAAATCAACAAAATCACGAAAAGTTCTTGTATTTGAAGATAAAATCTTTTTGCTTTCAAGAAGAAAGATCTTGCTGACTGAAATAAGTTCATTGGATGAAAACCAACAAAAATTGACAAGAACCACGAAAAGTTCTTGTATTTTAAGATAAAATCTGACGCTATTAAAGAAAAAACTTCTCCCTCGCTGAAATATGTTCATTTGCTGAAAATCAACAAAAGCACGAAAAGTTCTTGTATTTGAAGATAAAATCTTTTTGCTTTCAAGAAGAAAGATCCAGCTGACTGAAATAAGTTCATAAGATGAAAACCAACAAAAATTGACAAGAACCACGAAAAGTTCTTGTATTTTAAGATAAAATCTGAGGCTTTTAAAGAAAAAACTTCTCGCTCGCTGAAATATGTTCATTTGCTGAAAATCAACAAAACCACGAAAAGTTCTTGTATTTGAAGATAAAATCTTTTTGCTTTGAAGAAGAAAGATCTCGCTGACTGAAATAAGTTTATTGGATGAAAACCAACAAAAATTGACAAGAACCACGAAAAGTTCTTGTATTTTAAGATAAAATCTGACGCGATTAAAGAAAAAACTTCTCGCTCGCTGAAATATGTTCATTTGCTGAAAATCAACAAAACCACGAAAAGTTCTTGTATTTGAATATAAAATCTTTTTGCTTTGAAGAAGAAAGATCTAGCTGACTGAAATAAGTTCATTGGATGAAAACCAACAAAAATTGACAAGAACCACGAAAAGTTCTTGTATTTTAAGATAAAATCTGACGCTATTAAAGAAAAAACTTCTCCCTCGCTGAAATACTTTCATTTGCTGAAAATCAACAAAACCACGAAAAGTTCTGGTATTTGAAGATAAAATCTTTTTGCTTTGAAGAAGAAAGATCTCGCTGACTGAAATAAGTTCATTTGATGAAAATCAACAAAAATTGACAAGAACCACGAAAAGTTTTTGTATTTTCAGATTAAATCTGACGCTATTAAAGAAAAAACTTCTCGCTCGCTGAAATATGTTCATTTGCTGAAAATCAACAAAACCACGAAAAGTTCTTGTATTTGAAGATAAAATCTTTTTGCTTTCAAGAAGAAAGATCTAGCTGACTGAAATAAGTTCATTGGATGAAAACCAACAAAAATTGACAAGAACCACGAAAAGTTCTTGTATTTTAAGATAAAATCTGACGCTATTAAAGAAAAAACTTCTCGCTCGCTGAAATATGTTCATTTGCTGAAAATCAACAAAACCACGAAAAGTTCTTGCATTTGAAGATAAAATCTTTTTGCTTTCAAGAAGAAAGATCTTGCTGACTGAAATAAGTTCATTGGATGAAAACCGACAAAAATTGACAAGAACCACGAAAAATTCTTGTATTTTAAGCTAAAATCTGACGCTATTAAAGAAAAAACTTCTCGCTCGCTGAAATATGTTCATTTGCTGAAAATCAACAAAACCACCAAAAGTTCTTGTATTTGAAGATAAAATATTTTTGCTTTCAAGAAGAAAGATCTAGCTGACTGAAATAAGTTCATTGGATGAAAACCAACCAAAATTGTCAAGAACCACGAAAAGTTTTTGTATTTTAAGATAAAATCTGACGCTATTAAAGAAAAAACTTCTCGCTCGCTGAAATATGTTCATTTGCTGAAAATCAACAAAATCACGAAAAGTTCTTGTGTTTGAAGATAAAATCTTTTTGCTTTCAAGAAGAAAGATCTTGCTGACTGAAATAAGTTCATTGGATGAAAACCGACAAAAATTGACAAGAACCACGAAAAGTTCTTGTATTTTAAGATAAAATCTGACGCTTTTAAAGAAAAAACTTCTCGCTCGCTGAAATATGTTCATTTGCTGAAAATCAACAAAACCACGAAAAGATCTTGTATTTGAAGATAAAATCTTTTTGCTTTGAAGAAGAAAGATCTGGCTGACTGAACTAAATTCATTGGATGAAAGCCAACAAAAATTGACAAGAACCACGAAAAGTTCTTGTATTTTAAGATAAAATCTGACGCGATTAAAGAAAAAACTTCTCCCTCGCTGAAATACTTTCATTTGCTGAAAATCAACAAAACCACGAAAAGTTCTTGTATTTGAAGAGAAAATCTTTTTGCTTTAAAGAAGAAAGATCTCGCTGACTGAAATAAGTTCATTTGATGAAAATCAACAAAAATTGACAAGAACCACGAAAAGTTTTTGTATTTTCAGATTAAATCTGACGCTATTAAAGAAAAAACTTCTCGCTCGCTGAAATATGTTCATTTGCTGAAAATCAACAAAATCACGAAAAGTTCTTGTATTTGAAGATAAAATCTTTTTGCTTTCAAGAAGAAAGATCTCGCTGACTGAAATAAGTTCATTGGATGAAAACCAACAAAAATTGACAAGAACCACGAAAAGTTCTTGTATTTTAAGATAAAATCTGACGCTATTAAAGAAAAAACTTCTCGCTCGCTGAAATATGTTCATTTGCTGAAAATCAACAAAACCACGATATGTTCTTGCATTTGAAGATAAAATCTTTTTGCTTTAAAGAAGAAAGATCTAGCTGACTGAAATAAGTTCATTTGATGAAAATCAACAAAAATTGACAAGAACCACGAAAAGTTTTTTATTTTAAGATTAAATCTGACGCTATTAAAGAAAAAACTTCTCGCTCGCTGAAATATGTTCATTTGCTGAAAAACAACAAAACCACGAAAAGTTCTTGCATTTGAAGATAAAATCTTTTTGCTTTCAAGAAGAAAGATCTTGCTGACTGAAATAAGTTCATTGGATGAAGATCAACAAAACCACGAAAAGTTCTTGTATTTGAAGATAAAATCTTTTTGCTTTGAAGAAGAAAGATCGAGCTGACTGAAATAAGTTCATAAGATGAAAACCAACAAAAATTGACAAGAACCACGAAAGGTTTTTGTATTTTAAGATAAAATCTGACGCAATTAAAGAAAAAAACTTCTCCCTCGCTGAAATGTGTTCATTTGCTGAAAATCAACAAAACCACGAAAAGTTCTTGTATTTGAAGATAAAATCTTTTTGCTTTGAAGAAGAAAGATCGAGCTGACTGAAATAAGTTCATAAGATGAAAACCAACAAAAATTGACAAGAACCACGAAAAGTTCTTGTATTTTAAGATAAAATCTGACGCTAATAAAGAAAAAACTTCTTGCTCGCTGAAATATGTTCATTTGCTGAAAATCAACAAAACCACGAAAAGTTCTTGTATTTGAAGATAAAATCTTTTTGCTTTCAAGAAGAAAGATCTCGCTGACTGAAATAAGTTCATTGGATGAAAACCAACAAAAATTGACAAGAACCACGAAAAGTTCTTGTATTTTAAGATAAAATCTGACGCTATTAAAGGAAAAACTTCTCCCTCGCTGAAATATGTTCATTTGCTGAAAATCAACAAAACCACGAAAAGTTCTTGTATTTGAAGATAAAATCTTTTTGCTTTGAAGAAGAAAGATCTGGCTGTCTGAAATAAGTTCATAAGATGAAAACCAACAAAATTTGACAATAACCACGAAAAGTTCTTGTATTTTAAGATAAAATCTGACGATATTAAAGAAAAAACTTCTCCCTCGCTGAAATATGTTCATTTGCTGAAAATCAACAAAACCATGAGAAATAAGTTCATTTGATGAAAATCAACAAAAATTGACAAGAACCACGAAAAGTTTTTGTATTTTAAGATAAAATCTGACGCTATTAAAGAAAAAACTTCTCGCTCGCTGAAATATGTTCATTTGCTGAAAATCAACAAAACCACGAAAAGTTCTTGTATTTGAAGATAAAATCTTTTTGCTTTGAAGAAGAAAGATCTGGCTGACTGAAATAAGTTCATTGGATGAAAGCCAACAAAAATTGACAAGAACCACGCAAAGTTCTTGTATTTTAAGATAAAATCTTCCGCTATTAAAGAAAAAACTTCCAGCTCGCTGAAATATGTTCATTTGCTGAAAATCAACAAAACCACAAAAAGTTCTTGGATTTGAAGATAAAATCTTTTTGCTTTGAAGAAGAAAGATCCAGCTGAATGAAATAAGTTCATCAGATGAAAACCAACAAAAATTGACAAGAACCACGAAAAGTTCTTGTATTTTAAGATAAAATCTTTTTGCTTTCAAGAAGAAAGATCTGGCTGACTGAAATAAGTTCATTGGATGAAAACCAACAAAAATTGACGAGAACCACGAAAAGTTCTTGTATTTTAAGATAAAATCTGACGCTATTAAAGAAAAAACTTCTCGCTCACTGAAATATGTTCATTTGCTGAAAATCAACAAAACCACGAAAAGTTCTTGTATTTGAAGATAAAATCTTTTTGCTTTGAAGAAGAAAGATCTAGCTGACTGAAATAAGTTCATAAGATGAAAACCAACAAAAATTGACAAGAACCACGAAAAGTTCTTGTATTTTAAGATAAAATCTGACGCTATTAAAGAAAAAACTTCTCGCTTGCTGAAATATGTTCATTTGCTGAAAATCAACAAAACCACGAAAAGTTCTTGTATTAGAAGATAAAATCTTTTAGCTTCGAAGAAGAAAGATCTAGCTGACTGAAATAAGTTCATTGGATGAAAACCAACGAAAATTGACAAGAACCACGAAAAGTTCTTGTATTTTAAGATAAAATCTGACGCTATTGAAGAAAAAACTTCTCCCTCGCTGAAATATGTTCATTTGCTGAAAATCAACAAAACCACGAAAAGTTCTTGTATTTGAAGATAAAATCTTTTTGCTTTCAAGAAGAAAGATCTCGCTGACTGAAATAAGTTCATTGGATGAAAACCAACGAAAATTAACAAGAACCACGAAAAGTTCTTGTATTTTAAGATTAAATCTGACGCTATTAAAGAAAAAACTTCTCGCTCGCTGAAATATGTTCATTTGCTGAAAATCAACAAAACCACGAAAAGTTCTTGTATTTGAAGATAAAATCTTTTTGCTTTGAAGAAGAAAGATCTGGCTGACTGAAATAAGTTCATTGGATGAAAACCAACAAAAATTGACGAGAACCACGAAAAGTTCTTGTATTTTAAGATAAAATCTGACGCTGTTAAAGAAAAAACTTCTAGCTCGCTGAAATATGTTCATTTGCTGAAAATCAACAAAACCACGAAAAGTTCTTGTATTTGAAGATAAAATCTTTTTGCTTTCAAGAAGAAAGATCTGGCTGACTGAAATAAGTTCATTGGATGAAAACCAACAAAAATTGACGAGAACCACGAAAAGTTCTTGTATTTTAAGATAAAATCTGACGCTATTAAACAAAAAACTTCTCGCTCGCTGAAATATGTTCATTTGCTGAAAATCAACAAAACCACGAAAAGTTCTTGTATTTGAAGATAAAATCTTTTTGCTTTCAAGAAGAAAGATCTCGCTGACTGAAATAAGTTCATTGGATGAAAACCAACGAAAATTAACAAGAACCACGAAAAGTTCTTGTATTTTAAGATAAAATCTGACGCTATTAAAGAAAAAACTTCTCGCTCGCTGAAATATGTTCATTTGCTGAAAATCAACAAACTCACGAAAAGTTCTTGGATTTGAAGATAAAATCTTTTTGCTTTGAAGAAGAAAGATCTAGCTGAATGAAAGAAGTTCATCAGATGAAAACCAACAAAAATTGACAAGAACCACGAAAAGTTCTTGTATTTTAAGATAAAATCTGACGCTGTTAAAGAAAAAACTTCTAGCTCGCTGAAATATGTTCATTTGCTGAAAATCAACAAAACCACGAAAAGTTCTTGTATTTGAAGATAAAATCTTTTTGCTTTCAAGAAGAAAGATCTGGCTGACTGAAATAAGTTCATTGGATGAAAACCAACAAAAATTGACGAGAACCACGAAAAGTTCTTGTATTTTAAGATAAAATCTGACGCTATTAAAGAAAAAACTTCTCGCTCGCTGAAATATGTTCATTTGCTGAAAATCAACAAAACCACGAAAAGTTCTTGTATTTGAAGATAAAATCTTTTTGCTTTCAAGAAGAAAGATCTCGCTGACTGAAATAAGTTCATTGGATGAAAACCAACGAAAATTAACAAGAACCACGAAAAGTTCTTGTATTTTAAGATAAAATCTGACGCTATTAAAGAAAAAACTTCTCGCTCGCTGAAATATGTTCATTTGCTGAAAATCAACAAACTCACGAAAAGTTCTTGGATTTGAAGATAAAATCTTTTTGCTTTGAAGAAGAAAGATCTAGCTGAATGAAAGAAGTTCATCAGATGAAAACCAACAAAAATTGACAAGAACCACGAAAAGTTCTTGTATTTTAAGATAAAATCTTACGCGATTAAAGAAAAAACTTCTCGCTTGCTGAAATATGTTCATTTGCTGAAAATCAACAAAACCACGAAAAGTTCTTGTATTTGAAGATAAAATATTTTTGCTTTCAAGAAGAAAGATCTGGCTGACTGAAATAAGTTCATTGGATGAAAACCAACAAAAATTGACGAGAACCACGAAAAGTTCTTGTATTTTAAGATAAAATCTGACGCTATTAAAGAAAAAACTTCTCGCTCACTGAAATATGTTCATTTGCTGAAAATCAACAAAACCACGAAAAGTTCTTGTATTTGAAGATAAAATCTTTTTGCTTTCAAGAAGAAAGATCTCGCTGACTGAAATAAGTTCATTGGATGAAAACCAATGAAAATTAACAAGAACCACAAAAAGTTCTTGTATTTTAAGATAAAATCTGACGCTATTAAAGAAAAAACTTCTCGCTCGCTGAAATATGTTCATTTGCTGAAAATCAACAAACTCACGAAAAGTTCTTGGATTTGAAGATAAAATCTTTTTGCTTTGAAGAAGCAAGATCTAGCTGAATGAAATAAGTTCATCAGATGAAAACCAAGAAAAATTGACAAGAACCACGAAAAGTTCTTGTATTTTAAGATAAAATCTTACGCTATTAAAGAAAAAACTTCTCGCTCGCTGAAATATGTTCATTTGCTGAAAATCAACAAAACCACGAAAAGTTCTTGTATTTGAAGATAAAATCTTTTTGCTTTGAAGAAG
This sequence comes from Heptranchias perlo, assembly GCF_035084215.1. NCBI lineage: Eukaryota > Metazoa > Chordata > Chondrichthyes > Hexanchiformes > Hexanchidae > Heptranchias > Heptranchias perlo. The sequence continues at coordinate 782,986 of NC_090344.1, read as the reverse complement.
AAAGATCTGGCTGACTGAAATAAGTTCATTGGATGAAAAGCAACAAAAATTGACGAGAACCACGAAAAGTTCTTGTATTTTAAGATAAAATCTGACGCTATTAAAGAAAAAACTTATCGCTCGCTGAAATATTTTCATTTGCTGAAAATCAACAAAACCACGAAAAGTTCTTGTATTTGAAGATAAAATCTTTTTGCTTTGAAGAAGAAAGATCCAGCTGACTGAAATAAGTTCATTGGATGAAAACCAACAAAAATTGAAAAGAACCACGAAAAGTTCTTGTATTTTAAGATAAAATCTGACGCTGTTAAAGAAAAAACTTCCAGCTCGCTGAAATATGTTCATTTGCTGAAAATCAACAAAACCACGAAAAGTTCTTGGATTTGAAGATAAAATCTTTTTGCTTTGAAGAAGAAAGATCTAGCTGAATGAAATAAGTTCATCAGATGAAAACCAACAAAAATTGACAAGAACCACGAAAAGTTCTTGTATTTTAAGATAAAATCTTACGCTATTAAAGAAAAAACTTCCAGCTCGCTGAAATATGTTCATTTGCTGAAAATCAACAAAACCACGAAAAGTTCTTGTATTTGAAGATAAAATCTTTTTGCTTTGAAGAAGAAAGATCCAGCTGACTGAAATAAGTTCATTGGATGAAAACCAACAAAAATTGAAAAGAACCACGAAAAGTTCTTGTATTTTAAGCTAAAATCTGACGCTTTTAAAGAAAAAACTTCTCGCTCGCTGAAATATGTTCATTTGCTGAAAATCAACAAAACCACGAAAAGTTCTTGTATTTGAAGATAAAATCTTTTTGCTTTGAAGAAGAAAGATCTGGCTGACTGAAATAAGTTCATAAGATGAAAACCAACAAAATTTGACAATAACCAAGAAAAGTTCTTGTATTTTAAGATTAAATCTGACGCTGTTAAAGAAAAAACTTCTCGCTCGCTGAAATATGTTCATTTGCTGAAAATCAACAAAATCACGAAAAGTTCTTGTATTTGAAGATAAAATATTTTTGCTTTCAAGAAGAAAGATCTAGCTGACTGAAATAAGTTCATTGGATGAAAACCAACAAAAATTGTCAAGAACCACGAAAAGTTTTTGTATTTTAAGATAAAATCTGACGCTATTAAAGAAAAAACTTCTCGCTCGCTGAAATATGTTCATTTGCTGAAAATCAACAAAATCACAAAAAGTTCTTGTATTTGAAGATAAAATCTTTTTGCTTTCAAGAAGAAAGATCTTGCTGACTGAAATAAGTTCATTGGATGAAAACCGACAAAAATTGACAAGAACCACGAAAAGTTCTTGTATTTTAAGCTAAAATCTGACGCTTTTAAAGAAAAAACTTCTCGCTCGCTGAAATATGTTCATTTGCTGAAAATCAACAAAACCACGAAAAGATCTTGTATTTGAAGATAAAATCTTTTTGCTTTGAAGAAGAAAGATCTGGCTGACTGAACTAAGTTCATTGGATGAAAGCCAACAAAAATTGACAAGAACCACGAAAAGTTCTTGTATTTTAAGATAAAATCTGACGCGATTAAAGAAAAAACTTCTCCCTCGCTGAAATACTTTCATTTGCTGAAAATCAACAAAACCACGAAAAGTTCTTGTATTTGAAGAGAAAATCTTTTTGCTTTAAAGAAGAAAGATCTCGCTGACTGAAATAAGTTCATTTGATGAAAATCAACAAAAATTGACAAGAACCACGAAAAGTTTTTGTATTTTCAGATTAAATCTGACGCTATTAAAGAAAAAACTTCTCGCTCGCTGAAATATGTTCATTTGCTGAAAATCAACAAAATCACGAAAAGTTCTTGTATTTGAAGATAAAATCTTTTTGCTTTCAAGAAGAAAGATCTCGCTGACTGAAATAAGTTCATTGGATGAAAACCAACAAAAATTGACAAGAACCACGAAAAGTTTTTTATTTTAAGATTAAATCTGACGCTATTAAAGAAAAAACTTCTCGCTCGCTGAAATATGTTCATTTGCTGAAAAACAACAAAACCACGAAAAGTTCTTGCATTTGAAGATAAAATCTTTTTGCTTTCAAGAAGAAAGATCTTGCTGACTGAAATAAGTTCATTGGATGAAGATCAACAAAACCACGAAAAGTTCTTGTATTTGAAGATAAAATCTTTTTGCTTTGAAGAAGAAAGATCTGGCTGACTGAAATAAGTTCATTGGATGAAAGCCAACAAAAATTGACAAGAACCACGAAAGGTTTTTGTATTTTAAGATAAAATCTGACGCAATTAAAGAAAAAAACTTGTCCCTCGCTGAAATGTGTTCATTTGCTGAAAATCAACAAAACCACGAAAAGTTCCTGTATTTGAAGATAAAATCTTTTTGCTTTGAAGAAGAAAGATCGAGCTGACTGAAATAAGTTCATAAGATGAAAACCAACAAAAATTGACAAGAACCACGAAAGGTTTTTGTATTTTAAGATAAAATCTGACGCAATTAAAGAAAAAAACTTCTCCCTCGCTGAAATGTGTTCATTTGCTGAAAATCAACAAAACCACGAAAAGTTCTTGTATTTGAAGATAAAATCTTTTTGCTTTGAAGAAGAAAGATCGAGCTGACTGAAATAAGTTCATAAGATGAAAACCAACAAAAATTGACAAGAACCACGAAAAGTTCTTGTATTTTAAGATAAAATCTGACGCTAATAAAGAAAAAACTTCTTGCTCGCTGAAATATGTTCATTTGCTGAAAATCAAAAAAATCACGAAAAGTTCTTGTATTTGAAGATAAAATCTTTTTGCTTTCAAGAAGAAAGATCTAGCTGACTGAAATAAGTTCATTGGATGAAAACCAACAAAAATTGACAAGAACCACGAAAAGTTCTTGTATTTTAAGATAAAATCTGACGCTATTAAAGGAAAAACTTCTCCCTCGCTGAAATATGTTCATTTGCTGAAAATCAACAAAACCATGAGAAATAAGTTCATTTGATGAAAATCAACAAAAATTGACAAGAACCACGAAAAGTTTTTGTATTTTAAGATTAAATCTGACGCTATTAAAGAAAAAACTTCTCGCTCGCTGAAATATGTTCATTTGCTGAAAATCAACAAAACCACGAAAAGTTCTTGTATTTGAAGATAAAATCTTTTTGCTTTGAAGAAGAAAGATCTGGCTGACTGAAATAAGTTCATTGGATGAAAGCCAGCAAAAATTGACAAGAACCACGAAAAGTTCTTGTATTTTAAGATAAAATCTGACGCGATTAAAGAAAAAACTTCTCCCTCGCTGAAATATGTTCATTTGCTGAAAATCAACAAAACCACGAAAAGTTCTTGTATTTGAAGATAAAATCTTTTTGCTTTGAAGAAGAAAGATCGAGCTGACTGAAATAAGTTCATAAGATGAAAACCAACAAAAATTGACAAGAACCACGAAAAGTTCTTGTATTTTAAGATGAAATCTTACGCTTTTAAAGAAAAAACTTCTCGCTCGCTGAAATATGTTCATTTGCTGAAAATCAACAAAACCACGAAAAGTACTTGCATTTGAAGATAAAATCTTTTTCCTTTGAAGAAGAAAGATCTAGCTGACTGAAATAAGTTCATAAGATGAAAACCAACAAAAATTGACAAGAACCACGAAAAATTCTTGTATTTTAAGATAAAATCTGACGCTATTAAAGAAAAAACTTCTCGCTCGCTGAAATATGTTCATTTGCTGAAAATCAACAAAACCACGAAAAGTTCTTGTATTTGAAGATAAAATCTTTTTGCTTTGAAGAAGAAAGATCTAGCTGACTGAAATAAGTTCATTGGATGAAAACCAACAAAAATTGACAAGAACCACGAAAAGTTCTTGTATTTTAAGATAAAATCTGACGCTATTAAAGAAAAAACTTCTCCCTCGCTGAAATATGTTCATTTGCTGAAAATCAACAAAACCACGAAAAGTTCTTGTATTTGAAGATAAAATCTTTTTGCTTTGAAGAAGAAAGATCGAGCTGACTGAAATAAGTTCATTTGATGAAAATCAACAAAAATTGACAAGAACCACGAAAAGTTTTTGTATTTTAAGATAAAATCTGACGCTATTAAAGAAAAAACTTCTCCCTCGCTGAAATATGTTCATTTGCTGAAAATCAACAAAAACACGAAAAGTTCTTGTATTTGAAGATAAAATCTTTTTGCTTTGAAGAAGAAAGATCTTGCTGACTGAAATAAGTTCATTGGATGAAAACCAACAAAAATTGTCAAGAACCACGAAAAGTTCTTGTATTTTAAGATAAAATCTTACGCTCTTGAAGAAAAAACTTCTCCCTCGCTGAAATATGTTCATTTGCTGAAAATCAACAAAACCACGAAAAGTTCTTGTATTTGAAGATAAAATCTTTTTGCTTTGAAGAAGAAAGATCTACTTGACTGAAATAAGTTTATGGGATGAAAACCAACAAAAATTGACAAGAACCACGAAAAGTTCTTGTATTTTCAGATAAAATCTGACGCTATTAAAGAAAAAACTTCTCCCTCGCTGAAATATGTTCATTTGCTGAAAATCAACAAAACCACGAAAAGTTCTTGTATTTGAAGATAAAATATTTTTGCTTTGAAGAAGAAAGATCGAGCTGACTGAAATAAGTTCATAAGATGAAAACCAACAAAAATTGACAAGAACCACGAAAAGTTCTTGTATTTTAAGATAAAATCTTACGCTTTTAAAGAAAAAACTTCTCCCTCGCTGAAATATGTTCATTTGCTGAAAATCAACAAAACCACGAAAAGTTCTTGTATTTGAAGATAAAATCATTTTGCTTTGAAGAAGAAAGTTCTAGCTGACTGAAATAAGTTTATGGGATGAAAACCAACAAAAATTGACAAGAACCACGAAAAGTTCTTGTATTTTCAGATAAAATCTGACGCTATTAAAGAAAAAACTTCTCCCTCGCTGAAATATGTTCATTTGCTGAAAATCAACAAAACCAAGAAAAGTTCTTGTATTTGAAGATGAAACATTTTTGCTTTGAAGAAGAAAGATCGAGCTGACAGAAATAAGTTCAGAAGATGAAAACCAACAAAAATTGACAAGAACCACGAAAAGTTCTTGTATTTGAAGATAAAATCTTTTTGCTTTCAAGAAGAAAGATCTTGCTGACTGAAATAAGTTCATTGGATGAAAATCAACAAAACCACGAAAAGTTCTTGTATTTGAAGATAAAATCTTTTTGCTTTAAAGAAGAAAGATCTAGCTGACTGAAATAAGTTCATTGGATGAAAACCAACAAAAATTGACAAGAACCACGAAAAGTTCTTGTATTTTAAGATAAAATCTTACGCTATTAAAGAAAAAACTTCTCCCTCGCTGAAATATGTTCATTTGCTGAAAATCAACAAAACCGCGAAAAGTTCTTGTATTTGAAGATAAAATCTTTTTGCTTTGAAGAAGAAAGATCTTGCTGACTGAAATAAGTTCATTGGATGGAAACCAACAAAAATTGACAAGAACCACGAAAAGTTCTTGTATTTTAAGATAACATCTTACGCTCTTGAAGAAAAAACTTCTCCCTCGCTGAAATATGTTCATTTGCTGAAAATCAACAAAACCACGAAAAGTTCTTGTATTTGAAGATAAAATCTTTTTGCTTTGAAGAAGAAAGATCTAGCTGACTGAAATAAGTTCATTGGATGAAAATCAACAAAAATTGACAAGAACCACGAAAAGTTCTTGTATTTTAAGATAAAATCTGACGCTATTAAAGAAAAAACTTCTCCCTCGCTGAAATATGTTCATTTGCTGAAAATCAACAAAACCACGAAAAGTTCTTGTATTTGAAGATAAAATCTTTTTGCTTTGAAGAAGAAAGATCTAGCTGACTGAAATAAGTTTATGGGATGAAAACCAACAAAAATTGACAAGAACCACGAAAAGTTCTTGTATTTTCAGATAAAATCTGACGCTATTAAAGAAAAAACTTCTCCCTCGCTGAAATATGTTCATTTGCTGAAAATCAACAAAACCACAAAAAGTTCTTGTATTTGAAGATAAAATATTTTTGCTTTGAAGAAGAAAGATCGAGCTGACTGAAATAAGTTCATAAGATGAAAACCAACAAAAATTGACAAGAACCACGAAAAGTTCTTGTATTTTAAGATAAAATCTTACGCTTTTAAAGAAAAAACTTCTCCCTCGCTGAAATATGTTCATTTGCTGAAAATCAACAAAACCACGAAAAGTTCTTGTATTTGAAGATAAAATCTTTTTGCTTTGAAGAAGAAAGATCTAGATGACTGAAATAAGTTTATGGGATAAAACGTACAAAAATTGACAAGAACCACGAAAAGTTCTTGTATTTTCAGATAAAATCTGACGCTATTAAAGAAAAAACTTCTCCCTCGCTGAAATATGTTCATTGGATGAAAATCAACAAAACCACGAAAAGTTCTTGTATTTGAAGATAAAATCTTTTTGCTTTTAAGAAGAAAGATCTAGCTGACTGAAATAAGTTCATTTGATGAAAATCAACAAAAATTGACAAGAACCACGAAAAGTTTTTGTATTTTAAGATTAAATCTGACGCTATTAAAGAAAAAACTTCTCGCTCGCTGAAATATGTTCATTTGCTGAAAATCAACAAAACCACGAAAAGTTCTTGTATTTGAAGATAAAATCTTTTTGCTTTGAAGAAGAAAGATCTGGCTGACTGAAATAAGTTCATTGGATGAAAGCCAACAAAAATTGACAAGAACCACGAAAAGTTCTTGTATTTTCAGATAAAATCTGACGCTATTAAAGAAAAAACTTCTCCCTCGCTGAAATATGTTCATTTGCTGAAAATCAACAAAACCACGAAAAGTTCTTGTATTTGAAGATAAAATATTTTTGCTTTGAAGAAGAAAGATCGAGCTGACTGAAATAAGTTCATAAGATGAAAACCAACAAAAATTGACAAGAACCACGAAAAGTTCTTGTATTTTAAGATAAAATCTTACGCTTTTAAAGAAAAAACTTCTCGCTCGCTGAAATATGTTCATTTGCTGAAAATCAACAAAACCACGAAAAGTTCTTGTATTTGAAGATAAAATCTTTTTGCTTTGAAGAAGAAAGATCTAGCTGACTGAAATAAGTTCATTGGATGAAAACCAACAAAAATTGACAAGAACCACAAAAAGTTCTTGTATTTTAAGATAAAATCTGACGCTATTAAAGAAAAAACTTCTCCCTCGCTGAAATATGTTCATTTGCTGAAAATCAACAAAACCACGAAAAGTTCTTGTATTTGAAGATAAAATCTTTTTGCTTTGAAGAAGAAAGATCGAGCTGACTGAAATAAGTTCATTTGATGAAAATCAACAAAAATTGACAAGAACCACGAAAAGTTTTTGTATTTTAAGATAAAATCTGACGCTATTAAAGAAAAAACTTCTCCCTCGCTGAAATATGTTCATTTGCTGAAAATCAACAAAACCACGAAAAGTTCTTGTATTTGAAGATAAAATCTTTTTGCTTTGAAGAAGAAAGATCTTGCTGACTGAAATAAGTTCATTGGATGAAAACCAACAAAAATTGACAAGAACCACGAAAAGTTCTTGTATTTTAAGATAAAATCTTACGCTCTTGAAGAAAAAACTTCTCCCTCGCTGAAATATGTTCATTTGCTGAAAATCAACAAAACCACGAAAAGTTCTTGTATTTGAAGATAAAATCTTTTTGCTTTGAAGAAGAAAGATCTAGCTGACTGAAATAGGTTCATTGGATGAAAATCAACAAAAATTGACAAGAACCACGAAAAGTTCTTGTATTTTAAGATAAAATCTGACGCTATTAAAGAAAAAACTTCTCCCTCGCTGAAATATGTTCATTTGCTGAAAATCAACAAAACCACGAAAAGTTCTTGTATTTGAAGATAAAATATTTTTGCTTTGAAGAAGAAAGATCGAGCTGACTGAAATAAGTTCATAAGATGAAAACCAACAAAAATTGACAAGAACCACGAAAAGTTCTTGTATTTTAAGATAAAATCTTACGCTTTTAAAGAAAAAACTTCTCGCTCGCTGAAATATGTTCATTTGCTGAAAATCAACAAAACCACGAAAAGTTCTTGTATTTGAAGATAAAATCTTTTTGCTTTGAAGAAGAAAGATCTACTTGACTGAAATAAGTTTATGGGATGAAAACCAACAAAAATTGACAAGAACCACAAAAAGTTCTTGTATTTTCAGATAAAATCTGACGCTATTAAAGAAAAAACTTCTCCCTCGCTGAAATATGTTCATTTGCTGAAAATCAACAAAACCACGAAAAGTTCTTGTATTTGAAGATAAAATATTTTTGCTTTGAAGAAGAAAGATCGAGCTGACTGAAATAAGTTCATAAGATGAAAACCAACAAAAATTGACAAGAACCACGAAAAGTTCTTGTATTTTAAGATAAAATCTTACGCTTTTAAAGAAAAAACTTCTCCCTCGCTGAAATATGTTCATTTGCTGAAAATCAACAAAACCACGAAAAGTTCTTGTATTTGAAGATAAAATCATTTTGCTTTGAAGAAGAAAGTTCTAGCTGACTGAAATAAGTTTATGGGATGAAAACCAACAAAAATTGACAAGAACCACGAAAAGTTCTTGTATTTTCAGATAAAATCTGACGCTATTAAAGAAAAAACTTCTCCCTCGCTGAAATATGTTCATTTGCTGAAAATCAACAAAACCAAGAAAAGTTCTTGTATTTGAAGATGAAACATTTTTGCTTTGAAGAAGAAAGATCGAGCTGACAGAAATAAGTTCAGAAGATGAAAACCAACAAAAATTGACAAGAACCACGAAAAGTTCTTGTATTTGAAGATAAAATCTTTTTGCTTTCAAGAAGAAAGATCTTGCTGACTGAAATAAGTTCATTGGATGAAAATCAACAAAACCACGAAAAGTTCTTGTATTTGAAGATAAAATCTTTTTGCTTTAAAGAAGAAAGATCTAGCTGACTGAAATAAGTTCATTGGATGAAAACCAACAAAAATTGACAAGAACCACGAAAAGTTCTTGTATTTTAAGATAAAATCTTACGCTATTAAAGAAAAAACTTCTCCCTCGCTGAAATATGTTCATTTGCTGAAAATCAACAAAACCACGAAAAGTTCTTGTATTTGAAGATAAAATCTTTTTGCTTTGAAGAAGAAAGATCTTGCTGACTGAAATAAGTTCATTGGATGGAAACCAACAAAAATTGACAAGAACCACGAAAAGTTCTTGTATTTTAAGATAACATCTTACGCTCTTGAAGAAAAAACTTCTCCCTCGCTGAAATATGTTCATTTGCTGAAAATCAACAAAACCACGAAAAGTTCTTGTATTTGAAGATAAAATCTTTTTGCTTTGAAGAAGAAAGATCTAGCTGACTGAAATAAGTTCATTGGATGAAAATCAACAAAAATTGACAAGAACCACGAAAAGTTCTTGTATTTTAAGATAAAATCTGACGCTATTAAAGAAAAAACTTCTCCCTCGCTGAAATATGTTCATTTGCTGAAAATCAACAAAACCACGAAAAGTTCTTGTATTTGAAGATAAAATCTTTTTGCTTTGAAGAAGAAAGATCTAGCTGACTGAAATAGGTTCATTGGATGAAAATCAACAAAAATTGACAAGAACCACGAAAAGTTCTTGTATTTTAAGATAAAATCTGACGCTATTAAAGAAAAAACTTCTCCCTCGCTGAAATATGTTCATTTGCTGAAAATCAACAAAACCACGAAAAGTTCTTGTATTTGAAGATAAAATATTTTTGCTTTGAAGAAGAAAGATCGAGCTGACTGAAATAAGTTCATAAGATGAAAACCAACAAAAATTGACAAGAACCACGAAAAGTTCTTGTATTTTAAGATAAAATCTTACGCTTTTAAAGAAAAAACTTCTCGCTCGCTGAAATATGTTCATTTGCTGAAAATCAACAAAACCACGAAAAGTTCTTGTATTTGAAGATAAAATCTTTTTGCTTTGAAGAAGAAAGATCTACTTGACTGAAATAAGTTTATGGGATGAAAACCAACAAAAATTGACAAGAACCACAAAAAGTTCTTGTATTTTCAGATAAAATCTGACGCTATTAAAGAAAAAACTTCTCCCTCGCTGAAATATGTTCATTTGCTGAAAATCAACAAAACCACGAAAAGTTCTTGTATTTGAAGATAAAATATTTTTGCTTTGAAGAAGAAAGATCGAGCTGACTGAAATAAGTTCATAAGATGAAAACCAACAAAAATTGACAAGAACCACGAAAAGTTCTTGTATTTTAAGATAAAATCTTACGCTTTTAAAGAAAAAACTTCTCCCTCGCTGAAATATGTTCATTTGCTGAAAATCAACAAAACCACGAAAAGTTCTTGTATTTGAAGATAAAATCATTTTGCTTTGAAGAAGAAAGTTGTAGCTGACTGAAATAAGTTTATGGGATGAAAACCAACAAAAATTGACAAGAACCACGAAAAGTTCTTGTATTTTCAGATAAAATCTGACGCTATTAAAGAAAAAACTTCTCCCTCGCTGAAATATGTTCATTTGCTGAAAATCAACAAAACCAAGAAAAGTTCTTGTATTTGAAGATGAAACATTTTTGCTTTGAAGAAGAAAGATCGAGCTGACAGAAATAAGTTCAGAAGATGAAAACCAACAAAAATTGACAAGAACCACGAAAAGTTCTTGTATTTGAAGATAAAATCTTTTTGCTTTCAAGAAGAAAGATCTTGCTGACTGAAATAAGTTCATTGGATGAAAATCAACAAAACCACGAAAAGTTCTTGTATTTGAAGATAAAATCTTTTTGCTTTAAAGAAGAAAGATCTAGCTGACTGAAATAAGTTCATTGGATGAAAACCAACAAAAATTGACAAGAACCACGAAAAGTTCTTGTATTTTAAGATAAAATCTTACGCTATTAAAGAAAAAACTTCTCCCTCGCTGAAATATGTTCATTTGCTGAAAATCAACAAAACCACGAAAAGTTCTTGTATTTGAAGATAAAATCTTTTTGCTTTGAAGAAGAAAGATCTTGCTGACTGAAATAAGTTCATTGGATGGAAACCAACAAAAATTGACAAGAACCACGAAAAGTTCTTGTATTTTAAGATAACATCTTACGCTCTTGAAGAAAAAACTTCTCCCTCGCTGAAATATGTTCATTTGCTGAAAATCAACAAAACCACGAAAAGTTCTTGTATTTGAAGATAAAATCTTTTTGCTTTGAAGAAGAAAGATCTAGCTGACTGAAATAAGTTCATTGGATGAAAATCAACAAAAATTGACAAGAACCACGAAAAGTTCTTGTATTTTAAGATAAAATCTGACGCTATTAAAGAAAAAACTTCTCCCTCGCTGAAATATGTTCATTTGCTGAAAATCAACAAAACCACGAAAAGTTCTTGTATTTGAAGATAAAATCTTTTTGCTTTGAAGAAGAAAGATCTAGCTGACTGAAATAAGTTTATGGGATGAAAACCAACAAAAATTGACAAGAACCACGAAAAGTTCTTGTATTTTAAGATAAAATCTGACGCTTTTAAAGAAAAAACTTCTCCCTCGCTGAAATATGTTCATTTGCTGAAAATCAACAAAACCACGAAAAGTTCTTGTATTTGAAGATAAAATATTTTTGCTTTGAAGAAGAAAGATCGAGCTGACTGAAATAAGTTCATAAGATGAAAACCAACAAAAATTGACAAGAACCACGAAAAGTTCTTGTATTTTCAGATAAAATCTGACGCTATTAAAGAAAAAACTTCTCCCTCGCTGAAATATGTTCATTGGATGAAAATCAACAAAACCACGAAAAGTTCTTGTATTTGAAGATAAAATCTTTTTGCTTTTAAGAAGAAAGATCTAGCTGACTGAAATAAGTTCATTTGATGAAAATCAACAAAAATTGACAAGAACCACGAAAAGTTTTTGTATTTTAAGATTAAATCTGACGCTATTAAAGAAAAAACTTCTCGCTCGCTGAAATATGTTCATTTGCTGAAAATCAACAAAACCACGAAAAGTTCTTGTATTTGAAGATAAAATCTTTTTGCTTTGAAGAAGAAAGATCTGGCTGACTGAAATAAGTTCATTGGATGAAAGCCAACAAAAATTGACAAGAACCACGAAAAGTTCTTGTATTTTCAGATAAAATCTGACGCTATTAAAGAAAAAACTTCTCCCTCGCTGAAATATGTTCATTTGCTGAAAATCAACAAAACCACGAAAAGTTCTTGTATTTGAAGATAAAATATTTTTGCTTTGAAGAAGAAAGATCGAGCTGACTGAAATAAGTTCATAAGATGAAAACCAACAAAAATTGACAAGAACCACGAAAAGTTCTTGTATTTTAAGATAAAATCTTACGCTTTTAAAGAAAAAACTTCTCGCTCGCTGAAATATGTTCATTTGCTGAAAATCAACAAAACCACGAAAAGTTCTTGTATTTGAAGATAAAATCTTTTTGCTTTGAAGAAGAAAGATCTAGCTGACTGAAATAAGTTCATTGGATGAAAACCAACAAAAATTGACAAGAACCACAAAAAGTTCTTGTATTTTAAGATAAAATCTGACGCTATTAAAGAAAAAACTTCTCCCTCGCTGAAATATGTTCATTTGCTGAAAATCAACAAAACCACGAAAAGTTCTTGTATTTGAAGATAAAATCTTTTTGCTTTGAAGAAGAAAGATCTAGCTGACTGAAATAAGTTCATTGGATGAAAACCAACAAAAATTGACAAGAACCACAAAAAGTTCTTGTATTTTAAGATAAAATCTGACGCTATTAAAGAAAAAACTTCTCCCTCGCTGAAATATGTTCATTTGCTGAAAATCAACAAAACCACGAAAAGTTCTTGTATTTGAAGATAAAATCTTTTTGCTTTGAAGAAGAAAGATCGAGCTGACTGAAATAAGTTCATTTGATGAAAATCAACAAAAATTGACAAGAACCACGAAAAGTTTTTGTATTTTAAGATAAAATCTGACGCTATTAAAGAAAAAACTTCTCCCTCGCTGAAATATGTTCATTTGCTGAAAATCAACAAAACCACGAAAAGTTCTTGTATTTGAAGATAAAATCTTTTTGCTTTGAAGAAGAAAGATCTTGCTGACTGAAATAAGTTCATTGGATGAAAACCAACAAAAATTGACAAGAACCACGAAAAGTTCTTGTATTTTAAGATAAAATCTTACGCTCTTGAAGAAAAAACTTCTCCCTCGCTGAAATATGTTCATTTGCTGAAAATCAACAAAACCACGAAAAGTTCTTGTATTTGAAGATAAAATCTTTTTGCTTTGAAGAAGAAAGATCTAGCTGACTGAAATAGGTTCATTGGATGAAAATCAACAAAAATTGACAAGAACCACGAAAAGTTCTTGTATTTTAAGATAAAATCTGACGCTATTAAAGAAAAAACTTCTCCCTCGCTGAAATATGTTCATTTGCTGAAAATCAACAAAACCACGAAAAGTTCTTGTATTTGAAGATAAAATCTTTTTGCTTTGAAGAAGAAAGATCTAGCTGACTGAAATAAGTTTATGGGATGAAAACCAACAAAAATTGACAAGAACCACGAAAAGTTCTTGTATTTTCAGATAAAATCTGACGCTATTAAAGAAAAAACTTCTCCCTCGCTGAAATATGTTCATTTGCTGAAAATCAACAAAACCACGAAAAGTTCTTGTATTTGAAGATAAAATATTTTTGCTTTGAAGAAGAAAGATCGAGCTGACTGAAATAAGTTCATAAGATGAAAACCAACAAAAATTGACAAGAACCACGAAAAGTTCTTGTATTTTAAGATAAAATCTGACGCTATTAAAGAAAAAACTTCTCCCTCGCTGAAATATGTTCATTTGCTGAAAATCAACAAAACCACGAAAAGTTCTTGTATTTGAAGATAAAATCTTTTTGCTTTGAAGAAGAAAGATCTAGCTGACTGAAATAAGTTTATGGGATGAAAACCAACAAAAATTGACAAGAACCACGAAAAGTTCTTGTATTTTCAGATAAATTCTGACGCTATTAAAGAAAAAACTTCTCCCTCGCTGAAATATGTTCATTTGCTGAAAATCAACAAAACCAAGAAAAGTTCTTGTATTTGAAGATGAAACATTTTTGCTTTGAAGAAGAAAGATCGAGCTGACAGAAATAAGTTCAGAAGATGAAAACCAACAAAAATTGACAAGAACCACGAAAAGTTCTTGTATTTGAAGATAAAATCTTTTTGCTTTCATGAAGAAAGATCTTGCTGACTGAAATAAGTTCATTGGATGAAAATCAACAAAACCACGAAAAGTTCTTGTATTTGAAGATAAAATCTTTTTGCTTTAAAGAAGAAAGATCTAGCTGACTGAAATAAGTTCATTGGATGAAAACCAACAAAAATTGACAAGAACCACGAAAAGTTCTTGTATTTTAAGATAAAATCTTACGCCATTAAAGAAAAAACTTCTCCCTCGCTGAAATATGTTCATTTGCTGAAAATCAACAAAACCACGAAAAGTTCTTGTATTTGAAGATAAAATCTTTTTGCTTTGAAGAAGAAAGATCTAGCTGACTGAAATAAGTTCATTTGATGAAAATCAACAAAAATTGACAAGAACCACGAAAAGTTTTTGTATTTTAAGATAAAATCTGACGCTATTAAAGAAAAAACTTCTCCCTCGCTGAAATATGTTCATTTGCTGAAAATCAACAAAACCACGAAAAGTTCTTGTATTTGAAGATAAAATCTTTTTGCTTTGAAGAAGAAAGATCTTGCTGACTGAAATAAGTTCATTGGATGAAAACCAACAAAAATTGACAAGAACCACGAAAAGTTCTTGTATTTTCAGATAAAATCTGACGCTATTAAAGAAAAAACTTCTCCCTCGCTGAAATATGTTCATTTGCTGAAAATCAACAAATCCACGAAAAGTTCTTGTATTTGAAGATAAAATCTTTTTGCTTTGAAGAAGAAAGATCTGGCTGACTGAAATAAGTTTATGGGATGAAAACCAACAAAAATTGACAAGAACCACGAAAAGTTCTTGTATTTTAAGATAAAATCTGACGCTATTAAAGAAAAAACTTCTCCCTCGCTGAAATATGTTCATTTGCTGAAAATCAACAAAACCACGAAAAGTTCTTGTATTTGAAGATAAAATCTTTTTGCTTTCAAGAAGAAAGATCTTGCTGACTGAAATAAGTTCATTGGATGAAAATCAACAAAACCACGAAAAGTTCTTGTATTTGAAGATAAAATCTTTTTGCTTTTAAGAAGAAAGATCTAGCTGACTGAAATAAGTTCATTTGATGAAAATCAACAAAAATTGACAAGAACCACGAAAAGTTTTTGTATTTTAAGATTAAATCTGACGCTATTAAAGAAAAAACTTCTCGCTCGCTGAAATATGTTCATTTGCTGAAAATCAACAAAACCACGAAAAGTTCTTGTATTTGAAGATAAAATCTTTTTGCTTTGAAGAAGAAAGATCTGGCTGACTGAAATAAGTTCATTGGATGAAAGCCAACAAAAATTGACAAGAACCACGAAAAGTTCTTGTATTTTCAGATAAAATCTGACGCTATTAAAGAAAAAACTTCTCCCTCGCTGAAATATGTTCATTTGCTGAAAATCAACAAAACCACGAAAAGTTCTTGTATTTGAAGATAAAATATTTTTGCTTTGAAGAAGAAAGATCGAGCTGACTGAAATAAGTTCATAAGATGAAAACCAACAAAAATTGACAAGAACCACGAAAAGTTCTTGTATTTTAAGATAAAATCTTACGCTTTTAAAGAAAAAACTTCTCGCTCGCTGAAATATGTTCATTTGCTGAAAATCAACAAAACCACGAAAAGTTCTTGTATTTGAAGATAAAATCTTTTTGCTTTGAAGAAGAAAGATCGAGCTGACTGAAATAAGTTCATTGGATGAAAACCAACAAAAATTGACAAGAACCACGAAAAGTTCTTGTATTTTAAGATAAAATCTGACGCTATTAAAGAAAAAACTTCTCCCTCGCTGAAATATGTTCATTTGCTGAAAATCAACAAAACCACGAAAAGTTCTTGTATTTGAAGATAAAATCTTTTTGCTTTGAAGAAGAAAGATCGAGCTGACTGAAATAAGTTCATTTGATGAAAATCAACAAAAATTGACAAGAACCACGGAAAGTTTTTGTATTTTAAGATAAAATCTGACGCTATTAAAGAAAAAACTTCTCCCTCGCTGAAATATGTTCATTTGCTGAAAATCAACAAAACCACGAAAAGTTCTTGTATTTGAAGATAAAATCTTTTTGCTTTGAAGAAGAAAGATCTAGCTGACTGAAATAAGTTTATGGGATGAAAACCAACAAAAATTGACAAGAACCACGAAAAGTTCTTGTATTTTCAGATAAAATCTGACGCTATTAAAGAAAAAACTTCTCCCTCGCTGAAATATGTTCATTTGCTGAAAATCAACAAATCCACGAAAAGTTCTTGTATTTGAAGATAAAATCTTTTTGCTTTGAAGAAGAAAGATCTGGCTGACTGAAATAAGTTTATGGGATGAAAACCAACAAAAATTGACAAGAACCACGAAAAGTTCTTGTATTTTAAGATAAAATCTGACGCTATTAAAGAAAAAACTTCTCCCTCGCTGAAATATGTTCATTTGCTGAAAATCAACAAAACCACGAAAAGTTCTTGTATTTGAAGATAAAATCTTTTTGCTTTCAAGAAGAAAGATCTTGCTGACTGAAATAAGTTCATTGGATGAAAATCAACAAAACCACGAAAAGTTCTTGTATTTGAAGATAAAATATTTTTGCTTTGAAGAAGAAAGATCGAGCTGACTGAAATAAGTTCATAAGATGAAAACCAACAAAAATTGACAAGAACCACGAAAAGTTCTTGTATTTTAAGATAAAATCTTACGCTTTTAAAGAAAAAACTTCTCGCTCGCTGAAATATGTTCATTTGCTGAAAATCAACAAAACCACGAAAAGTTCTTGTATTTGAAGATAAAATCTTTTTGCTTTGAAGAAGAAAGATCTAGCTGACTGAAATAAGTTCATTGGATGAAAACCAACAAAAATTGACAAGAACCACGAAAAGTTCTTGTATTTTAAGATAAAATCTGACGCTATTAAAGAAAAAACTTCTCCCTCGCTGAAATATGTTCATTTGCTGAAAATCAACAAAACCACGAAAAGTTCTTGTATTTGAAGATAAAATCTTTTTGCTTTGAAGAAGAAAGATCGAGCTGACTGAAATAAGTTCATTTGATGAAAATCAACAAAAATTGACAAGAACCACGAAAAGTTTTTGTATTTTAAGATAAAATCTGACGCTATTAAAGAAAAAACTTCTCCCTCGCTGAAATATGTTCATTTGCTGAAAATCAACAAAACCACGAAAAGTTCTTGTATTTGAAGATAAAATCTTTTTGCTTTGAAGAAGAAAGATCTTGCTGACTGAAATAAGTTCATTGGATGAAAACCAACAAAAATTGACAAGAACCACGAAAAGTTCTTGTATTTTAAGATAAAATCTTACGCTCTTGAAGAAAAAACTTCTCCCTCGCTGAAATATGTTCATTTGCTGAAAATCAACAAAACCACGAAAAGTTCTTGTATTTGAAGATAAAATCTTTTTGCTTTGAAGAAGAAAGATCTAGCTGACTGAAATAAGTTCATTGGATGAAAATCAACAAAAATTGACAAGAACCACGAAAAGTTCTTGTATTTTAAGATAAAATCTGACGCTATTAAAGAAAAAACTTCTCCCTCGCTGAAATATGTTCATTTGCTGAAAATCAACAAAACCACGAAAAGTTCTTGTATTTGAAGATAAAATCTTTTTGCTTTGAAGAAGAAAGATCTAGCTGACTGAAATAAGTTTATGGGATGAAAACCAACAAAAATTGACAAGAACCACGAAAAGTTCTTGTATTTTCAGATAAAATCTGACGCTATTAAAGAAAAAACTTCTCCCTCGCTGAAATATGTTCATTTGCTGAAAATCAACAAAACCACGAAAAGTTCTTGTATTTGAAGATAAAATATTTTTGCTTTGAAGAAGAAAGATCGAGCTGACTGAAATAAGTTCATAAGATGAAAACCAACAAAAATTGACAAGAACCACGAAAAGTTCTTGTATTTTAAGATAAAATCTTACGCTTTTAAAGAAAAAACTTCTCCCTCGCTGAAATATGTTCATTTGCTGAAAATCAACAAAACCACGAAAAGTTCTTGTATTTGAAGATAAAATCATTTTGCTTTGAAGAAGAAAGATCTAGCTGACTGAAATAAGTTTATGGGATGAAAACCAACAAAAATTGACAAGAACCACGAAAAGTTCTTGTATTTTCAGATAAAATCTGACGCTATTAAAGAAAAAACTTCTCCCTCGCTGAAATATGTTCATTTGCTGAAAATCAACAAAACCAAGAAAAGTTCTTGTATTTGAAGATGAAACATTTTTGCTTTGAAGAAGAAAGATCGAGCTGACAGAAATAAGTTCAGAAGATGAAAACCAACAAAAATTGACAAGAACCACGAAAAGTTCTTGTATTTGAAGATAAAATCTTTTTGCTTTCATGAAGAAAGATCTTGCTGACTGAAATAAGTTCATTGGATGAAAATCAACAAAACCACGAAAAGTTCTTGTATTTGAAGATAAAATCTTTTTGCTTGAAAGAAGAAAGATCTAGCTGACTGAAATAAGTTCATTGGATGAAAACCAACAAAAATTGACAAGAACCACGAAAAGTTCTTGTATTTTAAGATAAAATCTTACGCTATTAAAGAAAAAACTTCTCCCTCGCTGAAATATGTTCATTTGCTGAAAATCAACAAAACCACGAAAAGTTCTTGTATTTGAAGATAAAATCTTTTTGCTTTGAAGAAGAAAGATCTAGCTGACTGAAATAAGTTTATGGGATGAAAACCAACAAAAATTGACAAGAACCACGAAAAGTTCTTGTATTTTCAGATAAAATCTGACGCTATTAAAGAAAAAACTTCTCCCTCGCTGAAATATGTTCATTTGCTGAAAATCAACAAAACCACGAAAAGTTCTTGTATTTGAAGATAAAATATTTTTGCTTTGAAGAAGAAAGATCGAGCTGACTGAAATAAGTTCATAAGATGAAAACCAACAAAAATTGACAAGAACCACGAAAAGTTCTTGTATTTTAAGATAAAATCTTACGCTTTTAAAGAAAAAACTTCTCCCTCGCTGAAATATGTTCATTTGCTGAAAATCAACAAAACCACGAAAAGTTCTTGTATTTGAAGATAAAATCTTTTTGCTTTGAAGAAGAAAGATCTAGCTGACTGAAATAAGTTTATGGGATAAAACCAACAAAAATTGACAAGAACCACGAAAAGTTCTTGTATTTTCAGATAAAATCTGACGCTATTAAAGAAAAAACTTCTCCCTCGCTGAAATATGTTCATTTGCTGAAAATCAACAAAACCACGAAAAGTTCTTGTATTTGAAGATAAAATCTTTTTGCTTTCAAGAAGAAAGATCTTGCTGACTGAAATAAGTTCATTGGATGAAAATCAACAAAACCACGAAAAGTTCTTGTATTTGAAGATAAAATCTTTTTGCTTTAAAGAAGAAAGATCTAGCTGACTGAAATAAGTTCATTTGATGAAAATCAACAAAAATTGACAAGAACCACGAAAAGTTTTTGTATTTTAAGATTAAATCTGACGCTATTAAAGAAAAAACTTCTCCCTCGCTGAAATATGTTCATTTGCTGAAAATCAACAAAACCACGAAAAGTTCTTGTATTTGAAGATAAAATATTTTTGCTTTGAAGAAGAAAGATCGAGCTGACTGAAATAAGTTCATAAGATGAAAACCAACAAAAATTGACAAGAACCACGAAAAGTTCTTGTATTTTAAGATAAAATCTTACGCTTTTAAAGAAAAAACTTCTCGCTCGCTGAAATATGTTCATTTGCTGAAAATCAACAAAACCACGAAAAGTTCTTGTATTTGAAGATAAAATCTTTTTGCTTTGAAGAAGAAAGATCTAGCTGACTGAAATAAGTTCATTGGATGAAAATCAACAAAACCACGAAAAGTTCTTGTATTTGAAGATAAAATCTTTTTGCTTTCAAGAAGAAAGATCTTGCTGACTGAAATAAGTTCATTGGATGAAAATCAACAAAACCACGAAAAGTTCTTGTATTTGAAGATAAAATCTTTTTGCTTTTAAGAAGAATGATCTAGCTGACTGAAATAAGTTCATTTGATGAAAATCAACAAAAATTGACAAGAACCACGAAAAGTTTTTGTATTTTAAGATTAAATCTGACGCTATTAAAGAAAAAACTTCTCGCTCGCTGAAATATGTTCATTTGCTGAAAATCAACAAAACCACGAAAAGTTCTTGTATTTGAAGATAAAATCTTTTTGCTTTGAAGAAGAAAGATCTGGCTGACTGAAATAAGTTCATTGGATGAAAGCCAACAAAAATTGACAAGAACCACGAAAAGTTCTTGTATTTTCAGATAAAATCTGACGCTATTAAAGAAAAAACTTCTCCCTCGCTGAAATATGTTCATTTGCTGAAAATCAACAAAACCACGAAAAGTTCTTGTATTTGAAGATAAAATATTTTTGCTTTGAAGAAGAAAGATCGAGCTGACTGAAATAAGTTCATAAGATGAAAACCAACAAAAATTGACAAGAACCACGAAAAGTTCTTGTATTTTAAGATAAAATCTTACGTTTTTAAAGAAAAAACTTCTCGCTCGCTGAAATATGTTCATTTGCTGAAAATCAACAAAACCACGAAAAGTTCTTGTATTTGAAGATAAAATCTTTTTGCTTTGAAGAAGAAAGATCGAGCTGACTGAAATAAGTTCATTGGATGAAAACCAACAAAAATTGACAAGAACCACGAAAAGTTCTTGTATTTTAAGATAAAATCTGACGCTATTAAAGAAAAAACTTCTCCCTCGCTGAAATATGTTCATTTGCTGAAAATCAACAAAACCACGAAAAGTTCTTGTATTTGAAGATAAAATCTTTTTGCTTTCAAGAAGAAAGATCTTGCTGACTGAAATAAGTTCATTGGATGAAAATCAACAAAACCACGAAAAGTTCTTGTATTTGAAGATAAAATCTTTTTGCTTTAAAGAAGAAAGATCTAGCTGACTGAAATAAGTTCATTTGATGAAAATCAACAAAAATTGACAAGAACCACGAAAAGTTTTTGTATTTTAAGATTAAATCTGACGCTATTAAAGAAAAAACTTCTCCCTCGCTGAAATATGTTCATTTGCTGAAAATCAACAAAACCACGAAAAGTTCTTGTATTTGAAGATAAAATATTTTTGCTTTGAAGAAGAAAGATCGAGCTGACTGAAATAAGTTCATAAGATGAAAACCAACAAAAATTGACAAGAACCACGAAAAGTTCTTGTATTTTAAGATAAAATCTTACGCTTTTAAAGAAAAAACTTCTCGCTCGCTGAAATATGTTCATTTGCTGAAAATCAACAAAACCACGAAAAGTTCTTGTATTTGAAGATAAAATCTTTTTGCTTTGAAGAAGAAAGATCTAGCTGACTGAAATAAGTTCATTGGATGAAAATCAACAAAACCACGAAAAGTTCTTGTATTTGAAGATAAAATCTTTTTGCTTTCAAGAAGAAAGATCTTGCTGACTGAAATAAGTTCATTGGATGAAAATCAACAAAACCACGAAAAGTTCTTGTATTTGAAGATAAAATCTTTTTGCTTTTAAGAAGAAAGATCTAGCTGACTGAAATAAGTTCATTTGATGAAAATCAACAAAAATTGACAAGAACCACGAAAAGTTTTTGTATTTTAAGATTAAATCTGACGCTATTAAAGAAAAAACTTCTCGCTCGCTGAAATATGTTCATTTGCTGAAAATCAACAAAACCACGAAAAGTTCTTGTATTTGAAGATAAAATCTTTTTGCTTTGAAGAAGAAAGATCTGGCTGACTGAAATAAGTTCATTGGATGAAAGCCAACAAAAATTGACAAGAACCACGAAAAGTTCTTGTATTTTCAGATAAAATCTGACGCTATTAAAGAAAAAACTTCTCCCTCGCTGAAATATGTTCATTTGCTGAAAATCAACAAAACCACGAAAAGTTCTTGTATTTGAAGATAAAATATTTTTGCTTTGAAGAAGAAAGATCGAGCTGACTGAAATAAGTTCATAAGATGAAAACCAACAAAAATTGACAAGAACCACGAAAAGTTCTTGTATTTTAAGATAAAATCTTACGTTTTTAAAGAAAAAACTTCTCGCTCGCTGAAATATGTTCATTTGCTGAAAATCAACAAAACCACGAAAAGTTCTTGTATTTGAAGATAAAATCTTTTTGCTTTGAAGAAGAAAGATCGAGCTGACTGAAATAAGTTCATTGGATGAAAACCAACAAAAATTGACAAGAACCACGAAAAGTTCTTGTATTTTAAGATAAAATCTGACGCTATTAAAGAAAAAACTTCTCCCTCGCTGAAATATGTTCATTTGCTGAAAATCAACAAAACCACGAAAAGTTCTTGTATTTGAAGATAAAATCTTTTTGCTTTGAAGAAGAAAGATCGAGCTGACTGAAATAAGTTCATTTGATGAAAATCAACAAAAATTGACAAGAACCACGGAAAGTTTTTGTATTTTAAGATAAAATCTGACGCTATTAAAGAAAAAACTTCTCCCTCGCTGAAATATGTTCATTTGCTGAAAATCAACAAAACCACGAAAAGTTCTTGTATTTGAAGATAAAATCTTTTTGCTTTGAAGAAGAAAGATCTAGCTGACTGAAATAAGTTTATGGGATGAAAACCAACAAAAATTGACAAGAACCACGAAAAGTTCTTGTATTTTCAGATAAAATCTGACGCTATTAAAGAAAAAACTTCTCCCTCGCTGAAATATGTTCATTTGCTGAAAATCAACAAATCCACGAAAAGTTCTTGTATTTGAAGATAAAATCTTTTTGCTTTGAAGAAGAAAGATCTGGCTGACTGAAATAAGTTTATGGGATGAAAACCAACAAAAATTGACAAGAACCACGAAAAGTTCTTGTATTTTAAGATAAAATCTGACAATATTAAAGAAAAAACTTCTCCCTCGCTGAAATATGTTCATTTGCTGAAAATCAACAAAACCACGAAAAGTTCTTGTATTTGAAGATAAAATCTTTTTGCTTTCAAGAAGAAAGATCTTGCTGACTGAAATAAGTTCATTGGATGAAAATCAACAAAACCACGAAAAGTTCTTGTATTTGAAGATAAAATCTTTTTGCTTTTAAGAAGAAAGATCTAGCTGACTGAAATAAGTTCATTTGATGAAAATCAACAAAAATTGACAAGAACCACGAAAAGTTTTTGTATTTTAAGATTAAATCTGACGCTATTAAAGAAAAAACTTCTCGCTCGCTGAAATATGTTCATTTGCTGAAAATCAACAAAACCACGAAAAGTTCTTGTATTTGAAGATAAAATCTTTTTGCTTTGAAGAAGAAAGATCTGGCTGACTGAAATAAGTTCATTGGATGAAAGCCAACAAAAATTGACAAGAACCACGAAAAGTTCTTGTATTTTCAGATAAAATCTGACGCTATTAAAGAAAAAACTTCTCCCTCGCTGAAATATGTTCATTTGCTGAAAATCAACAAAACCACGAAAAGTTCTTGTATTTGAAGATAAAATATTTTTGCTTTGAAGAAGAAAGATCGAGCTGACTGAAATAAGTTCATAAGATGAAAACCAACAAAAATTGACAAGAACCACGAAAAGTTCTTGTATTTTAAGATAAAATCTTACGCTTTTAAAGAAAAAACTTCTCGCTCGCTGAAATATGTTCATTTGCTGAAAATCAACAAAACCACGAAAAGTTCTTGTATTTGAAGATAAAATCTTTTTGCTTTGAAGAAGAAAGATCTAGCTGACTGAAATAAGTTCATTGGATGAAAACCAACAAAAATTGACAAGAACCACGAAAAGTTCTTGTATTTTAAGATAAAATCTGACGCTATTAAAGAAAAAACTTCTCCCTCGCTGAAATATGTTCATTTGCTGAAAATCAACAAAACCACGAAAAGTTCTTGTATTTGAAGATAAAATCTTTTTGCTTTGAAGAAGAAAGATCGAGCTGACTGAAATAAGTTCATTTGATGAAAATCAACAAAAATTGACAAGAACCACGAAAAGTTTTTGTATTTTAAGATAAAATCTGACGCTATTAAAGAAAAAACTTCTCCCTCGCTGAAATATGTTCATTTGCTGAAAATCAACAAAACCACGAAAAGTTCTTGTATTTGAAGATAAAATCTTTTTGCTTTGAAGAAGAAAGATCTTGCTGACTGAAATAAGTTCATTGGATGAAAACCAACAAAAATTGACAAGAACCACGAAAAGTTCTTGTATTTTAAGATAAAATCTTACGCTCTTGAAGAAAAAACTTCTCCCTCGCTGAAATATGTTCATTTGCTGAAAATCAACAAAACCACGAAAAGTTCTTGTATTTGAAGATAAAATCTTTTTGCTTTGAAGAAGAAAGATCTAGCTGACTGAAATAAGTTCATTGGATGAAAATCAACAAAAATTGACAAGAACCACGAAAAGTTCTTGTATTTTAAGATAAAATCTGACGCTATTAAAGAAAAAACTTCTCCCTCGCTGAAATATGTTCATTTGCTGAAAATCAACAAAACCACGAAAAGTTCTTGTATTTGAAGATAAAATCTTTTTGCTTTGAAGAAGAAAGATCTAGCTGACTGAAATAAGTTTATGGGATGAAAACCAACAAAAATTGACAAGAACCACGAAAAGTTCTTGTATTTTCAGATAAAATCTGACGCTATTAAAGAAAAAACTTCTCCCTCGCTGAAATATGTTCATTTGCTGAAAATCAACAAAACCACGAAAAGTTCTTGTATTTGAAGATAAAATATTTTTGCTTTGAAGAAGAAAGATCGAGCTGACTGAAATAAGTTCATAAGATGAAAACCAACAAAAATTGACAAGAACCACGAAAAGTTCTTGTATTTTAAGATAAAATCTTACGCTTTTAAAGAAAAAACTTCTCCCTCGCTGAAATATGTTCATTTGCTGAAAATCAACAAAACCACGAAAAGTTCTTGTATTTGAAGATAAAATCTTTTTGCTTTGAAGAAGAAAGATCTAGCTGACTGAAATAAGTTTATGGGATGAAAACCAACAAAAATTGACAAGAACCACGAAAAGTTCTTGTATTTTCAGATAAAATCTGACGCTATTAAAGAAAAAACTTCTCCCTCGCTGAAATATGTTCATTTGCTGAAAATCAACAAAACCAAGAAAAGTTCTTGTATTTGAAGATGAAACATTTTTGCTTTGAAGAAGAAAGATCGAGCTGACAGAAATAAGTTCAGAAGATGAAAACCAACAAAAATTGACAAGAACCACGAAAAGTTCTTGTATTTGAAGATAAAATCTTTTTGCTTTCATGAAGAAAGATCTTGCTGACTGAAATAAGTTCATTGGATGAAAATCAACAAAACCACGAAAAGTTCTTGTATTTGAAGATAAAATCTTTTTGCTTGAAAGAAGAAAGATCTAGCTGACTGAAATAAGTTCATTGGATGAAAACCAACAAAAATTGACAAGAACCACGAAAAGTTCTTGTATTTTAAGATAAAATCTTACGCTATTAAAGAAAAAACTTCTCCCTCGCTGAAATATGTTCATTTGCTGAAAATCAACAAAACCACAAAAAGTTCTTGTATTTGAAGATAAAATCTTTTTGCTTTGAAGAAGAAAGATCTAGCTGACTGAAATAAGTTCATTTGATGAAAATCAACAAAAATTGACAAGAACCACGAAAAGTTTTTGTATTTTAAGATAAAATCTTACGCTCTTGAAGAAAAAACTTCTCCCTCGCTGAAATATGTTCATTTGCTGAAAATCAACAAAACCACGAAAAGTTCTTGTATTTGAAGATAAAATCTTTTTGCTTTGAAGAAGAAAGATCTAGCTGACTGAAATAAGTTCATTGGATGAAAATCAACAAAAATTGACAAGAACCACGAAAAGTTCTTGTATTTTAAGATAAAATCTGACGCTATTAAAGAAAAAACTTCTCCCTCGCTGAAATATGTTCATTTGCTGAAAATCAACAAAACCACGAAAAGTTCTTGTATTTGAAGATAAAATCTTTTTGCTTTGAAGAAGAAAGATCTAGCTGACTGAAATAAGTTTATGGGATGAAAACCAACAAAAATTGACAAGAACCACGAAAAGTTCTTGTATTTTCAGATAAAATCTGACGCTATTAAAGAAAAAACTTCTCCCTCGCTGAAATATGTTCATTTGCTGAAAATCAACAAAACCACGAAAAGTTCTTGTATTTGAAGATAAAATATTTTTGCTTTGAAGAAGAAAGATCGAGCTGACTGAAATAAGTTCATAAGATGAAAACCAACAAAAATTGACAAGAACCACGAAAAGTTCTTGTATTTTAAGATAAAATCTTACGCTTTTAAAGAAAAAACTTCTCCCTCGCTGAAATATGTTCATTTGCTGAAAATCAACAAAACCACGAAAAGTTCTTGTATTTGAAGATAAAATCTTTTTGCTTTGAAGAAGAAAGATCTAGCTGACTGAAATAAGTTTATGGGATAAAACCAACAAAAATTGACAAGAACCACGAAAAGTTCTTGTATTTTCAGATAAAATCTTACGCTATTAAAGAAAAAACTTCTCCCTCGCTGAAATATGTTCATTTGCTGAAAATCAACAAAACCACGAAAAGTTCTTGTATTTGAAGATAAAATCTTTTTGCTTTCAAGAAGAAAGATCTTGCTGACTGAAATAAGTTCATTGGATGAAAATCAACAAAACCACGAAAAGTTCTTGTATTTGAAGATAAAATCTTTTTGCTTTAAAGAAGAAAGATCTAGCTGACTGAAATAAGTTCATTTGATGAAAATCAACAAAAATTGACAAGAACCACGAAAAGTTTTTGTATTTTAAGATTAAATCTGACGCTATTAAAGAAAAAACTTCTCCCTCGCTGAAATATGTTCATTTGCTGAAAATCAACAAAACCACGAAAAGTTCTTGTATTTGAAGATAAAATATTTTTGCTTTGAAGAAGAAAGATCGAGCTGACTGAAATAAGTTCATAAGATGAAAACCAACAAAAATTGACAAGAACCACGAAAAGTTCTTGTATTTTAAGATAAAATCTTACGCTTTTAAAGAAAAAACTTCTCCCTCGCTGAAATATGTTCATTTGCTGAAAATCAACAAAACCACGAAAAGTTCTTGTATTTGAAGATAAAATCTTTTTGCTTTGAAGAAGAAAGATCTAGCTGACTGAAATAAGTTTATGGGATGAAAACCAACAAAAATTGACAAGAACCACGAAAAGTTCTTGTATTTTCAGATAAAATCTGACGCTATTAAAGAAAAAACTTCTCCCTCGCTGAAATATGTTCATTTGCTGAAAATCAACAAAACCAAGAAAAGTTCTTGTATTTGAAGATGAAACATTTTTGCTTTGAAGAAGAAAGATCGAGCTGACAGAAATAAGTTCAGAAGATGAAAACCAACAAAAATTGACAAGAACCACGAAAAGTTCTTGTATTTGAAGATAAAATCTTTTTGCTTTCATGAAGAAAGATCTTGCTGACTGAAATAAGTTCATTGGATGAAAATCAACAAAACCACGAAAAGTTCTTGTATTTGAAGATAAAATCTTTTTGCTTGAAAGAAGAAAGATCTAGCTGACTGAAATAAGTTCATTGGATGAAAACCAACAAAAATTGACAAGAACCACGAAAAGTTCTTGTATTTTAAGATAAAATCTTACGCTATTAAAGAAAAAACTTCTCCCTCGCTGAAATATGTTCATTTGCTGAAAATCAACAAAACCACAAAAAGTTCTTGTATTTGAAGATAAAATCTTTTTGCTTTGAAGAAGAAAGATCTAGCTGACTGAAATAAGTTCATTTGATGAAAATCAACAAAAATTGACAAGAACCACGAAAAGTTTTTGTATTTTAAGATAAAATCTTACGCTCTTGAAGAAAAAACTTCTCCCTCGCTGAAATATGTTCATTTGCTGAAAATCAACAAAACCACGAAAAGTTCTTGTATTTGAAGATAAAATCTTTTTGCTTTGAAGAAGAAAGATCTAGCTGACTGAAATAAGTTCATTGGATGAAAATCAACAAAAATTGACAAGAACCACGAAAAGTTCTTGTATTTTAAGATAAAATCTGACGCTATTAAAGAAAAAACTTCTCCCTCGCTGAAATATGTTCATTTGCTGAAAATCAACAAAACCACGAAAAGTTCTTGTATTTGAAGATAAAATCTTTTTGCTTTGAAGAAGAAAGATCTAGCTGACTGAAATAAGTTTATGGGATGAAAACCAACAAAAATTGACAAGAACCACGAAAAGTTCTTGTATTTTCAGATAAAATCTGACGCTATTAAAGAAAAAACTTCTCCCTCGCTGAAATATGTTCATTTGCTGAAAATCAACAAAACCACGAAAAGTTCTTGTATTTGAAGATAAAATATTTTTGCTTTGAAGAAGAAAGATCGAGCTGACTGAAATAAGTTCATAAGATGAAAACCAACAAAAATTGACAAGAACCACGAAAAGTTCTTGTATTTTAAGATAAAATCTTACGCTTTTAAAGAAAAAACTTCTCCCTCGCTGAAATATGTTCATTTGCTGAAAATCAACAAAACCACGAAAAGTTCTTGTATTTGAAGATAAAATCTTTTTGCTTTGAAGAAGAAAGATCTAGCTGACTGAAATAAGTTTATGGGATAAAACCAACAAAAATTGACAAGAACCACGAAAAGTTCTTGTATTTTCAGATAAAATCTTACGCTATTAAAGAAAAAACTTCTCCCTCGCTGAAATATGTTCATTTGCTGAAAATCAACAAAACCACGAAAAGTTCTTGTATTTGAAGATAAAATCTTTTTGCTTTCAAGAAGAAAGATCTTGCTGACTGAAATAAGTTCATTGGATGAAAATCAACAAAACCACGAAAAGTTCTTGTATTTGAAGATAAAATCTTTTTGCTTTAAAGAAGAAAGATCTAGCTGACTGAAATAAGTTCATTTGATGAAAATCAACAAAAATTGACAAGAACCACGAAAAGTTTTTGTATTTTAAGATTAAATCTGACGCTATTAAAGAAAAAACTTCTCCCTCGCTGAAATATGTTCATTTGCTGAAAATCAACAAAACCACGAAAAGTTCTTGTATTTGAAGATAAAATATTTTTGCTTTGAAGAAGAAAGATCGAGCTGACTGAAATAAGTTCATAAGATGAAAACCAACAAAAATTGACAAGAACCACGAAAAGTTCTTGTATTTTAAGATAAAATCTTACGCTTTTAAAGAAAAAACTTCTCGCTCGCTGAAATATGTTCATTTGCTGAAAATCAACAAAACCACGAAAAGTTCTTGTATTTGAAGATAAAATCTTTTTGCTTTGAAGAAGAAAGATCTAGCTGACTGAAATAAGTTCATTGGATGAAAACCAACAAAAATTGACAAGAACCACGAAAAGTTCTTGTATTTTAAGATAAAATCTGACGCTATTAAAGAAAAAACTTCTCCCTCGCTGAAATATGTTCATTTGCTGAAAATCAACAAAACCACGAAAAGTTCTTGTATTTGAAGATAAAATCTTTTTGCTTTGAAGAAGAAAGATCGAGCTGACTGAAATAAGTTCATTTGATGAAAATCAACAAAAATTGACAAGAACCACGAAAAGTTTTTGTATTTTAAGATAAAATCTGACGCTATTAAAGAAAAAACTTCTCCCTCGCTGAAATATGTTCATTTGCTGAAAATCAACAAAACCACGAAAAGTTCTTGTATTTGAAGATAAAATCTTTTTGCTTTGAAGAAAGATCTTGCTGACTGAAATAAGTTCATTGGATGAAAACCAACAAAAATTGACAAGAACCACGAAAAGTTCTTGTATTTTAAGATAAAATCTTACGCTCTTGAAGAAAAAACTTCTCCCTCGCTGAAATATGTTCATTTGCTGAAAATCAACAAAACCACGAAAAGTTCTTGTATTTGAAGATAAAATCTTTTTGCTTTGAAGAAGAAAGATCTAGCTGACTGAAATAAGTTCATTGGATGAAAATCAACAAAAATTGACAAGAACCACGAAAAGTTCTTGTATTTTAAGATAAAATCTGACGCTATTAAAGAAAAAACTTCTCCCTCGCTGAAATATGTTCATTTGCTGAAAATCAACAAAACCACGAAAAGTTCTTGTATTTGAAGATAAAATCTTTTTGCTTTGAAGAAGAAAGATCTAGCTGACTGAAATAAGTTTATGGGATGAAAACCAACAAAAGTTGACAAGAACCACGAAAAGTTCTTGTATTTTCAGATAAAATCTGACGCTATTAAAGAAAAAACTTCTCCCTCGCTGAAATATGTTCATTTGCTGAAAATCAACAAAACCACGAAAAGTTCTTGTATTTGAAGATAAAATATTTTTGCTTTGAAGAAGAAAGATCGAGCTGACTGAAATAAGTTCATAAGATGAAAACCAACAAAAATTGACAAGAACCACGAAAAGTTCTTGTATTTTAAGATAAAATCTTACGCTTTTAAAGAAAAAACTTCTCCCTCGCTGAAATATGTTCATTTGCTGAAAATCAACAAAACCACGAAAAGTTCTTGTATTTGAAGATAAAATCTTTTTGCTTTGAAGAAGAAAGATCTAGCTGACTGAAATAAGTTTATGGGATGAAAACCAACAAAAATTGACAAGAACCACGAAAAGTTCTTGTATTTTCAGATAAAATCTGACGCTATTAAAGAAAAAACTTCTCCCTCGCTGAAATATGTTCATTTGCTGAAAATCAACAAAACCAAGAAAAGTTCTTGTATTTGAAGATGAAACATTTTTGCTTTGAAGAAGAAAGATCGAGCTGACAGAAATAAATTCAGAAGATGAAAACCAACAAAAATTGACAAGAACCACGAAAAGTTCTTGTATTTGAAGATAAAATCTTTTTGCTTTCATGAAGAAAGATCTTGCTGACTGAAATAAGTTCATTGGATGAAAATCAACAAAACCACGAAAAGTTCTTGTATTTGAAGATAAAATCTTTTTGCTTGAAAGAAGAAAGATCTAGCTGACTGAAATAAGTTCATTGGATGAAAACCAACAAAAATTGACAAGAACCACGAAAAGTTCTTGTATTTTAAGATAAAATCTTACGCTATTAAAGAAAAAACTTCTCCCTCGCTGAAATATGTTCATTTGCTGAAAATCAACAAAACCACAAAAAGTTCTTGTATTTGAAGATAAAATCTTTTTGCTTTGAAGAAGAAAGATCTAGCTGACTGAAATAAGTTCATTTGATGAAAATCAACAAAAATTGACAAGAACCACGAAAAGTTTTTGTATTTTAAGATAAAATCATACGCTCTTGAAGAAAAAACTTCTCCCTCGCTGAAATATGTTCATTTGCTGAAAATCAACAAAACCACGAAAAGTTCTTGTATTTGAAGATAAAATCTTTTTGCTTTGAAGAAGAAAGATTTAGCTGACTGAAATAAGTTCATTGGATGAAAATCAACAAAAATTGACAAGAACCACGAAAAGTTTTTGTATTTTAAGATTAAATCTGACGCTATTAAAGAAAAAACTTCTCCCTCGCTGAAATATGTTCATTTGCTGAAAATCAACAAAACCACGAAAAGTTCTTGTATTTGAAGATAAAATATTTTTGCTTTGAAGAAGAAAGATCGAGCTGACTGAAATAAGTTCATAAGATGAAAACCAACAAAAATTGACAAGAACCACGAAAAGTTCTTGTATTTTAAGATAAAATCTTACGCTTTTAAAGAAAAAACTTCTCGCTCGCTGAAATATGTTCATTTGCTGAAAATCAACAAAACCACGAAAAGTTCTTGTATTTGAAGATAAAATCTTTTTGCTTTGAAGAAGAAAGATCTAGCTGACTGAAATAAGTTCATTGGATGAAAACCAACAAAAATTGACAAGAACCACGAAAAGTTCTTGTATTTTAAGATAAAATCTGACGCTATTAAAGAAAAAACTTCTCCCTCGCTGAAATATGTTCATTTGCTGAAAATCAACAAAACCACGAAAAGTTCTTGTATTTGAAGATAAAATCTTTTTGCTTTGAAGAAGAAAGATCGAGCTGACTGAAATAAGTTCATTTGATGAAAATCAACAAAAATTGACAAGAACCACGAAAAGTTTTTGTATTTTAAGATAAAATCTGACGCTATTAAAGAAAAAACTTCTCCCTCGCTGAAATATGTTCATTTGCTGAAAATCAACAAAACCACGAAAAGTTCTTGTATTTGAAGATAAAATCTTTTTGCTTTGAAGAAAGATCTTGCTGACTGAAATAAGTTCATTGGATGAAAACCAACAAAAATTGACAAGAACCACGAAAAGTTCTTGTATTTTAAGATAAAATCTTACGCTCTTGAAGAAAAAACTTCTCCCTCGCTGAAATATGTTCATTTGCTGAAAATCAACAAAACCACGAAAAGTTCTTGTATTTGAAGATAAAATCTTTTTGCTTTGAAGAAGAAAGATCTAGCTGACTGAAATAAGTTCATTGGATGAAAATCAACAAAAATTGACAAGAACCACGAAAAGTTCTTGTATTTTAAGATAAAATCTGACGCTATTAAAGAAAAAACTTCTCCCTCGCTGAAATATGTTCATTTGCTGAAAATCAACAAAACCACGAAAAGTTCTTGTATTTGAAGATAAAATCTTTTTGCTTTGAAGAAGAAAGATCTAGCTGACTGAAATAAGTTTATGGGATGAAAACCAACAAAAGTTGACAAGAACCACGAAAAGTTCTTGTATTTTCAGATAAAATCTGACGCTATTAAAGAAAAAACTTCTCCCTCGCTGAAATATGTTCATTTGCTGAAAATCAACAAAACCACGAAAAGTTCTTGTATTTGAAGATAAAATATTTTTGCTTTGAAGAAGAAAGATCGAGCTGACTGAAATAAGTTCATAAGATGAAAACCAACAAAAATTGACAAGAACCACGAAAAGTTCTTGTATTTTAAGATAAAATCTTACGCTTTTAAAGAAAAAACTTCTCCCTCGCTGAAATATGTTCATTTGCTGAAAATCAACAAAACCACGAAAAGTTCTTGTATTTGAAGATAAAATCTTTTTGCTTTGAAGAAGAAAGATCTAGCTGACTGAAATAAGTTTATGGGATGAAAACCAACAAAAATTGACAAGAACCACGAAAAGTTCTTGTATTTTCAGATAAAATCTGACGCTATTAAAGAAAAAACTTCTCCCTCGCTGAAATATGTTCATTTGCTGAAAATCAACAAAACCAAGAAAAGTTCTTGTATTTGAAGATGAAACATTTTTGCTTTGAAGAAGAAAGATCGAGCTGACAGAAATAAATTCAGAAGATGAAAACCAACAAAAATTGACAAGAACCACGAAAAGTTCTTGTATTTGAAGATAAAATCTTTTTGCTTTCATGAAGAAAGATCTTGCTGACTGAAATAAGTTCATTGGATGAAAATCAACAAAACCACGAAAAGTTCTTGTATTTGAAGATAAAATCTTTTTGCTTGAAAGAAGAAAGATCTAGCTGACTGAAATAAGTTCATTGGATGAAAACCAACAAAAATTGACAAGAACCACGAAAAGTTCTTGTATTTTAAGATAAAATCTTACGCTATTAAAGAAAAAACTTCTCCCTCGCTGAAATATGTTCATTTGCTGAAAATCAACAAAACCACAAAAAGTTCTTGTATTTGAAGATAAAATCTTTTTGCTTTGAAGAAGAAAGATCTAGCTGACTGAAATAAGTTCATTTGATGAAAATCAACAAAAATTGACAAGAACCACGAAAAGTTTTTGTATTTTAAGATAAAATCATACGCTCTTGAAGAAAAAACTTCTCCCTCGCTGAAATATGTTCATTTGCTGAAAATCAACAAAACCACGAAAAGTTCTTGTATTTGAAGATAAAATCTTTTTGCTTTGAAGAAGAAAGATTTAGCTGACTGAAATAAGTTCATTGGATGAAAATCAACAAAAATTGACAAGAACCACGAAAAGTTCTTGTATTTTAAGATAAAATCTGACGCTATTAAAGAAAAAACTTCTCCCTCGCTGAAATATGTTCATTTGCTGAAAATCAACAAAACCACGAAAAGTTCTTGTATTTGAAGATAAAATCTTTTTGCTTTGAAGAAGAAAGATCTAGCTGACTGAAATAAGTTTATGGGATGAAAACCAACAAAAATTGACAAGAACCACGAAAAGTTCTTGTATTTTCAGATAAAATCTGACGCTATTAAAGAAAAAACTTCTCCCTCGCTGAAATATGTTCATTTGCTGAAAATCAACAAAACCACGAAAAGTTCTTGTATTTGAAGATAAAATATTTTTGCTTTGAAGAAGAAAGATCGAGCTGACTGAAATAAGTTCATAAGATGAAAACCAACAAAAATTGACAAGAACCACGAAAAGTTCTTGTATTTTAAGATAAAATCTTACGCTTTTAAAGAAAAAACTTCTCCCTCGCTGAAATATGTTCATTTGCTGAAAATCAACAAAACCACGAAAAGTTCTTGTATTTGAAGATAAAATCTTTTTGCTTTGAAGAAGAAAGATCTAGCTGACTGAAATAAGTTTATGGGATAAAACCAACAAAAATTGACAAGAACCACGAAAAGTTCTTGTATTTTCAGATAAAATCTGACGCTATTAAAGAAAAAACTTCTCCCTCGCTGAAATATGTTCATTTGCTGAAAATCAACAAAACCACGAAAAGTTCTTGTATTTGAAGATAAAATCTTTTTGCTTTCAAGAAGAAAGATCTTGCTGACTGAAATAAGTTCATTGGATGAAAATCAACAAAACCACGAAAAGTTCTTGTATTTGAAGATAAAATCTTTTTGCTTTAAAGAAGAAAGATCTAGCTGACTGAAATAAGTTCATTTGATGAAAATCAACAAAAATTGACAAGAACCACGAAAAGTTTTTGTATTTTAAGATTAAATCTGACGCTATTAAAGAAAAAACTTCTCCCTCGCTGAAATATGTTCATTTGCTGAAAATCAACAAAACCACGAAAAGTTCTTGTATTTGAAGATAAAATATTTTTGCTTTGAAGAAGAAAGATCGAGCTGACTGAAATAAGTTCATAAGATGAAAACCAACAAAAATTGACAAGAACCACGAAAAGTTCTTGTATTTTAAGATAAAATCTTACGCTTTTAAAGAAAAAACTTCTCGCTCGCTGAAATATGTTCATTTGCTGAAAATCAACAAAACCACGAAAAGTTCTTGTATTTGAAGATAAAATCTTTTTGCTTTGAAGAAGAAAGATCTAGCTGACTGAAATAAGTTCATTGGATGAAAACCAACAAAAATTGACAAGAACCACGAAAAGTTCTTGTATTTTAAGATAAAATCTGACGCTATTAAAGAAAAAACTTCTCCCTCGCTGAAATATGTTCATTTGCTGAAAATCAACAAAACCACGAAAAGTTCTTGTATTTGAAGATAAAATCTTTTTGCTTTGAAGAAGAAAGATCGAGCTGACTGAAATAAGTTCATTTGATGAAAATCAACAAAAATTGACAAGAACCACGAAAAGTTTTTGTATTTTAAGATAAAATCTGACGCTATTAAAGAAAAAACTTCTCCCTCGCTGAAATATGTTCATTTGCTGAAAATCAACAAAACCACGAAAAGTTCTTGTATTTGAAGATAAAATCTTTTTGCTTTGAAGAAAGATCTTGCTGACTGAAATAAGTTCATTGGATGAAAACCAACAAAAATTGACAAGAACCACGAAAAGTTCTTGTATTTTAAGATAAAATCTTACGCTCTTGAAGAAAAAACTTCTCCCTCGCTGAAATATGTTCATTTGCTGAAAATCAACAAAACCACGAAAAGTTCTTGTATTTGAAGATAAAATCTTTTTGCTTTGAAGAAGAAAGATCTAGCTGACTGAAATAAGTTTATGGGATGAAAACCAACAAAAGTTGACAAGAACCACGAAAAGTTCTTGTATTTTCAGATAAAATCTGACGCTATTAAAGAAAAAACTTCTCCCTCGCTGAAATATGTTCATTTGCTGAAAATCAACAAAACCACGAAAAGTTCTTGTATTTGAAGATAAAATATTTTTGCTTTGAAGAAGAAAGATCGAGCTGACTGAAATAAGTTCATAAGATGAAAACCAACAAAAATTGACAAGAACCACGAAAAGTTCTTGTATTTTAAGATAAAATCTTACGCTTTTAAAGAAAAAACTTCTCCCTCGCTGAAATATGTTCATTTGCTGAAAATCAACAAAACCACGAAAAGTTCTTGTATTTGAAGATAAAATCTTTTTGCTTTGAAGAAGAAAGATCTAGCTGACTGAAATAAGTTTATGGGATGAAAACCAACAAAAATTGACAAGAACCACGAAAAGTTCTTGTATTTTCAGATAAAATCTGACGCTATTAAAGAAAAAACTTCTCCCTCGCTGAAATATGTTCATTTGCTGAAAATCAACAAAACCAAGAAAAGTTCTTGTATTTGAAGATGAAACATTTTTGCTTTGAAGAAGAAAGATCGAGCTGACAGAAATAAATTCAGAAGATGAAAACCAACAAAAATTGACAAGAACCACGAAAAGTTCTTGTATTTGAAGATAAAATCTTTTTGCTTTCATGAAGAAAGATCTTGCTGACTGAAATAAGTTCATTGGATGAAAATCAACAAAACCACGAAAAGTTCTTGTATTTGAAGATAAAATCTTTTTGCTTGAAAGAAGAAAGATCTAGCTGACTGAAATAAGTTCATTGGATGAAAACCAACAAAAATTGACAAGAACCACGAAAAGTTCTTGTATTTTAAGATAAAATCTTACGCTATTAAAGAAAAAACTTCTCCCTCGCTGAAATATGTTCATTTGCTGAAAATCAACAAAACCACAAAAAGTTCTTGTATTTGAAGATAAAATCTTTTTGCTTTGAAGAAGAAAGATCTAGCTGACTGAAATAAGTTCATTTGATGAAAATCAACAAAAATTGACAAGAACCACGAAAAGTTTTTGTATTTTAAGATAAAATCATACGCTCTTGAAGAAAAAACTTCTCCCTCGCTGAAATATGTTCATTTGCTGAAAATCAACAAAACCACGAAAAGTTCTTGTATTTGAAGATAAAATCTTTTTGCTTTGAAGAAGAAAGATTTAGCTGACTGAAATAAGTTCATTGGATGAAAATCAACAAAAATTGACAAGAACCACGAAAAGTTCTTGTATTTTAAGATAAAATCTGACGCTATTAAAGAAAAAACTTCTCCCTCGCTGAAATATGTTCATTTGCTGAAAATCAACAAAACCACGAAAAGTTCTTGTATTTGAAGATAAAATCTTTTTGCTTTGAAGAAGAAAGATCTAGCTGACTGAAATAAGTTTATGGGATGAAAACCAACAAAAATTGACAAGAACCACGAAAAGTTCTTGTATTTTCAGATAAAATCTGACGCTATTAAAGAAAAAACTTCTCCCTCGCTGAAATATGTTCATTTGCTGAAAATCAACAAAACCACGAAAAGTTCTTGTATTTGAAGATAAAATATTTTTGCTTTGAAGAAGAAAGATCGAGCTGACTGAAATAAGTTCATAAGATGAAAACCAACAAAAATTGACAAGAACCACGAAAAGTTCTTGTATTTTAAGATAAAATCTTACGCTTTTAAAGAAAAAACTTCTCCCTCGCTGAAATATGTTCATTTGCTGAAAATCAACAAAACCACGAAAAGTTCTTGTATTTGAAGATAAAATCTTTTTGCTTTGAAGAAGAAAGATCTAGCTGACTGAAATAAGTTTATGGGATAAAACCAACAAAAATTGACAAGAACCACGAAAAGTTCTTGTATTTTCAGATAAAATCTGACGCTATTAAAGAAAAAACTTCTCCCTCGCTGAAATATGTTCATTTGCTGAAAATCAACAAAACCACGAAAAGTTCTTGTATTTGAAGATAAAATCTTTTTGCTTTCAAGAAGAAAGATCTTGCTGACTGAAATAAGTTCATTGGATGAAAATCAACAAAACCACGAAAAGTTCTTGTATTTGAAGATAAAATCTTTTTGCTTTAAAGAAGAAAGATCTAGCTGACTGAAATAAGTTCATTTGATGAAAATCAACAAAAATTGACAAGAACCACGAAAAGTTTTTGTATTTTAAGATTAAATCTGACGCTATTAAAGAAAAAACTTCTCGCTCGCTGAAATATGTTCATTTGCTGAAAATCAACAAAACCACGAAAAGTTCTTGTATTTGAAGATAAAATCTTTTCGCTTTGAAGAAGAAAGATCTGGCTGACTGAAATAAGTTCATTGGATGAAAGCCAACAAAAATTGACAAGAATCACGAAAAGTTCTTGTATTTTCAGATAAAATCTGACGCTATTAAAGAAAAAACTTCTCCCTCGCTGAAATATGTTCATTTGCTGAAAATCAACAAAACCACGAAAAGTTCTTGTATTTGAAGATAAAATATTTTTGCTTTGAAGAAGAAAGATCGAGCTGACTGAAATAAGTTCATAAGATGAAAACCAACAAAAATTGACAAGAACCACGAAAAGTTCTTGTATTTTAAGATAAAATCTTACGCTTTTAAAGAAAAAACTTCTCCCTCGCTGAAATATGTTCATTTGCTGAAAATCAACAAAACCACGAAAAGTTCTTGTATTTGAAGATAAAATCTTTTTGCTTTGAAGAAGAAAGATCTTGCTGACTGAAATAAGTTTATGGGATAAAACCAACAAAAATTGACAAGAACCACGAAAAGTTCTTGTATTTTCAGATAAAATCTGACGCTATTAAAGAAAAAACTTCTCCCTCGCTGAAATATGTTCATTTGCTGAAAATCAACAAAACCACGAAAAGTTCTTGTATTTGAAGATAAAATCTTTTTGCTTTAAAGAAGAAAGATCTAGCTGACTGAAATAAGTTCATTTGATGAAAATCAACAAAAATTGACAAGAACCACGAAAAGTTTTTGTATTTTAAGATTAAATCTGACGCTATTAAAGAAAAAACTTCTCGCTCGCTGAAATATGTTCATTTGCTGAAAATCAACAAAACCACGAAAAGTTCTTGTATTTGAAGATAAAATCTTTTTGCTTTGAAGAAGAAAGATCTGGCTGACTGAAATAAGTTCATTGGATGAAAGCCAACAAAAATTGACAAGAACCACGAAAAGTTCTTGTATTTTAAGATAAAATCTGATGCGATAAAAGAAAAAACTTCTCCCTCGCTGAAATATGTTCATTTGCTGAAAATCAACAAAACCACGAAAAGTTCTTGTATTTGAAGATAAAATCTTTTTGCTTTGAAGAAGAAAGATCGAGCTGACTGAAATAAGTTCATAAGATGAAAACCAACAAAAATTGACAGGAACCACGAAAAGTTCTTCTATTTTAAGATAAAATCTTACGCTTTTAAAGAAAAAACTTCTCGCTCGCTGAAATATGTTCATTTGCTGAAAATCAACAAAACCACGAAAAGTTCTTGTATTTGAAGATAAAATCTTTTTGCTTTGAAGAAGAAAGATCTAGCTGACTGAAATAAGTTCATAAGATGAAAACCAACAAAAATTGACAAGAACCACGCAAAGTTCTTGTATTTTAAGATAAAATCTGACGCTATTAAAGAAAAAACGTCTCCCTCACTGAAATATGTTCATTTGCTGAAAATCAACAAAACCACGAAAAGTTCTTGTATTTGAAGATAAAATCTTTTTGCTTTGAAGAAGAAAGATCTAGCTGACTGAAATAAGTTCATTTGATGAAAATCAACAAAAATTGACAAGAACCACGAAAAGTTTTTGTATTTTAAGATAAAATCTGACGCTATTAAAGAAAAAACTTCTCCCTCGCTGAAATATGTTCATTTGCTGAAAATCAACAAAACCACGAAAAGTTCTTGTATTTGAAGATAAAATCTTTTTGCTTTGAAGAAGAAAGATCTGGCTGACTGATATCAGTTCATTGGATGAAAACCAACAAAAATTGACAAGAACCACGAAAAGTTCTTGTATTTTAAGATAAAATCTGACGCTATTAAAGAAAAAACTTCTCCCTCGCTGAAATATGTTCATTTGCTGAAAATCAACAAAACCACGAAAAGTTCTTGTATTTGATGATAAAATCTTTTTGCTTTGAAGAAGAAAGATCGAGCTGACTGAAATAAGTTCATAAGATGAAAACCAACAAAAATTGACAAGAACCACGAAAAGTTCTTGTATTTTAAGATGAAATCTTACGCTTTTCAAGAAAAAACTTCTCGCTCGCTGAAATATGTTCATTTGCTGAAAATCAACAAAACCACGAAAAGTTCTTGTATTTGAAGATAAAATCTTTTTGCTTTGAAGAAGAAAGATCTAGCTGACTGAAATAAGTTAATCAGATGAAAACCAACAAAATTTGATTAGAACCACGAAAAGTTCTTGTATTTTAAGATAAAATCTGATGCTATTGAAGAAAAAACTTCTCGCTCGCTGAAATATGTTCATTTGCTGAAAATCAACAAAACCACGAAAAGTTCTTGTATTTGAAGATAAAATCTTTTTGCTTTGAAGAAGAAAGATCTGGCTGACTGAAATAAGTTTATGGGATGAAAACCAACAAAAATTGACAAGAACCACGAAAAGTTCTTGTATTTTAAGATAAAATCTGACGCTATTAAAGAAAAAACTTCTCCCTCGCTGAAATATGTTCATTTGCTGAAAATCAACAAAACCACGAAAAGTTCTTGTATTTGAAGATAAAATCTTTTTGCTTTCAAGAAGAAAGATCTTGCTGACTGAAATAAGTTCATTGGATGAAAATCAACAAAACCACGAAAAGTTCTTGTATTTGAAGATAAAATCTTTTTGCTTTTAAGAAGAAAGATCTAGCTGACTGAAATAAGTTCATTTGATGAAAATCAACAAAAATTGACAAGAACCACGAAAAGTTTTTGTATTTTAAGATTAAATCTGACGCTATTAAAGAAAAAACTTCTTGCTCGCTGAAATATGTTCATTTGCTGAAAATCAACAAAACCACGAAAAGTTCTTGTATTTGAAGATAAAATCTTTTTGCTTTGAAGAAGAAAGATCGAGCTGACTGAAATAAGTTCATAAGATGAAAACCAACAAAAATTGACAAGAACCACGAAAAGTTCTTGTATTTTAAGATGAAATCTTACGCTTTTCAAGAAAAAACTTCTCGCTCGCTGAAATATGTTCATTTGCTGAAAATCAACAAAACCACGAAAAGTTCTTGTATTTGAAGATAAAATCTTTTTGCTTTGAAGAAGAAAGATCTAGCTGACTGAAATAAGTTAATCAGATGAAAACCAACAAAATTTGATTAGAACCACGAAAAGTTCTTGTATTTTAAGATAAAATCTGATGCTATTGAAGAAAAAACTTCTCGCTCGCTGAAATATGTTCATTTGCTGAAAATCAACAAAACCACGAAAAGTTCTTGTATTTGAAGATAAAATATTTTTGCTTTGAAGAAGAAAGATCTGGCTGACTGAAATAAGTTTATGGGATGAAAACCAACAAAAATTGACAAGAACCACGAAAAGTTCTTGTATTTTAAGATAAAATCTGACGCTATTAAAGAAAAAACTTCTCCCTCGCTGAAATATGTTCATTTGCTGAAAATCAACAAAACCACGAAAAGTTCTTGTATTTGAAGATAAAATCTTTTTGCTTTCAAGAAGAAAGATCTTGCTGACTGAAATAAGTTCATTGGATGAAAATCAACAAAACCACGAATAGTTCTTGTATTTGAAGATAAAATCTTTTTGCTTTTAAGAAGAAAGATCTAGCTGACTGAAATAAGTTCATTTGATGAAAATCAACAAAAATTGACAAGAACCACGAAAAGTTTTTGTATTTTAAGATTAAATCTGACGCTATTAAAGAAAAAACTTCTCGCTCGCTGAAATATGTTCATTTGCTGAAAATCAACAAAACCACGAAAAGTTCTTGTATTTGAAGATAAAATCTTTTTGCTTTGAAGAAGAAAGATCTGGCTGACTGAAATAAGTTCATTGGATGAAAGCCAACAAAAATTGACAAGAACCACGAAAAGTTCTTGTATTTTCAGATAAAATCTGACGCTATTAAAGAAAAAACTTCTCCCTCGCTGAAATATGTTCATTTGCTGAAAATCAACAAAACCACGAAAAGTTCTTGTATTTGAAGATAAAATATTTTTGCTTTGAAGAAGAAAGATCGAGCTGACTGAAATAAGTTCATAAGATGAAAACCAACAAAAATTGACAAGAACCACGAAAAGTTCTTGTATTTTAAGATAAAATCTTACGCTTTTAAAGAAAAAACTTCTCGCTCGCTGAAATATGTTCATTTGCTGAAAATCAACAAAACCACGAAAAGTTCTTGTATTTGAAGATAAAATCTTTTTGCTTTGAAGAAGAAAGATCTAGCTGACTGAAATAAGTTCATTGGATGAAAACCAACAAAAATTGACAAGAACCACGAAAAGTTCTTGTATTTTAAGATAAAATCTGACGCTATTAAAGAAAAAACTTCTCCCTCGCTGAAATATGTTCATTTGCTGAAAATCAACAAAACCACGAAAAGTTCTTGTATTTGAAGATAAAATCTTTTTGCTTTGAAGAAGAAAGATCGAGCTGACTGAAATAAGTTCATTTGATGAAAATCAACAAAAATTGACAAGAACCACGAAAAGTTTTTGTATTTTAAGATAAAATCTGACGCTATTAAAGAAAAAACTTCTCCCTCGCTGAAATATGTTCATTTGCTGAAAATCAACAAAACCACGAAAAGTTCTTGTATTTGAAGATAAAATCTTTTTGCTTTGAAGAAGAAAGATCTTGCTGACTGAAATAAGTTCATTGGATGAAAACCAACAAAAATTGACAAGAACCACGAAAAGTTCTTGTATTTTAAGATAAAATCTTACGCTCTTGAAGAAAAAACTTCTCCCTCGCTGAAATATGTTCATTTGCTGAAAATCAACAAAACCACGAAAAGTTCTTGTATTTGAAGATAAAATCTTTTTGCTTTGAAGAAGAAAGATCTAGCTGACTGAAATAAGTTCATTGGATGAAAATCAACAAAAATTGACAAGAACCACGAAAAGTTCTTGTATTTTAAGATAAAATCTGACGCTATTAAAGAAAAAACTTCTCCCTCGCTGAAATATGTTCATTTGCTGAAAATCAACAAAACCACGAAAAGTTCTTGTATTTGAAGATAAAATCTTTTTGCTTTGAAGAAGAAAGATCTAGCTGACTGAAATAAGTTTATGGGATGAAAACCAACAAAAATTGACAAGAACCACGAAAAGTTCTTGTATTTTCAGATAAAATCTGACGCTATTAAAGAAAAAACTTCTCCCTCGCTGAAATATGTTCATTTGCTGAAAATCAACAAAACCACGAAAAGTTCTTGTATTTGAAGATAAAATATTTTTGCTTTGAAGAAGAAAGATCGAGCTGACTGAAATAAGTTCATAAGATGAAAACCAACAAAAATTGACAAGAACCACGAAAAGTTCTTGTATTTTAAGATAAAATCTTACGCTTTTAAAGAAAAAACTTCTCCCTCGCTGAAATATGTTCATTTGCTGAAAATCAACAAAACCACGAAAAGTTCTTGTATTTGAAGATAAAATCTTTTTGCTTTGAAGAAGAAAGATCTAGCTGACTGAAATAAGTTTATGGGATGAAAACCAACAAAAATTGACAAGAACCACGAAAAGTTCTTGTATTTTCAGATAAAATCTGACGCTATTAAAGAAAAAACTTCTCCCTCGCTGAAATATGTTCATTTGCTGAAAATCAACAAAACCAAGAAAAGTTCTTGTATTTGAAGATGAAACATTTTTGCTTTGAAGAAGAAAGATCGAGCTGACAGAAATAAGTTCAGAAGATGAAAACCAACAAAAATTGACAAGAACCACGAAAAGTTCTTGTATTTGAAGATAAAATCTTTTTGCTTTCATGAAGAAAGATCTTGCTGACTGAAATAAGTTCATTGGATGAAAATCAACAAAACCACGAAAAGTTCTTGTATTTGAAGATAAAATCTTTTTGCTTGAAAGAAGAAAGATCTAGCTGACTGAAATAAGTTCATTGGATGAAAACCAACAAAAATTGACAAGAGCCACGAAAAGTTC
This sequence comes from Heptranchias perlo, assembly GCF_035084215.1. Lineage (NCBI taxonomy): Eukaryota > Metazoa > Chordata > Chondrichthyes > Hexanchiformes > Hexanchidae > Heptranchias > Heptranchias perlo. Next base: position 738,779 of record NC_090344.1, on the reverse strand, counting down.
TTGTATTTTAAGATAAAATCTTACGCTATTAAAGAAAAAACTTCTCCCTCGCTGAAATATGTTCATTTGCTGAAAATCAACAAAACCACAAAAAGTTCTTGTATTTGAAGATAAAATCTTTTTGCTTTGAAGAAGAAAGATCTCGCTGACTGAAATAAGTTCATTTGATGAAAATCAACAAAAATTGACAAGAACCACGAAAAGTTTTTGTATTTTAAGATAAAATCTTACGCTCTTGAAGAAAAAACTTCTCCCTCGCTGAAATATGTTCATTTGCTGAAAATCAACAAAACCACGAAAAGTTCTTGTATTTGAAGATAAAATCTTTTTGCTTTGAAGAAGAAAGATCTAGCTGACTGAAATAAGTTCATTGGATGAAAATCAACAAAAATTGACAAGAACCACGAAAAGTTCTTGTATTTTAAGATAAAATCTGACGCTATTAAAGAAAAAACTTCTCCCTCGCTGAAATATGTTCATTTGCTGAAAATCAACAAAACCACGAAAAGTTCTTGTATTTGAAGATAAAATCTTTTTGCTTTGAAGAAGAAAGATCTAGCTGACTGAAATAAGTTTATGGGATGAAAACCAACAAAAATTGACAAGAACCACGAAAAGTTCTTGTATTTTCAGATAAAATCTGACGCTATTAAAGAAAAAACTTCTCCCTCGCTGAAATATGTTCATTTGCTGAAAATCAACAAAACCACGAAAAGTTCTTGTATTTGAAGATAAAATATTTTTGCTTTGAAGAAGAAAGATCGAGCTGACTGAAATAAGTTCATAAGATGAAAACCAACAAAAATTGACAAGAACCACGAAAAGTTCTTGTATTTTAAGATAAAATCTTACGCTTTTAAAGAAAAAACTTCTCCCTCGCTGAAATATGTTCATTTGCTGAAAATCAACAAAACCACGAAAAGTTCTTGTATTTGAAGATAAAATCTTTTTGCTTTGAAGAAGAAAGATCTAGCTGACTGAAATAAGTTCATTGGATGAAAACCAACAAAAATTGACAAGAACCACGAAAAGTTCTTGTATTTTAAGATAAAATCTGACGCTATTAAAGAAAAAACTTCTCCCTCGCTGAAATATGTTCATTTGCTGAAAATCAACAAAACCACGAAAAGTTCTTGTATTTGAAGATAAAATCTTTTTGCTTTGAAGAAGAAAGATCGAGCTGACTGAAATAAGTTCATTTGATGAAAATCAACAAAAATTGACAAGAACCACGAAAAGTTTTTGTATTTTAAGATAAAATCTGACGCTATTAAAGAAAAAACTTCTCCCTCGCTGAAATATGTTCATTTGCTGAAAATCAACAAAACCACGAAAAGTTCTTGTATTTGAAGATAAAATCTTTTTGCTTTGAAGAAGAAAGATCTTGCTGACTGAAATAAGTTCATTGGATGAAAACCAACAAAAATTGACAAGAACCACGAAAAGTTCTTGTATTTTAAGATAAAATCTTACGCTCTTGAAGAAAAAACTTCTCCCTCGCTGAAATATGTTCATTTGCTGAAAATCAACAAAACCACGAAAAGTTCTTGTATTTGAAGATAAAATCTTTTTGCTTTGAAGAAGAAAGATCTAGCTGACTGAAATAAGTTCATTGGATGAAAATCAACAAAAATTGACAAGAACCACGAAAAGTTCTTGTATTTTAAGATAAAATCTGACGCTATTAAAGAAAAAACTTCTCCCTCGCTGAAATATGTTCATTTGCTGAAAATCAACAAAACCACGAAAAGTTCTTGTATTTGAAGATAAAATCTTTTTGCTTTGAAGAAGAAAGATCTAGCTGACTGAAATAAGTTTATGGGATGAAAACCAACAAAAATTGACAAGAACCACGAAAAGTTCTTGTATTTTCAGATAAAATCTGACGCTATTAAAGAAAAAACTTCTCCCTCGCTGAAATATGTTCATTTGCTGAAAATCAACAAAACCACGAAAAGTTCTTGTATTTGAAGATAAAATATTTTTGCTTTGAAGAAGAAAGATCGAGCTGACTGAAATAAGTTCATAAGATGAAAACCAACAAAAATTGACAAGAACCACGAAAAGTTCTTGTATTTTAAGATAAAATCTTACGCTTTTAAAGAAAAAACTTCTCCCTCGCTGAAATATGTTCATTTGCTGAAAATCAACAAAACCACGAAAAGTTCTTGTATTTGAAGATAAAATCTTTTTGCTTTGAAGAAGAAAGATCTAGCTGACTGAAATAAGTTTATGGGATGAAAACCAACAAAAATTGACAAGAACCACGAAAAGTTCTTGTATTTTCAGATAAAATCTGACGCTATTAAAGAAAAAACTTCTCCCTCGCTGAAATATGTTCATTTGCTGAAAATCAACAAAACCAAGAAAAGTTCTTGTATTTGAAGATGAAACATTTTTGCTTTGAAGAAGAAAGATCGAGCTGACAGAAATAAGTTCAGAAGATGAAAACCAACAAAAATTGACAAGAACCACGAAAAGTTCTTGTATTTGAAGATAAAATCTTTTTGCTTTCATGAAGAAAGATCTTGCTGACTGAAATAAGTTCATTGGATGAAAATCAACAAAACCACGAAAAGTTCTTGTATTTGAAGATAAAATCTTTTTGCTTGAAAGAAGAAAGATCTAGCTGACTGAAATAAGTTCATTGGATGAAAACCAACAAAAATTGACAAGAGCCACGAAAAGTTCTTGTATTTTAAGATAAAATCTTACGCTATTAAAGAAAAAACTTCTCCCTCGCTGAAATATGTTCATTTGCTGAAAATCAACAAAACCACAAAAAGTTCTTGTATTTGAAGATAAAATCTTTTTGCTTTGAAGAAGAAAGATCTCGCTGACTGAAATAAGTTCATTTGATGAAAATCAACAAAAATTGACAAGAACCACGAAAAGTTTTTGTATTTTAAGATAAAATCTTACGCTCTTGAAGAAAAAACTTCTCCCTCGCTGAAATATGTTCATTTGCTGAAAATCAACAAAACCACGAAAAGTTCTTGTATTTGAAGATAAAATCTTTTTGCTTTGAAGAAGAAAGATCTAGCTGACTGAAATAAGTTCATTGGATGAAAATCAACAAAAATTGACAAGAACCACGAAAAGTTCTTGTATTTTAAGATAAAATCTGACGCTATTAAAGAAAAAACTTCTCCCTCGCTGAAATATGTTCATTTGCTGAAAATCAACAAAACCACGAAAAGTTCTTGTATTTGAAGATAAAATCTTTTTGCTTTGAAGAAGAAAGATCTAGCTGACTGAAATAAGTTTATGGGATGAAAACCAACAAAAATTGACAAGAACCACGAAAAGTTCTTGTATTTTCAGATAAAATCTGACGCTATTAAAGAAAAAACTTCTCCCTCGCTGAAATATGTTCATTTGCTGAAAATCAACAAAACCACGAAAAGTTCTTGTATTTGAAGATAAAATATTTTTGCTTTGAAGAAGAAAGATCGAGCTGACTGAAATAAGTTCATAAGATGAAAACCAACAAAAATTGACAAGAACCACGAAAAGTTCTTGTATTTTAAGATAAAATCTTACGCTTTTAAAGAAAAAACTTCTCCCTCGCTGAAATATGTTCATTTGCTGAAAATCAACAAAACCACGAAAAGTTCTTGTATTTGAAGATAAAATCTTTTTGCTTTGAAGAAGAAAGATCTAGCTGACTGAAATAAGTTTATGGGATAAAACCAACAAAAATTGACAAGAACCACGAAAAGTTCTTGTATTTTCAGATAAAATCTGACGCTATTAAAGAAAAAACTTCTCCCTCGCTGAAATATGTTCATTTGCTGAAAATCAACAAAACCACGAAAAGTTCTTGTATTTGAAGATAAAATCTTTTTGCTTTCAAGAAGAAAGATCTTGCTGACTGAAATAAGTTCATTGGATGAAAATCAACAAAACCACGAAAAGTTCTTGTATTTGAAGATAAAATCTTTTTGCTTTAAAGAAGAAAGATCTAGCTGACTGAAATAAGTTCATTTGATGAAAATCAACAAAAATTGACAAGAACCACGAAAAGTTTTTGTATTTCAAGATTAAATCTGACGCTATTAAAGAAAAAACTTCTCCCTCGCTGAAATATGTTCATTTGCTGAAAATCAACAAAACCACGAAAAGTTCTTGTATTTGAAGATAAAATATTTTTGCTTTGAAGAAGAAAGATCGAGCTGACTGAAATAAGTTCATAAGATGAAAACCAACAAAAATTGACAAGAACCACGAAAAGTTCTTGTATTTTAAGATAAAATCTTACGCTTTTAAAGAAAAAACTTCTCGCTCGCTGAAATATGTTCATTTGCTGAAAATCAACAAAACCACGAAAAGTTCTTGTATTTGAAGATAAAATCTTTTTGCTTTGAAGAAGAAAGATCTAGCTGACTGAAATAAGTTCATTGGATGAAAACCAACAAAAATTGACAAGAACCACGAAAAGTTCTTGTATTTTAAGATAAAATCTGACGCTATTAAAGAAAAAACTTCTCCCTCGCTGAAATATGTTCATTTGCTGAAAATCAACAAAACCACGAAAAGTTCTTGTATTTGAAGATAAAATCTTTTTGCTTTGAAGAAGAAAGATCGAGCTGACTGAAATAAGTTCATTTGATGAAAATCAACAAAAATTGACAAGAACCACGAAAAGTTTTTGTATTTTAAGATAAAATCTGACGCTATTAAAGAAAAAACTTCTCCCTCGCTGAAATATGTTCATTTGCTGAAAATCAACAAAACCACGAAAAGTTCTTGTATTTGAAGATAAAATCTTTTTGCTTTGAAGAAAGATCTTGCTGACTGAAATAAGTTCATTGGATGAAAACCAACAAAAATTGACAAGAACCACGAAAAGTTCTTGTATTTTAAGATAAAATCTTACGCTCTTGAAGAAAAAACTTCTCCCTCGCTGAAATATGTTCATTTGCTGAAAATCAACAAAACCACGAAACGTTCTTGTATTTGAAGATAAAATCTTTTTGCTTTGAAGAAGAAAGATCTAGCTGACTGAAATAAGTTCATTGGATGAAAATCAACAAAAATTGACAAGAACCACGAAAAGTTCTTGTATTTTAAGATAAAATCTGACGCTATTAAAGAAAAAACTTCTCCCTCGCTGAAATATGTTCATTTGCTGAAAATCAACAAAACCACGAAAAGTTCTTGTATTTGAAGATAAAATCTTTTTGCTTTGAAGAAGAAAGATCTAGCTGACTGAAATAAGTTTATGGGATGAAAACCAACAAAAGTTGACAAGAACCACGAAAAGTTCTTGTATTTTCAGATAAAATCTGACGCTATTAAAGAAAAAACTTCTCCCTCGCTGAAATATGTTCATTTGCTGAAAATCAACAAAACCACGAAAAGTTCTTGTATTTGAAGATAAAATATTTTTGCTTTGAAGAAGAAAGATCGAGCTGACTGAAATAAGTTCATAAGATGAAAACCAACAAAAATTGACAAGAACCACGAAAAGTTCTTGTATTTTAAGATAAAATCTTACGCTTTTAAAGAAAAAACTTCTCCCTCGCTGAAATATGTTCATTTGCTGAAAATCAACAAAACCACGAAAAGTTCTTGTATTTGAAGATAAAATCTTTTTGCTTTGAAGAAGAAAGATCTAGCTGACTGAAATAAGTTTATGGGATGAAAACCAACAAAAATTGACAAGAACCACGAAAAGTTCTTGTATTTTCAGATAAAATCTGACGCTATTAAAGAAAAAACTTCTCCCTCGCTGAAATATGTTCATTTGCTGAAAATCAACAAAACCAAGAAAAGTTCTTGTATTTGAAGATGAAACATTTTTGCTTTGAAGAAGAAAGATCGAGCTGACAGAAATAAATTCAGAAGATGAAAACCAACAAAAATTGACAAGAACCACGAAAAGTTCTTGTATTTGAAGATAAAATCTTTTTGCTTTCATGAAGAAAGATCTTGCTGACTGAAATAAGTTCATTGGATGAAAATCAACAAAACCACGAAAAGTTCTTGTATTTGAAGATAAAATCTTTTTGCTTGAAAGAAGAAAGATCTAGCTGACTGAAATAAGTTCATTGGATGAAAACCAACAAAAATTGACAAGAACCACGAAAAGTTCTTGTATTTTAAGATAAAATCTTACGCTATTAAAGAAAAAACTTCTCCCTCGCTGAAATATGTTCATTTGCTGAAAATCAACAAAACCACAAAAAGTTCTTGTATTTGAAGATAAAATCTTTTTGCTTTGAAGAAGAAAGATCTAGCTGACTGAAATAAGTTCATTTGATGAAAATCAACAAAAATTGACAAGAACCACGAAAAGTTTTTGTATTTTAAGATAAAATCATACGCTCTTGAAGAAAAAACTTCTCCCTCGCTGAAATATGTTCATTTGCTGAAAATCAACAAAACCACGAAAAGTTCTTGTATTTGAAGATAAAATCTTTTTGCTTTGAAGAAGAAAGATTTAGCTGACTGAAATAAGTTCATTGGATGAAAATCAACAAAAATTGACAAGAACCACGAAAAGTTCTTGTATTTTAAGATAAAATCTGACGCTATTAAAGAAAAAACTTCTCCCTCGCTGAAATATGTTCATTTGCTGAAAATCAACAAAACCACGAAAAGTTCTTGTATTTGAAGATAAAATCTTTTTGCTTTGAAGAAGAAAGATCTAGCTGACTGAAATAAGTTTATGGGATGAAAACCAACAAAAATTGACAAGAACCACGAAAAGTTCTTGTATTTTCAGATAAAATCTGACGCTATTAAAGAAAAAACTTCTCCCTCGCTGAAATATGTTCATTTGCTGAAAATCAACAAAACCACGAAAAGTTCTTGTATTTGAAGATAAAATATTTTTGCTTTGAAGAAGAAAGATCGAGCTGACTGAAATAAGTTCATAAGATGAAAACCAACAAAAATTGACAAGAACCACGAAAAGTTCTTGTATTTTAAGATAAAATCTTACGCTTTTAAAGAAAAAACTTCTCCCTCGCTGAAATATGTTCATTTGCTGAAAATCAACAAAACCACGAAAAGTTCTTGTATTTGAAGATAAAATCTTTTTGCTTTGAAGAAGAAAGATCTAGCTGACTGAAATAAGTTTATGGGATAAAACCAACAAAAATTGACAAGAACCACGAAAAGTTCTTGTATTTTCAGATAAAATCTGACGCTATTAAAGAAAAAACTTCTCCCTCGCTGAAATATGTTCATTTGCTGAAAATCAACAAAACCACGAAAAGTTCTTGTATTTGAAGATAAAATCTTTTTGCTTTCAAGAAGAAAGATCTTGCTGACTGAAATAAGTTCATTGGATGAAAATCAACAAAACCACGAAAAGTTCTTGTATTTGAAGATAAAATCTTTTTGCTTTAAAGAAGAAAGATCTAGCTGACTGAAATAAGTTCATTTGATGAAAATCAACAAAAATTGACAAGAACCACGAAAAGTTTTTGTATTTTAAGATTAAATCTGACGCTATTAAAGAAAAAACTTCTCCCTCGCTGAAATATGTTCATTTGCTGAAAATCAACAAAACCACGAAAAGTTCTTGTATTTGAAGATAAAATATTTTTGCTTTGAAGAAGAAAGATCGAGCTGACTGAAATAAGTTCATAAGATGAAAACCAACAAAAATTGACAAGAACCACGAAAAGTTCTTGTATTTTAAGATAAAATCTTACGCTTTTAAAGAAAAAACTTCTCGCTCGCTGAAATATGTTCATTTGCTGAAAATCAACAAAACCACGAAAAGTTCTTGTATTTGAAGATAAAATCTTTTTGCTTTGAAGAAGAAAGATCTAGCTGACTGAAATAAGTTCATTGGATGAAAACCAACAAAAATTGACAAGAACCACGAAAAGTTCTTGTATTTTAAGATAAAATCTGACGCTATTAAAGAAAAAACTTCTCCCTCGCTGAAATATGTTCATTTGCTGAAAATCAACAAAACCACGAAAAGTTCTTGTATTTGAAGATAAAATCTTTTTGCTTTGAAGAAGAAAGATCGAGCTGACTGAAATAAGTTCATTTGATGAAAATCAACAAAAATTGACAAGAACCACGAAAAGTTTTTGTATTTTAAGATAAAATCTGACGCTATTAAAGAAAAAACTTCTCCCTCGCTGAAATATGTTCATTTGCTGAAAATCAACAAAACCACGAAAAGTTCTTGTATTTGAAGATAAAATCTTTTTGCTTTGAAGAAAGATCTTGCTGACTGAAATAAGTTCATTGGATGAAAACCAACAAAAATTGACAAGAACCACGAAAAGTTCTTGTATTTTAAGATAAAATCTTACGCTCTTGAAGAAAAAACTTCTCCCTCGCTGAAATATGTTCATTTGCTGAAAATCAACAAAACCACGAAAAGTTCTTGTATTTGAAGATAAAATCTTTTTGCTTTGAAGAAGAAACATCTAGCTGACTGAAATAAGTTCATTGGATGAAAATCAACAAAAATTGACAAGAACCACGAAAAGTTCTTGTATTTTAAGATAAAATCTGACGCTATTAAAGAAAAAACTTCTCCCTCGCTGAAATATGTTCATTTGCTGAAAATCAACAAAACCACGAAAAGTTCTTGTATTTGAAGATAAAATCTTTTTGCTTTGAAGAAGAAAGATCTAGCTGACTGAAATAAGTTTATGGGATGAAAACCAACAAAAGTTGACAAGAACCACGAAAAGTTCTTGTATTTTCAGATAAAATCTGACGCTATTAAAGAAAAAACTTCTCCCTCGCTGAAATATGTTCATTTGCTGAAAATCAACAAAACCACGAAAAGTTCTTGTATTTGAAGATAAAATATTTTTGCTTTGAAGAAGAAAGATCGAGCTGACTGAAATAAGTTCATAAGATGAAAACCAACAAAAATTGACAAGAACCACGAAAAGTTCTTGTATTTTAAGATAAAATCTTACGCTTTTAAAGAAAAAACTTCTCCCTCGCTGAAATATGTTCATTTGCTGAAAATCAACAAAACCACGAAAAGTTCTTGTATTTGAAGATAAAATCTTTTTGCTTTGAAGAAGAAAGATCTAGCTGACTGAAATAAGTTTATGGGATGAAAACCAACAAAAATTGACAAGAACCACGAAAAGTTCTTGTATTTTCAGATAAAATCTGACGCTATTAAAGAAAAAACTTCTCCCTCGCTGAAATATGTTCATTTGCTGAAAATCAACAAAACCAAGAAAAGTTCTTGTATTTGAAGATGAAACATTTTTGCTTTGAAGAAGAAAGATCGAGCTGACAGAAATAAATTCAGAAGATGAAAACCAACAAAAATTGACAAGAACCACGAAAAGTTCTTGTATTTGAAGATAAAATCTTTTTGCTTTCATGAAGAAAGATCTTGCTGACTGAAATAAGTTCATTGGATGAAAATCAACAAAACCACGAAAAGTTCTTGTATTTGAAGATAAAATCTTTTTGCTTGAAAGAAGAAAGATCTAGCTGACTGAAATAAGTTCATTGGATGAAAACCAACAAAAATTGACAAGAACCACGAAAAGTTCTTGTATTTTAAGATAAAATCTTACGCTATTAAAGAAAAAACTTCTCCCTCGCTGAAATATGTTCATTTGCTGAAAATCAACAAAACCACAAAAAGTTCTTGTATTTGAAGATAAAATCTTTTTGCTTTGAAGAAGAAAGATCTAGCTGACTGAAATAAGTTCATTTGATGAAAATCAACAAAAATTGACAAGAACCACGAAAAGTTTTTGTATTTTAAGATAAAATCATACGCTCTTGAAGAAAAAACTTCTCCCTCGCTGAAATATGTTCATTTGCTGAAAATCAACAAAACCACGAAAAGTTCTTGTATTTGAAGATAAAATCTTTTTGCTTTGAAGAAGAAAGATTTAGCTGACTGAAATAAGTTCATTGGATGAAAATCAACAAAAATTGACAAGAACCACGAAAAGTTCTTGTATTTTAAGATAAAATCTGACGCTATTAAAGAAAAAACTTCTCCCTCGCTGAAATATGTTCATTTGCTGAAAATCAACAAAACCACGAAAAGTTCTTGTATTTGAAGATAAAATCTTTTTGCTTTGAAGAAGAAAGATCTAGCTGACTGAAATAAGTTTATGGGATGAAAACCAACAAAAATTGACAAGAACCACGAAAAGTTCTTGTATTTTCAGATAAAATCTGACGCTATTAAAGAAAAAACTTCTCCCTCGCTGAAATATGTTCATTTGCTGAAAATCAACAAAACCACGAAAAGTTCTTGTATTTGAAGATAAAATATTTTTGCTTTGAAGAAGAAAGATCGAGCTGACTGAAATAAGTTCATAAGATGAAAACCAACAAAAATTGACAAGAACCACGAAAAGTTCTTGTATTTTAAGATAAAATCTTACGCTTTTAAAGAAAAAACTTCTCCCTCGCTGAAATATGTTCATTTGCTGAAAATCAACAAAACCACGAAAAGTTCTTGTATTTGAAGATAAAATCTTTTTGCTTTGAAGAAGAAAGATCTAGCTGACTGAAATAAGTTTATGGGATAAAACCAACAAAAATTGACAAGAACCACGAAAAGTTCTTGTATTTTCAGATAAAATCTGACGCTATTAAAGAAAAAACTTCTCCCTCGCTGAAATATGTTCATTTGCTGAAAATCAACAAAACCACGAAAAGTTCTTGTATTTGAAGATAAAATCTTTTTGCTTTCAAGAAGAAAGATCTTGCTGACTGAAATAAGTTCATTGGATGAAAATCAACAAAACCACGAAAAGTTCTTGTATTTGAAGATAAAATCTTTTTGCTTTAAAGAAGAAAGATCTAGCTGACTGAAATAAGTTCATTTGATGAAAATCAACAAAAATTGACAAGAACCACGAAAAGTTTTTGTATTTTAAGATTAAATCTGACGCTATTAAAGAAAAAACTTCTCGCTCGCTGAAATATGTTCATTTGCTGAAAATCAACAAAACCACGAAAAGTTCTTGTATTTGAAGATAAAATCTTTTCGCTTTGAAGAAGAAAGATCTGGCTGACTGAAATAAGTTCATTGGATGAAAGCCAACAAAAATTGACAAGAATCACGAAAAGTTCTTGTATTTTCAGATAAAATCTGACGCTATTAAAGAAAAAACTTCTCCCTCGCTGAAATATGTTCATTTGCTGAAAATCAACAAAACCACGAAAAGTTCTTGTATTTGAAGATAAAATATTTTTGCTTTGAAGAAGAAAGATCGAGCTGACTGAAATAAGTTCATAAGATGAAAACCAACAAAAATTGACAAGAACCACGAAAAGTTCTTGTATTTTAAGATAAAATCTTACGCTTTTAAAGAAAAAACTTCTCCCTCGCTGAAATATGTTCATTTGCTGAAAATCAACAAAACCACGAAAAGTTCTTGTATTTGAAGATAAAATCTTTTTGCTTTGAAGAAGAAAGATCTTGCTGACTGAAATAAGTTTATGGGATAAAACCAACAAAAATTGACAAGAACCACGAAAAGTTCTTGTATTTTCAGATAAAATCTGACGCTATTAAAGAAAAAACTTCTCCCTCGCTGAAATATGTTCATTTGCTGAAAATCAACAAAACCACGAAAAGTTCTTGTATTTGAAGATAAAATCTTTTTGCTTTAAAGAAGAAAGATCTAGCTGACTGAAATAAGTTCATTTGATGAAAATCAACAAAAATTGACAAGAACCACGAAAAGTTTTTGTATTTTAAGATTAAATCTGACGCTATTAAAGAAAAAACTTCTCGCTCGCTGAAATATGTTCATTTGCTGAAAATCAACAAAACCACGAAAAGTTCTTGTATTTGAAGATAAAATCTTTTTGCTTTGAAGAAGAAAGATCTGGCTGACTGAAATAAGTTCATTGGATGAAAGCCAACAAAAATTGACAAGAACCACGAAAAGTTCTTGTATTTTAAGATAAAATCTGATGCGATAAAAGAAAAAACTTCTCCCTCGCTGAAATATGTTCATTTGCTGAAAATCAACAAAACCACGAAAAGTTCTTGTATTTGAAGATAAAATCTTTTTGCTTTGAAGAAGAAAGATCGAGCTGACTGAAATAAGTTCATAAGATGAAAACCAACAAAAATTGACAGGAACCACGAAAAGTTCTTCTATTTTAAGATAAAATCTTACGCTTTTAAAGAAAAAACTTCTCGCTCGCTGAAATATGTTCATTTGCTGAAAATCAACAAAACCACGAAAAGTTCTTGTATTTGAAGATAAAATCTTTTTGCTTTGAAGAAGAAAGATCTAGCTGACTGAAATAAGTTCATAAGATGAAAACCAACAAAAATTGACAAGAACCACGCAAAGTTCTTGTATTTTAAGATAAAATCTGACGCTATTAAAGAAAAAACGTCTCCCTCACTGAAATATGTTCATTTGCTGAAAATCAACAAAACCACGAAAAGTTCTTGTATTTGAAGATAAAATCTTTTTGCTTTGAAGAAGAAAGATCTAGCTGACTGAAATAAGTTCATTTGATGAAAATCAACAAAAATTGACAAGAACCACGAAAAGTTTTTGTATTTTAAGATAAAATCTGACGCTATTAAAGAAAAAACTTCTCCCTCGCTGAAATATGTTCATTTGCTGAAAATCAACAAAACCACGAAAAGTTCTTGTATTTGAAGATAAAATCTTTTTGCTTTGAAGAAGAAAGATCTGGCTGACTGATATCAGTTCATTGGATGAAAACCAACAAAAATTGACAAGAACCACGAAAAGTTCTTGTATTTTAAGATAAAATCTGACGCTATTAAAGAAAAAACTTCTCCCTCGCTGAAATATGTTCATTTGCTGAAAATCAACAAAACCACGAAAAGTTCTTGTATTTGATGATAAAATCTTTTTGCTTTGAAGAAGAAAGATCGAGCTGACTGAAATAAGTTCATAAGATGAAAACCAACAAAAATTGACAAGAACCACGAAAAGTTCTTGTATTTTAAGATGAAATCTTACGCTTTTCAAGAAAAAACTTCTCGCTCGCTGAAATATGTTCATTTGCTGAAAATCAACAAAACCACGAAAAGTTCTTGTATTTGAAGATAAAATCTTTTTGCTTTGAAGAAGAAAGATCTAGCTGACTGAAATAAGTTAATCAGATGAAAACCAACAAAATTTGATTAGAACCACGAAAAGTTCTTGTATTTTAAGATAAAATCTGATGCTATTGAAGAAAAAACTTCTCGCTCGCTGAAATATGTTCATTTGCTGAAAATCAACAAAACCACGAAAAGTTCTTGTATTTGAAGATAAAATCTTTTTGCTTTGAAGAAGAAAGATCTGGCTGACTGAAATAAGTTTATGGGATGAAAACCAACAAAAATTGACAAGAACCACGAAAAGTTCTTGTATTTTAAGATAAAATCTGACGCTATTAAAGAAAAAACTTCTCCCTCGCTGAAATATGTTCATTTGCTGAAAATCAACAAAACCACGAAAAGTTCTTGTATTTGAAGATAAAATCTTTTTGCTTTCAAGAAGAAAGATCTTGCTGACTGAAATAAGTTCATTGGATGAAAATCAACAAAACCACGAAAAGTTCTTGTATTTGAAGATAAAATCTTTTTGCTTTTAAGAAGAAAGATCTAGCTGACTGAAATAAGTTCATTTGATGAAAATCAACAAAAATTGACAAGAACCACGAAAAGTTTTTGTATTTTAAGATTAAATCTGACGCTATTAAAGAAAAAACTTCTTGCTCGCTGAAATATGTTCATTTGCTGAAAATCAACAAAACCACGAAAAGTTCTTGTATTTGAAGATAAAATCTTTTTGCTTTGAAGAAGAAAGATCGAGCTGACTGAAATAAGTTCATAAGATGAAAACCAACAAAAATTGACAAGAACCACGAAAAGTTCTTGTATTTTAAGATGAAATCTTACGCTTTTCAAGAAAAAACTTCTCGCTCGCTGAAATATGTTCATTTGCTGAAAATCAACAAAACCACGAAAAGTTCTTGTATTTGAAGATAAAATCTTTTTGCTTTGAAGAAGAAAGATCTAGCTGACTGAAATAAGTTAATCAGATGAAAACCAACAAAATTTGATTAGAACCACGAAAAGTTCTTGTATTTTAAGATAAAATCTGATGCTATTGAAGAAAAAACTTCTCGCTCGCTGAAATATGTTCATTTGCTGAAAATCAACAAAACCACGAAAAGTTCTTGTATTTGAAGATAAAATATTTTTGCTTTGAAGAAGAAAGATCTGGCTGACTGAAATAAGTTTATGGGATGAAAACCAACAAAAATTGACAAGAACCACGAAAAGTTCTTGTATTTTAAGATAAAATCTGACGCTATTAAAGAAAAAACTTCTCCCTCGCTGAAATATGTTCATTTGCTGAAAATCAACAAAACCACGAAAAGTTCTTGTATTTGAAGATAAAATCTTTTTGCTTTCAAGAAGAAAGATCTTGCTGACTGAAATAAGTTCATTGGATGAAAATCAACAAAACCACGAATAGTTCTTGTATTTGAAGATAAAATCTTTTTGCTTTTAAGAAGAAAGATCTAGCTGACTGAAATAAGTTCATTTGATGAAAATCAACAAAAATTGACAAGAACCACGAAAAGTTTTTGTATTTTAAGATTAAATCTGACGCTATTAAAGAAAAAACTTCTCGCTCGCTGAAATATGTTCATTTGCTGAAAATCAACAAAACCACGAAAAGTTCTTGTATTTGAAGATAAAATCTTTTTGCTTTGAAGAAGAAAGATCTGGCTGACTGAAATAAGTTCATTGGATGAAAGCCAACAAAAATTGACAAGAACCACGAAAAGTTCTTGTATTTTCAGATAAAATCTGACGCTATTAAAGAAAAAACTTCTCCCTCGCTGAAATATGTTCATTTGCTGAAAATCAACAAAACCACGAAAAGTTCTTGTATTTGAAGATAAAATATTTTTGCTTTGAAGAAGAAAGATCGAGCTGACTGAAATAAGTTCATAAGATGAAAACCAACAAAAATTGACAAGAACCACGAAAAGTTCTTGTATTTTAAGATAAAATCTTACGCTTTTAAAGAAAAAACTTCTCGCTCGCTGAAATATGTTCATTTGCTGAAAATCAACAAAACCACGAAAAGTTCTTGTATTTGAAGATAAAATCTTTTTGCTTTGAAGAAGAAAGATCTAGCTGACTGAAATAAGTTCATTGGATGAAAACCAACAAAAATTGACAAGAACCACGAAAAGTTCTTGTATTTTAAGATAAAATCTGACGCTATTAAAGAAAAAACTTCTCCCTCGCTGAAATATGTTCATTTGCTGAAAATCAACAAAACCACGAAAAGTTCTTGTATTTGAAGATAAAATCTTTTTGCTTTGAAGAAGAAAGATCGAGCTGACTGAAATAAGTTCATTTGATGAAAATCAACAAAAATTGACAAGAACCACGAAAAGTTTTTGTATTTTAAGATAAAATCTGACGCTATTAAAGAAAAAACTTCTCCCTCGCTGAAATATGTTCATTTGCTGAAAATCAACAAAACCACGAAAAGTTCTTGTATTTGAAGATAAAATCTTTTTGCTTTGAAGAAGAAAGATCTTGCTGACTGAAATAAGTTCATTGGATGAAAACCAACAAAAATTGACAAGAACCACGAAAAGTTCTTGTATTTTAAGATAAAATCTTACGCTCTTGAAGAAAAAACTTCTCCCTCGCTGAAATATGTTCATTTGCTGAAAATCAACAAAACCACGAAAAGTTCTTGTATTTGAAGATAAAATCTTTTTGCTTTGAAGAAGAAAGATCTAGCTGACTGAAATAAGTTCATTGGATGAAAATCAACAAAAATTGACAAGAACCACGAAAAGTTCTTGTATTTTAAGATAAAATCTGACGCTATTAAAGAAAAAACTTCTCCCTCGCTGAAATATGTTCATTTGCTGAAAATCAACAAAACCACGAAAAGTTCTTGTATTTGAAGATAAAATCTTTTTGCTTTGAAGAAGAAAGATCTAGCTGACTGAAATAAGTTTATGGGATGAAAACCAACAAAAATTGACAAGAACCACGAAAAGTTCTTGTATTTTCAGATAAAATCTGACGCTATTAAAGAAAAAACTTCTCCCTCGCTGAAATATGTTCATTTGCTGAAAATCAACAAAACCACGAAAAGTTCTTGTATTTGAAGATAAAATATTTTTGCTTTGAAGAAGAAAGATCGAGCTGACTGAAATAAGTTCATAAGATGAAAACCAACAAAAATTGACAAGAACCACGAAAAGTTCTTGTATTTTAAGATAAAATCTTACGCTTTTAAAGAAAAAACTTCTCCCTCGCTGAAATATGTTCATTTGCTGAAAATCAACAAAACCACGAAAAGTTCTTGTATTTGAAGATAAAATCTTTTTGCTTTGAAGAAGAAAGATCTAGCTGACTGAAATAAGTTTATGGGATGAAAACCAACAAAAATTGACAAGAACCACGAAAAGTTCTTGTATTTTCAGATAAAATCTGACGCTATTAAAGAAAAAACTTCTCCCTCGCTGAAATATGTTCATTTGCTGAAAATCAACAAAACCAAGAAAAGTTCTTGTATTTGAAGATGAAACATTTTTGCTTTGAAGAAGAAAGATCGAGCTGACAGAAATAAGTTCAGAAGATGAAAACCAACAAAAATTGACAAGAACCACGAAAAGTTCTTGTATTTGAAGATAAAATCTTTTTGCTTTCATGAAGAAAGATCTTGCTGACTGAAATAAGTTCATTGGATGAAAATCAACAAAACCACGAAAAGTTCTTGTATTTGAAGATAAAATCTTTTTGCTTGAAAGAAGAAAGATCTAGCTGACTGAAATAAGTTCATTGGATGAAAACCAACAAAAATTGACAAGAGCCACGAAAAGTTCTTGTATTTTAAGATAAAATCTTACGCTATTAAAGAAAAAACTTCTCCCTCGCTGAAATATGTTCATTTGCTGAAAATCAACAAAACCACAAAAAGTTCTTGTATTTGAAGATAAAATCTTTTTGCTTTGAAGAAGAAAGATCTAGCTGACTGAAATAAGTTCATTTGATGAAAATCAACAAAAATTGACAAGAACCACGAAAAGTTTTTGTATTTTAAGATAAAATCTTACGCTCTTGAAGAAAAAACTTCTCCCTCGCTGAAATATGTTCATTTGCTGAAAATCAACAAAACCACGAAAAGTTCTTGTATTTGAAGATAAAATCTTTTTGCTTTGAAGAAGAAAGATCTAGCTGACTGAAATAAGTTCATTGGATGAAAATCAACAAAAATTGACAAGAACCACGAAAAGTTCTTGTATTTTAAGATAAAATCTGACGCTATTAAAGAAAAAACTTCTCCCTCGCTGAAATATGTTCATTTGCTGAAAATCAACAAAACCACGAAAAGTTCTTGTATTTGAAGATAAAATCTTTTTGCTTTGAAGAAGAAAGATCTAGCTGACTGAAATAAGTTTATGGGATGAAAACCAACAAAAATTGACAAGAACCACGAAAAGTTCTTGTATTTTCAGATAAAATCTGACGCTATTAAAGAAAAAACTTCTCCCTCGCTGAAATATGTTCATTTGCTGAAAATCAACAAAACCACGAAAAGTTCTTGTATTTGAAGATAAAATATTTTTGCTTTGAAGAAGAAAGATCGAGCTGACTGAAATAAGTTCATAAGATGAAAACCAACAAAAATTGACAAGAACCACGAAAAGTTCTTGTATTTTAAGATAAAATCTTACGCTTTTAAAGAAAAAACTTCTCCCTCGCTGAAATATGTTCATTTGCTGAAAATCAACAAAACCACGAAAAGTTCTTGTATTTGAAGATAAAATCTTTTTGCTTTGAAGAAGAAAGATCTAGCTGACTGAAATAAGTTTATGGGATAAAACCAACAAAAATTGACAAGAACCACGAAAAGTTCTTGTATTTTCAGATAAAATCTGACGCTATTAAAGAAAAAACTTCTCCCTCGCTGAAATATGTTCATTTGCTGAAAATCAACAAAACCACGAAAAGTTCTTGTATTTGAAGATAAAATCTTTTTGCTTTCAAGAAGAAAGATCTTGCTGACTGAAATAAGTTCATTGGATGAAAATCAACAAAACCACGAAAAGTTCTTGTATTTGAAGATAAAATCTTTTTGCTTTAAAGAAGAAAGATCTAGCTGACTGAAATAAGTTCATTTGATGAAAATCAACAAAAATTGACAAGAACCACGAAAAGTTTTTGTATTTTAAGATTAAATCTGACGCTATTAAAGAAAAAACTTCTCCCTCGCTGAAATATGTTCATTTGCTGAAAATCAACAAAACCACGAAAAGTTCTTGTATTTGAAGATAAAATATTTTTGCTTTGAAGAAGAAAGATCGAGCTGACTGAAATAAGTTCATAAGATGAAAACCAACAAAAATTGACAAGAACCACGAAAAGTTCTTGTATTTTAAGATAAAATCTTACGCTTTTAAAGAAAAAACTTCTCGCTCGCTGAAATATGTTCATTTGCTGAAAATCAACAAAACCACGAAAAGTTCTTGTATTTGAAGATAAAATCTTTTTGCTTTGAAGAAGAAAGATCTAGCTGACTGAAATAAGTTCATTGGATGAAAACCAACAAAAATTGACAAGAACCACGAAAAGTTCTTGTATTTTAAGATAAAATCTGACGCTATTAAAGAAAAAACTTCTCCCTCGCTGAAATATGTTCATTTGCTGAAAATCAACAAAACCACGAAAAGTTCTTGTATTTGAAGATAAAATCTTTTTGCTTTGAAGAAGAAAGATCGAGCTGACTGAAATAAGTTCATTTGATGAAAATCAACAAAAATTGACAAGAACCACGAAAAGTTTTTGTATTTTAAGATAAAATCTGACGCTATTAAAGAAAAAACTTCTCCCTCGCTGAAATATGTTCATTTGCTGAAAATCAACAAAACCACGAAAAGTTCTTGTATTTGAAGATAAAATCTTTTTGCTTTGAAGAAAGATCTTGCTGACTGAAATAAGTTCATTGGATGAAAACCAACAAAAATTGACAAGAACCACGAAAAGTTCTTGTATTTTAA
The DNA here is from genome assembly GCF_035084215.1 of Heptranchias perlo. NCBI lineage: Eukaryota > Metazoa > Chordata > Chondrichthyes > Hexanchiformes > Hexanchidae > Heptranchias > Heptranchias perlo. The sequence continues at coordinate 719,771 of NC_090344.1, read as the reverse complement.
GATAAAATCTTACGCTCTTGAAGAAAAAACTTCTCCCTCGCTGAAATATGTTCATTTGCTGAAAATCAACAAAACCACGAAACGTTCTTGTATTTGAAGATAAAATCTTTTTGCTTTGAAGAAGAAAGATCTAGCTGACTGAAATAAGTTCATTGGATGAAAATCAACAAAAATTGACAAGAACCACGAAAAGTTCTTGTATTTTAAGATAAAATCTGACGCTATTAAAGAAAAAACTTCTCCCTCGCTGAAATATGTTCATTTGCTGAAAATCAACAAAACCACGAAAAGTTCTTGTATTTGAAGATAAAATCTTTTTGCTTTGAAGAAGAAAGATCTAGCTGACTGAAATAAGTTTATGGGATGAAAACCAACAAAAGTTGACAAGAACCACGAAAAGTTCTTGTATTTTCAGATAAAATCTGACGCTATTAAAGAAAAAACTTCTCCCTCGCTGAAATATGTTCATTTGCTGAAAATCAACAAAACCACGAAAAGTTCTTGTATTTGAAGATAAAATATTTTTGCTTTGAAGAAGAAAGATCGAGCTGACTGAAATAAGTTCATAAGATGAAAACCAACAAAAATTGACAAGAACCACGAAAAGTTCTTGTATTTTAAGATAAAATCTTACGCTTTTAAAGAAAAAACTTCTCCCTCGCTGAAATATGTTCATTTGCTGAAAATCAACAAAACCACGAAAAGTTCTTGTATTTGAAGATAAAATCTTTTTGCTTTGAAGAAGAAAGATCTAGCTGACTGAAATAAGTTTATGGGATGAAAACCAACAAAAATTGACAAGAACCACGAAAAGTTCTTGTATTTTCAGATAAAATCTGACGCTATTAAAGAAAAAACTTCTCCCTCGCTGAAATATGTTCATTTGCTGAAAATCAACAAAACCAAGAAAAGTTCTTGTATTTGAAGATGAAACATTTTTGCTTTGAAGAAGAAAGATCGAGCTGACAGAAATAAATTCAGAAGATGAAAACCAACAAAAATTGACAAGAACCACGAAAAGTTCTTGTATTTGAAGATAAAATCTTTTTGCTTTCATGAAGAAAGATCTTGCTGACTGAAATAAGTTCATTGGATGAAAATCAACAAAACCACGAAAAGTTCTTGTATTTGAAGATAAAATCTTTTTGCTTGAAAGAAGAAAGATCTAGCTGACTGAAATAAGTTCATTGGATGAAAACCAACAAAAATTGACAAGAACCACGAAAAGTTCTTGTATTTTAAGATAAAATCTTACGCTATTAAAGAAAAAACTTCTCCCTCGCTGAAATATGTTCATTTGCTGAAAATCAACAAAACCACAAAAAGTTCTTGTATTTGAAGATAAAATCTTTTTGCTTTGAAGAAGAAAGATCTAGCTGACTGAAATAAGTTCATTTGATGAAAATCAACAAAAATTGACAAGAACCACGAAAAGTTTTTGTATTTTAAGATAAAATCATACGCTCTTGAAGAAAAAACTTCTCCCTCGCTGAAATATGTTCATTTGCTGAAAATCAACAAAACCACGAAAAGTTCTTGTATTTGAAGATAAAATCTTTTTGCTTTGAAGAAGAAAGATTTAGCTGACTGAAATAAGTTCATTGGATGAAAATCAACAAAAATTGACAAGAACCACGAAAAGTTCTTGTATTTTAAGATAAAATCTGACGCTATTAAAGAAAAAACTTCTCCCTCGCTGAAATATGTTCATTTGCTGAAAATCAACAAAACCACGAAAAGTTCTTGTATTTGAAGATAAAATCTTTTTGCTTTGAAGAAGAAAGATCTAGCTGACTGAAATAAGTTTATGGGATGAAAACCAACAAAAATTGACAAGAACCACGAAAAGTTCTTGTATTTTCAGATAAAATCTGACGCTATTAAAGAAAAAACTTCTCCCTCGCTGAAATATGTTCATTTGCTGAAAATCAACAAAACCACGAAAAGTTCTTGTATTTGAAGATAAAATATTTTTGCTTTGAAGAAGAAAGATCGAGCTGACTGAAATAAGTTCATAAGATGAAAACCAACAAAAATTGACAAGAACCACGAAAAGTTCTTGTATTTTAAGATAAAATCTTACGCTTTTAAAGAAAAAACTTCTCCCTCGCTGAAATATGTTCATTTGCTGAAAATCAACAAAACCACGAAAAGTTCTTGTATTTGAAGATAAAATCTTTTTGCTTTGAAGAAGAAAGATCTAGCTGACTGAAATAAGTTTATGGGATAAAACCAACAAAAATTGACAAGAACCACGAAAAGTTCTTGTATTTTCAGATAAAATCTGACGCTATTAAAGAAAAAACTTCTCCCTCGCTGAAATATGTTCATTTGCTGAAAATCAACAAAACCACGAAAAGTTCTTGTATTTGAAGATAAAATCTTTTTGCTTTCAAGAAGAAAGATCTTGCTGACTGAAATAAGTTCATTGGATGAAAATCAACAAAACCACGAAAAGTTCTTGTATTTGAAGATAAAATCTTTTTGCTTTAAAGAAGAAAGATCTAGCTGACTGAAATAAGTTCATTTGATGAAAATCAACAAAAATTGACAAGAACCACGAAAAGTTTTTGTATTTTAAGATTAAATCTGACGCTATTAAAGAAAAAACTTCTCCCTCGCTGAAATATGTTCATTTGCTGAAAATCAACAAAACCACGAAAAGTTCTTGTATTTGAAGATAAAATATTTTTGCTTTGAAGAAGAAAGATCGAGCTGACTGAAATAAGTTCATAAGATGAAAACCAACAAAAATTGACAAGAACCACGAAAAGTTCTTGTATTTTAAGATAAAATCTTACGCTTTTAAAGAAAAAACTTCTCGCTCGCTGAAATATGTTCATTTGCTGAAAATCAACAAAACCACGAAAAGTTCTTGTATTTGAAGATAAAATCTTTTTGCTTTGAAGAAGAAAGATCTAGCTGACTGAAATAAGTTCATTGGATGAAAACCAACAAAAATTGACAAGAACCACGAAAAGTTCTTGTATTTTAAGATAAAATCTGACGCTATTAAAGAAAAAACTTCTCCCTCGCTGAAATATGTTCATTTGCTGAAAATCAACAAAACCACGAAAAGTTCTTGTATTTGAAGATAAAATCTTTTTGCTTTGAAGAAGAAAGATCGAGCTGACTGAAATAAGTTCATTTGATGAAAATCAACAAAAATTGACAAGAACCACGAAAAGTTTTTGTATTTTAAGATAAAATCTGACGCTATTAAAGAAAAAACTTCTCCCTCGCTGAAATATGTTCATTTGCTGAAAATCAACAAAACCACGAAAAGTTCTTGTATTTGAAGATAAAATCTTTTTGCTTTGAAGAAAGATCTTGCTGACTGAAATAAGTTCATTGGATGAAAACCAACAAAAATTGACAAGAACCACGAAAAGTTCTTGTATTTTAAGATAAAATCTTACGCTCTTGAAGAAAAAACTTCTCCCTCGCTGAAATATGTTCATTTGCTGAAAATCAACAAAACCACGAAAAGTTCTTGTATTTGAAGATAAAATCTTTTTGCTTTGAAGAAGAAACATCTAGCTGACTGAAATAAGTTCATTGGATGAAAATCAACAAAAATTGACAAGAACCACGAAAAGTTCTTGTATTTTAAGATAAAATCTGACGCTATTAAAGAAAAAACTTCTCCCTCGCTGAAATATGTTCATTTGCTGAAAATCAACAAAACCACGAAAAGTTCTTGTATTTGAAGATAAAATCTTTTTGCTTTGAAGAAGAAAGATCTAGCTGACTGAAATAAGTTTATGGGATGAAAACCAACAAAAGTTGACAAGAACCACGAAAAGTTCTTGTATTTTCAGATAAAATCTGACGCTATTAAAGAAAAAACTTCTCCCTCGCTGAAATATGTTCATTTGCTGAAAATCAACAAAACCACGAAAAGTTCTTGTATTTGAAGATAAAATATTTTTGCTTTGAAGAAGAAAGATCGAGCTGACTGAAATAAGTTCATAAGATGAAAACCAACAAAAATTGACAAGAACCACGAAAAGTTCTTGTATTTTAAGATAAAATCTTACGCTTTTAAAGAAAAAACTTCTCCCTCGCTGAAATATGTTCATTTGCTGAAAATCAACAAAACCACGAAAAGTTCTTGTATTTGAAGATAAAATCTTTTTGCTTTGAAGAAGAAAGATCTAGCTGACTGAAATAAGTTTATGGGATGAAAACCAACAAAAATTGACAAGAACCACGAAAAGTTCTTGTATTTTCAGATAAAATCTGACGCTATTAAAGAAAAAACTTCTCCCTCGCTGAAATATGTTCATTTGCTGAAAATCAACAAAACCAAGAAAAGTTCTTGTATTTGAAGATGAAACATTTTTGCTTTGAAGAAGAAAGATCGAGCTGACAGAAATAAATTCAGAAGATGAAAACCAACAAAAATTGACAAGAACCACGAAAAGTTCTTGTATTTGAAGATAAAATCTTTTTGCTTTCATGAAGAAAGATCTTGCTGACTGAAATAAGTTCATTGGATGAAAATCAACAAAACCACGAAAAGTTCTTGTATTTGAAGATAAAATCTTTTTGCTTGAAAGAAGAAAGATCTAGCTGACTGAAATAAGTTCATTGGATGAAAACCAACAAAAATTGACAAGAACCACGAAAAGTTCTTGTATTTTAAGATAAAATCTTACGCTATTAAAGAAAAAACTTCTCCCTCGCTGAAATATGTTCATTTGCTGAAAATCAACAAAACCACAAAAAGTTCTTGTATTTGAAGATAAAATCTTTTTGCTTTGAAGAAGAAAGATCTAGCTGACTGAAATAAGTTCATTTGATGAAAATCAACAAAAATTGACAAGAACCACGAAAAGTTTTTGTATTTTAAGATAAAATCATACGCTCTTGAAGAAAAAACTTCTCCCTCGCTGAAATATGTTCATTTGCTGAAAATCAACAAAACCACGAAAAGTTCTTGTATTTGAAGATAAAATCTTTTTGCTTTGAAGAAGAAAGATTTAGCTGACTGAAATAAGTTCATTGGATGAAAATCAACAAAAATTGACAAGAACCACGAAAAGTTCTTGTATTTTAAGATAAAATCTGACGCTATTAAAGAAAAAACTTCTCCCTCGCTGAAATATGTTCATTTGCTGAAAATCAACAAAACCACGAAAAGTTCTTGTATTTGAAGATAAAATCTTTTTGCTTTGAAGAAGAAAGATCTAGCTGACTGAAATAAGTTTATGGGATGAAAACCAACAAAAATTGACAAGAACCACGAAAAGTTCTTGTATTTTCAGATAAAATCTGACGCTATTAAAGAAAAAACTTCTCCCTCGCTGAAATATGTTCATTTGCTGAAAATCAACAAAACCACGAAAAGTTCTTGTATTTGAAGATAAAATATTTTTGCTTTGAAGAAGAAAGATCGAGCTGACTGAAATAAGTTCATAAGATGAAAACCAACAAAAATTGACAAGAACCACGAAAAGTTCTTGTATTTTAAGATAAAATCTTACGCTTTTAAAGAAAAAACTTCTCCCTCGCTGAAATATGTTCATTTGCTGAAAATCAACAAAACCACGAAAAGTTCTTGTATTTGAAGATAAAATCTTTTTGCTTTGAAGAAGAAAGATCTAGCTGACTGAAATAAGTTTATGGGATAAAACCAACAAAAATTGACAAGAACCACGAAAAGTTCTTGTATTTTCAGATAAAATCTGACGCTATTAAAGAAAAAACTTCTCCCTCGCTGAAATATGTTCATTTGCTGAAAATCAACAAAACCACGAAAAGTTCTTGTATTTGAAGATAAAATCTTTTTGCTTTCAAGAAGAAAGATCTTGCTGACTGAAATAAGTTCATTGGATGAAAATCAACAAAACCACGAAAAGTTCTTGTATTTGAAGATAAAATCTTTTTGCTTTAAAGAAGAAAGATCTAGCTGACTGAAATAAGTTCATTTGATGAAAATCAACAAAAATTGACAAGAACCACGAAAAGTTTTTGTATTTTAAGATTAAATCTGACGCTATTAAAGAAAAAACTTCTCGCTCGCTGAAATATGTTCATTTGCTGAAAATCAACAAAACCACGAAAAGTTCTTGCATTTGAAGATAAAATCTTTTCGCTTTGAAGAAGAAAGATCTGGCTGACTGAAATAAGTTCATTGGATGAAAGCCAACAAAAATTGACAAGAACCACGAAAAGTTCTTGTATTTTCAGATAAAATCTGACGCTATTAAAGAAAAAACTTCTCCCTCGCTGAAATATGTTCATTTGCTGAAAATCAACAAAACCACGAAAAGTTCTTGTATTTGAAGATAAAATATTTTTGCTTTGAAGAAGAAAGATCGAGCTGACTGAAATAAGTTCATAAGATGAAAACCAACAAAAATTGACAAGAACCACGAAAAGTTCTTGTATTTTAAGATAAAATCTTACGCTTTTAAAGAAAAAACTTCTCCCTCGCTGAAATATGTTCATTTGCTGAAAATCAACAAAACCACGAAAAGTTCTTGTATTTGAAGATAAAATCTTTTTGCTTTAAAGAAGAAAGATCTAGCTGACTGAAATAAGTTCATTTGATGAAAATCAACAAAAATTGACAAGAACCACGAAAAGTTTTTGTATTTTAAGATTAAATCTGACGCTATTAAAGAAAAAACTTCTCGCTCGCTGAAATATGTTCATTTGCTGAAAATCAACAAAACCACGAAAAGTTCTTGTATTTGAAGATAAAATCTTTTTGCTTTGAAGAAGAAAGATCTGGCTGACTGAAATAAGTTCATTGGATGAAAGCCAACAAAAATTGACAAGAACCACGAAAAGTTCTTGTATTTTAAGATAAAATCTGATGCGATAAAAGAAAAAACTTCTCCCTCGCTGAAATATGTTCATTTGCTGAAAATCAACAAAACCACGAAAAGTTCTTGTATTTGAAGATAAAATCTTTTTGCTTTGAAGAAGAAAGATCGAGCTGACTGAAATAAGTTCATAAGATGAAAACCAACAAAAATTGACAGGAACCACGAAAAGTTCTTGTATTTTAAGATAAAATCTTACGCTTTTAAAGAAAAAACTTCTCGCTCGCTGAAATATGTTCATTTGCTGAAAATCAACAAAACCACGAAAAGTTCTTGTATTTGAAGATAAAATCTTTTTGCTTTGAAGAAGAAAGATCTAGCTGACTGAAATAAGTTCATAAGATGAAAACCAACAAAAATTGACAAGAACCACGCAAAGTTCTTGTATTTTAAGATAAAATCTGACGCTATTAAAGAAAAAACGTCTCCCTCACTGAAATATGTTCATTTGCTGAAAATCAACAAAACCACGAAAAGTTCTTGTATTTGAAGATAAAATCTTTTTGCTTTGAAGAAGATCTAGCTGACTGAAATAAGTTCATTTGATGAAAATCAACAAAAATTGACAAGAACCACGAAAAGTTTTTGTATTTTAAGATAAAATCTGACGCTATTAAAGAAAAAACTTCTCCCTCGCTGAAATATGTTCATTTGCTGAAAATCAACAAAACCACGAAAAGTTCTTGTATTTGAAGATAAAATCTTTTTGCTTTGAAGAAGAAAGATCTGGCTGACTGATATCAGTTCATTGGATGAAAACCAACAAAAATTGACAAGAACCACGAAAAGTTCTTGTATTTTAAGATAAAATCTGACGCTATTAAAGAAAAAACTTCTCCCTCGCTGAAATATGTTCATTTGCTGAAAATCAACAAAACCACGAAAAGTTCTTGTATTTGAAGATAAAATCTTTTTGCTTTGAAGAAGAAAGATCTGGCTGACTGAAATAAGTTCATTGGATGAAAGCCAACAAAAATTGACAAGAACCACGAAAAGTTCTTGTATTTTAAGATAAAATCTGATGCGATAAAAGAAAAAACTTCTCCCTCGCTGAAATATGTTCATTTGCTGAAAATCAACAAAACCACGAAAAGTTCTTGTATTTGAAGATAAAATCTTTTTGCTTTGAAGAAGAAAGATCGAGCTGACTGAAATAAGTTCATAAGATGAAAACCAACAAAAATTGACAGGAACCACGAAAAGTTCTTGTATTTTAAGATAAAATCTTACGCTTTTAAAGAAAAAACTTCTCGCTCGCTGAAATATGTTCATTTGCTGAAAATCAACAAAACCACGAAAAGTTCTTGTATTTGAAGATAAAATCTTTTTGCTTTGAAGAAGAAAGATCTAGCTGACTGAAATAAGTTCATAAGATGAAAACCAACAAAAATTGACAAGAACCACGCAAAGTTCTTGTATTTTAAGATAAAATCTGACGCTATTAAAGAAAAAACGTCTCCCTCACTGAAATATGTTCATTTGCTGAAAATCAACAAAACCACGAAAAGTTCTTGTATTTGAAGATAAAATCTTTTTGCTTTGAAGAAGAAAGATCTAGCTGACTGAAATAAGTTCATTTGATGAAAATCAACAAAAATTGACAAGAACCACGAAAAGTTTTTGTATTTTCAGATAAAATCTGACGCTATTAAAGAAAAAACTTCTCCCTCGCTGAAATATGTTCATTTGCTGAAAATCAACAAAACCACGAAAAGTTCTTGTATTTGAAGATAAAATCTTTTTGCTTTGAAGAAGAAAGATCTGGCTGACTGATATCAGTTCATTGGATGAAAACCAACAAAAATTGACAAGAACCACGAAAAGTTCTTGTATTTTAAGATAAAATCTGACGCTATTAAAGAAAAAACTTCTCCCTCGCTGAAATATGTTCATTTGCTGAAAATCAACAAAACCACGAAAAGTTCTTGTATTTGATGATAAAATCTTTTTGCTTTGAAGAAGAAAGATCGAGCTGACTGAAATAAGTTCATAAGATGAAAACCAACAAAAATTGACAAGAACCACGAAAAGTTCTTGTATTTTAAGATGAAATCTTACGCTTTTCAAGAAAAAACTTCTCGCTCGCTGAAATATGTTCATTTGCTGAAAATCAACAAAACCACGAAAAGTTCTTGTATTTGAAGATAAAATCTTTTTGCTTTGAAGAAGAAAGATCTAGCTGACTGAAATAAGTTAATCAGATGAAAACCAACAAAATTTGATTAGAACCACGAAAAGTTCTTGTATTTTAAGATAAAATCTGATGCTATTGAAGAAAAAACTTCTCGCTCGCTGAAATATGTTCATTTGCTGAAAATCAACAAAACCACGAAAAGTTCTTGTATTTGAAGATAAAATCTTTTTGCTTTGAAGAAGAAAGATCCAGCTGACTGAAAAAAGTTCATTGGATGAAAACAAACAAAAATTGACAAGAACCACGAAAAGTTCTTGTATTTTAAGATAAAATCTGACGCTATTAAAGAAAAAACTTCTCCCTCGCTGAAATATGTTCATTTGCTGAAAATCAACAAAACCACGAAAAGTTCTTGTATTTGAAGATAAAATCTTTTTGCTTTGAAGAAGAAAGATCGAGCTGACTGAAATAAGTTCATAAGATGAAAACTAACATAAATTGACAAGAACCACGAAAAGTTCTTGTATTTTAAGATAAAATCCTACGCTATTGAAGAAAAAACTTCGAGCTCGCTGAAATATGTTCATTTGCTGAAAATCAACAAAACCACGAAAAGTTCTTGTATTTGAAGATAAAATCTTTTTGCTTTGAAGAAGAAAGATCTTGCTGACTGAAATAAGTTCATTGGATGAAAACCAACAAAAATTGAGAAGAACCACGAAAAGTTCTTGTATTTTAAGATAAAATCTGACGCTTTTAAAGAAAAAACTTCTCCCTCGCTGAAATATGTTCATTTGCTGAAAATCAACAAAACCACGAAAAGTTCTTGTATTTGAAGATAAAATCTTTTTGCTTTGAAGAAGAAAGATCTAGCTGACTGAAATAAGTTCATTTGATGAAAATCAACAAAAATTGACAAGAACCACGAAAAGTTTTTGTATTTTAAGATAAAATCTGACGCTATTAAAGAAAAAACTTCTCCCTCGCTGAAATATGTTCATTTGCTGAAAATCAACAAAACCACGAAAAGTTCTTGTATTTGAAGATAAAATCTTTTTGCTTTGAAGAAGAAAGATCTTGCTGACTGAAATAAGTTCATTGGATGAAAACCAACAAAAATTGACAAGAACCACGAAAAGTTCTTGTATTTTAAGATAAAATCTTACGCTCTTGAAGAAAAAACTTCTCCCTCGCTGAAATATGTTCATTTGCTGAAAATCAACAAAACCACGAAAAGTTCTTGTATTTGAAGATAAAATCTTTTTGCTTTGAAGAAGAAAGATCTAGCTGACTGAAATAAGTTCATTTGATGAAAATCAACAAAAATTGACAAGAACCACGAAAAGTTTTTGTATTTTAAGATAAAATCTGACGCTATTAAAGAAAAAACCTCTCCCTCGCTGAAATATGTTCATTTGCTGAAAATCAACAAAACCACGAAAAGTTCTTGTATTTGAAGATAAAATCTTTTTGCTTTGAAGAAGAAAGATCTTGCTGACTGAAATAAGTTCATTGGATGAAAACCAACAAAAATTGACAAGAACCACGAAAAGTTCTTGTGTTTTAAGATAAAATCTTACGCTCTTGAAGAAAAAACTTCTCCCTCGCTGAAATATGTTCACTTGCTGAAAATCAACAAAACCACGAAAAGTTCTTGTATTTGAAGATAAAATCTTTTTGCTTTGAAGAAGAAAGATCTAGCTGACTGAAATAAGTTCATTGGATGAAAATCAACAAAAATTGACAAGAACCACGAAAAGTTCTTGTATTTTAAGATAAAATCTGACGCTATTAAAGGAAAAACTTCTCCCTCGCTGAAATATGTTCATTTGCTGAAAATCAACAAAACCACGAAAAGTTCTTGTATTTGAAGATAAAATCTTTTTGCTTTGAAGAAGAAAGATCTTGCTGACTGAAATAAGTTAATTGGATGAAAACCAACAAAAATTGACAAGAACCACGAAAAGTTCTTGTATTTTAAGATAAAATCTTACGCTCTTCAAGAAAAAACTTCTCCCTCGCTGAAATATGTTCATTTGCTGAAAATCAACAAAACCACGAAAAGTTCTTGTATTTGAAGATAAAATCTTTTTGCTTTGAAGAAGAAAGATCTAGCTGACTGAAATAAGTTCATTGGATGAAAATCAACAAAAATTGACAAGAACCACGAAAAGTTCTTGTATTTTAAGATAAAATCTTACGCTTTTAAAGAAAAAACTTCTCCCTCGCTGAAATATGTTCATTTGCTGAAAATCAACAAATCCACGAAAAGTTCTTGTATTTGAAGATAAAATCTTTTTGCTTTGAAGAAGAAAGATCTGGCTGACTGAAATAAGTTTATGGGATGAAAACCAACAAAAATTGACAAGAACCACGAAAAGTTCTTGTATTTTAAGATAAAATCTGACGCTATTAAAGAAAAAACTTCTCCCTCGCTGAAATATGTTCATTTGCTGAAAATCAACAAAACCACGAAATGTTCTTGTATTTGAAGATAAAATCTTTTTGCTTTCAAGAAGAAAGATCTTGCTGACTGAAATAAGTTCATTGGATGAAAATCAACAAAACCACGAAAAGTTCTTGTATTTGAAGATAAAATCTGACGCGATTTAAGAAAAAACTTCTCCCTCGCTGAAATATGTTCATTTGCTGAAAATCAACAAAACCACGAAAAGTTCTTGTATTTGAAGATAAAATCTTTTTGCTTTGAAGAAGAAAGATCGAGCTGACTGAAATAAGTTCATAAGATGAAAACCAACAAAATTGACCAGAACCACGAAAAGTTCTTGTATTTTAAGATAAAATCTTACGCTTTTAAAGAAAAAACTTCTCGCTCGCTGAAATATGTTCATTTGCTGAAAATCAACAAAACCACGAAAAGTTCTTGTATTTGAAGATAAAATCTTTTTGCTTTGAAGAAGAAAGATCTAGCTGACTGAAATAAGTTCATAAGATGAAAACCAACAAAAATTGACAAGAACCACGAAAAGTTCTTGTATTTTAAGATAAAATCTTACGCTATTGAAGAAAAAACTTCTCGCTCGCTGAAATATGTTCATTTGCTGAAAATCAACAAAACCACGAAAAGTTCTTGTATTTGAAGATAAAATCTTTTTGCTTTGAAGAAGAAAGATCTTGCTGACTGAAATAAGTTAATTGGATGAAAACCAACAAAAATTGACAAGAACCACGAAAAGTTCTTGTATTTTAAGATAAAATCTTACGCTCTTCAAGAAAAAACTTCTCCCTCGCTGAAATATGTTCATTTGCTGAAAATCAACAAAACCACGAAAAGTTCTTGTATTTGAAGATAAAATCTTTTTGCTTTGAAGAAGAAAGATCTAGCTGACTGAAATAAGTTCATTGGATGAAAATCAACAAAAATTGACAAGAACCACGAAAAGTTCTTGTATTTTAAGATAAAATCTTACGCTTTTAAAGAAAAAACTTCTCCCTCGCTGAAATATGTTCATTTGCTGAAAATCAACAAATCCACGAAAAGTTCTTGTATTTGAAGATAAAATCTTTTTGCTTTGAAGAAGAAAGATCTGGCTGACTGAAATAAGTTTATGGGATGAAAACCAACAAAAATTGACAAGAACCACGAAAAGTTCTTGTATTTTAAGATAAAATCTGACGCTATTAAAGAAAAAACTTCTCCCTCGCTGAAATATGTTCATTTGCTGAAAATCAACAAAACCACGAAATGTTCTTGTATTTGAAGATAAAATCTTTTTGCTTTCAAGAAGAAAGATCTTGCTGACTGAAATAAGTTCATTGGATGAAAATCAACAAAACCACGAAAAGTTCTTGTATTTGAAGATAAAATCTGACGCGATTAAAGAAAAAACTTCTCCCTCGCTGAAATATGTTCATTTGCTGAAAATCAACAAAACCACGAAAAGTTCTTGTATTTGAAGATAAAATCTTTTTGCTTTGAAGAAGAAAGATCGAGCTGACTGAAATAAGTTCATAAGATGAAAACCAACAAAATTGACCAGAACCACGAAAAGTTCTTGTATTTTAAGATAAAATCTTACGCTTTTAAAGAAAAAACTTCTCGCTCGCTGAAATATGTTCATTTGCTGAAAATCAACAAAACCACGAAAAGTTCTTGTATTTGAAGATAAAATCTTTTTGCTTTGAAGAAGAAAGATCTAGCTGACTGAAATAAGTTCATAAGATGAAAACCAACAAAAATTGACAAGAACCACGAAAAGTTCTTGTATTTTAAGATAAAATCTTACGCTATTGAAGAAAAAACTTCTCGCTCGCTGAAATATGTTCATTTGCTGAAAATCAACAAAACCACGAAAAGTTCTTGTATTTGAAGATAAAATCTTTTTGCTTTGAAGAAGAAAGATCTTGCTGACTGAAATAAGTTAATTGGATGAAAACCAACAAAAATTGACAAGAACCACGAAAAGTTCTTGTATTTTAAGATAAAATCTTACGCTCTTGAAGAAAAAACTTCTCCCTCGCTGAAATATGTTCATTTGCTGAAAATCAACAAAACCACGAAAAGTTCTTGTATTTGAAGATAAAATCTTTTTGCTTTGAAGAAGAAAGATCTAGCTGACTGAAATAAGTTCATTGGATGAAAATCAACAAAAATTGACAAGAACCACGAAAAGTTCTTGTATTTTAAGATAAAATCTGACGCTATTAAAGAAAAAACTTCTCCCTCGCTGAAATATGTTCATTTGCTGAAAATCAACAAATCCACGAAAAGTTCTTGTATTTGAAGATAAAATCTTTTTGCTTTGAAGAAGAAAGATCTGGCTGACTGAAATAAGTTTATGGGATGAAAACCAACAAAAATTGACAAGAACCACGAAAAGTTCTTGTATTTTAAGATAAAATCTGACGCTATTAAAGAAAAAACTTCTCCCTCGCTGAAATATGTTCATTTGCTGAAAATCAACAAAACCACGAAATGTTCTTGTATTTGAAGATAAAATCTTTTTGCTTTCAAGAAGAAAGATCTTGCTGACTGAAATAAGTTCATTGGATGAAAATCAACAAAACCACGAAAAGTTCTTGTATTTCAAGAAAAAATCTTTTTGCTTTGAAGAAGAAAGATCTGGCTGACTGAAATAAGTTCATTGGATGAAAGCCAACAAAAATTGACAAGAACCACGAAAAGTTCTTGTATTTTAAGATAAAATCTGACGCGATTAAAGAAAAAACTTCTCCCTCGCTGAAATATGTTCATTTGCTGAAAATCAACAAAACCACGAAAAGTTCTTGTATTTGAAGATAAAATCTTTTTGCTTTGAAGAAGAAAGATCGAGCTGACTGAAATAAGTTCATAAGATGAAAACTAACAAAAATTGACAAGAACCACGAAAAGTTCTTGTATTTTAAGATAAAATCTAACACTCTTGAAGAAAAAACTTCTCGCTCGCTGAGATATGTTCATTTGCTGAAAATCAACAAAACCACGAAAAGTTCTTGTATTTGAAGATAAAATCTTTTTGCTTTGAAGAAGAAAGATCTTGCTGACTGAAATAAGTTCATTGAATGAAAACCAACAAAAATTGACAAGAACCACGAAAAGTTCTTGTATTTTAAGATAAAATCTTACGCTCTTGAAGAAAAAACTTCTCCCTCGCTGAAATATGTTCACTTGCTGAAAATCAACAAAAACACGAAAAGTTCTTGTATTTGAAGATAAAATCTTTTTGCTTTGAAGAAGAAAGATCCAGCTGACTGAAATAAGTTCATTGGATGAAAATCAACAAAAATTGACAAGAACCACGAAAAGTTCTTGTATTTTAAGATAAAATCTGACGCTATTAAAGAAAAAACTTCTCCCTCGCTGAAATATGTTCATTTGCTGAAAATCATCAAAACCACGAAAAGTTCTTGTATTTGAAGATAAAATCTTTTTGCTTTGAAGAAGAAAGATCGAGCTGACTGAAATAAGTTCATGGGATGAAAACCAACAAAAATTGACAAGAACCACGAAAAGTTCTTGTATTTTCAGATAAAATCTGACGCTATTAAAGAAAAAACTTCTCCCTCGCTGAAATATGTTCATTTGCTGAAAATCAACAAAACCACGAAAAGTTCTTGTATTTGAAGATAAAATATTTTTGCTTTGAAGAAGAAAGATCGAGCTGACTGAAATAAGTTCATAAGATGAAAACCAACAAAAATTGACAAGAACCACGAAAAGTTCTTGTATTTTAAGATAAAATCTTACGCTTTTAAAGAAAAAACTTCTCCCTCGCTGAAATATGTTCATTTGCTGAAAATCAACAAAACCACGAAAAGTTCTTGTATTTGAAGATAAAATCTTTTTGCTTTGAAGAAGAAAGATCTAGCTGACTGAAATAAGTTTATGGGATGAAAACCAACAAAAATTGACAAGAACCACGAAAAGTTCTTGTATTTTCAGATAAAATCTGACGCGATTAAAGAAAAAACTTCTCGCTCGCTGAAATATGTTCATTTGCTGAAAATCAACAAAACCACGAAAAGTTCTTGTATT
Source organism: Heptranchias perlo (assembly GCF_035084215.1). NCBI lineage: Eukaryota > Metazoa > Chordata > Chondrichthyes > Hexanchiformes > Hexanchidae > Heptranchias > Heptranchias perlo. Next base: position 704,305 of record NC_090344.1, on the reverse strand, counting down.
TGAAGATAAAATCTTTTTGCTTTGAGGAAGAAAGATCGAGCTGACTGAAATAAGTTCATAAGATGAAAACCAACAAAAATTGACAAGAACCACGAAAAGTTCTTGTATTTTAAGATAAAATCTTACGCTTTTAAAGAAAAAACTTCTCCCTCGCTGAAATATGTTCATTTGCTGAAAATCAACAAAACCACGAAATGTTCTTGTATTTGAAGATAAAATCTTTTTGCTTTCAAGAAGAAAGATCTTGCTGACTGAAATAAGTTCATTGGATGAAAATCAACAAAACCACGAAAAGTTCTTGTATTTGAAGATAAAATCTTTTTGCTTTAAAGAAGAAAGATCGAGCTGACTGAAATAAGTTCATTTGATGAAAATCAACAAAAATTGACAAGAACCACGAAAAGTTTTTGTATTTTAAGATTAAATCTGACGCTATTAAAGAAAAAACTTCTCGCTCGCTGAAATATGTTCATTTGCTGAAAATCAACAAAACCACGAAAAGTTCTTGTATTTGAAGATAAAATCTTTTTGCTTTGAAGAAGAAAGATCTGGCTGACTGAAATAAGTTCATTGGATGAAAGCCAACAAAAATTGACAAGAACCACGAAAAGTTCTTGTATTTTAAGATAAAATCTGACGCGATTAAAGAAAAAACTTCTCCCTCGCTGAAATATGTTCATTTGCTGAAAATCAACAAAACCACGAAAAGTTCTTGTATTTGAAGATAAAATCTTTTTGCTTTGAAGAAGAAAGATCGAGCTGACTGAAATAAGTTCATAAGATGAAAACCAACAAAATTGACCAGAACCACGAAAAGTTCTTGTATTTTAAGATAAAATCTTACGCTTTTAAAGAAAAAACTTCTCGCTCGCTGAAATATGTTCATTTGCTGAAAATCAACAAAACCACGAAAAGTTCTTGTATTTGAAGATAAAATCTTTTTGCTTTGAAGAAGAAAGATCTAGCTGACAGAAATAAGTTCATAAGATGAAAACCAACAAAAATTGACAAGAACCATGAAAAATTCTTGTATTTTAAGATAAAATCTGACGCTATTAAAGAAAAAACTTCTCGCTCGCTGAAATATGTTCATTTGCTGAAAATCAACAAAACCACGAAAAGTTGTTGTATTTGAAGATAAAATCTTTTTGCTTTGAAGAAGAAAGATCTAGCTGACTGAAATAAGTTCATTGGATCAAAACCAACAAAAATTGACAAGAACCACGAAAAGTTCTTGTAGTTTAAGTTAAAATCTTACGCTATTAAAGAAAAAACTTCTCCCTCGCTGAAATATGTTCATTTGCTGAAAATCAACAAAACCACGAAAAGTTCTTGTATTTGAAGATAAAATCTTTTTGCTTTGAAGAAGAAAGATCTCGCTGACTGAAATAAGTTCATTTGATGAAAATCAACAAAAATAGACAAGAACCACGAAAAGTTTTTGTATTTTAAGATAAAATCTGACGCTATTAAAGAAAAAACTTCTCCCTCGCTGAAATATGTTCATTTGCTGAAAATCAACAAAACCACGAAAAGTTCTTGTATTTGAAGATAAAATCTTTTTGCTTTGAAGAAGAAAGATCTTGCTGACTGAAATAAGTTAATTGGATGAAAACCAACAAAAATTGACAAGAACCACGAAAAGTTCTTGTATTTTAAGATAAAATCTTACGCTCTTGAAGAAAAAACTTCTCCCTCACTGAAATATGTTCATTTGCTGAAAATCAACAAAACCACGAAAAGTTGTTGTATTTGAAGATAAAATCTTTTTGCTTTGAAGAAGAAAGATCTAGCTGACTGAAATA